>NW_022900936.1:6933397-6934559 GCF_012274545.1 Fukomys damarensis | reverse complement strand
CCGCCCTGTGGCCTGCCCTTCTCCTACCGCTATGGACCCTTCCCCCTGGACGCTCCTGTCTTCGGCAGCAAGAAGCCCGTGCTGCCCCCCAAGTTTGGCCAGCCCCAGGGCTCCCCGTGCGAGGTGGCGCGCTTCTTCCTGAGCACACTACCGGCCGGTGGCGACTGCCAGTGGCACTACACCAGCCCCCTGGTGCCCGGCGGCCAGTCCGCGGCTCCCAAGAGCCTCCCTGAGCCACCCGGGCCCGGCTATGAAGGTGGGTCCTGGGGACAGCAGGGGCAGCTGGCATGCCGGGGTGAGCTCCGCCTGGGCAGGCCTTCCCCTGTGCTCCACACGGGGCACAGCCTGGGCCTGAGGAAGGGCGGAGGGAAACCGAGGCATGGACCGTGGGCCGTCCCCCCACCCAGTTCCTGGGCCTTGGTCTCTGCATCCGTGCCTGCCCCGTACTCATTCCCAGCAAGGGGACCGAGTGGCCTTTGGCCATCTCCTTCTGGTGTCCTCGGGACAGACTCCACCTGCTTCCCGACTGACACCTCCCTGAGCCCCGCTGCTCAGTGCCCTGGGGCGCCCACGTCCCCACATGGGCTTCCTGCTCCCCTCCAGACCCCAGGGCTGCATTTCTGACGATAACTGATTTAGAAAAGACCAGGTCCGGCCCAGGAGCCAGGGAGTCCTCAGCTTTGGACCACAGCATCCATTGGTGCCCTGGGTCCCTGGCACAGCCAAGGATGGGGTCCTTCCAAACACCCGAGAAAAGAATGACTCAGCGAAGGGTCTGGTCGGCCAGCTGACAACGCTATGGGCTTCAGATAGATTTGTTTTGTTTTTTGTGCTGCTGGTTATTGAATCCAGGGCCTTTACACTGAGCCCTTTTTATTTTTATTTTTATTTTGAGACAGAAGTCTCACTGAGTTGCTATGTTGCCTGGGCTGCGCTTGAACTTTGGCTCCTCCTGTCTTAGCCTCCAGAGTGCTGGGGTCACAGGTGTGCACCACCACGCTCGGCTTTCCCAGGACATTTTCTGTCGCCGTTCACGACTGCACCGCACACGGGGAAGGAAGGGCGCGGGTGGCCAGGGGTGGTGGTGTTCTGGCGCGCGAGCGAGCGTCTAACATGTCGCCTGTCCCCACAGCAGCGCCAGGCGCCATCGCGCGCAGATTCG
>NW_022900936.1:6923558-6932512 GCF_012274545.1 Fukomys damarensis | reverse complement strand
ACCTGAGACTTGCGCCGCAGAAGGGGACGCGGGGGCCAAGGACCGTCCGTCCCAGTCCTGCCAGCAGCGGGCCCGGGACAGCGCTGAGCGTCTCCCCGCCTTCGATGGGGAACACTTGGTTTCTCCCCCCTGGAGTCGAGTTGCGGGCCTCTCGCCACCCCGCGTCCCCAGTCCTGGCGATGGGGGAGCTAAGGCATCGCGACTCACGGACACGCGAAGACAGGGAGCCACCCACACAGGGTCCCCGATTCCAGGCGGTGGCCACAGGCGCGAAGCTTTCTTCTCCTCTGCATAGACAACTCACTGTCTTTAAAGTCATTCATGAGTCTTACTAATGTTTAAAAAATTTAATCCTTTCTTGAACACAAAAATCAAGCCCAGCCCAGTGCGCGCGCGCGCAGGTGTGCCTCACAAACGCGTTAACAAGCGCTTCCGGCCTCGGCCCCAGGGACGAGGAACAGCACTTCAGAATGCAGCGGAAGGCACTGAACGCAGAAGAGTGCTGCTGCCGCGAGCTCCAGCACTGCCCTGCGGTACTTAGGTGAGGGACGTGCAATACGGAGACGCGAGGGCCGCCCCGGAATGCGGCCGGGATGGACGCACTCCGAGCGTCTTCCACGCCGCACCCAGCTTCCTCGGAGGTGTCGCTGTGTGCAGCGGGTGGACAGCTCGCGTGTGAAGCACCAGCGGTGTTTGAAAAATAAGCTTCCGTTACTCTTGTTGCATTTCGGTGGTTTTAGCTCAGAGAGGCAGTCAATGAAAGGTCCCGTCGTGGCTGTGGTTCGGACAGACGGGTTGAGCCGCAGACTTTGGATTTGCTCCGTGCTACATAAGCACCGTGTCGTTTTGCTGCTTTTTCGAAAACGGTTTACTTTCGGGAAACTTCTTCCACCTCCTGAGCGGAGGGGTTTTCACATCTTTTGAGGACCTTCCAGAACCTGCCAGTGCCCTGTCGCTCAGGAGGACCCTCTGTCCCTGCGGAGCCACAGTGAGCAGATCGCACGTGCGTCACCAGGCGGGGCTGGATGAGCACACCTCTCCCCCGCTCCATGCTGTCGCAGTGTGCGTGCCAGGAAAGCCATGCATCTCCTGATGAAACCATGATTCTTGGGAGGTGTAGCTTTGATAAGTAGGAGACGTCACCAACATTTTTCAATAAAGTACCGAAACGTGCTTTTTCGTGTCTATTTGGTTATTAACCCTTGGGGCTGCGTTCAGTAAATACAAATCACAATGGCTTTGGCAGCGGTTCGATACCAGAGGTAACTGCTGAAAAAAATGATCGTGCTGTAGACTTACGGATGATAATGTAAATAGGCTTAACAAAGAGTGCTTGTGTACTTGGAAAAGAAAGTGGGCTACTGGAGAGCGCCTCATCCGAAGCAACACCAGTTTTTACAGCCTAGAAGAGGAAGGGAGATACCCCTGAAGGCTGCTTCAAGATGGCCAGGGGCTCCCCCAAAGTGACCCTGCTGTTATCATGGCAACCTGATAGCATCATCTTTTAAGAGTCCGAACACTGCAGCCAATGAGGTATCAATCCCAGGCTTCTGTGAGTCTCTGGCAGGCAAAGAGGACGCATTTTAATATATCTGCCTCTTTCACAGAAAAAAAATTGTAAGGGATCCTAATGTACCATGTTGACAAAGACAAATTCAGCCCAAGTGGATCTGAGACATCAGCTTAATTCAGGACCAGCTGGGCCCTCCACAGGACCCTCCAACAGTGAAATGCCTTTTTATTCTCTGAAGCTGCTTTCTAGAAAAGCCTTCCCATTCCTAGTTTGGGTCTGCCCCAAGGAGGGGCAGCACCAGCGCCCCAGGATGAAGTTTACCAGATTCTGATTTTCTGGAGCTGTAAGACATCGGAGGCAGACGGAGGGGGCTGCTGCAGATGAAATGGAATCAAAAGGGTATTTTCTAATAAATTCCATAAAATCACAGTAGCTCATTTTGATGCACTGAGTTATCAGAAATGCAGGATTCATACCATTCCTAAGTGTGATACATAAGGCTAAGACCTCAGGGGGAAATACTTTTAACAAAGATCAATTGGTTTTCACAAACGATTAAGAAAAATCCCTAAAGAACAATCTAAACTGTTACATTCAACTTATTCCTCAACAGAGTGAAAACATTTTTAATTTTCTGGGTTTTGCTAATTTTCTTTGGAGTAATAAGATTTCTCTACTGTCAAAACTACATTAAAACAAACAACAACAAAAACAAAAAACTACCATACCTGGCTTCTTAACACTTTAGAAATTCATACATATTCCTTATTATGAAAAAACATTTTATTTATTTTGTAAAAAAATGTTTAACTACAAATAAAAAATCCTATTACCAAAAGCAGCCTATTTTTTAAAATGAAATTTGTGGGTTAAAAACAAGAATGAGCCTGAACCACAGAGAAAGATTTAAGTTTATTTTGGTAGACTTGCTTTTTATAGGCATTGGTTCAAAGTGATTCTTTTCAGAAATGACTCTTTGAAAAGCTGAAGAAAAAAGCCAAGGTTGACACTTTCCCTCAAAGACACGCAGGGATGCTGGGCATGGCCCTCCTGTCCTGCCTCAATGTGCAGCCAAGGGAGGAGGCCCAGCGCAGCCAGTGGGCCACCTGTTACCAAGTCAGATAACGTGAGCACTCTGCAGTGTCACTCACAGGCACAGACCCTTCCTGCCCACCTCCGCCACACCCACCAGGCCTCCTGAGCTACCCCAGCAGGGACCTGGGGAACCTTGTCACTGTGTCCTATTACACTGGCCACTGCCCCAGGAATCCAGAATCTAGGATCCCCTGCCTTCTGACAAAATGTGGTAGATACACAATGCCATTTATTCTTTTTTGGTTTTCTGAGACAGGGTCTTGCCATATAGCCCAGGCTGGCCTTGAACTCTTGGGGATCCTCCTGCCTCAGCCTCGCCAGTGCTGGGATTACAGACGTGCGCCACCACACCAAACTCTCGACGCACTTTAAACTGGGGCATGATAATCCAGTGCTGTAAACGCTTGCAGTGACCTTGAGTTGAACAGCCCTGTTTTAAAGATGATAAAGAAAATGTCAAGTTTCAGTGAAGATATTAAAGCTCTGTCGTCGAGTCTGGCACAGCAGATGGACTTCTCTGGCTCGAGCTGTAAAAGGGCCTTCATTTTCTCTATGAAGCAGAATTTCAGGAGTCTTTGGTTCACGTGAGGCAAAACCAGCTTTATGGAAAGTGCAGCCTAATTTTGTCTCCCCAAGGTGGCGGGCTGTCCTGCACATGCAAGAATGTCCCCAAGCTGGCTTCGCAGGGCCGAGTGGTACACACGGGACATCTTGGGGTGCTTTGACACGGCCACACTTCATCAGTTTTAATTTACGAAAGGAAATTAAATGATAATGTTTTTTCCTCCCATAGCAGAGCTATCTACAATAAGCCTCCGTTTAAAACAAAACACAGTATGTTTTTCATTAAATAATTCCCCCAAGAAATTCAAAACCACCACCATGGCAGCTCTGAGGGTTGACCTGCCTTCTGCTAGGTGTTCAGAGACAAAGCCGCAGCGCTGGCCCCATGAGACCGCAGTGGACTTCAGTGCGTCACTCATTCCAGGAGACCTGGCCATGGCAGACAGAGTGATTTCTTCAGAAAAATAATTCTAATTGCAAACATGACTTCTGAAGTCCTCTTACAGTTACATTTCCAACACACAGATCAGGCTGGGACACTTAACTAAACACGGTGATTTTCTTCCTATGGGGGCTATGTATGCCTGGCTCAAGGTAGGCAGATTTTATACTGAAAACTGCAGGTTTCTGGAATTAGCCTGGCTGCGTAAAACCAGTGTGAAGAAGGGGCTGGTTTACAGTGAGGGGATTTTGTTCAAAGCTGAGTGTGGATTCTGCTGCCCGCCTCACAAGTGCAAGGACCTGAGTTCAATCCCCAGTACAAAAAAAAAGCTGAGCACGGTGTCGAGTTTTCTTTCCCCTGATTTCAGCTGGGGCTGGTGGGAAGTGAGAAGCGCGAACAGCACTTGGCCTCTCGAGGCTAAAGAGTCACAGGTGTGCTCTGTGGGAAGCACGGTGTACACAGAGACGGCAAACATACAGGCTTCCTTTCCTCTGTCCTGCCACAGGGACTTTTAGGACATCAGGTTTTGATGGTCTTCTTTTAAATCTACCCGGAGGCACACTGACGGCTTTCTTTCTTGGCAACAGAAGGAAGTAGAGAGCAAAAACTTAAGACTTTCAAATCCAATGCCGTATCAGGTGTGGTGGCACGAGCATTGGGAGGCTGAAGTGGGAAATCGCTGTGAGTTTGAGGCCGGCCTGGGCTACCATGAGTACAAGGTCAGCCTGAGCTATGCAGAAATACATAGCGAGACCCTGTGTCAAACACAACGAGACGTACAATGCCATGCACTCTACCTTCTGAGCGTACGCAGTGTGCAGACGACCCAGAGACTTCCTTCAAAGCTCCCAGAGTCCTGCTGTGTGGGGCAGGAGAGCGCCTTCACCTCCAGCTGCAGAGCTGACTGCCTCCTGCACACCTGAAGGGCCTTGGGCTTAATCCTGGCCTTCAAACGGAACTCAGGAGGAAAAGTTCCCAAAACAACTCAGGATAAGGAACGGATTCCAAGGTGTTTACGCCTAGGCACTGGCTGTTCTGGGACCACAGGGATCGGCCTCCTCCTCTCTCCACTGACACAACTGTCCAGCTGGGAAACCCCTCCCTGGAGGCGGGAGACAGGGCCGCTGCCCCTCCAATAAGCCACCCAACACCCAGGGCGTTTCTCCTTTGCTTTTTTTTTACTAGCTTAAGGCTGAAAAGGCCTCCACTACTAGAAGATCATTGGAATTCGATTCCTGTTTCCATGTAAACGATTTCCCCCAGTAAACACAAATCCAAGCTCAAAGGAAGGGGGTGACTTCACACCCACGTGGGGCTTTACCTAAATTTTCACCTGTCTCCCTTCCACCCGGAAGCATCTTCAAACATTCAGTAAAACAACAAACCTTTAAAAATCAGAAAAATAGAAAAAAGAAAAAGAGAGTTAACAAATGGCTGGAGGGAGGAAACATCACCCTGAACACTATGTTAGCTTCCCAGCTTCCCAGGTCTCCACTAAGCGCAGGCAGCAGGACGGATCCCATGGCTTGCTGCGGGCTAAGTCCGCCCCGGTCACGCCCAGCCCGGCCAGCCCCAGCCAGGGCTACCGCCGCTTGGGCACAATGAGGTTGCGCAGCATGTCAAAGGAATTGCCGTCCGGGTGCACGGTCACCACCTCGCCGCCCTCCTGGTGGACCTGCAGGTACCCGGAATCATCCAGACCCACGATCCACACCTTCTGGCCCTCAGCGCTGCCCAGACGTACTTGCTGGCCACTGCAAAGAAAGCAGAGTGTGAGGGAAGGCTGGCAAAAATGACCATTCCTTCTACTGAAGACTTGGGGGTCCTGGGAGAGGCCTGAGGCTGGGCACGGTGACAGGGCAACCCCTCTAGGCTTTGTTTGCATTACTGTTAAATAACCAGGGTTAGTCAGGCCTGGTACATGCCCATAATCCTAGTTTTAGGGAGGCTGAGGCAGGAGGATCCCCTGAAGTACATAGTAAGACTCTGTGTAAAAAAATAAAATAAAAAATAAATAACCAGGGTGTGGACTTCTCTGGACTCTGATCATCACACTGCTGACCCTGCTCCCCCAGCCCAGTGGTCCTGGACACCCGTAACTCAGACTTTGCAGCTGAGACAGAGGTAGAGGAGAGAGAAGAGACTGTCTTATAAAGTTGGACAGTATCATTCTGCTCCTGCTTCTTCTGGTCATTTCCCAAAGCAACTGTTTACTTACATCCTCGGCAACAGTTTTCAAAGTAGAGAACCCACCCCATTTTTTAAATAGTTTTTAAAACTTCACATTAACTTTTGACGTGCTGGGGATGAAACCCAGGGCCTCATACATCCCAGGTGAGCGCTCTAT
Organism: Fukomys damarensis; assembly: GCF_012274545.1. Lineage (NCBI taxonomy): Eukaryota > Metazoa > Chordata > Mammalia > Rodentia > Bathyergidae > Fukomys > Fukomys damarensis. The sequence goes on along the minus strand of NW_022900936.1, from coordinate 6,926,551 downwards.
CCCTGAGCCACAACTCCAGGTCTCCTCACCCCAAATATTTATTCTGAAGAGTTTCAAACCTACAGAAAACCTGACAGAATAGTCCACTGCCCTCCCCTACCCCTTTACTTATTCAAACAACTGACAGCATTTCCGAATTTGCTTTTTCTCTTGACCCACATTCATCTTTCTGCATCATGAAAAATTAAGCTCCAGGCATCATGACCCTTGGTGCTTAAACTTTAGTGTGCGTCTCCCTAGCAAAACAACAGTGCCCTCCACTGACTTCTTCAGGGAGGAGGCAGGGAGGTGGCACCTGCAAGCACAGCGCTGGGCCCCACCCCAGCTTCCGGTATAGTACGTCCTGCGCGCAAATTTGCATTTCTAACAAGTTCCCAGATGAGGCTGCCAGGCGGCTTGGGGATCTTGCTTTGAGAACCATAGCTGTCGAGTGCCTCACCTCTAGATGTGCCAGTCACACTGGCTGAATTTAGGGTGCTTTCCATATACCCCACCGGCTGCTCCTGGCCCCAGAGGGCTAACTCAGTCAGGTGGTGTCTTCTAGTTTCTCCGTCCCAGAGGTAACACATCATTATTATTATTCAGACTGTGCCCGCCCTTACTTTCGGATGCCGAACTACTGACCTAATAAAGGCCCTGCGGGCACTGACCTGTGGACCCAGTATTTATAATACAGCGGGAGGATGCCATTGGGCCCTTGGTCCTGAAACATGTCGATGAGTCTCTCCAGCACTGTCACGGCCCTGGCAATGACACAATCAGCTCTTAAGGGCTTCAGGTCTGCTCCGTGTTGCTTGTTGTATTCTTCAATGAGGTCATTGATGCATACGGTGGGGTTACTGTTAGTCACATTGAACCCAAAGCCTGCACAACAGACAAACAAACAGAATGAGCAACTCAATGCTCAGCACCTTGCTGGCATCACTGAGTCCTCCGCAGCCTCTGGAAAAAGCTATGGTTCTTGTTTTTGTGCCGTTGGCAAACATTTTACCATGCAGCTACCCCCAGCCCGGAAGCTAGTTCCACCCCAACTTCCTGTCTCCTACCCACCAGGTGTGGTTCACCCTTACTGCAAATAGGAAGGCAGGGAAGGCGAGGGGGTGACTGTGCCAACAGGGGCTGTCGCTGTCACACAGCGTCCTGTGGCATTTCTGAAGTAACGACCCCTCTCACCTGGTCTAGGCAGGAGAGCAAAGGAAAAGACAGCTCTTTTTCCTTTCCTGTGTGAATGATGCAGTACATGCCTGGAGAAAGGAATTTTCTTCATGGTTTAAAGACAAACCCGGGGTCGAGAGACTTCAAACCTGGTCATGGTCTGCCTGAGTACCCATCATTTTTTTTCCTGGTACCAAGGATGGAACTCAGAACCTTGCACGGGTGCCACTGAACTAGATCCTCAGCTCTGAGTATCCATCTTTCAGCCCTCTGTCCTCAGAGCTCCGGTACTGAGGCGTGGCTGTGATCAGGGCACTTCTTTACAGGCTCCTGAGTCAAGGCTGGGGGTGCGGTGGGACGGGGGGACCACGAGTGAGCAGGGGTGTCAGACTGGGCTTTCTCCTGATTAACCTCAGAGGTCTTCAGTCAGAAGAGAGACTGCAGGGAGAACGGGGCCAAAGGGCAGCGCACCTTCAGAGTCTCTAGGGAAACAATCCCCACATAACTGGCCTCAGGTAGTACAATGACGTGTAGTACCAGTGAAAGGACACTTTGTTGTAGAAGGAAGATGGACTGGCCTCTGATTTTTGAAGGCATATCCTGGCCATGAAAATACAAACCAAGCTGTCAGGTACAGTAGCGTAAGTCTGTAATCCTAGCTACTCAGGAGGCTGAGGTGGGACGATCTGGAATTTGAGGCCAGCCTGAGCAAATTAATGACTTAGTGAAATCCTGTCTCAAAATAAAAAATAAAAAGGGCTAGAGATAACTCAGTGGTAGAGTGCTTGCCTAGCATGGGTTCACTCCCATGCCATAAAAAGAAAAAAAAAATTAAAAGACACACAATGCAAATTACACCTGGAAAAACAGGTAATTACAGCAATAGGCACAAAACTTCGTTTCTCCATTCATCTGGCAACTGAGACAATCAGAATCTGCAGCACCTACTGAAAGCAATGCATTCGATCAGTTGCCATATAGATCTGAAAATTCTTCCTTGTGTTCAGAAGGTCAAAAGTCCTGGGGACATTAGTGACATTGGTGTCCACTTGGGCTGTGTCTGTATAGGGACTGAACAGCGCCCCTGCAGGCAGCTCTGCCTCTCCCCTGCACCCCAGTTGCACTAGGAATTGAATCAAGGCTATGAGCCTCCCTGCAGGGTTGTGTTGGTTTCACCAGGCTGACAAAACTCCTTTGCACCCCTCTGAGGACGCCACATGGGAGACCTCGGCCTCCAGCTGGCCGCCGCTCACTCAAAGATAGGAAGCGGAGCTGTGCAGTAAAAAGCAGCTGCCCAGAATAATACTGCTGGCGGGTGGTGGGCTGGAAACACAGCCTTGTGTTCTTTGGCTGGTACTTCCAACACAGGGCTGCATGCTTTCTGTATGTTACTGATTTCTGAACACTAGTAAAACTCTACTGGGCAGGTTGGCGGCTGGATGACCAGAGACCTAAAAACTTCTCAAGTTGCCTCCAGACCCATCTCCTTACCTGATTTCCATGTGCGAGGTGAGGTGGGAACTCTTTGCCCCACCTTTGGCAGCCATTAGAAAGTTTAAAAAGGGACTTTTTTCATAGCTGGGAAGGACAATTTTTTTGCACTGGTAATCAAACTCAGGACCTTGTGCTTGCTGTGCCACTGAGCTACATCCGCAGCCCTGGGAATGACAATTTAAGAACGCAAGACCATGCCAGATGAACTGGTGCACACTTGTAATCCCAGCATTCAAGAGGCCGAGACAGGAAGATCACAGTGAGTTTGATGCCAGCCTGGGTTATGTAGTGAATTGAACACCAGCCTAAACTACACAGCAAGACCCTATCTCAAAAAAAAAAAA
>NW_022900936.1:6872838-6922955 GCF_012274545.1 Fukomys damarensis | reverse complement strand
AACCAAAAAAAAAAAAAAAAACAAAACAAAAAAAAAACAAAAAACCAACCAACCAAACAAACAAAAGATATAAAACCAGAGGGGGAACTGTCCTAGAAATTAACTTTCTGTATACCACTATTTCAAGTTCCACAAGAAGCAGGAGTGGAGGGGGCAAGAAACATTTGCTTGATGTGATTCCGATTTGGTGGTTTCCACGGCCACAGACAGGAAAAGAAAAAATCCCTAGAAGTGCTTTCAACCAAGCTGGTCCTCTCCACATACCCACCATGGTTTAGGACTGTGAGGCTCAGAGAAACAGTTCTATCATATGACAATGTAGGTAAGCATAGACTTTTTTTGGAGGTTGGTTTTTTGAGGGATGGTTATACTATGTAGTTCAGGCTGGTCTTGAGCTCACAATATAGCCAACACTGGTCTCGAACTCATGGTGATCCTCCTGCCTCAGCCTCTGGAGTGCTGGGATTACAGGTGTGCACCACCACGCCTGGCAAGGATAGACTATTTTAATTTTTGTTGTCTCATTAATGTAAAAAATTGCTGAGGGAAAAGCTTTAAAAACTTACCAATGAGTATATAAAATGTTTCTCCCATAAGTGTCGAGTTAACCAGAACTCCACCAAGCTTCATGAGGTCGCTGTAATATATGTCATTGGGCCACTTCACTCGTAGGTTGATATCCTAGAAGAAAATCTGCATGTTAATTAAGCAATCCCAGGACACAGAGGGACTGGACAGCACCGTCTAAGCAAGAGGAAGACGAGCAGAAGACATGCAGAGCTAACAGAATGGGCCTCGTCCTCTCCTTTTGCAGAGAGCCAATCACGTCTTTGGGGTGATCCACTATTAAAGTACCTCATGTGGGTAGCCGGTGAGAGGCCTCCAGAAAACATGTGGCATAAATTCCAGCATTCTTCCCCTACCTCCACTTTTGCTCTATCACCCTGAGAAGACCTTGCTGGGAATGCAGTTCATCGATTACCTTAGCATCAAGAAAACCACCACGGGGAACCCATCACATCTGGGTGCAGGGCGCAGGGTGGGAAGGGGGCAGTACTACAGGTCCTTCTCCCTTGAGAAGCTCATGTCACAGGGAGAGATGGCCCTGATGAAGGGGTGTCCACAAGGGCGGGTAGAAATAGCTGGGGTTGAATGCAACAGTCAGAGAGGAGGGGCTCCCTTTACCGTTATTACAGAAAGCCTTGAAGAACTGGCAGCTGTGAGCTTGGGTGGGGGACTGCGCTAGTCACGAGCCCGTGCTACTCCATCCTGCAGGGGGTGTGGCCCAGGGGCTCTGCTTGTGCCCTGGTCACAGCAGCTGGGCCTGGGGTGGACACCCAGACCTCCACCTAAGTCCAGAAGCAGAGACTGATGAGCCCAGGAGGGCGCCACAACACCAGGCTTCTCAGATCCTGCGCTGCTGCCAGGAGGAGCCAGGCATGGGTAAAGGAAGCCCCTGGCGATGCTCAACGAGGCGAAGCTGCTGCTGGCCTCCACACCCCCGGGGCCGGTCCCCGTGCACTCTGGGCGCCTTCCCTGCACCGCTCCATATGCCCCTTGCTCCTGGCGCCAGGCTCAGGGGCCGCCACAGGTCACACTCTCTACAAGTGGTAGCTTTCTTCAGGGCAGCTCCTCCAGGGGCATCAGGAAGGGCGCCTAACGCTATGCCATGTGGCCAGCCGTCCTCGCCTTCCCACAGCTCTTCCTGTCACTGTTCTTCAGATGTTCCTCAGACATCGTGGGGAGACATCCAGATGTCACGGCCTGAGGGAGTGTGACCAGAGTCTGCTGGGAGCAGAGGCAGCGGCCAGGGCTCATCTTCCTGCACACGCACACGGCAGTCCAATGACAAGGACGTGAAGTGAGGAAACGAGTCCCGCTTCAAAGAGCTGGGAGCTCGCGGGACACACGACAGTCAGGGCCGGAAGTGAGGCTCGGACCCTCGGGGCCGTGAGTTTCTGCAGCAGGAGAGCTGAGCCGGTGCATGGGGACAGCATCCTGCGGGGCCTCAGAGGACAGGAGCAGGTGTGGGGGAGGGAGGGGACTCCAGACGGGAGCAGAGGGCCCCACGCAGGCCATCCAGGCTCTGGAAGTGGCAGCATCACAGTACAGGTCTGCGCGGAACGGTCTGGATTTGCGGGCTGACTGTGACATCTGATGCCCCAGAGGAGGCCACAGGAAAGCAAACTCCCGGACTGGGGCTGACATCTAGTGGTTCCTCCACACGGGCCAACTGGGCGGTGTCAAAAACCCAATTCAGACACACAAGCTTCAACATGGCATGGCTTCTCTTAGATAAGAACCCCAAAGTATAAATAAATCAAAGAGCAAAATGAAAATTTTAAAAACTCAATTAAAAAACAAAGTTGCCTCAGGCCAGCAAGGCTGACAAGGACGACTGCAAACAGGACGAGACCTTTGGGGCAGCTCCTTCAGGGGCACCAGGAAGGGCCGGCTTCCTGCCTCCCCACCAGCCTCGGCACCTGGCACCGCCTTGACACACAGCAGGAACTCAAAGAACTCTGCTAGGGAGGCTCAGGTAAACAAGCTGTCTTCATCTTAGGCTCAGTATCTGATTTGTTTTCTAAGACCAGTTACCTTGCTACTGGGGTTAAAAAGGCCACTGTCACGATAGACTCTTCCATTCTGACGTTTCCTACAAGGGGAAGTCCAGCTAGGGAGCTGCAGATGGGGCCCAAGAGGGCAGCAATGGTGTGAGGATCCCAGCACACAGGTGCCAGTGACCTCACACAGTGCAGGGAGCACCGAAGGCAGCGGAGACGCACGTACGCTGTGAGCACAGGATACATCCCGGGGGCCTGGAGAGGAAGGGACCGTCCCATCATTTAACTGCCGGTGACAGCCCTTGTGTCCTCTGGGAGCTCCGCTTTAACATTTTGCTTGAGGAATCAAGATGACAGCTTTGCTTTCAACCTGACCTAAGCCCCAGGCAGGAGGCAGGCGGGGAGGGAGCTCCTTTTAGAAGAATATAAGCTTCTCCCAGGAACCTCTGGGACCTGGCACATGGGAAGTAGAAGAAACGCTCCAGGCACTGGGTTCCTTGCTGTCTTCCCCTTGTCTTCTCATGGCTGAGACCAAGGCATCAGGCCATAATAGTGACGCGGGCACATCTGTCCTTATAGCTGAGGGAGGCGGTGCCCAACCACAGACAAACGGAGGCTGTGCAGAGCGGGTACGGTGGTAAACGGAGGTAGGAAACGAGAAGGCTTCCGGGTCCATGAGATGAGAAGACGCAGTGTTTTCCATCCAGCCCACCGTATTCAGGGCAGGATGTGGAGAACGGGACAAGGAGGCCGGAAGTGGGTTCGGGGAGCAGTGTGCCGGAGGAACTGACAGTGCTGTGAAACGTCAAGGACACTTTGCTGCCAGCTGTGCAAAGGGCAAGGGGCAGCTCCAGCCCCATCCACCAAATACGCAAACAAAACAAGCCAAATTCTGCAAGCTCAAAAAGGAGGTGATGACTTAGTATTTAAACCGCACATACCTGGTACTCGGGAATGGACCGCACTGCCTCCACGATGGCCAGGGACATCAGGTGCTGGACAAACGGAATCCTCTGTCCCAGCTGGGACCGCAGGGGGACGGACACCAGCACGGTAGAAAGGGCGCATCCCAAGGGGCTCAGCCACGCATTCGGCCCTCGCCCTGGAAGACAGGCCGGTTGGCAAAGCGCTGCCTCACAAGGAAGTCCTGTGAAGGCCAGAGCCGCTCATGACAGCTGTCCCTTCAGTCACGTGCGCTTAGCACACACCTGCACGTTCTGGGTCATTCAATCAAAGAAAGAAGCCTCAAAATGTCAGAGAAGCTGCTGAAACCCTTTCCGAGAAGGAGCACAATGCCCACCTCTGTGAGCACAGCACTTATGCCCTGATGGTTAAAGCGAACAGCGTCTGAACATCGCCCTGGGTTTCATTCTCACCAGACGGTCAAGACTGAGAATAGAGGTAAGGACCCCGGAAAAAACCCGCTCTCATCCCGGAAGTGTTGGGAGCCGCTTTTTAATCCCTGTTGTGGTATTTGCACAATCCAGAGAATACACTAAAACCCAGAGCTGCTCGCTTCCCATGGGGGACTCTGGTGTACGGATTCCATCTCAGTACAGTCCTTGGTAAAAGCTGACCCCTGACCCTAACTCTGAGTTGTTACTCGTCGTCCAGTTAGGAAAGCAAAGTCGTCAAGTGAGGAATACTGTGAATCAAAGTTCTTCTAGATGCTTTTTAAAAACACATCGTACTGAGTCCTATAGCTTTTGGTAAAATAATTTTTTTCTTCTTTTTGAGTTTTGCTCAAGAGCAAGAAGTGGAAAGCAGCAGATCTCTTTTTCCTCTCTGCTGCTTCTCAGAAAGTGGAAAGAGCCCCAGGGCTGAAAGCACACGAGGGAGTGGAGACCGGGTGCTGTGGGGTGTGAGGTGCGGGGCCCAGGAGCTGCCCCCAGCTTTGCAGGACTCTGGCGCCTGCCTATGACGCACAGGTGGAGGGAACACGCTGCTCCGCTTCTCTGGGTCACTGTGGGAAGGGCACTGCGAGAGGGCCACGCCTACAAACCAGCGCTAACTGGAGGGGCCGGGCGGGGGAAGCCCTTCTCCCCGACTGCCCTTCGGATACAGCTTGTTCTAGACCTCCCAGAGGATCTTCGGGATACAGATGTGTCCGGTCCCTGGATGTCAAAGCGATCACTGGAAATGTCAAGTGATCAGCAGACCAGCAGCTTGACAGAATCACTTCACTCCACTAAGGCTAAAATCTTCCTGCCAAGGTCTCTCCCTCTTGTCCTGTTTCCAGCGAGCGTGAACACCCAGCAGATTCCAATTCGAACTCCCAGGGATTAGCACACACAATCAGCAGGCTCTCTGGCCACCGGATCACAGATTTTAGAAAAGAAAAATAACGGCAATGATAACAAAAGATGACTGACCTTTGCCCTGAGTCTGCCGGACTGCGATGGCTATTAAACCCATTTCCTGTGGCACCTCCAACATCAACCTGCAAACGGTGGGAAAACCGGTCAGCTAGAACAAGACACAGGCGGCTGGGCCACCGGCGCAGACAGGAAGTGGGCAGGGCTTGTCTGCACCTCTGCAAGTGTGGCCCAGGAAGGGCCAACTTGAGGATTTCCACAATCCGTAGAGATGCACAGGTACAGGGATGTTACTCTCCTTCTAGCTTATTTATTTATTTATTCATTAATTTATTGAGACAGGGTCTCACTACGTAGTTCAGGCTGGCCTTGACCTTATGATGATCCTCCTGCCTCGACCTCCTGAGTGCTGGGATTACAGGCACCACCACACCTGGCTTCCTTCTAGTTTCTATGAAGAAAATGATTGAGAAGTAAAAATGAAGAAAATGTCATTTAATGACAAAAAAGGGTGTAGATTTATCAGATGAGAAGGAAAGGTGAACTTGCCTGAGCTGTTGTTCAGTTTAAGACTTGGTTAGATTATATTTTTTTGAGGATCTGATCAAGTTCTTTCTCTCCCTCTGACGTGTGTACCTTCTTCGAGTGACAACTGGCAAATCCCAACATTTGTTTCTACTTACGGTGTGTTTCTGTTGGAACGCTGGTACACAATCATAACAGAAGTTTCTGATTATTCAGAAAAACCAATATGGTGGCTATAAAGCCGTTTAAAAGATACACTATCCCCTGAGAACTAATTATGTTTTAACTACAGTAAATAAATCTACACCTTCTGAGAGCTCAAGAGAACCCTGCATCATTTTAGGCTTCAGTTCTGCTTTAAAAATGGTTTCATGTAAAAGAATACAAACTTTCCTTTTGGGGACAGGAAGAAAAGCACACTAATCTCCCCCTAGCAGGTCAAACTTAGCTGGGTTTTTCCCCAAAAATGAAAGGGACACACACACACACACACACACAGAGGCAAAATCCCTCACTCTGAGAACGTTCTCTGAGAAACTCAGTTCTACACATTTTCACTCCACGTCGGGAGTTTTTCCTCCACCTTCGCAGAGGCTGCTGGCAGCATTTGTGGCCGGATGTGGCGGCAGGGACCAGGCCTGCCCGCTCTGCGTGGCAATTTGCTTTGGGGGGAGCAGCAGGGCAGACACGAGGGAGAGCTGGTGTTCTGAGCGTAAAGTTTCTAATAATCACCCTGGAGAGGTCCACAGCACCCTGGGAGGAGACGCCTGAGCTCTGAAGAAAGCTGGCGCTGCACTGGCTCTCGCCTCTCCTCTGGGCGGGTGGAACTTTACGACTGGCTGGCACTCAGTACTGGAAGGAAAAACCTCAGGAGCAGAAAAGCAAAGCCGCACCACATCCCCGCCCTGTGCCCCAGGGCCTGAGAGCTCTGCTCTAGCAGGCCCCGCTTAGGGTAAGAGGAGCCAGGTTCTGGCCCAGGTGGGGACAGGGCTCCCCAGGATCCCCGGCATGGGCCAGTCCACACCCACCACACGTGAAATACAGCCCCACGGGTGTTTCTCTTGGATGCTGTGAAAGCCCACTGAGCTCGAGTATGCCCATACAACCCTAGGCACCAGGAATAAAGCGTGCTTTTCTTGGTTCAGACCGGGAGGGAGCCCTAAGAGGGACTCTTCCTCCACACAGGGAATTAACATTATCTTCCAGAACCCCTGCTTTCTCTTGGGTTCAGCACCCTTCACCTGGGCTCCTGAGGCCCAGGGCTCTGGAGAGGGATGGGCAGAAGGGGGGAATTCGCACCTGGAGCCCACCGCAGAGGCCCTCTGCGTGGCAAGCGCTCTCCGAGGTTCTCTAAATAAACATGTGGTCAGGAGACAGTCATGCCCCAGCCAGCCACAGTGATGGTGGAAGGGGCCTGGGGCTGGGGCTGGGGCGCAGGAAGGGGGTGTGCAGAAACCGACCCAGACTTCTCGAACAAAGAGAAATGATTAAGGGAGCATTCGCACTAAACTGCTAGAGGTTTGGCAGCAGTTAACAGGGCATATTAATGAGAGGAGCGAGTCTGGGCTGCCGAAGGCCAAGAGGAAATCTGCGAGGAGGGAGACAGCGGGGGAGGAGCTAATGCTTTGCTGAGACAACTGGAGGCCGCCAGACTTATTTGTGCTATCGGAGATAACTCTGGGGCCCAAACCGCACAGCTCACGGTCAACAAAGACGCGTTTATGAACTCCGTCCGTTTTGCATTTTTGAAAACGAACCTGCTGCAGCTTGCTTTCACAGAAGAAAGAAACCATAAATGCATTTCCATCCTCCCTTGATGATGGCCTTACAAAAGAAAAAGGGGAGAGAAAAAAGAAGGGGTTACATGAGGATTACCTCCCGGCCTCTGCGAGTTTTCCTTCCCACCTGGCAAAGGCCATGGCACAAAAGGCTTCTGTGAGTGGGGGCTGCGTGCATTATGTGGTACCCAAGGGCACTCAAGAGAAGCCCCCACCTGCACTCTTGGCGCTTCTGGAGCCCCCCAGGGTCACTCTGCGAACCAAAGGCCCCCGAGTGAGTAGTTTGGTTCCTGAGGACATCACAGTCCCCCAATGCTCTGCTAACGCAACACCCTGGTTTTCATGTGGTCATTAAGATGGAGTTTTGAGACCAGGTGTAGTGGTGCATGCCTGTAGTCCCAGAACTCGGGAGGCTGAGGCAGGAGGATCGCTGAGTTAGAGACCAGCCTGAGCTACATAGTGAGTTCCAGGTCAGTCTCAACTACATAATGAGACCCTGTCTCAAAAAAAAAAAATAATAATAATAAAATAAAAATGGAGTTTTGACAATTAAGACCAACCCAGAAAACAGGAATGAGTGAAAACACTGGGTCAACAGAAATTTAAACTCAGACTCAGTCCCTCCACTTTGGGGATCTGAACCCAGTCTACACTTACCACTGTGCCATAAAAGCAGAAACTTGCAAATGGCCTAACGGTTCATGAGGGGACAGTTCACTGAATTATGGGACATGAAATCAATGGAATAATTTGTACCATTAAACATGACAGGAAGACCACATAGCAATGAGGAAGAAATGACTGCTATGAAAATGTGAAATAAAAAGGCAATATAGAAAAATGACACATACTTTTACTCCAAGTAGGTGAATTCATAGAAAAGAGAGTGGCGATTTCACAAAATGTTAGTAGTGACTGTATAAGGATCTTTTTTCTTTTTAAAAAACTTTTTTTTTGGAGGGGTATGGTTCCTTTTTAATTCAAAAATTGATTTTTGTGAAAAAGCATTTTTTTACATTTACATATAATATTTGTAATGCACTATTCATAAATATGTCTAGGAATAAGGTCAAAAGTTCTGTTTTAAAAATGAATAAGGGAATCCGGGGAAGAGGGGGAGAAAGAGGAGCAAAACAATCAAGATGCAACATGTATATGTATCAGTTCCCCAAGTTACCCATCACATAGAAATAAAATATAAAAATTAAAATTAAAAGGGATAAGGAAAATAAAGGTATTGATGTAAGAAAAGGTTTAAAGTACCCAGTTGCTATAATAAAGGGAATATCATAAAAAAGAGACCCAATAACAGCTAACTACAATGCTGGTTTTATTATAAACAACGAACAAGAACCTGTTTGTAGAAACTCCTAAAACCAGTCTGTTCATATGACTGACAACCTTAAAAATGGAATCTTTTAACCCAAGACTACACTTCCATAATTGAATCCTGAAGAGTATTCCAACAAGGAAACAAAGCAACTCCAGGGCGTAACTACTCACAGCAGATTACTGACACAATGTGAAAAATCAGGAGCAATCCAAATGGTCTATGACAGGAAGGAAAAAGAATCATAGCCTCCCCAAGTGAAAAATACCCAACAGCCACCAGGGACAGGGGCCAGTGCCACTGGGTAACATTAGGTGATGTCACAGGATACAAATCCTAAACACAGCATGACTGCAATGACGATCGAAAATATACTTTTATAAATTGCTAGGAAATACCCAAAATGCAGAAAACAAGTCACCCAGGTAAGTCCTTCTTCTCATTAAGTCTGTGTTCTTCCAGAATTATTCTCCATTAAAAAAAAATATACACAGACAATGATAAATGTAACTATATTGTTTGCTTTAAATGTACCAATAAACTTAATGGGAAAAAAATATATACACATAGGTATTTTCTCCAAGATAAGTTCCTGATACTTGAACATTTTTATTTTGGAGCTTATAAAATGATGTTTTAGATGTATAGTGATAGACATTTTTATTATGTGGGTGAGTTTTTTGTAAGGTATATATATTTAGAGACAAACACAGGCCACACATTAACAAATATGGTGACAGAATTATACGATGATTTAAACTTGTTATCCTATAAAGTTTCTGGCTGGTAAGCATTCAGGTGATTCAGTTTAAGGCCATTCTAACAACTGGGGATGCTAACCCTTCACTTGTGATCTCAGTCTCCAAACCCATTTAGCAAAGCTATGCACAGCTAGGTGAACCAGTTCTTTGGCTGACTTTCACCTGCAAGTTACAGACAGCACTGGCCAGGATGAACAGAATACATCAGGTTGGTTAATGGATTCCTCTACTATATTCTGGGTTTGATATTTAAAGCCCCAAACAGCCTTTCATCAAAGCAACCTTTTGGTCTGGTGAAGATCAGGCCACCTCCCCTTTTCAATTGGTGTGTAACATGTCATTGAGAGAGAAAATGGAAATTTGAATTATCCAAGGCAAAACCAAAATACCCTCCCTTGTGGTGTTCCCCAGAACAACTCCCCTCCTCGACTTGCACAAAACAGTGCTTACAGGGCGGCCCCCTCCTAGGGCCTGTTTGATCTCCCTGTCTGTTAGCATGCCAGTCACTCTAAGGTATCATCTCCCCCACCGACAACGTCATAACAGCATCCACACCCCGCTACTAAGTCATTTCCTTGCTGTCAGGAAGGAGTCCTCTGGATTCAGGTAAAGCACTGTTTCTTACCACCAGTGGGGATGCCCGCACATCGAGGACCTCCCATCTCTGACTGTTCCCATCACAGAACTCACAGATGAGACAGGAAGTAGGGTAAACTGAGGCAGGCAAGGCTCCTGCAGCTACTGGCCACCTCCGTGGCCACGCCTCCTCGATGGCACTGATCCTAGATGCTTGATGATTAATCACACCACAGCAGACCGGGACTCAGACCATATCCTGGATCCTGCCTCCCCTAGGAGCCTCCGGACTGCACGATCTTCCAAACCCCTCTAGGCTGGCCAGATCTCATAACTACCTCTGTCATTTGGGTGGAGAGCATGCGCAAGCAACAGCACCTTCCACTAATGAAGAGAGCCTGCTCTGGGGAATGCCATGGTTCTGTCAGAAGATGGATGTCTGGAGACTTTTCCTGCAAGTCACTGGGTTTCAACTGGTCCCCTGGAATGACCCGACCATATGGACCATATGCACCCTGACAGGTGTAGCAGACATATCAGCCTGGGCTGGATCTACCGTAAGCCCCAGGCAACTGCGCAGCCTCTCCCTTCCAGATGAGGATGGGTCTCAGAAAGCAAAACCACTTCCATAATGCTGCACAGCCAGAGATCAGAAACTCAAACCAAGTTCTGGTTGGTTCTAAGGCCCGTGCTATATTGTTGTTTGGTTTTTAACCTTTTGCTTCGAAGTATCAGGCTTAAAGTTGAGAGAACAGCACAAAGAATTCCTACAGGGTCCTTCACACAGCACCCAGATTTAAGGAGGATATGCTTTATCTGTTGTCCATCTATCCATAATGTGTCCTCCCTAAAAGTTAAAGCTATCAGCTCACAGAACCACAGCCCGATTGTCAAAAGCAGAAACTCAACATTGAAACAACGCTATGATGTCATCCAGAACTCAGCAAGCTTTTATTTTTTTTTTGGTACCAGGGATCGAACTCAGGACCTTGCTCTTGCAAGGCAGGCAGTAGCACCACTAAGCTAAATCCCCAGCCCTCAGCAAACTTCTTATGAAAAAGGTCAGAAGGTAAATATTTTGGACTTTGCAGGTCTTAATGTTTATGCTGTGGTGACTCAATCCTGTTGTCCAAGAACAAAAGCAGCCAGACCTGGGCTTCAATGAAATTTGATTTGTGGACATAGAAATCTGAATTTCATATACTGCTCACATGTCACCATATACTACTGGTTTTTTTTTTAATGAATAAACTTTATCTTCTAGAACATTATTCCAATTCATATAAAAATTGTTCAGAGAGTTCATAGTTTCCTATCCTTAACCTCCTGCATAGTGTGATATGTGTTATAATTTCTGGACCGATACTGACATATTTTTATTAACTAAAATCCACAGCTTCCATTAGGGTTTACTCTTTATGGTGTACATTTTGTGAGTTCTGATAACTCACACCTCATGTCATGTACTCACTGCCATGGCACACAGAATAGTGTCACAGCCCTTAAAATTCCCCTGTGCCAGCCTGCCAACTCCTGATCTAATCTATAGAGTGTGTTCATTTTATTCATTCTAATCATTTTTTTTAAGAGCAAAATAGTCTTCTTTCTGGCCTAGGATCTCATCCAGGATCACTCCTGCATTTAGTTGTCATATTTCTTTAGTCTACTTTAGCCTGACTCAATTATTTAGTCTCGTCTATCATGATCTAGAAATTTTTTGAAGAGTGGGGGCTGGCATTTTATAAAATGGTCACCAATTCAGATGATCTGATATCTCATCATGATGAGACTTGGGTTTGCAATTTTAGTGATATTGTGGCTTAGATCTAAATGTTCCCCAAAGTCTTATGTGTTCAGAGAGGGGGGCTTTGGGAAGGTGAATGGATCACAGGCCACTCACCCACTGATGAGTTCACAGCTGAACGTGCCATCAGGAGGTGGGGCCTGGACAGAACAGGTGGGCCCTTGGCTGTGTGACCTGGAAGGATGTACTTTTGTCCCTGGCTACTCCCTTCCTTGATTCCCTCTCTGCTTTCTGTGTGCTGTGGGTTAAACAGCTTTCCTTTGTGATGCCCTTTTACCATGCCGTTTTTACCTTGAAGCCAGCAACCATGATCTGAACATTCTGAAACCATGAACCAAAATGAACCTCTCTTCCTTTAAATTGTGGGTGTTGGGTATTTTGTTCCAGCAACGGAAAAGTGACTAATACAAGTGTGAATGCACAAAAGCGATGGTGAGAAGGGTGTGAGGAGACTCCCCAGTGTTGGCCTATCCCATTCCTGGTGGTGTAAAGCTTGATCCTTTGATCATGGGAATGTGCCTGATTTTGCCACCATTTTTCCTTTGTACTCAAAAAACACCACGGGAAGATAAGTATGTTCAACATAAAATTCAACCTGCTGGTTTTCCCATCCATGCATGAGTCTTGAGTCAGTTACTCATTTTGTGGGTGCCAAATAGTGATGTTTCTGATGCTATTATTTCTTCTTTATTTACTTACTGGGATTCTATCATAAGGAAGAACTTTTTTTCTTTATCACTTACATATTTATTTCTATCAAAACAGACTGAATAGATTCTTATTCAGTAGGTTCCACCTTCCTATATTATTTACTGTGAAACCCGAACTTTGATCTGGCCCCTCGAAGCTCCCTTCACACTGGCTCCTGGCTCCTACAACACGTCCCTGTCACTTTCCTATTTTCTCGCATAAGACTTTCTGCAGTCTGTTTGAACTTTCTCAGCCTCTCCCTGGATTCAGTTTCTCCAAACTCTGATTCCTTTAATCGAGAACAGTATTTTTTTTTCCAAAAATCGCACACTTATGTATGATCTAAGCACTCCGGGAAGCTGAGGCAGGACCATAAATTGCAGCCCTCTCTCCCTTCTCCCTCTCTTTCATCTGTATCATCTATATCTATCTACCATTTCTTTCTAATATATCTATCCATCCATTCTGAAACAAGGAGTCCATTGAAAACTCCAATTCCAATCCAACACCAGAAGGTTTCTGGCCTTGCCCTTTCTACAGTCACAAAATCTCTCTCCGATCGGGAGAAATCTGGTTCCCATTATCTGCAATGTATTTACTTATTTCTGCAATGCTACAATACACAGAAAGTGGTCTCAACCTTTCTGGCTTATACTGCTGTAGGAAACACACTAGCCAGAATTCAATGTTTGCTTATATTTCTTTTCATCTTTAGCCTAAGGTGTATAATCACGTATTATGTCGAACACTTGCATAAGTTTGTTCGATTTTCTACTCTATAGTGTGCTTATGTTACAAGTCTGAAGTCAGGTTAGGGTTAACTGCACTTCTGTATTCCATTTTTGCTGTCCCTCCCTCCACCAATCCTTGTTTCTTTTTAAAAAATTCTTAACTTGGTCCCAAGAGTTAGAACTATACAGAAAAGTATACTCTGAGATGTGTCACACTCCCCCACCTTTCTCTGCTCCCCCACTCTTTTCTGAATC
This sequence comes from Fukomys damarensis, assembly GCF_012274545.1. NCBI lineage: Eukaryota > Metazoa > Chordata > Mammalia > Rodentia > Bathyergidae > Fukomys > Fukomys damarensis. Next base: position 6,909,626 of record NW_022900936.1, on the reverse strand, counting down.
CCATTCATTTCTGGTTTCTTTTTCCTTGCAGACAGTTTCCACGGTGTAGACACTGCGCGGTCTCCTTTCCCGTGTAACAGAAGCTAGGAGCATTCCTCCATCTCTTCACAGAGAGCTTCCTCCGTCTTTCCTCCAGCCGAGTGTGCTGGACCGTGGAGGTGCAGCACACTTGTCCAAGTGCTCTCTGAAAGGGCGCTCAGGTAGCTCTCCACAGCACCATGTAAGCAACAGCGGACTCACGCATATTTTTACCCTTTTAGGGTGCATCTGCAGGGTGCTGGAAATGGGGTGCTGGGTCGGATGGTAAATGCACTTAGCGATGTCAGACACCGCCACATGCCGCTCTCCACTGGGCCAGCCAGGTACCAGACCGCCATCTCCCTACATCCTGACCAATGGGCCCCAGTATGCGTGTGTGTGTGTGTGCGTGCTCACAATGAACTAGTTATATTTTAGGGAATATTATCTGTGATCTTTCATTGAAAATATTTTCCTCCAGTTTGCCGTTTGTCTTTTAACTTGACTTTGCTTATGGTGTTTTTTATTTTTTGGGTTTTTTGTCATGCAAAAGTTTTTGATTTTTTAAGTTACTTTTTGAAGTCAAATGGGTCGATCTTTCTTTCATTGCTTCTTATTTTTGTATCACAGCTAAAGAACCTCTCTCTGTGCCCGGGTCCTACAGGACTTAATCCACTTATTTCTAGTAGTACCTAGAGCGTTTCATTACCAAGATTTAGATTCTTGATCCCTTTGGACTTTATTCTTCTATAGGATGAAAGGTATGGTATAGGTGTGTGTTAGTTACTTTCCTCTCTTTGCTGACACAAAATACCCGACAGCCAAAGTTAGAGGGGAAGGGGTTTGTTTGGTTTACAGTTCGTAGAGGTTCAGTCCGTAGTCGGCTGGCTCCGAGGCTGGGATGGCAGAGGCAGGGCAGAAACGACATGGCGGGCACAGGCAGCAGAGGCGAGGAGAGTCCACAGCGTCTCCCTGCCCTTTTATCTGACTCAGACTACTTAGGGCGGGCAGCACTCGCACCCTTCATCCTAGTGCCCGAGCCTGGCACCACATCGGGAATCAGTCCCAGCGTCACACGCTCTAGATCCAGCCTGTGACCACATGAGGCTTGGGGGGACATCTAGACCCAAACCATAATAAGGTGTGACTTTAACTTTTTTCCCTCCAAATATCCGTCAAATTGTCTCAGGACCATTAGTTAGATAATCTGTTGTCAGTAGACTCTCTACTCTTTGTCCTCAGGATTTGAAGTCTCACCTGTATTACATACTATATTTCTCTATGTACTTGGATCTACTTCTGAACTTCCTATCCCTCTTCTACTGGCCTCTCCATTTATTTATGTGCCAATGTCACACCTCAGTTACAGAGACTTCACAGCCTGCTTTAAAATCCAGTGAAGCCACCATCTCTCCTGGTTCTTCTTTTTCATGATTTTCCTAGCTATTCTTTCATATTTACTGTTTAGACTAATTTTGGCATCTACTTCTATTGAGTTCTATTGTCTAGTTCTATTGAGAAAAATGCTTTAAGTGAATTAAATTTATAATTAACCTGAGAACAGACATCTTTGTGAAGTTAAGCCATGGATTCTAAATTTGCTTAAATAACTTTTTCCTTTCTGAGATATTTTAAAGTCACCTCACATAGATTTTGCTTATTTCTTAAATTCATTCTTAGGTATTTTATTGTTCTACCATAAATGCATACCACAATATCCTTTAACTAGTTATTTTCTGTATACATAGCGACTCCTGATTTCTTTTTTAAATTTTATTAGTACAAGTTTACAGTTCATGCAGTTTACAGTCATCTTGGGGAGTGTTTTTAGGTTTCCTCACTAAATACGACTCAATCTAAGGGAAACAAACACTCACACCCCACTTGTGACTCTCCTGGCATCACAACAGGCAAGCACCAGCCAACACAGCACCATCTTCTGTCACTTTGAGATTTCTCCCAGGTCTCGCCAACAAATGCATCAATGAGTAAGGAAGGGTCTCTTCAGCTACCAGTACAGATGGCTTTTCCAGATCTTTGGAAAGAACCTTAAGGTTCTGGATTGTGTACAGCCCAAAGGTACCTCTTCCTGAGCACTCAATCGTGCCCCGGGCCCTTGATATGAGAGACAGATTTTCTGACTGATGCATCCCAGCGACTTTCCTGGTTGTCCCTGACTTGTGGCTTCATTTTGCCAGTGAGGAGGTGAAGGCTGCATGGCCTGCAGGAATCGCAGAACAAGGCTGGTCTGACTCACTGCAGAAGAGTAGCTTCATCCCAGTAAAATCTAAAGGCAGCAACACCACTAGTCTGTTCAAATACATGTGTAAATTTAACAGAACTGGGCCTACAAGGTTTTTTGTTTGTTTTGTTGGTTGGCTTTATTTTTTTTTTTTTTGAAAGTTCTGGAAACTTACCCCGAACTAATAAACTAAAAAGGTAGTTCTTATTCTTTTTTTTAATCAGTTGTTTTAAATTTTAAAAATTAAACATCACCTGATGTGTGGAAAACTTGACTGGCTCTGCCTTGCACCTCTAAGTGGCTGTTCTCCCTAGTCTGTATACTTCCTGTTTCAAGCATGTTAATTTTTCTCACCAAACTCATGTAAAACAATACAGGGGACCCTTGACTTACAAACTCAATTTGTTCCCAAGGACGGGTTGTAACTCAAGTCGGTCTGTGCAGGCTCAGGCTCCTTTGCACAGCCATCTAAGTCTCTCTCCTGCACACAGAAGACCTCAGGATCCTTAGAGAGACACTGGCCCAGGATTTCTCAGTGAGACCTGCACAGGCAGGGATGTGTAATGTTCCTACAGAGCTCTGTGATGGTTGACTGTGTGTCTGAGACCATCTGTAAGCATAAGTGGCCAGCACTCTGGATGTAAGTCAAAATTAAAATTCCAGTCATCACCCAAGTTGTTTGCACATTGGGCCGGTTGTAACTCAAGGGTCCACTGTATAAGAAGGACTCCCTGACCACAGAGCATGGGGCCTCAAGCATCCGAGTGGACAAAGCAATGTGAGGGCACTGACCCTTCCTCCAGCCAGGAAGCACCCCCTCCCTGGCCCTTTTCCACCCCACTATCATCTGAGCAAGGAGACCACCAGGGAGATCTCCTGCCCTGCTGGCTGGCCTCAAACCCAGAGCTTTCTTCCTGGTCTGCTGCCCTGAACATCACTTCTTCCCTTGCGTGGCTCGACCTCACTCCAGAGCCTCCTGTGGACACCACGCTGCCAGGGAGCCGCCAGCCGGCCAGAGCCCGTACCTAAGAAGCTTAGCACTAGCTTAACTCCTCACTCGTGGGACAAGGGGCCTCTTTCTTTAATGCAGGGCTTTGCTCCATGATATGCCAGGTTTATGGCCCCCATGAATTAAACCAGGTTCGGAATCCAGTTCTATAACAGATTTTCATTCAAATGGTTATTTTCCATGCCCTCCCACCAGGTCCATTTTCTATGCATCTCTTCCAGGTCTCTGTGAGATGGGAAGCTGGTTTCTGGCTCAGTGGTGGCAGGACGTTTTCTATCACTCCTTTACTGAATCTTCCTACTGTTGAGGTTTCGGGACGTCACCGATTCTCTAGGGTTTCCCAGGTGTCTATCTCATCATCTGCAAAGAGAGAGCTTAGCTCCTATTTGGGTCCTTGTGTCTCCAATGGACTTCCCTCATCCTTGTGGATAAGCTAATGTCTCCAGGATGGTGCAAAGGAGAGTGGAGACAGTGGAGTCCTAGCCTTATCCCTTTGTTTATGGGTACAGTCTTAGGGTTCCACACTATGTAAGACACTGGCTTGAGGAGTCAGTGCCCCTCCTAGCTTTGGGTCTCTGGGAAATACTCTTTCTTCCTGTTCTCCTTCAGGCCCAGGAGGCAGAATTTGCTTCTGGGGCTGCTGCCACAGGTACAAGGTCCAGTCAGCCCATCCTTGCCTCCTCCCTGTTGGCCGGAAGTACTGACCACAGCTTGGTGTAGTGGGAAGGGACATCTTCTCACCCAACAGGGACACTTGTGCAAGGAGAAGTGGGTTCCTTGCAACGTCTCCCTCTGTTCTTGCAGTCTCTGTCTTCTTCCCACCTTTTCAGGCCCTTTAAAAAAGTGAGTGTTTTCCACTTGTCCATTTTTGAGAGCCTTTACTGCCCTTTTATTCTGCTTGACATCTCATAATCAATCTTCTGTGTATGTTTGTATATGCTTTTCTATTTAAACCTTTCCTTTTTTAAAAATTTAAAAAACACAGCACCATACCGCCAAAGGTGTCAGGAAACACGTTCAAATAAGGAAGGGCTCCAAAGGAGGCCCTGCCAACAAAATGCCAGTAAAATCTGAAACCCGGGTTCAGACACTGGGAATGGTCCAGAATTTAAAACTTAAAGAACTTCTTTATTCCAGTAAATCAGCTTCCCTGTGAATACCATCAAAATCCTTTGCTTTAATGAGTGAGGGAATATCAGAGGAAGGGGTGGAGAAGGAAAGGATTTGGACCGGTACGAAATTTAATTTAAAAACTATTAGGAGAAGTTTAATTTCCCCCTCCCCCAACCAAATACATAAATCTTTTCCATGCATTTTATTTTTCCTAAAAAATGGAAAAAAAGAAGTCATCCCCAAGCATCTGAAACGATAACGGTGAGCGAGCGTGGAGGACTTTTAAATGACAAGTGTCTATTTACTGGATTCCTGTTGATTAAAATGCCACATTAGCTATACTGGAAAATCCAAGGAAACCACAGCCAGAGTTCTATTCTTACCCAGGAATCAAATCTGGGAACAGGGAAATCAAGAGGAGGGACAGTGGGTAACACAAGGCCGCAAAGGCCCCTTCAGAGGTAAGGTCAACAGTGTCAGAGTGCAGGCAGCGACAGCCCCCTTGGTGGGGGTCACCAGGGCTCAGCAAACTCTGAACTGTACCAGGAGACGTGGGCGTGTGTGGAAAAGCGAGCTTGGCTTTGTGTACATGATTTCACCCATGTATAGCAGTGCATCCAGCCTCACCGCAGAGCCAAGAGGTTTGGGTAAATGGCAAGGGAATGGCTTTCTCCACAGGCAGCGTGTTTGTCTCGTATGTTGGTTCCACCTCTGCTATAATACCTGCCACAACTCAGTTTCGGGTGCTCTCCTCACAGATCCCCAGGACCATGGGGCATCTTTTTAGCCTGGCAGGAAAGTACCCATCTGAGGTGTCCCGGCACAAGATCTCCTGCAAACAGACTCTGAGCCTTGCCTTCCAACTAACATAGCTCTAAGGAAATGAACTGATGAAAAGCCCTATGAAGACACCTAACACAGCCAAGAGGGCAGTGAAGGTCCTCGTTGTTACTGTCCTCTGGCTGATAAAATGACCAGGTCACCTGGGTTGATGGTCGAGCCGGAAACAGCCCCTATAGGAGCTCATCCAACAGAAGGGCTGCTAGGACTCCTTGGGACACAGCTACCTGGTTCTTATTTCCTTGACTTTTCATGCCCTGGGCCAGCTCCAGTGTGATTATAGGTTTATTCCATGTCCACTTTGCTAGGGCCACTCAACTTCCTGAGGCTCCTGCCAACCCTCTGTGTCGCTACATCCCATAAGAGGCATTTCCTAGAGATGTGTCATCCTGAAGCTGTAGGTGCTGGGTCCTCTGGGCTCCAAGCTGGATGCTTAAAGTGCTCCTGCAGCTGGGGGCACAGAAAGGCCAACCATCTCCCGCACACAGAGTGCCAAGCTCAGGATGCAGCTGCTGTACACACACTGCAAACATGGGCACAGCGGTGGCCCTTTGCCAATAGACGGAACCTCAGTGGATTCTCCAGCAGGGCTTGGCGAACTACCCTCCTGAAGCCAAGAACAGTAAACGGAGCCTGACATCCGAATGGAATCAAGATCGCCGGGTGTGCTTTCCCAAAATGAAACTGCTTGGAACTCCTCATAACATTTACGATTAGCAGTAAAACGCAAAGAGGAAGATGAAAGTTCCTGCTACAGACCAGGTCTGTAATGAGGGAGAGAGGAGGGCTTGGGGGCCAGGTCTGGAAGGGAGGCTTATGCACTGCATTACAGTTGGATATTATTATATAAAATGAGTGTGTTATTAAAAGGATCCTGAAGTTATAAAAATTCAAAGGAACTTTTAGTGAGGATGAATAACTTCTTTGGTAAAGATGAATAACTCAGATTTTCTGCAGACCAGAGGTAGTCATATGTTGGAGTGCCTTAATTGCCAGTAGTTGGATCTTATTGTTTTTGTAGGGCACTCTGATTTTTGGGGGGATCGGGAGCACCTTCTTTGATTAGGGAAATTACTACTAAGCATGCGTCCATTTCCCTAGCAAATGAGAACCTGGACTATCCTTAGGAAAGACAACAGAAGACCTCCCTTCCACAGCGGAGCACCTGGTAGGGTCTGCTGTGCCTCTTAGGCAGGATGCTGGGCTGCACCCACTGAATGCTCAGACAGAATGGACTCAGGAAGCCAGAAACCCATATAGCTGGAGGAGGTTAAAAAAAATTGTTTCTTTCACTCACATCTTAAAATTATACCAAAGAATGACTTTGGGCTTGACCCATGCAATGGCATGACACAGAACTTCCTAATAATTTTGTTTGTGTCCATTAACTAGGAAATTTCAGCACAATCGTTCTTAAGGAAATCACAGATTCTAAATGAGTAAAGACTAAATTAATGCTTTCTTTTTCCATGGCCAGAGTACATAGGTTGTCTGGTTTATTAACTTTTTAAATTCTGAGAATAATAACACCACAGCTAGTCTGGAAACCAGAAACAAAAGATTTCGTCGTTCATCCTCACACAATGCCTCTCACCGCACATTTTGGTTTAAGAGCTCAATCTAAATATCTGACTGGCTTTCTGCTTTAAGGGACCCAAGCATTTCTGCGTATTTTTGTGTTGATGGCCAAAAGTCCATACGATGAACTTAACCCTAAATCTTCAGGAGTAGAGATGTTTCTGTATGCGTATCAGATATCTTAAGGTAGGTTACTAGAAGTAGGATCACTGGGTGAAGGATTTGGACTTCTCATGACTCCTGAAATCTACTACCAAATGGCTTTCAAAAAGGGACTTCTAATCTATACACACCAGGGTTTACACAAGATTTACAAGTACCCTTTGCACAATATCCTTGCCCGGCCTGGATATTATTATAAACATTTCTGTTTCTTGGCTAATTTCGTCAGAACAGGGGCCCTGAAGTAGGGTCCCCGGAAGTCACCCTATGTTTCTATGCTCCAAGTAAAGAAAGACATACAACAATCACCAAGGCATCTGTGTCTGGCTGTTCAACTCAGTTTTTTGTTGTGTTGTTGTTGTTTTTTTTTCTTTTTTCTTTTTATTGAGTTTATTGGTACAATCTAGGTATAAAATTACATTCATCATTGGGGTTCTGTACCTTTACATAATATGTCTTGATTCTCATGTTTTCCCCTTGTCCCTGCCCTTCCTTCACCCCCTCCTCCCCTCCCCATTTACAAACACTTTATTTCCATTTTTTCAGTTTCTCATATTTTTTTCCTCTCCCTTATTACCTTTCCCCCACCCTTCCCACTTTCCCTACACCTTTAGCCCTTTACTTCCTATTTCACATTATTAATTATCTCATTAGGATCCTGTGTACTATTATAGTTTTTCACACCAAAGAAACTATTTGGTATTTCAGTTAAAGAAATCTCTGTATGAACATTAAACATAGGGAATCCTAAAATAAAACTAAAAAGGAAAGTAAAAGAGAAAAGGCAATGATGTAACATTAAAATAATCCTTAATTCTGGAGATGAAAATGGTCCCTGAACATATTTAAATTGCTTCTCACTCTTATACTCTTATCTTATTCTTTTTTTCATTATTTAGAGAATACTTTATTAGTTTCTATAATCAAACCCACGTAGATGTGACCTTACATATTTAGTATGATGTGTTACCCCTGTACACATGGAAAAAAAATAAAAATAAATTAACATTTCTAGACCAATATGGCTGTCCATTTCTGTACAATGCCAAGTCAACATAGTAAATTGGGATGACTTTTTCCAAAGTTGGCAGCACCGTTAATGTTGCCCAAAATTCAATTTATATATATATGTGTGTGTGTGTATATATATACATATATATATGTATATAGATATAGATATAGATATAGATATAGATATAGAAAGACTAATAATAGTATGTTATGCATCGATAGCAGCAACAGCTTTTCCAGGTTCTGCAGTCATCTGAACAAAATTATAGACATTCAGCACATTCCATTAAAAAAAAAACAAAGAAAAGAATAATGTCCAGACAACAGCAAAGTTCTGTTGCTGTTGTGGTACCTGGCACCATTTTTTCTATTAGCCTCTTAATCATCATCTGGTAAGAGACTCTTAATCATCATCTAGTAAGAGAACATTCTAGAATAATATCATTAAATGTAGCTCTGATAAAGAACGGTCCCTACTATGTATCATAAAGCAGGTACTAGATATTTTACATTCACAGAGGTATGATACAGTACCGTCCTACAGCAATAATACTAGATTCAGTTTTGGTTTGAAATTTACTTTGTCTGAAAATGAGATTGCTACCCCTGTTTTTTTCTGGGCTCCTGTCACATGGAGAATTGTTTTCTATCCTTTCACTTTCAGTCTATGGGCTTCTTTTTGCACTAGGTGTGTTTCTTGTATACAACATATTGTTGGATTTTGCTTCTTATTCCATTTTGCCAGTCTATTTCTCTTGATTGGTGAGTTGAGGCCATTGACATTGCTGGTTATAACTGATATGTACTGACTTATTATTGACATGCTATTGGCCTTTTGTTGACTCTTTTTACTTTTTCACCTTCTCCTTTTAATTTCTTCCCTTGCCTATTTGATTTGCTCTGTTGGGACTCATGGTGCTGTTGCCTTCATTGTCTTTTTCTAGGATCTTGTTTAGAATTGCTTGTAGTGCTGGTTTGGTATTCATGTAGTTTCTCAGGTGTTCTTTGTTGTGGAAGTGTCTTATTTCCCCCTCCATTTTGAAAGAGAGTTTTGCAGGATACATCAGTCTAGGCTGGAGGTTGTTCTGTTTTAGTACTTGAAATATCTCATTTCAGGCTCTCCTTGCCCCAAGGCTTTGTGTTGAAAAGTCTGCTGTGATTCTGATGGGCTTTCCTTTGTATGTGATTTGTTTCTTTTCTCTTACTGCTTATAGTATTTTGTTCTTCTTTTGGGTTTCTGGGATCTTGATTATTATATTTCTAGGTGTAGATGTTTTTTTTATTGTAGCTAGTTGGGGTCCTATATGCCTCAGTTATCTGAATGTCAAATTCTTCCCCTCTGTTTGAGAAGTTTTCTGTCATTAATTCTGCGAACAGCTTTTTAAAGTCATTTGTATTTTCTCCTGCTACTTCATGGATTCCTATCAGTCTTATGTTATTCTTCTTTGCATCATCTAGGAGTTGTTGGATCAATTTCTCATGATCTCATACTGTTTTTAAGAGACCTCTCTTTTCATGGTCACTGACTGCAATCTTATCTTCTATATCTGAGAGCCTATCTTCGCATTCTTTTATTCTGTTGCATACACTTTCAATGGAGTGTTTAATCTCCTGGATATCTGTTTGAATGTGTTTTATGGATTCCATTTCTTTCCTGTGTTGGGCATTTATTTTTTCCATATCTTTCTTATGCTGGGCCTTCATGGCTTCTATCATGGTCCTGAGCTCATGTATTTTTTTGTCAGTTTCTGCTCTAGAGTCTCGAATCACGACTTCCATTTTGCTCACTATCTCTATGGTTATCTGGGAAATTATTTCTGTTATGAACTTTTCTAGAGCCTGATTGATCTGTTTTGTTACTTCCTGTGCTTTGAGTTCAGGGTGTCGTGGTGGTTCACTATCGGCCTTTTCATCCTCATTTGCCCTACTGTTTGCCATTGGTTAACTGGAAGTCTGTCCTTGTGTCTTGCTTAAGTGTTTTCTCATTTTAATTTTTGTTGTCGGACTGTCCTTAGTTTAATCCCTGGGTTATCACCCAAATCTTCCTGATATAGTTGCACCCTAGCTTCTGTGTCTCTAACGACCCACAGACATTCTCATCTTCATAACATCAGAGAAAACAGCTCATCAAATCAACGGCAATGCTTTACCCCAACTGATACAATCAGCAACACATTAAGATCAAGCACAACTTTGACACTGACCACCCGTGGTAGTCACTAGTCTATCACCCTTAAATCATTTGAATTAAATTGAAATCAAGAAGCAGTCCAGAACATGTCTGCAGTGAACAAAATTTCAATACAGTGTATTTACCATTTAATGGCTCAGACAGAGTGAGGATGCAAGACCCCTGATCTCAGTTAGCTGATGGCTGAACCCCCTGACGCTGACTGACCTCGGGCTGCAAGGCCCGGATTGAGTTCCCCATCCTAAAGAATGGTTGAACTCTGCAATGTTCTATTACAGGTTTCCCACGCCCTTTCTTTAAAGTTGTTCAAAGTTGGGAACTCAGAAAAATACCCTTAATGACCACCTCTGTCTTTGCAGAGTGGGTCTAAAGACTGGCACAGTCAGGAGGTCTGAGAGTGGGGGGGTTATGGGGGTTCAGGGGCACCCACACGGCTACCTTCCTGGCGTTTGAGCGATGGCGGCTGGGTCAGGAGCAGGCGTGGGTCTCCTTCCCACGGTGGATCAGGGCCTAGCCTACCTCCGGCGCTCAGCCTACCCTCCCGGTGCTTGAGAGATGGCGGCTGGTTTGGGAGCAGGCGTGGTTCTCTTCTGTTTTGTTTTTTGAGACAGGGTCTCACTATGTAGTTGAGACTGACCTGGAACTCACTATGTAGCCCAGGCTGGTCTCGAACTCACAGCGATCCTCCTGCCTCCGCCTCCCCAGAGTGCTGGGATTACAGGCGTGCGCCACCATGCCCGGCTGACTCAGCCTTGTTTCTACTCATGCACACAGAAAGTTGCAGGAGGCAGTGAGAGGGCAATGTATCTGCTACATCATGACTTGGGCAGCGAGGGGCCTGCTGGTCGTGTGGCCTCACAGGCAAAGTGTCACTTCCACCAGCCTGCCAAGCACCTGAGCTTCTGGCAGCAGGAGATGGCAGCATGAACTCGGCAAAATCTCCTTAAGCCTGCCCATTCACCACTGCTGCCTGGGTTGATCTGGCACCTGTGTGGCTTCTGAGTCCTTTTCAAGCCAATAATTTGGGTTCAGACAACGTGCTCTATAAGCAGAACGACCTGATAATAAATGGCGGTGTGCCTTAGATGCGCCTTGGCTGGCACCTGCTTGTATTCACAGCGGGTTAAATGCCTTATTGAAGAGCTTCAGGGACAGAAATAAAAGGGAAATGAAAGAAAAAGATAGTAATGTATAGGCTTGTGCAAGACAAAATCTACACACACCCTGCCGTGCCTCTAAATTAGAAAAAATCCAATACACACCAAGAATCACACAAGCAGCCTCCACACCACACATGAGCACCAGTGCTGGCAGCTGCTCCCACCTCGGTGCATGCCAAAAGAGCCCTTTTGTATGAATTTTCATGGTGAGAGCCAGAGAGGAGAAAGTCATTCTCTCTTCAGGGAGGAAGCAGTCTGACCTCACCTGCGACTTCTCTCTTACCATGTGGATTTTTCTCACCCCATTAAATGTAACCTACTTGAGGTGGGTTTTACCAGGGAGAGAAACAGAGAGTGATGGGGACATGGCCGACAGGTGGCTGTGACACCCGGGAGGCCGCCAGCCCAACCTGTGGTGCGCCCCGTGCCGGGGGCTGCTGGCCTGACACATGAGGACTGAGGTGCCACAGCTTCAGAAACCCTGCAGCCCCAACCTCACCAATGAACGCATTCCTTGCAGAGGGAAAGGTAAGAAAGAAAGAAAAAAATAAGAGAAGCCAGGTTAGCATGGTGTCTTCTTTCCAACTGAAAAGAAAGGGCCAGCTGTGGTAGACAGAGCCCACAGCAAAGTAGTGAAGGTGCCGGCAGCTCTGGAGCAGGGACAATTGGCCTGAAAACTCGCACCTGTAGGGACAGACTGGGCTCTGAAGAGCAGCAAAAGACCAGCTCAGCACTGCTCCCTAAGTCCCCTTCCCATTAACCAGCTGCCAACAGCGAAACCCACTGGGGACCAGGTTAAATCACCCTGTGGCAGCTCTGCAGGCCCCAGCACGAAGCCCTGGGGACAGGAAGCCTTTTCTTCTGTCACACGGCAGGACAGAAAGCTCACTCTGGCTTCTGTGGGACGAGGGACAGCAGCCACCTGCTGCTCAGCAATCGTTCACTGTGGTCGAGGGCAGAGCAGGAGGAGCCAGTGAAAGCACCGATCACTGACACTGGCATGGTGCTCTTGCAAAATGGTACTTTTGTGTGACTCACCCTGAGGAGGAGGAGAAGGAGGAAGAGGACAAGAAATATGAGGAAGACGAGGAGGGAGAGAGGGAGAGGAGGGTGGAAAAGAGGAAGAGGAAGAAAAAGAGGACGGGGAGGAGAAAGAATGATGAGAAGGAAGTGGAGGAAGAGCAGAGGCTTGCAATGAGCTGGTTTTGTTACTCCAGCCCCATGTGAGGGGCTGCCTCGGATTTCGCTGAAGCCATTGGCCAGTGCTCCAACATGGGGGAAAAATACGCCCATCTTCAGATGAAGCAACTGCAGAGAACTTCGGGTCCTCAGCCAAGGTCACACAGAACACTCGGGACGCCGACCAACAGCTCCCAAGCAGTGAACCAGCAGCCTGTGACTCCCCCGTAACCACCCTTAGGAATGTTAGGCCACCAAGTGCCTCCCGGACCAGATAGGTCTGGGGTGCCGCAGGGAAGGCTCGGGGAGCAGGCCGTGACCACCACAGTCCACCCAGTCCTGCCGGACACCCAGCCTTACTTAGGAGGGCGTGAGGGCATGGCAGCAAGGACCTGATAGTGAGGTCTGGGCCCGAACTGAGCCAGCTGGGCTTTCTAGGAAGGGGTGGCGGTGACACTGTGACCCTCAGGCTAAACTTCACCCTTCACCTACTTCTATCCCTGAGGGGATAGCTGCTTCTCAGGAGCAGCAAATCTCCACACCCAGAAAGTTAACACTGTGAGAGCTCCAGTCTATGTCAAACACGCAAACGTAGGGCCGGGGATTTAGCTCAGCGGTTCGGTGGCCTGCCTTGCAAGTGCAAGGACCTGAGTTCAATCCCTGTACCAAACAAACAAACAAACAAAAAACATGCGAAGGTCAAACATGGGCCCAGAGGAGGGCTCAGGATGGGGGGGGGGGTTCATACCCTGAGAAGTTCGTACTCTGAGAGCACATAAGTTGAAGGTTCCAATATCATTTAAATTTCAAATCAGAAACACACCAGAGTTACGGAGCAAAAATAATGCAAAATTCGTAAGAATGTCAAGAGAGAAATCAGACTGTCAAGAAAGGCACCGGTAGCCAGGAGCTGTGTCAATGGACAGGCATGAGGCTGCTAGAGCAATGGGCTCCTTTCTGTCATCTCCAGCATTTTCTGGCCAAGAGACTTCAGATCGGTACTCACTCCCCCACCAGGAGCCACTTGGCTGGAGACCTACGCAGGCTGTTTGAGCATTCACTGAGCTACAGCTCGTCAGAAGCTCCCAGCCCGAACAAGTCCCGGTGCTGCTTGATGGAATGAGCGAGCACCCTCCTATGCCTGGCCATCTAACTTCTGCACAGGACCAGTTGCGCACGTGACGGGCCATGCAGTGTCGCAAAGGGGAGATACCAGTTCCCTGCAGCACATCCGCCAGGACACACAGTCCCACGCACACTCATGCTCGCCTGTTCCCCAGGAAGCTCACACTCTATGGGGGGGCAGAGGAACAAAGCAGAATAAGGGGTGCAGTGAGGGACAGAGACGCAGTTGAGGCCTTTGTTTACGGGGCAGAAACTGAGCGTGCACGAAGGTTATCGGAGAGACGAATATTCCGGGACACGGAAACAGCAAGACCAAAGGCCCTTAGTGGATCAGAAGAGAAAGACAAAGTGACCAAGGTGGCGGAAGTGTCCCTGTGGATGGGGGTGGGCACTACAGCCAGTGGGTTAAACGAATTCGGGGAGACATGGGCTTTGAAGATCGTGGTGTGGACTCTGGATTTTGTATTGAATGCAATAGGCAGCAACGTTGGGGATTCGAAGCAGCAGGATGAGGAAGCTGATTGACATTTCAAAGGAGTTCACCTTGAGGCTGCTGGAAACAGCCAAGGGGGTAGCAGAGGTGAGGGGAGTGCTAACGCCGTGGGTGGACAGTGCGAGGGAGCGGGCCGAGGGGAGTGGCCCGGGCCAGGCAATGATGCAGGTGAGTGACGACATGCTTAGGGGTTTATATGGTTTCTTTTTAAATCATCTCCCAAATGGCTCATGTTTGAGGTGGGGCTTTTGTTGGGTGATTGGATCAGAGGGGTCTAATTTTGTAAGTGGGTTAATCCACTACAGACTCATCATTTGATGGCATTACCATTATGCAATGGAAACAAGAGGTTTGGCCTGGATGATGACCTCAAGACTCTATCTTGTCCTTGGTCCCTTCTTCTCTGATTTTCTTGCCCTTTCTTAGCTTCCTGGATGCCATGAGGATCCTCCACTACACCCTTCCACCACGATGCTGCCTCACCACACGTTTATAAGCAATGGAGCCAGCAGACCATGGACTGAACCCTATGAGACCATGTTCCTTCAGAAACCTTTCCCCCTTTAAGTTGTTACTCTAAGGGATTTTGTCACAGTGACAGTGACAGTTCTTAGAGCTAAAGGGTGGGAATGATTGAGGATGGAGAAAATAAAATTTTGGACTAACTTGACTTTGGCCTTTGGCAAAGGCACCAGGTTATCAACTGAGAAATCCACACATTGGTTTCAATTTAGAAAGTGCCAAACACAGTGATAACACCCCTAATCAGGCCTGAGCTGCAAACAAACAGGAGGAGGAAACATGCCAGGATGCCAACCTGCCAGGCACACAGGTCCACCCCGGGCAGGAGGGACTTGGAAGCATGGGTTCCCCTCCTGAGAGGCTCATGCCTTCAAAGACTCTCTTACCATATTCCAGGTGGAGGGAGAGGTGACAGTGCGCATCTTCCCAAACATGGGGGAGCCGTAACACGAGCTACTTGCTGAAGTCTGACTGTGTCTTCCAAAAGTTCCCATGCTGGAAACTTACTCCCCAGTCACCTATTGATGGTGTTTGAGGAGAGGCCTCTGGGAGGTGATGAGCATTAGATGAGGTCCTGAGGAGGCCCCCTCCATGGCATTAGTGACTTTACGGAAAGGGGAGAGAGACCAAAGTGACATGCTTGCTCTGCCTTACCATACGATGCCCCTGCCCTGTCCTGAAGTGGCAAGAAGGGTCTCTCCAGAGCCAGCACTATGCCTATGGACTCCCAGCCTCCAGAGCCGCAAGTCAAGTAAACTTCTATTCTTTATAACTTCCAAGTCTCAGGTGTTCTGTTATAGCAACGGGAGAGGGGCCAAGACACTTCTGCAGAAATTTTAGTTTCTATGCCACATACATTACTCAGCACATGGTAGGAGTTTCATATTTGAAGAATAAATATGTATATTTCTAACTGAAATCAAGCCATTCCTCCACTGCAGCTCAACAAATACGCAAGTAACTACTCCCTGAGAGACAAATGCCTGAAGGTCCCAAGCGGTCCCTCTCCTTCTATGGAACAAGGCATCCTGCCCTGAGTGGAGAGTTACTGCCGCTGTGGCTAAGTTCCATCTCCTTCTGGAAGCCGAGGGCAGAGCTTTTGCCACTGACTCATCTTGGGATAACTCATGGTGCAAAGCAAATGCCCAATCAATCTAAATACATGCCAAACAAATGGGTGAATAAATATTCATTAAAAATTACCTGGGCCGTTAATTTCGGTCACTCAGTGGAAAAAAGAAAACAGTGAAATGAAGCAAGCATCTTTTTTAATTAAAAGGTTAATTAAGGACAAGGTTTTAAAAAATATTTTGATGGCTTGAGTAAACCAAGCACAAGTGGGTCCTATGCAGCTGCGATCAGTAGCTGTGGAAACATTCTATTATGTGCCGTGGAGCAGAGTAGGAGCGAGGTTGTGGGCTCATTTCATGATCCTTGTATAATCCCCATTTTAAAGCCAGACAGGGAGAAAAACAAAACAGGCACTTGCACACATAAATATGAGAATCCTAGATAAAATCCTGAACTCAGTGGTGCCTCTTATGTAAAATACACTGTAATTGAATACTGTGTATCCTAGAAATGCAAGGACGGCTTAACATTAGAAAATTGGATCAATGAGATGTCAGATGCAGAGATAAATGAGGATAATAACAGTTTTTTCTCAACGGGTACAGATGACATTTGAGAAACTTCAGTGCTCCAGTCAGACCTGTTAGTCTGATGATCGATGTCCCGATCTTACCAAATTTTCTGATCCCCAAAAGCATGTGACTTTCTCCCATTCCAAATTTCACAGCTAGCTGGGTAGCATGTATTGGCAGGGCCCACAGGAGCTGTGAGCCTGGGGTCACCCAGGGCTCTGAGGACTGCTGCGCTGGGCAGGTGGTCCCCATGCCCCGCGCGGTTCCTCCAGTCTTCCCACAGCATCCACCCAACTCATCGAGGCCATACCAGAGAGGGAAGGAAACCTCCCTGCAGGGAGGCTGCCCTTGGCTCTGCCCCTGGAGGATGTGTGTGGGTGCAGGCTGACGAATAACAACTTCCAGAAGGAAGCATTCAGGAGGGGTGGCAGCCGAGTGGCACCTACAGAATAAATCAGCAAGTTCCCTGCGTAAGGATGACCTGCACAATCTCTTTTAGCAACACCCTACAGGACTCATGGCGGTGCCACACACAGACAGTGTTTCCTGCTATGTGCAACGTCTTCCAACTCAGCTTCAAAACACAAATCTTCAGCAACTTAACAAAGTGATAATGTCAGGTGATAGTGTCAGTTACCAGAACCACACCTGTTTCTATAACACGGAAGCCCAACATTCTCTGAGTGTTATTAGAATTACTGTCTCCTAGCTTTGCCTTATAGTTGTTTTTATGAATTGGGGGTGGGGGCTACTGAATACGCCACATGCTATACATCATTCAAGCAGTTCCCTGTATAGGAAACCCTACGATAATTTCTGAAAAAATGTCCCAAGACTTTCCTGGTTAATTCATCTGAACACATTAGATTAACAAGGCATTAAGTGAGTCTGCATGTATTCCTGGTGCAGATTTTATCAGCTCATCAAAGCTAAAGTCAGCAGATGGATAAATGAGAGAAAGCCACTAAGCAAGAGTGCAATGGTGTCATCTTGGACCCAAGTTCGATCCCCGGTACCACAAAAAAGTGTTTATCAAGCTTCTGTGCTACACTGTTCTAGGGACTGAGAAATACAGTGGTGAACACAGTGGGCTTCCTTTCTAGCAAGAGGAGACAGGCACTGCACTGAAATACACAAATGTGCAGGTAGGGTTAGAGATGGAAAAGTGGGCTCTGGTGTCATAAAGGATGGTAGGGGAGGCCTCTCTAGTAAGTTGATGTGGGGACAAAGACTCAAAGAAGAGAGTAAGAATGGTATCTTGGCCAGGAATGGTGGCACAGGGCTGTAATCCCAGCATGTTGGGAGGCTGAGGCAGGAGGATCATAGTCAAGCCCTACCTGGGCAACAGAGCAACTAAGTGAGCTTTCATCTCAAAATAAAAAAGGGCTGGGGATGCAGCTCACTGTGAAGGCCCTGCATTCAGTCTTCAGTATGGAAAAAAAGGCAGGAAGGAGAGACAGAGAGAGGGAGAAAAAGAGGGAGGGAAGAAGGAAAGAAAGAAACAGAAAAAAGATGTCAAAACAGAAGGATTCCTGGGATTTACCCAAGATCAATGCCAGCCTTTCCAAAAGAGGCTGTATCATTTTGCATTTCTATCTACCATTAACATAGGAGAATTCCAGTTTCTCCTCATCCTGGCCAACATTTGGTATTGTCAGGCTTGTTTCTATTTAGCCCCATGCATGCATGTGTAATAATAGCTCATTGTAATTCATTTTCTTTCTTACTTTCATTTCCTTCTTTTTTTTTTTTTGCAGTTCTGGGGACTGAACCCAGGGTTTTCACACTGACTTATATCCCCAGCCCTTTGTTTTTTGTTTTGAGATAGGGTTTTGCTAATTTGCTAACTTGAACGGGCTAGACTTGAACTTGCAGTCCTCCTGCCTCATCCTCCCAGAGTGCTAGGACCACAGGCATGTTCCAGCCTCGTTGCAGTTTTATCTTACATTTTCTCAGCTGTGGGAATTTCTCGTGTGCTTTTAAGCGTTCATCTATTTTCTTTGGTAAGCCATCTTTTCAAATGCTTTGACTTCATGAGGTGTGAATGCTGCTGCCCAAGTGCCATCCAGTGGAAAGACAGGCTCAAAGGAAAGTGATGTGCCCTCACCCACCTTATTCATTGGGACCTGGCACTGTGTGACATCTGGCTCTTCCTCAAAGTCAAAGTGGTCATGAAAGGTCAGCATTTTGAACTGCTGCAGGACCCTGAGCCAGCCACAACAGTGCAACTAAGGACCCTCACGAAAGCGGCCTTCCAGAACTGCTCCAGAAAGGGGCAAGAGCGACGGGGTGGGCGAGGGCGAGCGTTCTGAGGGAGATTCATGGCAGGATGTCTTTTACTATAATAAACCTGAACATGTAAATGTTTACCACATTCTTCAGTGACCCCTTGTACTCAGTGGACAGACACACAAAGAGGCAACAGACATTTGTGCAGAGAGGGCAGTCCTCAAGTTCCGCAGGACAATGGAAATGGGCACACACCTGGACCAGAGGCACCTGAGGTCACATCAATGGGCAGGGCCAGCCACACGCCCACCCCTACAGTACCGTCCCCTGCACTTAACACCAAGAGACTAAGAGGTGGACCTCATGTTCATCCGTCGCACTGGGGAGAAAATAGAAGGACGGTGCCAGAAGGGTCCAGAAACCGCAGAGCTGGCACCTGCACCCAAGGCATGAGGTACGGGGCTGCCAGCCTGTGCTACCCTCTCACTCACCTGTAGTGTTTGTGTCCCCTCAGGAAGAAGTGAGTCCCTGCATCACTGTTACCTGAACCCAACCTAACTGGCAAGACTTTAGACTGCAAGCCTGGCTGTGGTGAGCCTCCCCAGGACAGGAAGTTCAGTGCTGATTGCCATTCCTCAGCCTTGTGGTACAAGCTCTATCCAGGTAGTTTTGGGGGTGGACAACGCTATTGAAAGAAAGCATTAAAATGAAAAACCAGAAATGGCCCGTTATAAAGCATTTCTGGCTATCTTATGTGTCCAAGTCACCAAAGGCCACACTTGCCTTGGTGGAACTTGAACTACAAATATCAAATCTAGATGCCTGAGGAGATGGTACAAGACATCCAGGAAACTGTCCCTGGCTGGGCACAGCACATACAAAAATTAAAGGACAGACTGGCGACTCACCCATAAGCCACAAATGGCCCTTGAATATTCTCACCAGCCCAAACACACACAGTTCACGCCACTTCACCCACAACAGATTGCTGGAAATCAATCTGAACAACTACCGCCCTGCAACATTTCAGAACTCAGGTTCTCATACATAATTAGCTTCCCGACTCCATTCATCTGTGCTCTGTTCTTTTATAACAATAAGGAGGGAGGTATTGAGGGGAAGCAAGACGTATAGGGGGCGCACTTCTGCCTCATAACTTAATTTTAATGGTATGAAAATAATTTGAAGGAAGTAAATATGTGGAATAGGGCTGCATCTGCCATCTCCCTTCAAGGCACAAGCCTGTCATGATGCAAAGATCTTAAAACTGTATATTTGGCACATGGTAAGTGCTTAGTCGATGACAGCTAATTATTTTTACTATTATTAATGTTTCTAGCCTGAACTCACCTCTTGTTAAGTCTATCTTTTCCTCTTAGTCAAAGGATGTGTATCTAGCAAAACACATAATATGGATTTGATTCACTGCAAACAATTATATCCTACTTATAAAAATTGCAGAGAGCTCAATTTTATTTCCATTTGCTCTTTTAGCAGCAGTGTTATTTCTAATATGATATAAACAGGCTTTTTTGATACTGGGGATCAAACTCAGGACCTTGTGCTTGTGACAGGTGCAGTGCCACTGAGCTAAATCCCCGCCCATAAATAGGCTTTAACAACATATCATAAGCACTTACATAATATAAGGTATACAAAGTACACTAACAGCAGCAAAAGGATTCTTCTCTAAAACCACGTGATCAGGCTCGGCCGACATGGTAGATGTGACCGGACATACAGTGGCTCCAGTCCAAGGCTTGTCATGTCCTCCACGTGGCGACTCAGGGCTTCGGGCCTCTCTCCGCTGTGCAGCCACCACTCTCCTACCAGACCTTCAAGATCACCACAGAAGAGCAAGGGGACAGTGGCCAGGCCAGGAAGATGCCAGGCTCATGTCCACCCCGCCCATGGCCAGCCAGGCAGCACCAGTGCAACCAAAGGGGGCCTAGGTGCCCAGAGAAAATGGAACAGCACCGAGAGTCATCCAGTATTCTTTCTGCCATATGTGTTATCTACAAAGAGAGTTCATAATTGTTTTATAAACGTTTTCACAGCACTTTTCATTACATGTTATTCATGTATTTCCGAAATACATCTATTTAGAAAAAGTTGAAAAGTTATTGCTGGTGTTGCTGTTTTCCAGATGAAGAAACTGAGGCTTAGAGGCACCAGTTGGCGTCCACATGATGTAGCTAAGACTTTAAGTTTCTGCTCTCTGGATCCAAATGTCAAGTCCTTTCATTCTTCTTTGCATTGTAACAAACTTCCAGAACACTGGCGTTCCAGGGAGAAAGTAGACTTACAACAGGATCAGAGTTACT
Source organism: Fukomys damarensis (assembly GCF_012274545.1). Taxonomy (NCBI): domain Eukaryota; kingdom Metazoa; phylum Chordata; class Mammalia; order Rodentia; family Bathyergidae; genus Fukomys; species Fukomys damarensis. The sequence goes on along the minus strand of NW_022900936.1, from coordinate 6,888,787 downwards.
TTTTCCCTCTCAATGGAATTCAGTGGAATTAATTCCTTAACAAAGGTGCAATCCCTAAGTAATTCACAGGGATGAACCAACAGTACAGTGTGAGCAGCAAGATACCTCTTCATAGTGGTCACACATCAGCCATTGCAGGGAATATTTAAAAAATGAAACAGGAATTAATATGGCAACATTCCCAAAATAAGACTCCTAATTCTTACATTAGCAGTCCATGACACAGGTACAGATATAGTAGGTCCGGATAAGCTGAAAAATTACTGCTGTGAGAAGAACACTGGGCCATCGGAATCAATTTCCTAATCCTGTCTCTTTAGCTAAAAGTGAAGCCCCTGTGTAACATCTGCTGTCACAGTAACAATGGAGGGATGGTGAGAACATACCTGGGGACACAGAGCCCAGACGTCGCTGAACTGGACACAGAGTAGCCACGGAAGTGACACTGTCCTGTGGTGCAAGCTGGCCTTTTTGATGGGACAGAGGGTCATGGCACAATTATTATTGTATCATTATCATTATTCTTGGTAGTACTGTACTGAAGACTGAATCAGGGGCCTTCACAATGAACCACATCCCCCACCCCTTTCTAATTTTTAGATAGGGTCGCACAAAGTCATTAAGTTGCCGAGGCTGGGTTTGAACTTGCAATCCTCTTGCCTCAGCCTCCTAGGTCATAGCTAGAGCTCAGTCTGCACTCGCTGGCAGGAAGTAGGGCAAAATGTCCACAGCTTCCTTCCCCACTGACTCTGTCTAAGGTGTCAACATTGCTGTTTAGCATGCAATGGATTCCTAAAGTGTTTAAAGCAATGATTTTTTTTCCTTTCAAAACAGTGTAACATGCAGTGTTAAATCTGGACTCCAGAAACGCTCTCACAGGGCGAGCTTGTGTCCAGAAGTTTATTGCCAAGGTTCCAGTTTATGCCCACGAGGCACATGGTGAGCTTCCTGGATGCAGTGGCAGCTCCTGGCGTTTCCTCCTGGAGCTCCTAGCTCTGACAGGTTTTGGCTGCAAGAACTGTTCCACAACTGATTTATTCCTCAATATCAATTCCTTTTCTCTACATGAATCATTTCCATGTTTCCAAAGCCAAAGTAGAAGGAATAAAACCCCCATAAGTTAAAAAAAAAAAATACTCCACGGTTAAGAAAAAAGGGGCCTTCGATACTGGGATGGATTTGCTCTCAAATGTGCATTACAGGAAGCCATCGGGTAGAATCGGGCAATGTAATGGGCAATTTGGTCTCAACTTCTCCACCGGGCACAGTGCCTGCACGCACGGACACACATTCATTCCCAGGCGATCCCCCTCACCAGACCGTGAGCTTTAGTGAGACCGAATTCCAGGCCGGAGGGCAGTTTCCTTTTCACTATACCAACACGATGCTTCATTACACCAAGACATAGCACTCTCCAATCTGCGGCTAAATAAAGACTAGGGACTAAAATTTATAGTTGCCTCTAAAATGCTCGGCATTTGTCCCTAAATGAATGGCTGCACAGCCCACCAATCCCCATCCAGGCCGGGCTCAACTCCTCCTGGCTCTGTGGCTCCGTGTGTCTCCCATGGAGTCCACGAGCCCTTCCCTGGCTGGTCCCCCACAGGTGCCGGAACCTCCACTCACTTAAAACTCCCAGGGGACGCACTGCATGCTGACGAGGACATGGGGTGCTGCTGCCAATCTCATTTTGTGGGTTCTGTGATCATCCGAAAAAGTTCTAAACCCCTCATGCTAAGGAAATCAGAGTGCTCACGAGCCTGGGTCAGGGCCACGCAGGGCTGGTCCACATCTCAGAAGCCTCACCATCCTGGACAGGGCCACGGCCTCTGCCCTGGGTCACCCCGAATCGCCTGCTGGCACCAGATGCATGGCTGCACAGGGCACAGCCCACACACAGAGCCCCCGTCCCACATGCCTTGGTGGCTATTGACTCCTTAAGATGTCACATCAAGATGACGCCTGTTTCCCCTGCCACTCCTGTCTCTGTGTCCTCCACAGGCCCCAAGTGCACTGGGGCCCCTGGCCAGAACTGAGGGAAGCGCTTGTACTTGTGGGCTGCCGCCAAAGTGCCGCGGTCACAGAGAGCCTTCCTAGTAACACACACAACACCCATCGAGAGCGCCAGGTCTCTTGTGTGACCGTGACCAGAAAAGCTGACCTTGGCCACAACAGATGAGGCGAGGAGGCGCTCCCAGGCCTGGCGTGCCCGGCTGTCACCTGCCATCTGCGTGTCTGACGGTTGGCAAGCTGCCTCTCTGGGTGACCTTCCTCTCCACTCTGGGCAGGGGCAGGACAAGTACAGCCCAACCAGAGTGACGCGGGGAGACTGAGAGGGAGCGAGGCACAAGGCTCAAGCCCCGGCCGCCCCTGCACCACACTACCCCAGCCCGCGGTCAGCGTGGGGTTTCTTAAACAGCAAGGCAAGGACAGAAGGCCGCTGTGACGCCCGGCTTGATAAAATACGAAGCTAGCCAAGACAAAAGACACTTCCAGATTTAAAATAACAAAAACATCTCTCGCCTGACCCTCAGGACTGGGGGGAAGAGGAGAGCTCTGCGCAGGCGCCCCAGGCTGGAGTCAGGCCTTGGCCGGCCGGCTCTGTGTTGACGGGCAGGGCGGCGGGAGGACATGACCTCCCCAGCTCGCGGCGGGTTAAGCAGCCTGATTGAACGCTGCTGCTAATTAAGGGCCCCTCCTGTCTGGCAGGACCACCGGGGTACCTTCTGCACTTGTTCATGACCACAGCACCTCGCTCAGAAATTAACTCTTGATGAGTGCAGACAGGGGCCCAGCTGGTCCTCGGAGTCCTCCCAAGTAGATAAATGAAGTGTAATCAGAGCGCCGCTGACTGCCAAGGGAAGAGGGGCTCTCCGTGACCTCTCGGTGAAATCCGGAGTATACTTTCCCTGGGACTTAATTCTCTGCATCAGAGACGCTGAGTGCAGCCAGGAATGCCACGAACAGACCCACAGCCATGGGCCCGGCACAGAGGTGCCCATCCCCAAACTCCACCTTGGCAAGCAGGAGCTACAAGAGTGAAAGGGCAATTTATGGGAAACTAATTTTCAATTGGCAAATATTTTCCAGGGGTGAGATGCGCTATTTTCCCATAACTCTTCACAGGTCAGGGGACAGCGGCTCCACCTACTCTGCAAATCGGACTCATTCTGCTCAGGGCTCAAACGTGAAAGGCTTCCTTTCTAGTATGTAGAGAAGGCTCCTTTCCCTGAAGCTGCACTGGAGAGGAAAACGGCGGTCACCACTGTCCAGGCTTCAGATTCACCAAGCAAAGCTGCAGCTTTGCAAAGCACTCACACCTGGTCTCTTCCTGCTCGGCTGGGGCCCTTGGTCACCAGTCACCTCAGCAAGTGACACGTGGTGGCGGCAGCAGCAGGAAGGGTGTGGAGCCGGAAGACAGAAATGCGCACACTCAGAGCCAAAGGGTGCTCTGTGTGACACTGCCCTTGAGCTGTGACGAAGGACAAAAGCCAAGCTGTGGTGTCTAAGACACAATGAAGCCACTATGAACCGAAAGGAGCAAATGAGATCTCCAGAGAAAACGGATGAAGTGACGGCAAGAGTCACTTTATTCTCTTGTCAACACAGCCAACAAGTGGTCACTGGACCAGGAGCAAGACAGGAAGGTGAAGATTTGGGCCGAAGAAGCATTTGCTGCCTTTAGGGGAAAACTCCAGAAATAAAGAGTTCCTTGGAAAAGTCAATGCAAGAACCCAAGGGCCTGAGGTGGGATAGCTGGGATGAGGAGGGGAAGACAGCAGAGAGCCTAAATTGCTTATAGTGTATCTGTCATCAACTACTGTGTAACAAACAACCCCGAAACTCGGCCCTTAAGACAACTTGCTGTGCTTATCTCCTGGTTTCTGCAGGCCAGGCGCTGCTCTATCTCTCTGCTGGGTGCCCTTTCCTCCCACAAGGCTGCTATCGGGTATTGGCCAGGGCTACCATCACCTCAAAGCTCAACTAGGTAGGTGCCACTTCCAGGTTTGTGTCCCCAGCTTCCTCCAGGGGCAGAGCCGGGAGGAGGAGGTTGTGGCAGCGGCAGCGGTAGCAAACAAGGCTGAGGTAGCAAGACAGAAGCCTCAGCCTTCTTAGCGGCCAATCTCAGGAGAGCTGTCCATTAGTTGACCATGCTTCGCTGATCTGCCCGTGCTCCAGGGGCGAGGCTTACGAAGTCCCCAGAGAGAAGGCAGAGCCCCAGGACTGTCAAAGGCTGCTGACCACAGGAAGTCCCGGAGCCTGATTATTGCACAGTGCACCCCCAACGATGCCACAGACCCACACACCGAGGCCACACTCGAGCATTTCCGCCTTTGCACTTATCACAGATTCAGGAACCACAGGCACGAAGGTGTCTCCTCATCGGGGCCACAGTGTTTAAATAAGGAGAATGCGCACCCTGCCAGGCTGACTGTCTGCAGGCACAGCTGCCACCCTGAGGGCAGCCGTCACTGCCCGTCCTCTCTTAGCATCTGTCCCCACACCATGGTGACTGCTGAGGGCACTCGGCTCCATCCCCTCCCCAAAGAAAGAGGAGCCCAGAAACACCCAACCACAGCAGTAACCTGACACTACTGAAGGTGTGACAGTGGGGTCCATGGAGTCAAGCCCTGTCCTGCTGTCTCCATGATGTAGCCCCGCAGTGACTTCAGTCTCCAGGAGAGGAGGCTGTGTCCATTAGGCTCAGGGACACAGATCGGTACCACCTACACTGAAGCAGGTGGGACACATTAAGGGGCCACATGACGAGTAGCTCTGCCTGTGCATGTCACCTGACCACACACATGACACCTGAGCGGGTCAGCTGAGCGCTACTAGAATGAAAATAAACTTAGGAAAGGTATGGAATGAGACTGGAAAAGGGAGGTGCCATGTTAGGACTACAAACCAGCAATAGCTAAAAAATACATTTTTAAGAAGCCATCTACACTGCAGAAAACTTGAAAAATGCAGAGGTAAGACTAAGACATTAAGTCACCCATGATTCCACCACCCCAAAGGCATCTGCATTCTGGTATATTTCCTTTAACTTCTTTTTCTATGATGTGTTATAGATCGTATTATTTTTTTTAAACTGTGGCCAAACTGCACTGACTGAGTATCCTGTTTTTTCACTTATAAAACTATGAATGTTTTTCCATATTAATAAAAAGCCCTAAAAAAAACCCAATTTTAAATGGCTACCAAATCAGTCATCATCTAGTTATAATTTAATTTTAAAAAACTAGTTTCTTTTATTCACTTAATGGGTCCAAAAATCAAAATTTTGTTCCTCTGTTCCTCATATCCTGCTTCTTAAAATTACCTGAATATCCGTTTTGATTTTCTATTGGCTTTTAGCCATGTTCCTTGGCTGCTCAGTATTGTACCACTTCCTGGAAAATACAGAAATCTTTCAAGTATGGGGTCCATTTCCACTCCACACCCTGTATGCTACTCTGAGTCCCACGGGACAGTATTCTACTCCTTACTTTAAACAGTTATATGGCAATAAAGAAATTAAAGGGGAAAACAGAAAGAAAAAAACAGTACTTGGATCTAATGAAATATTTGATCCTCTTCATTTCTTCCCCAAAGATCTGAGTTCTCTTCTGATATCATTTTCCTTCTACTTGAAGGACTTTCCTTGGCATTTCTTTTTGTTTGTTTTGGGGGGTTTTTTTGTTTGTTTGTTTGTTTGTTTTTGGTACCAGGGATTGAACTCAGGACCTTGTACTTGTGAGGCAGGCAGCAGAACCACTGAGCTAAATCCCCAGCCCTCCTTGGTATTTCTTATACTGCAGATCTGCTGGTGAGGAATTTTCTTAATTTTCTTTTGGACTTTCCTTGGCATTTCTTTTTGTTTGTTTTGGGGGGTTTTTTTGTTTGTTTGTTTGTTTGTTTTTGGTACCAGGGATTGAACTCAGGACCTTGTACTTGTGAGGCAGGCAGCAGAACCACTGAGCTAAATCCCCAGCCCTCCTTGGTATTTCTTATACTGCAGATCTGCTGGTGAGGAATTTTCTTAATTTTCTTTTAGCTTTTATCTAAAATGTTTTTCTCTGTCATTCCTGACAGCTTTTTTTTTTTTTTTTTTTTTTGGTACCAGGGATTGAACTCAGGACCTTGTACTTGTGAGGCAGGCAGCAGAATTTTTTTTTTTTTTTTTTTGTATCAGGGATCAAACTCAGGACTTTGTGCTTGCAAGGCAGGTGCGTTGCCACTAAGCTAAATCTCTAGCCCTGACAGCTATTTCTACTAGACATGAAATTCTGCCTGAAAATTAATTTTCTTCCATCATTTTTGAGACGTTGTTTTGTTCTGTTGTGGTGCCTGTGGTTGCAGGTTAGAACCCAGCCATTAACTGGATTATTGTTCTTTTCTGTTATTTTTCTCTTATTGCCGTCAAGCTTGGCTTGGTTTTACCCACTTTCAAAGAACCCACCTGGAATCTTCTATATTTATTCTGCCTGGTATTCCCTGAGCATCTCGTACCTAGAAATGTCTCTTTTTCATTTATGTTGAAACACTATTAGTTATTTTTCCTTCTATTATTTCTTCTCCTCTGCTGGCTCTCTCTTGGCTACCATTTCCATTTTACCAAGTCCATCCTGTGAGATGTTTTTAATTCAGACAGCTGTAAGGGTGGGGGTGTGGCTCAGGGATCCAATGTGGGCTTAGCATGCAAAAGGCCTGGGTTCAATCCCCAGCACCTGAGGGGGGGAAAAAAATAGGTAATTGTATCTTCAGTTATAGAATTTCCATTTGGCTCTGTTTTTGACCATCTCTACTTTTCTTCAGAGACAGACTACCCTTCCCTTCTCTGTGAGTGTCTACTGTTTGTGTTCGTTGAGGCTTTAGAACAATCACTTGAAAATCCTGTGTTACTTCTATCTGCTTCATCTTGGTCTTAGGCCTGGCCAGCTGTTTTTTTTTTTCTCCTGGGCAAGTGTTCTGTGATTCTAGGTTCTTCAAATGTTAGATATATTAGCTTTGCGTCCTGGGCATGATGAATGTTAACTTGTGGAGACTCGGGATTTCTTTCTTCTGTGAGTGTTGTTTCTTTTGCTTTGATTGGCAGTCGCCGTGGCTGACCTGCAAATGCTGTTCCTTTGGACTAACAGCTCCAAGCTTCCATTGCCTGAAGGGCTGAGTCTGTCCCGTGCACGTGTGGCTCAGTACTCACAGACACATGGAAACAGAACGTGGGGTGTCCCCTCTCCAGTCTCTTCCCTTTTAGGGTTCCCTCTCACTGCACTGCCTGCACTTGGCGTTGGCTTAATTTATACAGTCCCAACCCTGCCCCTTCCCAGCGATGTCTTCCCAGCAGGTTCCTGCTTCTGTCTACTCTCATGGCTGCTGGCAGCTGCTATGCCCCATTTTCACAGTTATTTTCTGTGGCAGGGGGAGTAGGGGAGCAGGAAGAACTGCCCGGTAAGGTCTCGGTCTGTCATTCTCAAAAGTGGAAGTTCCCAGATCTTAGTTTTCAGTTATTCCCCACCAAAGGGAATCCTAAGTTCCTTGTACAAATGTAAAAGGGGCAAATTCTAGAGCTGAATATAAAATATGCCTGGGACATGTCACTGTGCCAGAGTAAGGAAGTGTTCAAAGACAAATAAAGGAAATAAGGGAAAAGGAAAAACATGAGAAGAGGAAAAAATGGAAGCAACGTCTTTGTAAACAGGGGAAGGTGGAGGGGTGAAGGGAGGATAGGGAAATGGGGAAAAAATGAGAGCCAAGACCTGTCAGGTAAAGGTACAAGATCCCAGTGATGAATGTGACCGTACTGTATACTTTAAAAGTACCAATAAACTCAATTTAAAAAAAGACAAATAAATGGATGCTTCAGTCAAAGAGTGGAAAGCTCTGGAAAGGGCTCTCACTGGCCAAAACGGGTTAGCTGAGCAAAGAGAATAAGGACTGTAGTTGATTATAAAAATACCCAATAAAAGAAAAATATATCAGTCCACAGTACTAGTTGAGGAAGAAAAAGAGAAGGAAATAATTTATTTGTTGCTTCTGAAGCAACTATAACATCAACTTCTTATACTGAAAATCGTTTACAAAATAACACCAGTCCATAAATACAGAAGGGTTAATAAAATAGGAAAAGCTATCATTTTGCAAACCTAGAGAAAAATGGATTCAGACAAGAATCACTAAGGTTACTGGAGACTGAATGTTAGCTAGTGCCCAAGCGAACTCCATGAATCACTTAATGGAAAAGACAGGCCTCTGTGATGGAGACAGCAGGCAGTCGCCACATAGACAAGTAGAGCATCCTATGAATGTGTGACAGTACGCTGTGACAGACAAGGACGTGTACCACATCACCCAGGAAGCTTTCTTCCCCCTAATATTTAACCTCGATCAAATTAAGTTTTCAGACCAAACTTCCAGTGTGCAAAAAAATCCAGGAACAAAAATATCACTGGAAAGAAAGAATCAGTCAAATCTGCAATATGGAACCTTTTTTAAAAGACAACTGGTCTCTTCAAAGAGTTGATGTCATTTTTTAAACATTGATTAAAGAAATATAAGTGGAATGCATAACTTTTCTTGCATCTTGGCTGGAAAAATACAGCAACACTTTTTTTTTTTTTTTTTGGTGCCAGGGATCAAACTCGAGACCTTGCACTTGCAAGGCAGTTGGCAGAACGACTGAGCTAAATCCCCGGCCCAGCAACACATTTTTATGCAACTGAGGAAATATGAATATAGAACTGGTATCAATGAATCAATATTTATATAAGAAAAATTAATATTGTGCTTCTATCGATGAGAATCCTAATGGGTAAGAGATTCACACTGAAGTCTTAAGGAGTAAAAGGTAAAAAGATCTACAACTTATTTTCAAATATTTCAGAAGTGTGCTTTAATCATCCCCTAAGTGTTTCTCAAGCCAATCAAGCTGACAATAAGATTAACCATCAGATCTGGAATTCCCAAGGGCCTACAGTAGACCAGTCACCAAGCAAACCACTGAAGATGTCCAAGAAGATACCACTCTGGCCTTCGGGGGATGAGAGTCTGGTCAGAGAGGGAGAAGAAAACAGGCCATTATGAATCTTTGAGATCAATGGGATGACAAGTCAAACACAGTGTTCTGGGGTGCAAACATAGAAGGGTCCAAATGAGAGGGACCGTAACGTGGGCACTGTTCAGATACCCCAAGAGACCCAGTGGACTGATGGCCTCCAGCTGCTCACGTAGCAGGCAGGTGCAGGCACGCACATCCGGTGAACAGCCCATACTCGGTTACAAATACATGGAGCTGCTACTCATGCTCTCCCTGGTCCCCACCAGCAACCCGGAGGATGGCAGTGCTCACAAAGGTCTCTGCTGTGCTTTCCTGGTGCTGCAAACAATAAAGCACAGTGATTTAAATGACTCCATCATTTATTTTGCTCACCAATCTATAATTTTAGCAGCTGCAGGGTGAGCTGGGGCTACCTCACTAGGGCTGGAAGATCCACTTCCAAGATGGTGCACACACATGGCTGGCAAGTTGGTACCAGTGGGAAATTCAGCTGAAGCTAGACCAGGGTTCAGTTCTTTTCCTCAGAGCTGCATGGGCTTTCTCACAGCCTGATGATTAGATTCTAAGAGCAAATTTCCAATAGACAAGATGTGGAGACTGCCAATCTCCTAAAACCTGGGCTCAAAAATCATTAGTATCCCTTCTACCACATTCTAGTGGTCAAAGGAGACACAGTACAGGGGCCAGGGACCCTACCCACCTGCAGAAGGATTAATCCTGATTACATTTTCTTACTGTGAAACAGGCCATTAAGAACTAAAAGGGCACATTTACCTCATGCCATTGTGTACACACACATACTCCAGTATTTATGTTCCATCTGCTGCCTAGGTCTTGATAACACAGTGTGGGCTCCCATTACCTAGTCAAGGAAGGCTCTATAAAAGACAGACATTGTTTTACAGTGCAAGAACAAGAGTGACAAAAGTCTAACTAAACCCACATCCATGCATTTATTCAATATTAACACTAGGACCCCAGGGAATAGAAAGATTAACCAAATATGATCATCATTTTCAAACTGTTCAGTTTTGCGGGTGGCCAAACATATGCACGAGTGCCTCTGATGGGATGGAACTGATGGACGGCAGCAGGGGCTGAGCCCAGGTAGCTGTGGTGGGAAGTGGACAGAAAGGTGGAAGAGGCAGCACCCTAGCCACACCCTCGGGTCACTCAGCATTACATCTGCATTCCTCTCACCTCCGTTTCATCTGCCCGGCTAATAAACAGAAGAATTCCAAACTCCAAGCACAGTCAATAGGACCCTTTAAAGTATGTGTCCCTAATTAAGTCAATATAATCTGAAAAGTGACAACTCACTGTACACAATATTTTCACTTTACAACCTTGTTAGACAAAGCAGTCGTGCAGGGAAGAGCTACAGAGCCCACTCCATACCGACATCATGGCAGCCCTGCCTTTCCGGACACCTCCCCCAGTCTCATCATCTTCTGATCAGAGATGAAACCTGCTCATAGCAGTGGCACCTGACCGCCTGGCTCTAAGTAAATGCCGCTCTCACATCGCCATGTGATGCCACCCAGCCCCGGACATTGGTGAGCTCCTGAGGACAGAACTTCCTTGCCCTAGAACCTTGGCAGCAGCCCACATCCCACCAAATACCTTTGTCTATATTCCAGGAATCGACAAGGAGTGCAGTCACTGCAATCCTAAGGAGAAGCTGTCCTCAAGAACTGAAGTCCTTTATTTTTACGATTGCTCTTAATCCTATCTCTCCATAAGACCTAAGTTAACTCCTTAGATGTTACCATGCCTACTACATCAAGTTGTACACCTTAAGTACATACAATAAGAAATCATTTTTTTAAATGTTTAAAGGATCACTTGGCAGATTAAAGAACCACCATGGAAAAGGATGGAGTATCCGGAGACCACTGTGGTAACAACCAAAGCTTATTTTCCAGTTAGGTCTTACTTCTGGGAAACCCCAGCATTAAATAAGATGGTTTTGACTGCTACCATAGATGATCAGAACCTATTTTAATTTTGAAACTAATAACTCTGGTTCAATGTATGCAAAATCAATAATGCAAACGCACTGGAACTATGGTATGAACTGAAGAGTGTCACAGCTGACCAAGCCTTGGTAGCCATGGGGCACAGACTAGCTCCACACTCAAGCAGTCTGTCACGGACTCCACACGAATAGAGTCCAGAGTGTGCACAGGAGCCAACATTACCACACACACCCCTGAAATGCCATTAAGAGTGTTGTCTTCTTTCCACTTTTAACTGATACACATCTAGTCTCCACTTCTTTTATTCAATGTGGACGTAGCACACTTTGACCCCTTTAATGGCACAACTGCCAGCTCTTTAAACTGCTATTATACTAGTCTGTCACAGTTCACCCTAGTACGGGCTGAGTATCCTTTATCCAAAACATGTGGGATCAGAAGCATTTCCAATTTTGGAGCTTTTCAAATTTGGGAATATTTGCATAGTTTACTGGTCAAGCATTCCTAATCCGAAAATCCAAAATCAAAAATCCTCTGACATCTTAAACTTTCTGAGCATCATGTCATGTCAGAGCATTCCGGATTTTGGATTTTCAGATTAGGGGCACTCAACCTATAGTAACCTGCTCACCATTCAGGGCCACAAACAGTAGGCATCCATCTATTCATGTTGGCAACTGTTCTTCAAAAACTCGAACCTACAGCAGAGCAGTTGAGGCCAGGGGCAGAAAGCTCTGCCTTAGGTAGCTGGTCTGAGCCTCAAGGGGTGAGAAGCTCTGGGGGCCTACTCCTGTCCTGTGAGGCAGGCAGGATGCCCTGCCCGCTGGGGTGCAGAGAGGTGGAGCATCCGCAGTGCTCAGTCTGCAGCTGCAGATTAGGGGCAGGCTCATTTAGCAGAGCACCCACGGAGAACTGTGGCTCCCAAGTCAGATACACAGAGGCCTCTTCCCCATGTAGGACGCGCACATGTCAGTGACGTCACCATCAGCCTCTAAACCTTCAACAGGCCTGTTTGCAGAGACCCCATCTGCCACGGGAGGGGATACCTGGAGATGACAGATAGGGCAGGAACAGGAGTTGGGGTCTGCAGCAGCTGGTGTCACCTGACTCCCCCCACCCCAGGGCCTTCAAACTGAGCTACATCCAGCCATTTTCATTTGTCTCACTAAGCTACACCGGCTGGGCTCGAACTTGCAATCCTCATTTCTCAGTCTCCCAGAGTGCCGGGATCACAGACGCTGCCACCTTGCCTGGCTGGCCTTGGTTTCTTAAACTATAAAGCCTGAGAGCTCCCCAGAGCCCCTTCCTTCTCTGATACCCTGTGACTCTATTGCTCAAAGACTGAGGGAGACACCTATGATCTTTGGTGTCCTGTGACCACTCCGCTTTAAACCTGCAGGCACCCCAGCAAGCCTCAGAAATGAGCGTGAGTAGCCAGGGCAAAGCGAAGGCTCCCGCAGTGCTTCAGAATCTACTCTCTCTTGAAGCTTTCCTCTCTAGTCCTCTGAGTCTCATCAAATCAGGAAGTCATAATTTCTCAATGAATTTTATGGAGAGGCAAGGAAGTACCCACCTCCCACAGGGTGGGTGTGGATTTTCTAGCACAGAGTATGTTAACTAAATGTTGATCCCCGTTTCTTTGTTTTTGCAGTGCTAAGGACTGAACCCCGAGCTCTGGGCACAGTCTCTACCGCTGAGCTACACCTTCCAGCCTCATTAACGAAGCTTTAATGTTCCACATTTTCTATCACTCATGCTATATTCTCTTCTTTAAATCTCGATTCACTGCCACTTATAGAGTAACACTCCCTAAGCCAATACTGAAATCTGACAAATTATGTCTTAGAATTTTACTTAAAATAAGTTTAAAAGATTATGTGAGGCTTCATAAGTCCCCAAAACTTACCTCTTAGTACTTTGAGTTCAATTGGTTAATTTGCTAAAAAAGTCATTTCCTTAAAACAAAACACTATTCATCAATTTTTGCGAATTTAAACCAAAAGTAAGAAGTTATTTATGGAAGAGTAAGCCAGACACAAGCACAGCAACATACAGAAAGATGGAGAAAGAAGAACGAGGCCAAAGAAAACAACATTAAATTCTTCATCTCTGGCTTCTTCTTAAAAAGAAATCAGATGAGAAGTCTTGAGCTCCTGTCTTCTGGCAATGCTACACTAAGCGCCTGTAAATATGTAAACTACAAGGATGATTTTCCTGCAGTTCAGAATGACACTTTACCAGATTATAAATTTAGTACAACCTACCTCCTGATACTAAGCAACACAAACAGAACACCAAACAACCAGGGCTTTAATATTCTAACTTCCACATCCCCACCACATAATTTCCTGTAATAATCTCATTCATGCCTAGGGTTGAAAGAACTCTTCTTTCTCCTCTGTGGGCCAGGGTGCCAACAGCAAGAAGACCTGCTCCTGAGAGGCTGAGCTTCACAAATCAGTCCTGAAAGAATTCTAGCATGCGCCCTGTTTCCCTAACGGGGATGAGGTAAGAGCAACTGTTAAGAATGTCGTTCTAATGCCATGTTCAGTTAAAGCATTGAGAGATTTACAGCAATCAAGCAATCTGCCAGTTTATTTCAAAGGGTGCCAACGCTTGGTGCCAGCACAATGACAAGTTGGAAAAATGTGTAATGAACAAGGCAGCTCATGATTTCCCTTAGAATATGTACGTACAACTTATTAAGTGACATAAAAAGCAAAGTGCTGGGCGAACGTTGAAACCCTAAGTCTGCGCTTCATTGCCCTGGGGCATGTGAGTCAATTCCATCATCTGGAAGCGCCTAACAAAGAGAAATATTAGGCCACAGGCTGTCCCAGAAACACCTGTGATCCCTCCACCTAATGAGGTGAATAAGACAGAAATTCGTGCTTCTCATCAAATCAGGAACTTTAGTAGTTAAATCTGACATAATAAACCCAAACTCAAACCCTGTCGAAATGAAAACACTCACATGGAGGCATTTTCTCTTCCAAATTTTCAACTCTGCCAGTTCCCTCGCCTAAAGCCACCTGGTGGAAAAATCTGCCCCAGCGTGAGGGTGGCATGGGCTTTTCCAGAGTCGGGCTTAGTTCACTTGGTGGTCTTTGGTGCCGCAGCAGGAGTAAAGTAGTTTCTCTTGATGCCCCTTGCACCCTGCCCCAACACACACACAACCGAGATCGGAGAAAGGTCCAGTGGCGTCTCATTCAAACCTGCCCGTCCCTTTCGGGCACTTCCTACTCAGGCCACAGGGTGGAGGTGAGTGGATGGCCTCTAAGTTGTTCCCTCTAAAATCACTTGTGCACCTTGTATCCATCACTTTCTCCCTAAGAGAGGTGCACTGTCATCTTCTTCCGATCAGGGCGGCCAGATTCCACAAATAAAAATACAGAATGCTCAGGTAGGCATCTCTGAATGTCCTCCCAAGGCCCCATGTGGAAGGCTGTCCAGCTGGGTATTTTTGGGAGGCGGGGCCTCATGGAGGAAGTGAGGTCACTGGGGGTGTTCCCTGAAGGAGATACTGGGGCCCCACTCCTTCCATCTCTCTGGTTTACAAGCCACGGAGAAGTGTGTGACTTCTTCTGCCACACATTCCTGCCACGATGTGCTGCTTTGCCGAGGCCCAAAGGCAACAGGGCTAAGTGACTGTGGACTGAAACTCTGCAACTGTGGGCCAACATAAACCTTTCCTTCTTACAAGGCAATTAGCTCAGGTACTTTGCTACAGTGACGGAAACCTGACTAGCACAAATGCTAATTCATTACCACAGACAACCCTGACATGGTGGCTCAAGTTGGAGGTTTCCAAGGTTATGATGGCAATGGTGTGAAAGTGAAGAGCTGTCCTGTCGGCCATGTCACCCTGAGGGGCACAAGCAGAATGCTACAGAGTGCTGAAATTCAAGTTTAACAGACATCTGTTTTTATCTGGTAAATACCTTTAAAATATGCAGAAAGAAATGAACATCTTTGCCTCTTTCTGGCAGTCAGTCTGGGGAGCAGAGGAAAGGCAGCTCTGGAGTGTAGCGGGGAGAGGTGAGAGAAGGAAAAATCTAAGAAAATAAGGGCTTTCTTATTTCACTAGAATTCTATGTGGTGTTTCTCAAACTCTAACGTGCACACAAATCACTCAGGGATTTGGGCCAGGGAACTGGAATTCCCCGTCGCTAATCCCTCTCCAGGTGAGACTGATGCCATGGGCCCCAGCAGCAGGCTTCCCGAAGCCCTGCAAGGCAAGGGAGGGTGCACATGGTGCAGCTGTGCGGCTGAGGAGGAAGGAGGGAGCCAGGGAGGAATGGAGCTTTTCTGCCCACATGAAATACACATATGGCTCCAGGTGAAGTCCCTCTGAATCCCCACCATGAGAAATAACCACTTCTGTCACACATCCCAAAACACAGGTCTGGAGCAGAAACACACGCATACACACATGTGTGTGCAGAGGAATGCACTTTCAATGTGCACACTTCTCACCAGGCTTCTGCGAAACCAAGCAGTGCACTGGAGAGTCCAGCACAAAAGCCTCACCCCATGTAGACAGCCCAGCAACAAGATGGAGAAAGTTCAGCAGAGTATAGAAATCGATGCTCCCTAAAAACCACTAAGACCACAAGGTCTTGTCATGGTTGACCCTCGGTGATGTACACGCCATGCAAGAGAGAAGAGAGCTGAGTGGTTCTTTCTCCTGGTCCGGCGCCTTGTTTCGCAGATCAGGGAGAGACATCTAAGACTCCAGGTGCAATTCCCTTGATGGCCTTGACTCCAGGCCAAACAAAAGGCATCAGAAAGCAACAAGAGCCTGGATGGAGCTCAGAGGCACAGTGCCTGCCTGGCAAGTATGAGGGACTGAGTTCGATTCCCAGTACAAAAAGAGAGAGACAGAGACAGAGAGATAGAGAGAGAGAGAGAGAGAGAGAGAGAGAGAGAG
>NW_022900936.1:6846424-6872628 GCF_012274545.1 Fukomys damarensis | reverse complement strand
AGAGAGAGAGAGAGAGAGAGAGAGAGAGAGAGAGAGAGAGAGAGAGAGAGAGAGAGAGAGAGAGAGAGAGAGAACACAAGCACACAACAGGAAGTATTCTTGGCACCCACAGAGGGCCACAATTCTCCTGCCCTGAAATTCTACCACTCGACTGACTGACTGATGGGGTGATTAGACTGCACAGGATGGAACTTTGGGGCATCTGTTCTTCCCTAACTCCAGGAGTTCTACAATGCAATGGTTAAGACATCTAGACTACCTGTGCCAAATGACAGGGACCACATAGCCATGCTTGGTCTTACTTTCCACAGTGGTAAAAGGGGTTGATAAAAATGTCTGTTGTTAGTTTGCTGTGAAAGATAAACCGAATATAGTATGTCAAGTGCTCAGCACAGTGACTAGAAAGAGTTGAGTGTTACCTGTTATATCCTGTCATTGTCATTGTTATAGTCTGTGGTTTGTTTTATTTTCTATTTTGCATGAAGCTCTGAGTTGCCAAAAGTTATCCTCATCCTTGCATTAGATCACCTCCTCTTCGTCGCCTTCCTAGTGACAAAGCCAAGCCTCTGTGAGGGCCTCAAATACACGGTGGTATATATGGGTCAGTGAGGCAAGTGAAATGTATTGGGAGATACAGATAATGAGCTTAGTCTGCTTACAGCTACTATAACAGAGCACCCGACACTGGGTAACTTATACATGAAAGAGGTTACTCTGGCTCTCTGCTCTGGACCTGGGAAGCCCAAGATTGGGCAGCCACATCTGGAGGGCCTTGTGCTGGTTCTACTTGTGTTGAAAATTGGAAGGACAAGTTGGCATGTGCAAAAGAGGGCAAAGGGGGCCCTGGATTTTTCCAGTGATGGCCAACCCAGTCCCACAAAAAACGCATGAATCCATGCAAGAGGGCCCATCCCCAAAACTCAAACCCCAACCACTAGCTCCCGCCTCATCACACCACACCAAGAGGTAGAATTCCAATGCATGCACTTGGAGGACAGCCTTCAACCACAGCACAAACTGTCTGAAATACACACACTGAGAAGTGGAGATACAAGCACTGGTTAGTAATGCCAGGGTACTCTGACCCATCCTAGACGCACGCATGTAAATTCATTCTGTTACACAACCCTACTTGCCTACTCATGTTCCAGAATTCAATGTCCAGAAGTGACGGGCAGCTATCCCACTAGCACAAGAGGTAAGGCTCAAGAAGACTGCGTGAGAAAGCAACATGAAGGGTGGCCGCACTTGGAAATAAACTCTTCCCAGAGTCCCTGCTGCAGACCAGGATGGTCTGGCATGAACAAGAGGCACGGCGACCCTGGCTGGCCTTGGACAAGGTCACAGTACTGAGCCTGATGTCCAGTGAGGGGTCTCTGCAGGCAAGAAGCCTGCAGCTGCCGATGGCCTGACGAGCCTTCCCTGCTTTGCACTGTGCATCCAGTTATGTGACAAACTGCGGGCCACTAGACCATTCCCATGGCCAGGGGCCCTGTGTGGAAAGCCTTGTGATGATATGAACGACTTCAGCGGAAGACTGGAGAAGTCAGCTGTACCACTGCTCAGACCCAGCAAGATTTTCAGTAGCAAAAACTAAAGCTGGCGCCCCCCTGTCCTGGTCAACTTCCAGGGCAACTCTGGCTGCACGGCACCTGGTGCCCGAGGGACTTCTCAGAGCAGAAAGTAAGCATTCGATAAAGAGTAAACCCAGATTCTAACATGAAAGAGTCAACGCTCGAGACAACAGATGCATTATATACCATCTGATCTTCACCCCCCAGTGCAGAAGCCTTTGATACACAGGAAAAGTAGATTATAAACTCTATCGTTTTCCTTTTTACTCCAATTTGGAATTACTTGAGTCTCACCATTCGTATCTTTTCTCAGTCTGGACTGAATTGATTTCTCTGCCCTTCCCTATAAAACTGAGACTTTTCACCAGATGACCCTGCATTCCCCTGAATCTGATCTTCTGGGGCTTCTGTGTCTTCATCTTCTGAATCACGAATTATCTGTGTGCCAGCTGTGATCAGTTCTCTGACCACTGTTTGTCTATGGCTCAAGCTTTAAATTTTGTTCCAAAGAAGAATTTAAATCTCTTAATTCTCCACCACTCACCAACCCTCCACCCACTGGGCATTTCATTTCTCTCCCTTGCCCCTCTTCCCTCAGCCCCTCCAGCCAGTGCATGGGGTCTTCTTGCCTTTGACACCATGCAATTCCTTGAATAAAGAAGACTGGAGTTTTGTTGCCAGTGAAACGAACTTTATGTTAGAGACATCCAAATTGTGTGGATTTGGTCTAAGCTTCTTTCAAAAAGTACTACTCCATTATTGGGAATGTTTATGCCTCAAAAGAAGACTCTGTGTTCTATTGTGTCAGAAGCTTTCAAAGTGCAATTGTTCAATTTGCAAACTGCAATTGGTTAACCAAGCTAAACTTAATTAGTCCAACGATCTTACAGCCCACATCAAACCCCACTGTTTGATGTATTCTGCGAGAAGTCCGAGCTGCCTACAGCTGGCTGAGGGTCACAATGAAAAGGCAGCCGGGCTTAGGTCTGGGAACTGAAATGAGCTGTTCTAAGTGGAGCTTTTCTTCCATTTTCTGAGGGTGCACTGCTCTGACCTTCGCCAAATCAATCCTTCGCGGATTAACATGTAAAGCAGTGTCGAATTAATTTCAGAAAGGGAATATGAGATCAGCCTAGGATCATACAAAACATCTAACTCCTAAATACACTAATGCTTCTAGCCATTCAATGAGAAGCTGTCAATAAAGGGAAAAAAGTCGGGGAGGGGGAGGCCAGAAGGATTTGAAGGTTGCAGCAATCTATCAGACTGCCGGCTCAGCGGCGGGCTCATGCATTCCTCCGGAAGTTAATCCTATTCCTAAAGACCCTCCCGCAAGGAGCACACAGGCCGTGATGAATGAGAACTAAAATGCATTAAAATTCTCAACAACTTCACCAAAAGGCACACTATTAGATTCTGAGTGTCTAAAATAAGATGGTTCATTAGAAGTGCAGGTCTTAAAGATCCTGCTTTTGTCTGGCACACTGGGGATAGGGGAGCCAGTGTGTCACTGTGACACCTGCAGCCAAAATATTTTTACATTAGGTTGTCTGAATAATTGCATGAGAAGCGCTCCATGAAGTGGCCAGGGGAGGCCTTTTTCACCGCGGGCTCAAATACTGTTGTTCTGCCTCCACTGGGCACAATGCACGTTTTCACAGCATTAGCCGCACAATGGTGTCATTAAACCCACTTTAAAACTTCAGACATGAAAGAGCACTTAATTTCCCTTGAAGAAGGGGCGGTGTTGAACACTTCGCTTCTTCCTGCATTGTATTTTGCTTGTACTCAATTAAGAGATAATTTCACCATTTATGAAGATGCAGTAGGGGCTGAGCATTCCTGCCGCCGGTCACCACAGCTCCTGCACCCAGGGGCAGACTGCAGCCGGGGTGCTGGGCCTGGGAGCGCCTGGGAACCACACCCAGATGTGTCAATGTGAGGGAAGCTGCATGGCCCTTCAGAACGACAGTGACAGATGATAAAGCCACGGCAGTTCCAACGTCAGAAACAACACACTCCAAAAGACAAAGCCACACTTTATGGAGAATGGAACAGAGGAGTTTGTTAAATGAACAATGACAGAGGGGACAGGTGTCAGGCTTGGTCACCCGGCTCAGGACATTTACAGCAAGCCCACAGGCTCACATTCGGCACGAGGTTCGCCCCTGTGCTGAACACGAGGCTCAATAAGAGGGTTCCTTTGGGGGTGGGGTATGGGAAGAGGGGACAGGAGCGCTGATGCAGGCGGGACCCCAGCCACTGTGCTCCCATGCATCCTTACGTACACCGTGCGTCGCGCTGAGCCCACCTCCTGAGGACAGTGCATGCCCTCTCTAGTATGAGTCACGCATTACACCGAAAAGCCTGAAAACAATCTCCCCGCAGCCCTTTACTTTCACATCAGCGTCTACTATTTCTGCGATTTAATCACACCCACCAAGAACGGGCTTATGAGTCCAAACTCCACAGCTTCTGAACAGTCACGCCAGTGACAACACTGAACAGCAGCCGTTAGCGAGTGCTCCTGTAACAGCACTGAGGCTCACAATTCTTCAGGTAGTGGCTTCTTTGTGTGACTGAGGCTCAACTGAGAGGGTAAGGTAGGCATTAAAGGTCACACAGCTAGCAGTGGCCACAGACAGGATGTAAACTGGACTCCAAACTCCAGGCTCTTTCCACTTTTGCATGAAGAAACTGGACAAGATATAATACTATGTATGAAACCAAAACAATCACTAGTAAAACCAGGAAAGGCTGTGGGGTCCATCAAGCTTGGAGTGAAGAGCTTGTTAGCACTCCCCACACACTTAAGTCAGGTGAGGTACATTCACTGGACAGCAAAAAGAAACAGACTCAGGACATGCTGGGGGTTTCACCTAAAGCAAGACTGTGTGGCTACCATCTGTGTCTCCTCCCCTCATCAGAAGGCAGGGCCTCGGCCATCTAGGGAGGCTCAGAAAGGGCGGGGCATGGGAAAGGGGCATGGGTTGGCCAAAGTCACCCTAACACTGGGTCCTGGGTGGCCCAGGGCCATCTTTTAGGATCCTCATCTTCATCAGACTCCCAGGTCTCGGCAAGGGGAAAACATGGCGAGACCAGAGAATACCTCAGCGGGTGCCCTTTGTCTTCAGTAACTGAAATCCTTAACAGGATGGCCGTAAGTGTAAAGGTTTGACAGAGGGTAGGGAAGTGGAAGGAGTCGACCAGCTGGTTATATCTGCCTCTTACCTCTATTAGAATCTAGATCCCCACGCACATAGATACGTCATATATAGCAAGTGTCCAGCGTAGAAAACCAAAATACAGGGTGAATGAATTTTTTAAAAATCACCAGTAAAGTCTAACAATACATACAAAGATCCGAGTGGAAATGGACAGAGTCCTTTACTTAAAAAATAACTGCTGGATATCACATCTTAGGTTCTACTCGGTTTGACAGGCTTTCTCTGACCTGGAGAGAAGCAACCGAAGCACAAAGAACCAGAAGTCGGCTGCGTGGGCATCGACCCCGTCAGTGGGCGGGAGAGAAAAGCACCCGGGAAGCAGGATGCTAAGTCCAGCCCAGGAGGCAACTGCCCGACCTGGACCCACACCAGCTGTGCCTGGACTCCCGCCAGGGGGTGAAAGATAAAGGGCTTGGCCCTGAGGATGTCATCCGCCGGGAGAAAGAGCGGAGATCACCGTGCTTTCCTCTCCCCACATAATACTTCTGCTTCTGCTCTTCCCCATCTCACCACCTTGGCAGAGGGGCGTCCCGGGGCACTCCTCCAGGAGGCTCTACTTTCAGTCCCGTGCTCCTCCTACCTGCCCTTGGCTGGGTGAGAACCACGGATTATGAGGAGTGAGAAAACAAACCGTAACCACCCCGCCAACAAGGCTGAAGAGTGAGTTCACTCAAAATCCTTGATACTCTTCAATTCATTCATTCATTCAAATAGCTAACTGGTATCCCCAGCTAGGACGATGACCACATCACAATCACAAAAAACACAACACAGCACATCACAAGAGTTACTGAGAGATTTGCTCTCGCCCAAGTCTGGGGAACCCCTCCCCAATCTCATTAGCATTTTGTTCTAGCACTGATTGTAAAATGAGGTCTCTGTACTTCTCTAACCTAGATGTTCATACAGTTCCCACCTCTGGGGCACCCTCTTTCATGTCTTCTATGACATTCAAGCACTTTTTTAAAGAGAAAAGCACGTCAAGTGCTTGACCTGAATAGTTATCTGTGCAACTCACATCAGCGACTGCTGGAAAACTCACAGGTCTGAAGATGCAGTGTGCAGGCTAAAAAACAGACATAAGAGAAGTTAAAATGCACCCTAAATGGGAAAGGAAAGGGGAAGGCGAGAGGACAGAGCGCTGACACCGGGAAGAAGGCCTATCGGGCACAGGAAGCCTCAGGTGCCTGTGAGGAGCTGCAACTACAGCTGGGCTGCTGTTAGGCTGCCAGTCACTTAAAAGTCACAAAAGTAATACATGGGGATAGAGGATCAATGGATCAACCATCATTTAACAGATACAGCACATCAGTCTGTTGGGCCTGGTGGGGATTTTAAAAATAGACTGTACTTTGGAATGTTTCACTGACACTGTTTACAATGACACAGGCATCGCAATGGGCTTAGAGTGTGTGGTGCCCACCAACACATATCCAGATGCCAGGCAAAGAGTGAAGAGACGTGCAGACAGGGACGCAGAGGCACACAGGGCACACGGACAAACCTTACTGTGAAGTTCACCCCTAAGATGTCTCACAGACGTGCTGCCACAAGCCATTCCAGAAATGGAAGAATGAGAACAGGACAAGATCTATGCTTAGTTATAGCAGCATAATCGTTTCAAAATGAGATAGCTATTTAATCTATTATTTTATTTTTTGCAGTACTGATGGAACCCGGGTCCAGGTGCATGCTAGGCAAATGCTCTACCACTGAGCTGTATCCCAGTCCAAGATAGCTATTTAAAAAACAAGCAATTCCCCATTAAGTAAAGTGTTTAATTCAGAATATGGCTAAACAAAACAAAACCACCAAAGTAAAATTTAAATGTATCACTGAAGTTACCTGTTCTATTGAACCACTCAGTTTTTTTACCTATGTGGAAATACTTGTAGAGGCGGGGGTGACAAACATTTCAGAAGCCCTGCCATATATGACTAATAGCTTTCCAAACTCATTTAAGACCCCACTGAGAGCAGCACACATCTCACCTTCAGAAGTGGCAGCACTGGCAAAACAGTAATAAATTTCCTACTTCTTTGGATAGTGCTTGGCAGAGTAGGTAAATATTTACCTCATCAGCGATGGTCTGAGAATGATACTCGTGTGTCAGTTCAGAATTGTGCCCTGCTGTGCCTGGGGCTCCCTCTCCCACTTCTTTGAAATGAGTTCCCTCATCCTGAATGGAGGAGTCGCTCCCACGTAAATATGTGGGGAACTAACTTGGTGCCTCCTCCCAGGACATCTCCTCTGCAATCGCAAATAGTACATCCACCACCTAGGCCTGCAGTGAGAGTAGCAGGCACCCATCTCCCGCTCGGGTACACAGGGCTGACTGTGTGCCCTGCTGTTCTGTCTGCCTGCTCCATCTCTGCAGGGACTGGGGGACACATAAAAGTGCCTCCGGGCCAGGCACGGGACATATGAGTATAAAATTCACCCTGCAAGTTTGCCCCTACCCATTGCAGAGTCGGGAGCACCTGTGTCAAGGAGACACAACTGGGTTTTGTGTTTGCATTACCTAGACAAATGCTTCTTTGCATGGGAGCTACACAGAACAGGCCTGTTTAGCTATTGCCCCTTCTGTCCTTGGAGGACAAAATCAATTCACTGTCCTCGGAGGTTCTCTGCGTATGTGACCCTGTGACATGCAGAGAAACCAAACAGAGCACAGCACCACGCTTCCTGGGCTCCTAGAGAATGGGGACTGGGAACAGAACTGCAGGGGCTCCACTTCTCTGTAGTTGTTGTTTGGTAACCTTTTTAAATTTAAAAAAAATATTCACCATAGAGTTTGATCACACCTTGGAAGTGAACACACTGGAAAAAAAACAGTGAATGTTGGGTTTGGTACAATTCCCAGTTCCCAGAACCCACTGGGGGGTCTTAGACTACATCCCCACATGAGGGAGGACTACTATAGTACTAAAATACTATCAGTTCTCAAAAACAACAGGGACACTCTCAGAGTATCAGAAATTTATTTATAGGTCACTAAACTGGCTGGTTTCCTGGTGGCAAAGTGGAAAGAGAAATGTTCTTTTAGTCCTGTCGTGAGGCACTACAGCAAAGGACTGTGGGAGGCCTCACCTGCTAGCCCTGCCCACTTCCCCACCCCCTCTTCAGGAAACTGCCTGGTACCATCCAGGCCAAAGCTGGAGCCATCTCTGGTTTCAGATGCAGAATTTCGGCTCCTTACAGGTTTCCTTCGGCCTGCACTATGTGGAGATTCCTCCATGGGTTGGGGTTGTTCTGAGAACTAGAGGTACAAAAATAATAAATCAAAGAAACCCACTTGGCTTTCCTAACCCTGAGAGGAACACAATTTAAAACAATAAAGGAAGCCTAACTTTTCTCCTACTCAAACTCCTGAAGAAAAAACAACCAAATGGCTCCCCTCACCTTTGGGTGGTGTTTGACACTGACACAACTGTTTCAGAAAGTGATTGAGTAGCAATAATCCACAGGTGATCAGTAAAGTGTTTATTGTCATGAATGCGGTAGCTTTGTACTTTGAGTTTGTACCCAAAATTCTTTTTAAAAGGAAGAAAATTGGGTATAAAAATGTTCACTGTAGTTTCAAAATCTCAGGAATTATCTTGCTATCTAATAGAAAGACCACTAAGGAAATTACAGCAGCAACAATTTATGGGGTCACCTGTCAACTGTCTGAGCTCTGCAGTCCCCAAGGATCCTGAGGGAAGGCTGTCCCTGCAGGTGGTTTATCTGGGAGGTGGGGATAGGTAGGGCAATGGCTAGCTGGTCACCACAGGTAGTGCAGTGGCACCATGTGCTGGCGGCCTGAGGAACTTTCTGGAATGTGTCTCAGGTTGGTGTCTGAGGGTCGGAGATAGGAAATGGGTGCCTGTGGCTCCCATCCTCGCCACTAAGCTGTACCCATGGAAACTTCCTAGGCAAGTCTGTATGGTGCCAAGTGGGCTAAGGCGGGGTCCCGAGATGCCCAAATTGGCAAAGCAGCACATCATAAGCAAACATGGTGGGTACAGCTAGGCACACCTGCCCAAGGCCAGGACCACAGCAATCAACAGGTAGGAGTTCAAGAGTCCAGGACACCTCTGGTACTGAGATCTATGAAGGCCACGAGTCAACAATGAAATATGCTTCTAGTATAAACCTCAGCGAAAATCAAACCAGCACAAAATCCCAGCCACACTGAAACCACACCACAAACTAATCTTTAATGGACATGGAAGGAAAGAGCACTTAGGAAAATCAGGACTTCACTGTGACTATGGGATTTTTTTCTCTTGTGCTACTTTCATTACAGTACAGTTTGTCGAATAAGTAGCAAATATTCAAAAGCTTAATTAACCAGGCTCTGTAAGGACTGGGGGAATTCAGTGACTCCAAAACTTTGCAGACCCTGGGATGTTTCAGAAATGAGCGTTTCTGGTGTTCTCCCAGCTATGTTAACCTAGTAACTAGCATCACTATTAATCAGCATTATTGCTAACATTTGCTAAATAACTAGCTGAGGCGGGCCAATACTAGGTCCCATTTATTTTATAGATATGACCAGGGTTTTAAAAGAATCAGTAATTTTCAGCAAATAAATAGAGGTGATTCCACGTGAATGCTGATGCCGTGGTTTGGCCCTCCGCTCTTAACCATTAAGTTATACGACCAAGCTGCAGGTGCGTACACACCAAGTTCTGGACTTAGGCTCACTTTGTTAGACCGGAGGTCAGCAGGGTATGTGGCGCTGAGAATCTAAAACAACAGAACTTCTGAAACCTGGTTCTGAGAGGCCGCCAAGAACACAGCTGAGGTCACTCCTGAGATTATACAACTGGCTGACGCACAGCGGGCGGCCCACGGGGTCTCTGAGAGGGAGCAGCGGCCGCGTGCCACAGAGGTGGGGCTTATGCTCAGAAAAGACATGCTGACATCCCCACCCCCAAGGTACCAGGTTGCGACCTGATTTGGAGAGTGTGAAAAAGGTGGACCCTAAGCCAACGTGACTGATGGCCTTAAAAATGGGGTGGGGGATTTGGACACAGGGAGACACGATGACGTGAGCACACAGGGAAGACGCCAGTGTGCCTGGAGTGACGCATCTGTAACTGAGGCGTGGTGGAGACACAGAAGCTGCAAGCAGCAAGAAGGGACCCCCAGAGGGTTGGCAGAGGTGTGGCCATGACCTGTGATGGCCACACTTATGGTCTGCAGAGCTCTGAGCCCACACATTTCTGCTCTTTTCGCCCCTCCCTTATCCAAACAGCCATTATAAAATTCTGAAAATTCTACCACCTAAATTTCAAGCTGGGATGAGGCTCAGGGGTAAGACGCCTGCCTACCGTGGTTGCCTTCTCAGCACAGGAAAAATAAATCAAATTCCACTAGTTAAAAAAATTATTACTGCCTTTGTTTCCACCAGTTCTTGACGTGGTTCTGGGGTGTGTGTGTGTGTGTGTTTATACATACACATAAATGTTCTAAGTGACTTCAAAAAGATAAGCTTCATCTGTCTTCCAAATAAGTTGCCCTTCTTGTGTGAAGTAAAAGGCCAGTCTTAGGACTTACTGCGGAGTCTCCAAGGTACCCCGGGGCCCAGGACCCCGCAGATCGTCCCAGGAGCCCAGGAGCAGAAGCAGTACAACTGGGAGCACACACACCTCACAGCAAACAGTCACACAGCTACTACAGAGCAAGCAGCAAGTTAAGAAGCGGAACGAGGTGCCTGCTGATGAAATGAGACGGGCACCCTGGCACTCTGCCAGCAGGTACCGGGGCTGGGGGACACCCTCCCCAACAACCAGGGAGAAATACCAGGACAGAAAGGGAGCTTTCCACCTGGCACCAGGAGTAGGACAGCAACTGGTTTCTAAAAAATTAGGAAGTAACGAAGGAACCCCACCAATTTTATTCCATGGACTATGATTTTCACGTAAGACTGACAAAGATGGGAAATCAAAAACCGTGATTTTTACATTACCCTACACACTTTGTGAAATGCTTCCTGACGGCCTATGTGAATTTGTTTTTTAAGCCAATATTTGAAATACATAACCACCTTTTACTGCTATTGACTTAAGTGCTTTTTCCAATGAATGAACTTCGCAATCTTCCCTGCTCTCCTGCCCAACCCTTTATTTTTCCCATAGGCTTAGAATCCAGGACTTGGGATCACCACAATGAAGAGCTTCTCCGATCACAACACAGTTGTCTTTCCACTTCCCAATCTTTAGGATCTGGTGCCTGTTTTGGTTTTAAATCCCTCTGTTTTCCACTTAATTATGTTGCTACTGGGCTGTCACCTCCCCCCAAAAAAAACAGCCATCAATATTAACTTTTTTAAGTGACAAACAAGTCGATCTTACACTAGTTCCTCTTTTAGCAGGGAAATCTCAGTAAGCCTAACCAGGGGAAAGTACATGAGGACACAACAGAGCCCCAGGAGGGGTGGCAGAAGCGCAGAGCTCCCTCCCAGCAGGTGACAGTGCACAAAAGTGGGCAGGTTCCTGACAGGTCACTGAGATGAAAGGAGCTAACAGAGGCCGTGGACAGAAGCAGCAAGGGAAGTGACTGATCTCCAGGGCCTGCACAAAAGGTCTTCCTCAACAGCAGTGGGCTTGGACTGGGTCCGGTGTCTGATGGGAGATCACTGTGCCACACTATAAAGCACCTCAGGAAAGGGGTAAGGGCTGAAGTGAATGCTTGGAGCTGAGAGGCGACAGAAGGGGCTGCTCCAGAGAGCAGCTTCTGGGCCACAGGTGGGCAGCTGGAAAAGGCGGGACTTGATTACCCAGTGTCACAGAGAGAGATGGAACGGACGGACAGAGCAGGGCTACCCCAGCATACACTCAATGACCAAACCCCACACACCTTTTGAGACTGAGCCCCAAATCCTCCAGCCCTCCTTCCAGGGTGCCTTCTTGTTTCACAGAGGCGGTCCTGGGCTCCCTGTGGGTTAAGGCTCTCCAGCAGCAGATGTGGGTTTGCCAGGTGGATATGTCCGCACGAGTGGTGACAGCAGGCACACAGACAGAGACCCTTCCCTACCATTTTGCCATTCCGTATCGAGGTCTCCAGTGGGGTGTCCCAGGCCTGGCCCCGTGCTTCCCGGGTGTCATGAGCAGGTGCAGAGCATGTGCTTGACCTCCACTCCCTCACCCCAGCAGTGGTCCATCAGGGGCCGTTCCTACAGCCAATCTGGAGTCAGCACCTCAAAGTCCCTTGCTGGTCTCCCAAGTCCCCCAAGCACCTGCATTAAACCCCTCTCTGAGCCTGACACTAGGCCCACAAGTGTCTGCCCTTGTCTCCATCTTGTCCCAGTCCATTAGCCATGTCCTGGCACACAGCATTCTCTAGAACAGCCATACCAAGGGGCAATTCATGCTACACACAGTTTCATGAGGCCATGAAGGAGATATGCAACATATATCACCATACCTAGTTTGCCAAGGGAGAAGCCTATCCAAGCAGACACGGCAAGCAATGGAACTGGTTTGCCATTCCAATACAGCACCTCCCTGTGAAAGCTTGAGACACAGTATTCAGAAAGGAGAGAGGGAGGAATGGAGGCCACAGAGGGCCCAGTGATGGTTTAACGGTGTCCATATGATCTGAGTCCAAGGTAGGATACCAAGAGTGCTCTGAGATCATGAAGCATCCAAGGCAAGCTGAAGGGACAGGAGGAGGCCTGGCCAAGGAGGCCTACGAGAGGCAGGAGGCTGGGAAATCACAGTGAATCCCCAGGGAGCTCTCACCTGAATTCTGCTCTGAGGGCGACTAGACTTACACGAGCAGACTTGGTACGTCAGAAGGACACCAGCTCGGGGAGATGAGCGTAACATTCCCACAGCATGAGGACACGCAGCTTCCCAGTGGCGGCATTTCTGACTTACCAGTGGGGCACACTCATCAAAGAACTCTCTGTGACCATTACTGTTTCTTTAACTTTATATTTCTCATCCCTCTTTTTACCCTCAAACTCCATGATGAGTATTTGTCTACAGTTGTTCCATGTTCTGAGAACCAGAAAAAGGATGTTCGATATTTCTGTGAGTGCACATGGAAGTCTGGCTCCATGTGTTCAGAAGGAATTGAAGAAAACCAGGCACCAGTGCAGGGCCCATAAACAAGAAGGCAGGGGTTTGCTAAGAAGACTGAAGTTTTGAAAGAACATTCCTACTTGCATCTCCAGAGTTCAGTACTTGGTACAATGATGTACTCAAAAGTCTGTGGGATGGGCCAGGGATTTAGCTCAGTGGTTCTGTTGCCTGCCTCACAAGCACAAGGTCCCAAGTTCGAAAAAAGAAGTTTGTGGGATGAATGGATACATGCACGCATGAATGAATGAATGAATGAATGAATGAAAATAGTTATGCTTCGCAACAGCAGGCAGGATCAACATGCTGAAATGTTAAAGCAGCTGCTACACGAGGCTGCTTTTCTTTCCTGTACTCTTTCTTTTTGCCAATAGGGTAATATCCTACTCAACAGTTTCACTTTTATCTTAATGGTAACAGATAAAATAACACCATATTTTCACTAACAGCAAAAACAATTCACATTACAAGGGTTTCTTCAATCCAGCAGTTAATTATTTAAGTGGATAAGCAATGAAAGAGGCCAAGCAGATTAAAATTGATCCCTAGCATAAAAGTTGAGATCAATAAAAAAACAATCTGTAAATTTGATTGCATAAATCCTTTTTACCTAAGTCAACCATAAGCATAATTTTCAAGATCACTATTTTGATCTCACTTACTGGAAAAGACAACGGAGCAAAAATAGTGCTGTCGAGCACAGTTTTGCAGAAAATGACAATATGCCTATTTTACAATTTTGAATTGCCCAAGGAAGACAAATGTGTGGTGATCACACCATGCTGCTAATCAAGGAAAATGTGAGAGTAAAAGGTCCCCTGGTAGCTAGCTAAGCTCCCATACAAGAGGTAGTATGAAAAATGCTCTTGTGAAGGCAGCTTGTTTTGTTTAACTGGTTCCAAAGGCCCCCTCCTGGCTTCTGTGGTCTGGCAACTTTGCATACTGTCCTCTGGCTTCTTGCTGTGAGGGTGCAGCTCACACATCATCCATCTCTCCTCCTCCTCCTCCCTCAGTCCCCTGTTGCCAGTTTTCCTACTGAGTTTCTACGGAGCTCCCAGCAACGCACTGAAAACACCTCTTCCTGCTTTATCTCCTAGACATAGGTCACAGGCCTTGCTGCTCGGCTCGGGAGAGAAGCCCCTCTGTACTCAGCTGTCCATTCTTTCTTCTCACTTGTTTTCCTCACCTAGTCACCCTTCACTGTCCAGTGCAATGGCACTGCCGCTCTGTTCAGTACTAGCTGCCTTATCTTTTCTGATCTGTCTATAGATTCATTCCAAAAGTTGACACATAACCACATTGTGTCATGACACATACACATAGTTTACAGGACTAGCTATACTGATTTCATTTATTACTATATAACGTACACTACATCATATTATAAACATCAATAGGTATATGAACAGATGTTACCAACTACCACTATGTTAACTGTAGGGATATTATTTGTAATGTTGGGATTATATTTCCTTCTCAATATGTTTACTGCACCATACAAAAGAAAATATTTATAGTATCAAAACATCTACACCACCCTGAAACACAATATTTTGTAAAAATTAAAAGATAATTTATACTTGAGACAAGTATATTTGAGAAAAAAGCTCCTGTCTCGTCTTGGCCTTCCAGAGGTGTGAGACATACGTCCCTGTTGCTTGACCTCCATCTGTGCTGCACTGTTCTGGGACAGCGTTGGCTCCTCCTGCACCATGGTAAGGGGGCACCCAGTCTTCCCAAGGTCTGCTCTGCGAGCCACAGCCTTGGGGCTCCTATCCGGATCCACCGTCCCCTCCTGCAGATTTTGTGACCTAACGCAGGGAGCCTGGGTCTCCAGGGCCTGTCAACAGGTGTGCTTCACCTGGGCAAAAGTGCACACCGGGGACCCCTATCCAGGATAGGGGGCTTTCCGTGCAGTGTCGGCATCACGCCACCTGCCTGGCTGTCACCCAAAGGGCACTCTGTTTCTTTACAGGTTAGAGTTCCGTGACAACGCCATCTGGGGAAGATCCCTGCCAGCCCACAGGGGAAGGCAGTCAAAATTACACCCTGGAAATCCTCACTTTGCTCTTCTCCCGCCTCAGGAGTCCCTTAATGATCACTATTCTGTGTGTTCGACACTTCCAGAAAGCCTGAGCACTGCTTTGGTTGCTTCTAAACAACCCAGGTGGTGGCCTGGCCCAGCTCTCCCTACCCAGAATCCTCAGCCCTTGTGCAGAGGTCCTCGGTTTCTCCTTCTGCAGTGTAGAGCTGTGTGATCCATGGAAGCTGATGTCCAGGCTCTGGGCCTGGGAGAGAGAAGGTGCTGGTACTCAGCAGACGGCCCTCCTCCATCTGCTTCCCATCTCAGAAGGGGTGGAAGTCCCCTCTGCCAGTGACAGCCCTGCTTCCTTTATGCTGTACCTGTTTGACCTGAGCACTCCTCCCACTATGTATCCCGCTCGAGGAAAACAGATGAGTGTGTGCTTGATGAGAGGCACCCATCCTTTTTCTTAACTGTTGCTGTACCGACACTGCAGATATTAAACCTAATGAGAGACCAAGGGTTTTCCCAATCCCAGTCAGCATCCTCGAATAGCTAAATGAACACATGCAAAGTTATACCAACAGTCCTTTCAAACTCTATTGCAATTTTTTAAGTAAAATGGGAGAAACAGAAATCTTTGAGAGTAGCTGAAGAGAACTGCAAGTCTCTGAATACAGGTTTATTGTGTCAAAGCAGCTATTCTGTCAAGAAATGGATATGTGTATGCGTGCGTGTGTGTGTGTGTGTGTGTGTGTGTGTGTGTGTGTGCGCATTGGGCTGTTTGAAGTTATTTTTCTTTAAAACAGTCTTGCCATGTTGTCCAGCCTGCCCTCAAACTCTGGGCTTCAAATGATCCTCCTACGTCAACCTTCCAAGTAGCCTGGGCTGCAAGTATGCACCACCAAACCCAGCTTACATTTTTAAAAAGTAGTTTCCTTTGCCTACCATGCATGCAGCCCTAGGCTTGATCCCTAGCACCACAACAAAACAAATAAATGTTAAAATACAGTTCTCCACAGTCTTACTCCCAGAACTGGCCTCAAAAGCATCAGTCCTTGGCCATCTCCCCATCAGGCCCTTTCCTTACCTAATGGCACTGAGAGAACTTGACTGGACCTAAGACAGGCAGCCCAGAACACAGGACAGAAGCTGCAACCATTCAGACCCACAGCCTTTCCTCCACTGGGAAGGGGGGAAGGAAACTGCCCCTCTCAGTAACCAAGGAGGAGGCTCAGTCAGCTCCCACAGGCCTGGTCCTGCAGACCAAGAAAGAAGGCCTGGGCCCCATGGCTGTCCTTGCAGCTGCGCACCTGTCATCTGGGGTCCAGGCTATGCACGTGGACTTCGCACCTCCTGGAAGAGCAAAAGGGGAACCAATGAGGGATGAGGAAGAAGGGAAGGGAAGAAAAAGAACTGGAGGTTTCAGCTTCCTGTCTCCGTGCAGGGTGATGTCGCACTGGAGAATCTGAGTGAAGGACCCGGTGCAGATCCACTTCAGAGGCTTCTCCCCGATGCATCAGCGAACAGAATGGAGAGAGCAAGTCAGGGATGAAAGAGGAAAGGGCACCCCGGCGTGGGCTGCCCGACTCTTTCACAGCCAGAACAAAGATTCCCACAACCACAGCCCGAGCAGCGGGGGCCAGCAGCGTCTGAGGCACTGTGCAGCGGCTGCTCAGGGGTGCCCTCAGCAGTGATGCTCACATACCCTTACGGAGAGGAAAAGGAGACACAGAGCAGCTCAGCGGTGCACCAAGGCACGCGGCGAGCCCCGGCACAGCCTCAGACGGAACGTGGAAGGTCCTTCCCAGACTTCCTGTTCTTTGTATTCTTTAAAATCTGCTCTTGAAATTACATTTTCCTACTTAAAACTGAATGCGATGCTAGCTGGAGAGCCAGAGATGTGTCCTGTCCTCAGCTAGCACCACATGCTGCGTGTGGAAACGAATTTTCTTCTCCAGGATGAGCAAGCGGGAGAGAGAACAGGTATGGAGCAGGAGGGGCTGAGCTCGAGGGACCACTTCGAGTGGGCCAGGCCACATACAAAAAGATCCTTCCAGCAAGTAGGCCTAAGCCTTTGTATTCTGAGTACAAAAATAGGCATTTAGAGTATGGAAGAACAACTCAGGAGAGAGCAATTCCCAGTCAGAAATTTTGTTGGCCAGAAATCAGGCTGAGTGCTGAGCCTGGGATGTGTTTTCTCGGGGACTACTGTGTCCTCCTTCAGCCCCCTCTCACCCAGCCTGGTGCCCTGGGTTCCTCGAAGGACCAAGCTCACAGGTGCGGGAAGGGCCGTTTCCAGCGCAGCAAGCAGCTCATTCCAAGATTTTTAAACCCAACGGGATTCCTGGGCATCTGCTTCAGATTACCAGTAAAGCAATTTCATCTTTCCTAAATATGGTGACAGAGATTTTAATTTCACATTATGTCAAGAGTCTTTTTAGACCTAAGAAGCTTTCTGGCCCTGAATACTCTTCAATACAAATCCCACAGAAACCAGGCAGAAAACCTGTAATTGTGATTATCACCTTTTTTAGGGGGCTTAAAAATTTGATTAAAACCAAATGACAACTAAAATATATTTTATGAGCAGAAAGATTAAATCCAGAGCATAAGTCAAAGCTGGAATATGAAGTCACAATTTCTCTTGATTACACTGGAAGCAGTAATTTTATCACTCTGCCCCTCCCTAGCCCATAAATCCAAATATAGTTCAGACAGGGCCTGGGCGGCACTCGGCTCAGCGCAGAACCCCATGGACACTCCTGGCTCTCACAGGACACACTGGGCGCCCTGCTCCTGCAGCTTATGGGCCTGGGCATCTCTCCCACCCCGGGGCTGAGATCAGGCATCTCCCACTCCCACACATCCTGCGTCAGCCATCCTGAGCAGGCTGGCCAGGGAGGGGTCTAATTAGACACTGTGGGGATGTCACGTTCTGTGAGCACGGATCCGTACCGGTCAATTTCAGATATGAAAATTATCCCTTCAGGTATGTCAAAGTGGTGCCCTCTTTTGGTGGACCTGTGCACCTCAAGTGACAGCCACAGAGAGCTGATTCTCCAGGCCTTGTCCCCCAGCCGCCGCCACCACTCAGTGATGTCCTACAGGTCTGCATGTGGGACTACTTCCGTCGGGAAGCCATCTCTCAAGTCCACCCTCGGCTCACTTGGGGTAGGTAGTGAGTCTCCAGAAACACCAGAGTCCATGCTGCCCCAGGTCCTGCAAGACTGCTGTGGAACTTGGGCCCACACCCATGCCACACCAGGGAGGGCCAGGCCCTAGCTCGGCTGTGCCTCCCATTGTAAACGGGAGCGGACTATGCTGCCCTGAGGCTACACCACGACTATTCCCTCCTCTTCAACTCAGTGAAAATCCCGATGTAATTTCAAAAAGGCAGCAGATGTCAAGACATGATAGCTCCTTTCTCACAGAGCGAGAACCGGACCAAAAATGTGTGCTGAATGACAATAAATGTACACAAACTGTGTGATACCTGACATTCTTAGTTCTGAGATCTGACCTGCCTCCTACTCAGAAAGCTATCCTACCCAGAAAGCTATTTATAAAGGTTTTATGGAGATCTGGAGTATTATAAAAATGACGCAGTGTTATATTTGCTTTTACAGTCTGAGGATTGGATCCTTTTAAGTACAAATGTCAATGAATAGACAACTCGAAATCTCCCCAAGTATATGCTGTCTTTTCAATTTAGACATTTAAAAATACAACACAAAAAGATGCCATTTTGGCTGTATCCATGCCAAGGAAAAGTCAAATGGTAAGGGGGTGGGACTGAGTTATTAATCCCCACAAAATGTATTATTATTCAAGAGGGAGTTAATGTTGAACTTATCCAAAGGGTGCTGTCACAACTCTACTACCAGCGGGAATACAGTGACACTTCTTCTTTAAAAAGAAAAAGATTCTTTGCTCAGAAGATCGCACCATAGAGAAGACACACAGCAGTCAGACACAAAGGAATAGAGGTAATTTTTACAAATTGGATGGATTTTTTGTGTTTTTTTTTTTTTTCTGGTACCAGGGAGATCGAACTCAGGACCTTGAGCTTGTGAGACAGGCGGCGCCATCACTGAGATAAATCCCTGGCCCAAGAGTTTGTTTTTCATAAAAGTATAATTTTAGAGACATGCTGGGTATGATCACGAACATCACAGCAAGCCCAGTAATGACAGCTGCTCTTGCTTGGTGGGCTCCTTCCCTGTACTCGCTCTGTCTAATGTACACCCTCAGCCAAATACCCAGACGCTGTGAAAGTTCACTTAGGTGGATAGAGATTCTTTGCAAGTCACAATCTTGAATTGAGTCTATCCTGAATGACCAGTGGTCCCAAATCCAATGGCACATGTCTGACAAGAGACACACAGAGAAGGTCACCTGAAGACTGAGGCAGAACCTCAAGACCATGATTTGAGTGAAACAAATCAGAAAAGCATAAATACCCCATGGTTTTTCTTATATGACAAACTATACATAAAGAGCAAATTAAAAGATAGATCATAGGAAAAGGGATAGAGGGGAGAGGGTGGGAAAGGAAGGGGACATAAAAAGAATGAAAATGTGTCACATACACCCATCAACTCCCCACGAGGAATGTGATCATTATTCTCATATTTCTCACATGCAAACATGACCTAATAAAAATAGGAAACAATTTTTCAAGGCTAAGGCAGAGACTGAAGTGAAGCAGCCCCCACACAAGGAATGCCCGGGACTAGGAGGGAAGAAAGCCCAGGACAATCCTCAGAGATCCGCTCCCCGAGAGAGAGCACAGTGAGTGTCCACACCATGAGTCAGGCTGTGGCCTCCAGAACTGGGAGTTGTCTAAGCCACCCCAGTTTGTGCAGTTTGCTACATGGCCCCAAGAGGCACAGCTCCAGATACAGACATGCTATTCTCGCCTCTAAGAACAAGGGACACCACTTCCCAGTTCCAGGGACCACCTTCCTGGTGAAAGAGCAGTCTATGCACTCGGTCTCCACCATTGGACTACATGGGATTGAACCCGGCACTGTTCTACACAGGAAACTGCTCTGTAGACACACAGTGGAAAGGGTACAAGAGATCATCAGACAGCATTAGCATGGCCACTTCACCAAAAAAATGCCACATTTCCTTGTGGGGGTACTAAGCAGTGGATCAGGGGACATGTGGACTGCTAGCTTTCAGAAATGCACCTGGAACTGTTGGCTGTCTTTAGGTTTTCAAGATAGAAGACCAGCTGGGAAAGACACCTAAATCTAATGTCTCTCTCACCACACTTACCTGCTTGTTATCTAGGGAGAATGCACTTTCTTTTCTCTGTACAATACGCCTGGGCTTATCTGCGCAGTGTGACTCCAGAGAGGGGGTAGAACTGGAAGGTGGCATCCCTGGGAAGAGGACCCCCACCAGGGGACCAGATGTACATGACCTGGAACTTCAAAGCCAACGCTCAAAACAGGGGCGATGGAAATGGACAGGCACATCACGAAAGAGATCCAAAGAGAAAGTTCCTAAGGAGGTCCAGCTCCCTGGGAGAAATCTTACTGTGTATTTTTAAAATTTTCAAAATGCCTTAAGACAGAAGGAACCCTCAAACTCAAATCCGGATCTGTAGTGACACTGCACATGTGTTTCCCAGCCCAACCGCATTGACAAGTGGAACTCAAGTGCATATTAACTTGGACCACAAGCTCTAAAGTTAACATTTATTTCGGTGGATGCCAAGACTACTGAATAACAAAAGGGTTATTTCATTTATAAATGGTACAGTTGTTATTTGTTAGCACAACTTTGGAAGTACTTTCCAAAGGGGGAGAAAAACCTCAAAAGACAAACACAAACTCTCATCTTCAATAAGACTCCATTATTCATAAAAAAGGTTAAACTTAAATAGCTTGTATCTTAAACAGCTTGTAAACAGAAAAGGTATGCATGGCTTTATGTGAGAAACTCCTAACACCTTGTAAATTCACTTATCCTAGTAGGAATTGTATTGTTAATGTTTACATAATCATATTTCTTGGACGGCCATATCACTTAACATGTATATTTGGTTTAAGACAAAAAAAAAAATACTGTTCTAAAATATTAAAATAACCCATCTTTAGAAGAAGTGACTGGATTTTTTTAAATTATCCTACTTTATGAAGAATTACTGCTGCCACAACAATCGGTGGACACACAAATACACCCTCCTGTTCGTGATCTTAAAAAAATTATTTTGAAGAAATTCTGTTTATGATTTTTTTGAAGTATTTTAATTTCTTATGGAGAAATTAAAAGTCACAAAAATAACATCTCCCATATTTTAAAACTAAAACTAAGTAGTGACATGTCATTACGGTAAAGACAGGAAACATTAAATAACATTCTTAAACAATGAGAAGGAATATAGACTAAATCACAATAATGATTTTAGACTAAACTTGTAATCTTCATTAGAAAAAAAAAAGGGTGAAGATTTTGATTTTTCCCAAAGGAAGGGAGAAGCGATATGAAGATAAACTGTATGGGGTGGGTGAACTTTATAGAATGTGAGTTATATGTCAATTAAAATATAAATGACAATAAATTAAATTTTAAAATGACAGTCTTTGGGTAAACTCTGGGGTAACATTTTGTTATTTTCTTCCTTGTTGTCATAAATTAAAAGTGTTTGTTTGTTTGTTTTTTGGTACCAGGGATCGAACTCAGGACCTTGCACTTTCAAGGTAGGTTGTGGTTTAAAGGTGTTTCTTAATTTACCAAAAATATTACACTGAATTATACTTAAGATCAAAGGTGTCCATCAGGGAGTATTCTGTTGTCTTTTGAAGTAATTGTTCATCTTCAAATAAACAAAAAATAAATACCAGAAACAACTGCCAATGTGCATGAGACCCAGAGTTCACACAATGAACATAAATAGCCCCAGACCATTAGCACATTGCTTACTACTGCTGTGGTTAAGAGTCAAATACTATGCTCATTTGAGCCCCAGTAAAGAAGGAGGGTAACAGCCTCCCCCATATTACCTAGGCACCATAAAACCCACATTCTTTCTAAGGCAAGAAGATTTATTCAGCGCCTGAATGTGGCAAAGCCCAGGGCTATCCAAAATGTAGCCCAGCACAGGAGTCAAGATTCCAGGCTGGGGGCCCGGGATTCAGTACAGTGGTTCTGCCACCTGCCTCACAAGCACAAGGTCCCAAGTTCGATCCCCAGTACCAAAAACAAAAAACAAAAATTCCGGGCTGGGATTTAGGTTTCATCTAAAGCTTGTAACTTTGAACAAAATTACATCACCTTATTCACAATATTTCCATCTGTAACATGGGGACGGTGCAACTTCTGATTCTTGGGCACTAAGGCATGGGCAAAATCTAGGCGCAACACTCAGACCATAATAGGAAACTAAACATGTGAGTTGTGTCCCTCAGTGGGCTCAGCTCTGTTTTTCAGCCATAAATTGGGCAGACAATCCTAGAAACCTTTGTCGTTGATAACCAGGGCCATGAAGGAAGAGAATGTTGGTGTCAATCCCGAAAGCCTAATGGCCTGGAACTCTCCATCCATGGTGAGGTAGAAAACCTCCAGGCAGGTGCTATGGTTTGGATCTAAAGTGTGCCCTGAAAGTATCGTGTGTTCAAGAAGTGGGGCTTTTGGAAGGTGACTGGATCATGGGGTTGCTGTACTCATCAGGGGATTCATCCAAAAATAGGTTTTTGGATAAGTTCACAGCTGAAAGTACTGTTTGGAAAGTGTTGTTTGGTTGGAGGAGGCGGGTCACTGGGTCATGACCTGGAAGGGTTTGTTCTTGCCCTGGCTCCTTCCTAATCTTTCTGCTTCCTGGCTGCCTTGAGATGAGCAGCTTTCCTCCAACAAGCCTTTCCACCCTCATGCTTCTGCCTGGAGCCAGCCAACCATGGACTGAATCTGCTGAAACGTTAGCCGAACAAAACCTCTCCTCCTTGAAGTTGTGGGTGTCGAGGGTTATGTCCCAGCAACAGGAAAGCTAACACAGCAGGATCTATAAAGAACCAGATTCCTCCTAAACAGCACAATTGCTAAAAGCCCCAAACTAGAAATGACCCAAATGCCCATCAACAGTGGACTACATAAACAAATTGTGGTGTATTCCTCAACAATGACAGGAAACAAAGTAGGCACACATGGGTGAGGAACGAGTCAAAACACAGAATGTGTGTGGCAAATGTTTCCATCTGTTTAAGGTACAAAGCCAAAATGGTGCTACAAGTCAGGATGGTGCCCTCTGGAAGGAACTACAGGTTCTCTGAGGTGCTGGGACCCCATTTCTTGACCTGGTTACCTGAGTGAGTGTAGGGTGCAAAACTTCAAATGCTGCCCTCTGTGCTATGCAAGCCTTTTAAGAATATCTCTGTGTTCCCACCACAGTCCTCACAGTCACAGTCAGGGCAGCCCAGACCACTTTACTCTCCAGCCCACAGCGGCCTGACCCTCAGTACGCGAGGACCCCGACTGGGCCACAAGGCCTCTCCTACCAGGGATTCCTCCTCTCACTGCTAAGCCTGGCATCTTTCAACTCCTCTTCACAGGCCTGAGTCTGGGCATGTTCCCTGCCACGGTTCTTGTCTTTAGACTGTGGTGGCCATATATAAAGAGAGAACCTTCAGGATACACAGTCGAGATAAAACAACAGCTTCCCAGCCTCTTTCAGTTAAACACATCTTGCCTCAGGCGAGTCACTGAAAAGAATTATCTAGCCAGGGATGTAGCTCAGTGGTGCTGCCACCTGCCTCACAAGCGCAAGGTCCTGAGTTTGATCCCCAGTACCAAAAAAAAAAAAAGAAGAAAAAAAGAAATATTGATTAAATTCCCTCCCTCCCCACCCCTTGGTACTGGGGATTGAATCCACGGCCTCCACACTGAGCTACAATCCCAGCCCTTTATTTTTCATTTGGGAGTGGGGTCTTGCTGTGACTAAGTTGCTCCAGCTTGGCTCTAACTTATGATGCTCCTGCCTCAGCCTCCCAGACTTCTGGGATTACAGGCTGGTTCCACTATGCCAGGCCAAGAAATCAATTCTCTAAAGAAACATTTATTTGTAAGGGGACCAAGAGATTAAGGAAGGGGATAAGGAGAACAGGGGAAAGGGAAGTAAGATGAAGCTGTGATAAGTACTTGAACCAACTCCCCAACAGGAATGTAATCACTGTATACTGCAAACACGTACCAATAAAAACAAAAATGTTTAAATTATTTAAAGAATAATCTCTTTGTAAGCAGCTGAAAGGAATTCTAGTGACTTAAGAGATTTTCTAACTTTTGGTGTCTATCATGTCATATCAATCAGTAAAATTTATAAGACCCATGCAATTTTAGTTTAAAAATAAAAAGTATGTTAAAAAAAAGTCTCTGAAATTTTGTACTTTCACTTCTAAAATATTTGGATCATTATACATGAAACAGAGTTGTAAGTAAACACATCCTCACATGAGAATATTTCGCCCCACAGTGAAATTTGCATTCGGGCAGTGAAATTATTCTATAAGATACTGTAATGATGGATACATGTCATTGTATACTTGGTGAGACCCACAGCACATGTGATACACGGAGTGAGCCGTAATGTCAGTGACGGACTGCCAGTAATTCATCAGCGTGGGCTAATCCACGGTAACCAAGGTACCCCACATTCACAATGAGAGGTGGGCTGGGGATTTAGCTCAGTGGTTCCACTGCCTGCCTCATAAGCACAAGGTCCCAAGTTCCATCCCCGGTACAAAAAAAACAAGAGAGAGGTTCACACAGGGGAAATTTGGAGATGTGAAGGGACTAGCAGAGGGTCTGGGGGACTCCATACTTTCTGTTTAGTTTATCTGTACACCTAAAAGCCCCCCAAAAAATGAAAGTTATTAATTCAAAAATAAATACGCAAGTAAATAAAGCTCTCTCCCACCTTTTAAGATTTCCATATTCTACCTTGAGGCACCTGTGGGAATCACCAAGTTAGGACACACAAGCACAGGAAGAACAAAAGCATTCACACATCTTCAAGGGTTTGCATTTGTTCATGAATATATGTTTCACTTCTTGTCAGTGACTGCACACACATGTGCGTGCGTGCCCACGCAGAACGTCAGACATTCATTATTTAGAATAACTAACTTCTCTTTTGGAACTGGGCTGGTAGACTGTTCTTCTGTGTAAGAAAATACAATGCAAAATGTATCCAAATAAAAGCAAGCATAAGGGTGGACTTTAATACCGTGGGGAGAAATCTGATCGATTGGGTCTGTAAGGAAAGATGTATGCGTTAGGTGCTCCCTAATTACGGCTGCTTTGGTGGGCAGCAGCGTTGGTGAAACAGATGTGGGAGACCTATTAGAGAATGGGTTTCAAACATCTGCTTACAATTTTAAGGCAATTGTAAATACAGCAGAGAAGGTCAATTGGGCCAATTAAGGCCGATGTGCAAATCCGACACTGCAGGTTTCTTTTTAAGCTTAGATGGACTTAATATTTTCTGCTTCTATTTTCTACAACCACACACAAAAAATATTTAACACAGGAAATGGGCTTGATATTTTTATTGTGATTTTTTTTTAAAGAAAATGACAGCAAACTTTCTGTTCAAGATAGTAAGTATGCACCTTTGGATTCACGGAGGAATGTTTTCCCTCCTCCTCTCCCACAGCAGGGTTTCCGATGTACCAGGATGGAGGAGATGCCAAATGCTGCCTTCCTTTTAACCCAGAAGTAATGAGGGCAGGCATCACCTCCGGAAGAGCTGGTACTGTGCTGTGCACCTGAACAGTACTCTCCACTGTGGGGACACCAGGGCCAGGGACGTGTGAGTTTCCACAACAGGCAACTTCGTCAGCCTTGATCAGAAAAGCTTTAAATTTCCCAAACCATACTTGGATACGGATATGGGCAATATGGATACTTTTACTATCCATAATCTAAGTGTACAAAAGCTGAAAAGACCCTGTGAGATAAAAAGTTGATTCATGTCAGAGATAACAAAGAGAGAAGTTTCCAGGAAATTCTAGGCCAGTGCTCCAAAGACTGAGACTCCACTGCTGTTTGACAACTGGACCCAGGAGTCAAGTGACTTGGGAACACAAGAGGTTGGTGAAGAGAAGGGGCTGTCCATCCTACAGCTATGTAATTTTTCATAAATCTGTAAGTTTGTTACATAATATATGGGTAGCTTGGATGACAGGAAATAAGCACAACCTTCTTTCCCATGAGCGTGAAGTTCTGCCCACCAAGTCGTATTTCCCACTGTTTCTTGGTGGCTCAGATCCTCTAATTGCTCTCTTTAAAGACTTTTTTT
>NW_022900936.1:6780357-6846046 GCF_012274545.1 Fukomys damarensis | reverse complement strand
TTTTTTTTTTTTTTTTTTTTGGTACCAGGATCAAACTCAGGATCTTTTGCTTGCAAGGCAAGCATGGTGCCACTCAGCTAAATCCCTGGCCTAAATTACTTTCTTTATAAAGAGAAAAAAAGCAAAGCAAATAGACCTAAACCCAAGTCTGCACTTTTCAGTCCAGACCTCGCAGCCTCAGTTTTCCCACCCATAATATGGAATGTTCCACTGTCTACAGTTATTCAAGTTGATGCACAGTAGACATTCAATAAATGGTGGTTTCTCCAAGTGGACACACAGGGGGCACCCAATATTGTCATCATGCCAGGTGTGGTGGTGCACATCTATAATCCCAGCACTCGAGAGCCTGAGGCAGGGGGATCGCCATGAGTTCAAGGCCAGCCTGAATTACAGAGTGGGACCATAACTCAAAAAAAAAAAATTTGGCTTCATACAGGTGATAAATATAAAGTACTTAACAAATGTTGGGCTCACATAAAAATGAATGAATGAGCGTTGGCTCCACCAAGCCACCCCAGGGGAGCTTGGACCTGTGTCCCACAGGGCAGGGGCGGTTCTCCGCTCATCTTTCCGGAGGACGGCGTATGCAGTTTTCGCGTTGCTGTTGGCGCTGCTGTTTTTATTATTTGCTTTGCTTTTCCTTTGGTGAGACAGAAAGAGTGAAAAGACAAAAACAGAAAGTAAGTTCTAAAGGAAGAAGCCCTGAGTAGCAGAATGGAAGGAACGGTATAAAGGACAAAGCCGACCATGGAGGAAAGTCAATACAGCCCAGAGAAATCTAAGTTGAGAAAGGACTTTTTTTTCTTACGTCCCCTTTCTACTTTTCAACCTTGAGGCTCGGCTCCCTCAGGTCTGAGCAAGAATAAAGAGTCCTGCTTGTCTAAACAACCGCTAAATCTGAAAGCAAACAGCTCAGCTCTGTGCGGTTCTGC
The DNA here is from genome assembly GCF_012274545.1 of Fukomys damarensis. NCBI lineage: Eukaryota > Metazoa > Chordata > Mammalia > Rodentia > Bathyergidae > Fukomys > Fukomys damarensis. The sequence goes on along the minus strand of NW_022900936.1, from coordinate 6,845,111 downwards.
AGCAACATTCCTGTCAATAAAGCCCGGCCCGGCTTGATCGGCCCAACAATGCCAGACTTAGAGCCGCGGCTCATCCGTCTTCCAGCGTGCACGGGGATTTTCAAAAGGCCGTTCCAAGAACAGCTCTTGCAATTTTTGTAGGCTTTTCAAAAACACAAAAATCTAACTAATTCACTTGGCTCACTGTTTTGGCTACTCCGCTTAAGCTAATTTTAAAACCTCCCCTTTTGTAAATAGTGATGTTTGAAACACCATCATTGAGGAAACATAAAATGAATGACCGTATCGTTCTTTCTTGCCATCAAATCACCACTGTTGTATAAAGCTCCAGACAGAAACCTCAGCATTGGGTAATATTACCTGGGGCTCAGAAGATACAAATGGCACCAGATGCTGGGAGTATTTTTAACATCAAAATAAAAGCTTGGTGGGCATAATTTCTTTCTTAAAAAAACACAAGTGCTTAGCATAGGATCTGGTATAAAGTAATCGATATTCTAAGAACTAGTAGTTGTGGCAGCCTACTAGAGTCAGGGCCTTCTGAGTTCCGGCACAGACGGCTTTCTCTGAATCACTGAAAAGGAATTTCACAGCACTGAGAGAGTCACAGAAAATGCTAGGGGTGGACAGAAATGTTACTGACCGACTCCTCTGGATTGTTAGAACACAGATAAGCTAAGTCACTACCTAAGGTACAACAAGTCTCAAAAGTAACCTGTATTTAAAATATCACATATGGTCAACTGCAGAACCGAAACAATACTTGGGCCCCAGCTCCAGTGCTGGGAGCATCACGGGTACAAAGGAAAGACAACATACAGAGAGCCCTGCTGATACTGCACATGCCCAAAATGCCGACTATTTCTTTCAACAGAATTTACCATTTTCCTCCTGTTTCACAATGAGAATAGATACTCACAGAACACATTTTAGAAAAAAAATTTTTTAAATCACAAAGAGGGAGAAAAAATATCCTGATATTCTATTTCCCAAATGAAAATGTCTTCAACACATCCTGATAAATTTTTCTCATCTTCTTCAATGCATGCACAAACCTTTTTTAATTTTCTTTTTAAAACAAAAATTGGGTCATAGTGTAGGCATTAATTTTTGATGTTTTTAAAAGTTTTTAGCAGCTATACAATATTAATCAAATGGATGTGCAATTTAACCTATCATCAGACACAGACTGTGGTTTTTCTGTATTTTAAACAAAGGCACAATGAGCATTCACTCATCTATATCTTTTCTGCCTATTTCACCCCTCTTACATTAAACTCCTGTGCACCGAATTGCTGGGTAAGACTAGGCGCATTTTAAGGTGTGCAATACACAACACACACCAGAAAAGTGGTGTGAAATCTGCACCAACAGTGCATGAACACACTCTTTGCCCCCTTTGCCCAATGTTTTAATCTTCACTAATTCAACACGAAAAAAACTATGTGGCATTTTCCATTTTTAAGAAGAATGATGTTTAAACTTTTTCCACAGTTTTTATTGGTCACCTGACTTCTTTTGGGAAATGACTGTTCATTCTCCTGACCATTTTTTCAATTGTAAAACTTTTTTGTATACTGAAAGTATGAACCCTAGCTTATGTTCCAAATATCTTTCCTCCACTAGTCACACAACTGTTTCATAGTACTGTCTGGCATACAGAACTTTATCGCTATAGACACAGACCTATCAACCTTTCTCACCTATCACTTTTCCTTGTGTTTTTAAGCTTAAAAAGACCTTCCCTGTCCTAAGAGCAAATAAACAATCTGTTCTATACATTGGACTAATATAGGGATGGCACTGGTTTTTATTGCACTGACTGAGGGGGAAAAAATAGAGTTAAGGAACAAAAAAAAAAAAATCCCAGGGGCCTGAGAAAGAGGTGAGAAGGCTTCTAAAAATAACATTTGGCAGAAATGAGCTAAATGCAAGTCTAATTTGCCTCTTAGTTAATGAAGGAGAAAATGGAGATGGTGAAGGAATAAAAGGTCCATTCTAGAATGGTAATAATGAAATCCCCTCTGAAGACAATATCAACATTCTTGTTATACATGGAAATCTAACCCTGAAATAATAAAGAATATATTGATATAACAGCACTGTGAATAAATTCCATTTAAGCTATGTTATTTTAACCATGACCCTGAAAATGCTGAACTAAAGTAGTCTGTTACCTGCCCCATTTAGGGGGATGAAGCCCACTTAGAGAACCACAGGCTTCTAAGATCACGCACGGAAAAGACTTGTCTGCAGCCGACTCATCAATAACTGTGTGCCGACAAGCTGACTAGTGCATGTTTTCACAGGGCTCACATGCGAATGTATGTGCAGACACATACAGACTTTCCTTGCGTCAGAGGTAGGGAATCTATCACCTTTGGTTTATGTTGTCCATCATTACATGGAACTGCCCTCTTGTGAAGGCCACAGGAAGTGGATGACCAGCAGAGGCCCTGTTCCTCCCTCCTGAGGTCGGAAAGCAGGCCTGGGAAGGTCTGGGTGCTGGCCGAGCCCTGACCCTATGGCAGAAACATCTGGAATGGTCCAGAATTCCTGCTGGGGGCAGGACAGGGTGGCCAGGGCTGCTGGAATCTGGAACTGTGCACCCTGATTTCTAACCTGCCTCCCATCGCTGGGTTTCATCTCCCCTTAGCACCTCAAGCTCCCAACCTCTGATCCTTCTGAGGCGTTTCTTTATTGCTTAAGCAACCCAGCCAGTTTCTGCTGTTTGCAATCGTGAGCTCTGACTGTACAGACTCTCATTAGCTCCCAAAACAGATGGAAACATGTGGGCGCTTGCTCTGGACAGCACAGCCCGCAGCAAGGAAGCAGGCATAATCCATTGGGAAGCTTCACCGGCGCAGCTCTACTTCCCGTGCCCAAGACAGAGTCGAACGCTTGATTCCCATCCTTCCACTTCCTTCTCGTGCCCAACTCCTCCTCCCCAAATGAGTTTGGTGGCAGATGAAAAGAGAGAAAAGACAGAGATGCAAATACTGGAAATATTTCAGAAAACATCTGTCTGGCAGCAGCGGGTCTACTGCAGCTGTCAGAGGCTGGATTTTCCCCTATAGATACATTAGAAGTGAGTCAGACCTGGATTTGTACCTTAGCGTTTGGGCTGATGCTTTCAATATTTTTATGTTCTCTGTGAATGAAAAGAACGCTCAGGAGACAGTGAGGACAGGGACCCTGGGGATGGGGCTCTGGCTCTGGGCAGCTCTCCTCACTGGCCCCTCCATCCTGCTGGGGTTCACTCTGGATCCCCAGCTACACAGGGGGTGAGTGCTCAGAGCCAGGCGGCCACCGATCAGCTCAGGGAGAAACCTGGGGAACTGCGCCCACCCCTGGTCTGGCAGGGGCATCTCAGGAAGTGCTGCAGGAGGACAGTCCCAAGTACACAGAGCAGCACAGCTTGGACTCGGGGGCTGAGCCTTGGGCCCCAGGCCCTTCCGGCTCCCTTCAGCCTGGCACGTTGCAGCAGACATGTCCTCTTGGGGTCTGCACCATGGCCACCTCTTGAGATGTCAGGATTAGAGGACAGGGATCAGGGTGCCATGGTCAACAAGTAGAAAGTCCCAATTGAATTCCTGACACAGAAATTAAAGAAGCGTCATGGGCTTTTCTTCTGTCTTCATTCTCCACCAAGGGGCCAGGTGAGCCAAGGAAGCTGGGGATGGGGAAGAGGTGGCTTTCAAGACGCCTCCTGGGCCTGGGGTGGGGGCTCCCCCGTCTGAGCTGATGGCCTGCAGCTCTGGTGGAAAGGAGGTGAGCGGCACTATGCACACCACAGCTGACGGGGTCTCTTAGGAAAGGCTCTGTGGACCTCCTCCGCCCTCTACACTCACACGACCTATGGGGGAAACATGAGATTTCAACATTTGGGTTAGAAGCCTCACACACTTCAGAAACATAGCTTTGGAAATTCAAAACTTGAAAAAGTACAACTTAACTTACCACTCTTTTGTATTATGATTCCCAAATCCATTTGAAAGAGGTTTTTTGAGGATGAGGAAGAGATCTATTCATGACAAGGCCCCTGACTCCATCAGGAGGACAACCTCCAGGCTTTATTTACCCTAGATTCTAGGGCGGGAATGAAGAAGTGAGACCTTTATCACTAGGACACGCACACCCAAAGACTTCTCTGAGCTGAAAAATAAAGGTAGGCTTTCTAATAGAAAATCTTGGCTAACTAGTGTGCAAGTGCAGACAGGCTTTGTCAACTAAGCACTCTCTAAAAAGTACAAGAGTCAAACCTGCAGCTCCAAAGTTTTAATGAAACTATACTTAAAACATAGGAAGCTGAGACAGGAAGATCTCTGTGAGTTAGAGGCCAGCCTGGGCAACATAGTGAGTTCAAGGCTACACAGCCAAGACTGTCTCAAAGAAAATTAAATTAAATTAAAACTTTGAGTATATTGCATTGGTGATGATGTATTAAACAAATTTTAATTTTCTCTGCTATTTTTAAACATATTAAATTATACTAGGTGTCTTTAAATAAATCACTGACAGGTATAATGATTTGATAAGGGACAGTAATGCCTCTGTAGAACCCTTTAGGCTTTAACAAACTGAACAACTCCAGTGACCAAATCTTCCACCAGTCAAGGGAGTAGCAGTTTTCCGATTTCAACAAAATAAGGAGGATCTGACTAAGCCAAAGTTGACAAGACAGCAAAAATATTTATATTTATATTGTAGAAGTATCCTAGAGTGATTAGTAAAACATTTTCAAGCATAAAAATGGATTAGATTAGTATAACCTTCTATAGGGAAAGAGAATGGAAATGTGAATTCAAGGAGGTAAAATAACAATATAAAATTCTGATTATTAAAAAAGAGCTTTTAAAAACTTTTAAGGGATGATAATAGGCATCAAATAGGAATGGCTAAATATCATTTTTCCCAAAAAAATTTAAATTTAGTTTTAGAAAGACATACTACTCTCTGGATGTCAATATTTATCTTTTGTTAAAAACTGCATCCTTTGTAACTAAACTTTTGTTGAAAACTGTGTAGGTCTCAAGATTATCTTAGGGGAACACAACTGAGAAAGGCTGAGAACCAGCCCCCGACTCCACTCTCCCAGAGGGCAAACTCCTCCGGGAAGCAGGCGCGTCCCAGAGAAGACGCAGGCACACGGAGCTCTGCACAGCAGTGACGTCTTAGGAAGGCCGAGAGCACAGCCTGTCCGCGCGTGTATGAGAGCAAGACCAATAGGGAGCTGCCCCGACAGCCCCAATCCCGCAGAGGGCATGGGGGGGGGGGCTCCCCACCGGTCATCCAAGGGTGCAGGCCTGCCCCCTAGTGGACAATGTAGGACTCTGTTTTACTGGTTATTAAAGTCAGGGCCAAGGGCTCATGCGGTCTTCAACTCTCCCACCTGAAACAGCACTTATTTAATGCTCCAGTGGACACTCCTGTAAGAGGAGATACTGGTTCATAACTACCTGACTTGACAGCCTGATTCTGGTTTTGCATGTAAAGAAAGATTTGGTACCGAGGATCGAACTCGGGTCCTTGCGAGGCAGGCGGCGGCACCATTGAGCTAAATCCCCCGTCCTTTTCACAGCTTTATTAAGCTCTACACATTCTGACGATGTTACCGCCGCGTAATCAAAGGGATACAGATAAGGCCCACACAAAATATGAGGGGCTGTTTCCCGTCAAGTCAAATCACATCATTCAAGGCAGCAGCATCGGTGGCATGTGAAAGCCCGAAGCTGTGACTGTCCCGACTTCGTGCACAAGTGCCAGCATCCAGCTACTTCAGTCCCTCCTGAACAGTCAGATGTGAGCACACGGTAAAATGCACACTACTTGACTCCAGGGAAATACTTCACTTTCGATTTCTGCTTCATTATATTTGGGGTACTATATTAAGTTCTAGTAATAGATGTGTTACATAATCTATGAATTTAACTTCAAAAGGCTACACATAGAAGCACAAACTATTTGTCTATTACAAAAAGGTAGGTACATGTGCTACAACAGGGACGGACCCTAAAAACGCTGCATGACGTGGAAGAAGTGAGACACGAGACGCTCCGTGTTCCACAACCGTGTTTACAGGGACGTCCAGAGCAGGCAGAGCTGCAGAAACGGGAAGTGGGCGGCTGCCCAGGGCTGGGGTGGGAGGAGGTTTCTGTCTGGGGTGGTGATGGGGGCGGCTGCGTGCAGGGAGTGTGCCAAAAGCCACTGAGTGCACTGCACATGGCTGAGCTGTGTAGAATGGGAAGGATATCTTTTAACAGCTGCTCTTTAAAAAGTAGACTTCCATTTTGGCTGGACACCATTACTCTAGACCTGCTCACAGTGAAGAGAACCTGGGAAAGGGGCAGCAGAAGATTTTGCTGGAATGCCTGCATCTCCCAAAGCTCCGTAGAGCCTGGCAACTGCTAGTGTCTCTAGTTTTAGTGTTGGATGGCTTTGGCTTTATGTAACGTTATCATTATATTATTATTATTATCATCACAGCCCTGGGGAATGAGCCCAGGACCTCTACACTAAGGTACACCCCAGCCCTTTTCAAATTTTTTATTTTGAGACAGGTTCTCACTAAGTCACTAAGTCGCCCAGGTTGAACTTGAATTTCCAATCCTCCCGCCTCAGCCTCCCAGAGTGCTGGGATCACAGGTGTGCACCACCGCACCCAGCTATAACTTTTATTTTAAAGGACATGCAAATGGCAGTGAATGTAGGTTAGGCTTTCAAAAAATACAACGTGTCTCAGATTTCATGTAAAAACCATGGCATCTTTGGGTTGGGAGGGCACGACGAACATGTACCACAACAGAGCCATCCTCCACACCCAATCGGCACTGCAACATAACCGTCCAGGAAGCACAGCGCCAGGCCATGCAACACAGCCGCCACCACAACAGAAAGAAAAACTGGGGAAGAACACGCATGCCCCAACAGCACCCAGTACCGATAATCACCTAGTTAAGAGAAAGCCACATCTAGAGACCACATTCCCGCACCTCTGGTCATGAGGTGGGTATGAGCCAGCACGTGACATGGCTGGTGTGTTCCGAAATGAGAAAACCAGGCAGAGGAGCTAAGATCTACTAGCATGGAAACCACACACAGACACACACACACACGGGCAATGACATTTTCCCGGGCAGTGTCATACTCTATCTTAAATTTGTTAACTTACAAATACAAGCAGTTCTCCTTCTACATGGTACCACACTGACTGACTTCATGTGTGTGGGAATCTTGTCCACAGAAACCATGCAGAACAAGGACATCATTCTGAATTGCACAGGTTACTGTGCCGCACAAAGCAAAACATGCCAGAGTGCAAGTACGTGCCACGGCAGCTCTGGAAGTCCCACTTGTCTCCAGGGCTCCGCGAGCTGCCTCTATGATGGTCTCAAGGAGAAAACAAACCTTCAAGACCCTCCCCCTTCCTTTTAACTTTTTTCCTCCTCTTTTTGCCCCTGGGCTGTGAATCAGTCCCTGGGTCCCCGGGCATGCCAGGCAAGGGCTCTGACACCAAGCTACCCCAGGCCCTTTGCTTAACATTCCTGCCTGTTCAGCCATAGCCCAAAGCTGCAGACTAGCAGGCAGAGCCCAGGAGCGGGGAGGGAGACACAGAGAACCTCCCTGTCCTTCCACCCTCCCGACACCCTGGCTCCGAGGCAGCTCGTAACCGCTCATACTGTTTACTCTTCCGTGTGTGAGCCAACTGCCAACGCTGCCAGCCAGTCTTCCGAGGCCTAACGTGGGTCCTCCTTCGTTCACCCACCCAAACCTGCAGGGCCTCTGAGGGTCCTTCTCAGAGCCCCGGCTCCCACGGTGGCCTCTCGGTGGTCACGGCTGAGTAACCCTCTTTTCTCCACAAGAGTCCAGGTCTTAGCGACTGTCACTTGGGTTGGGAGCCTGTATATTTTTTCAAGTTTACTGCAACAGTCACCCTTTATCCAAGGTTTCACTTTCCAAAGTTTCAGTTACACAGGGTCAACTGTGTCCTGAAAATATTAAATGAAAAATTCCAAAAATAAGTAATTCATAGCTGGGTATGATGGCACATGCCTGATATCCCAGCACTCTGGGAGGCTGAGGCAGGAGTCGTCCAAGTTTGAGCCCAGCCTGGACAACTCAGCACCTGAATGAGACCCTACCTTCACCTTAAAAGGGGGAGGGGTTGGAGGTGTACAGTAGCTCAGAGAGAAGCCCTGGTTCAATCTCCATTATGGAAGAAAAACTGTAAGTTTTTAATTACAAGCCTCTTCAAATGGCATGAAATCTCTCACCACCCAGCTCTCTCCCACCAGGACACCAGTCACGACTGTGTCCTGTGTATCCACGCTGCATATGACACCCACCCATTCATCACTTGGTGGCCAACCCATTTATCAGATCAGATGTGTGACTTCATCTGCAGTGCTGTGTTTAACTACGAAGAATAGTTCCGTCTGCAGTTTGGATATGCCAAAGAGAATCTATAATGTGACTCCTTTAAGTGTGAAGGTGAAAGTTCTTGACTTAATAAGGCTAGGGAAAAAAAAGCAGCACACGGAGGTTGGCGAGATGACTTTAAATGGGAGACTACATTGACGTAACATTTGTCAGAGCTTATTAAGTCACTGCTTTTCAGTTACTGATTATGTTATTGTGCCTAATTTAAAAATTAAACTTAATCACAGGTATGTATGCATAGTATGTGCAGAGTGTTTATAGAGTTCAGTACTATACATGGCTCTAGGTCTTCACTGGGGTCTTCCCGTGGCTAAGCAGGGGGCTACTGTGCTGAACTGCAAACATTATCATTCAAGGCTTAGTCATCCAAAGACTCCATCAAACCTCTTTCACTGCTTTTGACCTTAAGATGCCTCATCAGTGCCTGAAGAAACATCCACTTTGAAGTCTGCTCTTTTTTCGTGTTTTTATATTTAATTATTTTCCATCTAGAATGCTTCATGATACAACTCCAAGAGACAGATTATTTTCAACGGCAGCTACTGGTTCCAGGCAGCCTTGTTTCCAGTACCATGACTGGCAAATTGAGGATGGCAGAAAACAGAAGACTGAGCCATCAGAGCAGCTGAGGGTGTGGTTTTTAAGCACATCCACTCCCTCTCCCACTACAGCCGTACCTCTTCTGATGGTCCTGAGTCACCACATTTAGCTTAAACCAAAATCGCAGGGTTTTGCACAAGGAATGGACACGGGGTCCAGGCAGCTACCATGCACCACTACCCTTCCCAGATGCCATGGTGGGGAAGCCTCAGGCAGCCATACCGCTCAGGTGGCGCTGAGACACAGGGCCAGGAGGAGGAGACAGAGGTGTCTGGCAACCCTCGGGCATGCCAGGGGAAGGCCTGGGCCTGGTTCCCACCTATGGTGGCTCCTTGCAGGTTACTGATTTACCCAACAGATACTCATCCAGAACCAATGCAAGCGTCAGCTCAGTGTGCGCGCACATGCACTCTTGACACGGTATGTGCTGGGGGACAGGGTGATCTTCACTGAGCACCTGCTCGGTTACCTGAGAGTCAGTCATACAGATCTGATTTCACCCTTATGCTCTTTATAACAGAAACGTCATTATTGTGAGTACACATCATTATTCCTGTTTTGTTTTTTTAGATGAGAAAACTACGCAGAAAGAGGTCATATAACATCCTCAAGGAATAACTTCACCCAGGTAGTAAGCAATGGAGAACTCAAAACAGGTCAGATTCTAAGGTCATGCTCTCCGGGAGGCCACACCTCTTCAGGAAGCCACAATTCTCCAGAAGGCCACACTGATCACGTAAAACCCAGTACGAATTAATCAAGTGGAGAGGACTGGTCAGGTCAATGTGCAGGGAAAGCTACTATGGTAGATTAATTGATGGTCAACTTGCGTGGATCGCCCAGCTGAACTCAGTCGTTGTGGCTCTGAGCATGGAAGCCCCACCTGAGGACTCTTGCCAACGGCATAAAGGGAGGAGTAGAGGGGAAGATCGCATGCGGCTGATTTTCCTGGAGAAGCTTGCCACGGCTGGTTTTCCCCATGCAAACTCGGCTGTTCTCATCAGGGGAGCTCAGGTCCTTGCTGTCGCTGCTGCTGAATGGCTGCTGTTCTCTTGGCGGAGCTCTGATTTTCACCTCGAGCGTCACTTCCTGGCTCCAGTGCAGATACCTCAGCCTGGGGGCACAGAGTTTTCACCCTGCTGGTGCAGGTTTTCTGTCTTCCACCACTGGCCCTTAGACGTTCCCGGTGCAGATCCTCAATACAGACAAACATGAGACATTGCTGTGGGCTCTAGGCTCTGGCTGGATGTGGAGGACACCACCTTGGGCCCCAGGCCTTCAGCTGGACGTGTGCAGGACACTGGCGTGGGATCCAGGCCCTCCACTGGATTCTTCAGGTCTCTAGCTCAAGGACAGATTTCTTAAGCTCCTCTGCATTTGACTTTTTGGGTGAGTGTTATAAAATAACCCTATAAATTATGTGTTCTGTATTTAATCTATTCCCTTGGAAACCACTGGCTACCACAGCATTTTATTATACATGTCTTATTATTAATAAGGCCCAAGCCAAAATTTAATTTGGACATTCAAATTTTAATTTTAAGCTAGTTTTAATTGAGAAAAATACACAGTAATGTCCATATTTATTTTGTGTGTGTCAAATAATCTAAACCAAATTATAATTTTAGTTGTATTTTTAGGAGAACATGAAGAAAAGAGCAATAAATAAAAAGGAAAAGATTATTTCTCTTAGAGATTACTGCATTTTCAAAATCACATCAGTTCAGACACGGCACATGTGGTATGATAGATGCTGTGTATGAATGGAAACAAGTTTAGGGTAATAAATGTTTCCCAGTGTTAAAATAAACACCTCAGCAGCCCAGGTTTGGCCAGGCAATTTCCCCACAGTAGGAGGCACTTATCTACTTTAACACTCGGCTACTTAGAAATTATCACTCAATCAATTACCGTCCACCTGGGTTTATTTTTAGAGAGCGCTTCAATAAAATGAGTGTGAAAATAAGTTAAACACATTCTATTCGTTTTCTCAATTTTTCACCTCTCTCAATGGCGGATATGTTGACAGAAAAATTACTTCACTTTATTTCTGCAGACATTTACAGAATGCTGACCAGGCTCTCCGCTCGGGGCTGGGAGACGGAATAAGTCAGGAAAGAATGGGTTCCCCGCAGGCAGCACACTCGGCCTCCCTGGGACCGGGCCCTGTGCCCCCCGCCCGAGAGGAGTCAACCGAAGGGGACTCTGGACCCGACAGCCTCAGAGTCCACTCCTGCACCCTGGGCCTCACAGCCGCGTCCAGACGTGCAAGCACTCTTTCAGCAAGAGATGTGTAGAACACCGTATTTTCAGAGCTCCTCTTTGTTACATCACTTCTGACGTCAGCTTCTGAGCTTCTATACGTCCTGTGTTTCTGAGATGACAGCTTTATTGGGATATAATTCAAGTACCATAAACTCAGCCTTTAAAGGGCAAGATCCAGGCTCTCGGTATAGGTCCCCAGCTGTACAACCTTCACAGCTATCTAACTTCAACGTAGTTCCATCCTCCCAAAGAAAGCCCTTCCACACCAGAAGTCACTCCGCCGCCCCTCCTCCCTCCCTCCCACCTCCCCACTTCCTGTCTCTCAGCATTTGACATGAAGGGGATCATACATCCTGGCCTTGCATGTGTCCACCGCGCCTTTCATCTAACTCAGCGTTAAGGTTCATCGGTGTTTCAGTCCTCCACGCGGCTCAGCGATACTCCACTACAGACAGGCCGCATGTTGTGTGTCACCTGCTGGTAGACACTTGGGTTGTTTGCACTTTGGGCTGTAGTGAGCAGTGATGCTATAAACATCTATGGACTTGTTTTTGTGTGGTCGGGCAGACACTGAGGAGAACTGCTGGTTGTGTGGTTAACTCTGTGTAGCATATGAGGTGCTCTACGCTGTTTTCCAAAGAGCCTGCCTCATGGTCCGTCCCCCAGTAGCCTAAGAGCACTCCAACTTCTGTACGTCCTAGCCAGCGCTTGTTACTGTCTCTCCACTGCAGCCATCTTAGCAGTTGAGAAGCGGCATCTTAGAAAAGATGGGTTTTCTGTTTCATTTTGTTTGTGGTACTGGGGATTGAACCCGAGGCCTTGCACATGCTAGGCAATCATTCTACCACAAAGCCTCAGTCCCAGTCCTTTTTATTTTGAGACTAGGTTTTGCTAAGTTGCCCAGGATGACCGTGAACTTGCTTCATCTTACCAAGTAGCTGGGATTACAAGCATGCGCCACCACACCCAGCCTCATTTTGCTTCTGAGCTGCATCTCTCTGATGGGGGAGCCTCATGTGCTCACTAACAGATCTGTTTTCCTTTACAAAGCTCCCTGAGATTCTGTGATCTTTCCAATTTCTCATGTTGACCTCAGGGTCCAGAGGTGCTGGCTTCTGTCCATCCAGCCCTCCTGGGAGGCAGTGTCTGCCTGAATCCCTGTTCCTACCAGTCTGGGCTGGTGACCACCCCAGTTCCACAGGACGAATGAGCAACACAGACTCTTAGCCCAGGTTTTCGACTTGGGAGACATTAGTCTGTAGACTTTTTATCAAATCAAACTACCTGAGGCTAGACACTTCATTCTGAAAAGGGTCTCACCTGGCTCACAGCTCCGGAGGCTCACAGACATGGTGCCAGCTTCTGCTCAGCGCTGGTGAGGACCCAGACAGATGGCACCATGAGGGGAGCAGCTAGACAGGACGCCAAGGGCATTCAGTGGAGGAACCGGAACAGCCTCTCACCTAGGCCCCACCTCTTACAGGTCCACACCTGTCAGCACAGCACAATCTGCACTCCTGCTTTTTGGTTTTTGTTTTCTTTTTTTTTGGTACCGGGGATAGAACTCAGGTCCTTGCACTTGTGAGGAAGGTGCCAGAACCACTGAGCTCAATCCCCAGCCCCACTCCTGCTCTTCTGTGTCTGACAGGCAGGAAAGGAAGCAGAGGAAAAGCCTGGTGCCCCGCCAGAAGGGAAGCAGCTTGGTGCCAGCTCACGGGAGGGCTGAGGTCTATGGACCGTGCTCTCCCCCACACCCAGTCACATGGCTCCTTCAGTGCCCACTATTCTGTAAAGCCCCCAAGGGCCATCAGCCAAAAACGTACACTCAGTTCAGCGCACACAGTTCCCCCAGGAGTATTAATCCCACCTGCATCGGGAGGGACCACACAGGGATGCGTGCACTGCACTGCACCTCGCATGCCACGCCGGCCTCAGCAGGGCTCCACACCGAGGCTGCCCAGAACTGTGGGGAAGAATGTGAGGGAGGGTGACAGCGCGTTTGGAGATCCCGTTTCAGGAAATGGCAGGTGTTAAGTAAAACTGAAACACAAATCTGAGAGTCATGGGCAGGGTCACGGGCTCAAGGCTGCAAGGAAAGGCTGGGCAGATGCTGGACAGCCCTCACTGCCATGCTGGGGGTGTGGCTGTGTAGATGAGGAAAGGTAAAGCCTGTGTGCTTCTGAGAAAAAAAACAGGATCCAAAAGAACTCATTTTAGCCAAGTGTGGTGGTACGTGCCTGCAATCCCAGCACACGGGAGGCTGAGGCAGGAAGATCACTGCAAAAAAGTTCAAGGCCAGCCTGAAATACATAGCAAAACCCTGTCAAGAAAAAGAGAGCAAGCGAGAGAGAGAGAAGGAAAGAGAGAAAGAGAAAAGGAGATGGGGGGGAAGAAAGAGAGAAAGAGATCAGTTACTCTAGCAAGAACACTCATGAATACCACATGGACATATTTTTTTAGCAGTTATGAAAACTGAAAAATTTTTAAATAAACTCTTAAGTTTATGCAAAATTATCTTTGGATCATTTCTTCTCAGAAAAATTTTGTTGCTCCAGATCCCACAAACTGGCCAAGTGTGGTGGTGCAGGCCTCTAGTCCTTAAAATTCAGGAGGCTGAGGCAGAAAGATTGCCATGAGTTCGAGACCAGCTTGGGCTACACAGTGAGACCATGTCTCAAAAATAGATAGATAGATAGATAGATAGATAGATAGATAGATAGATAGAATTTTAAAAATAAAAACCAATAAACCGTACTAACCTCTTCCACGGGGTTCAGAAATGCCACACCGCCCTGTGTGCTCTCTTGAGCAGAGGTCTTATCTCTGGCATCACACCAACTAAGAACTATGAAAAACCACGACAGTCTTTTGTGTTCTTAAATTAATATATAAATTATTTCACAAGGACCTGAGTTTGATCCCTGATACCAAAATATATATATAAATAAATAATTTTCAGTCTAAGGATTATTGTGAAGGACAAAATTCTTGGCTTAGAGTAGATACTGACATTCAAATAAAACTTACATTACTCTTCTAAATGTATTCAAAGGAACAGAGATACCACCAGAATATGGTACTCATCAATTATTTTACACTTAATCTTAGCCAATCATCAATTATTTTAGAAGTACAGTATATGAACACATTCCCCTTTATTCAAAAATTTGTATTTTTTCTGTTCAAGAAAATTCTACTTTACCGAGAATCTCATATAAGTGCTTGAAAGTCTGAATCTCCCTTTTTTCTACATTAATATTTATGTAAAAACTGAACATTTTAAATTATTTCACTTCCTGTGACCATTAAGCTCTCTTATACTTTTGTATTGTGGATTGATTCAGTTATAATTATTAATTGGAGGGAATTGCTCAAAATATGTTTCCAATTTCAATAAAATATTACATATAAAAAGTTGAAACTACTGGAAATATATCTTTTAATGAGACGTATCTCTTAATGAGATATATATGAGATAAATATATCTCTTAATGAGGTATATATGAGAAATATATCTCTTAATGGGCCTATTCCTTTTGTAGCCAGAGATAAATATTACTTTTTGCTAGAACGAGATGGTATCAATCAGCACCACTGCTGTCCTACTTTGCACTTTGGTGGGTGTAACACTGGGAGCCTGTCCACATACTGACTACAGGGAAACAGGTTTCTTGTAGCTATGTACCTCAAATCTTTAAACTCCTTCTCACATGTGACCGACATAGTTCAACTGTCTAAAGAACCCTCTAGCCCATTGGTAAATTCAGGGTGTGCCTGTATAAGACTGACTGAGGGGGGAGCCGCACCCTGGATGTGGGTGGCACCAACCAAAAGCCTTGCAGCCTGGGTGGAATGAAAGGGGAAAGGAAGAGGAGTCTGCAGTCTTCACCACTGCCCTGGACGGCAGCCCTCCAGCAGTCTCTGGCCTTGCCACACAGCCTCACACCACAGACTGCAATGAGCCAGGCTTCCAGACCATCAACCTGACCACACTGGCTCCCCCAGCTCTGCAGCGTGCACACAGCCAGTTCGGCTTCTCCCACCTCTGACTTTGGGGCTCTTCCCCTTCTGATCCTGGAAGGTACCTAATAAACCCCTTGTCTAATCTCTCAATACTTTATATTGAGCCTGTCCCTCTAGTGAGTCCTAACAACATATTTGCCAAAACTCACACTTTATTATCAAGAAATATTTTTTAATCATTGGTCAGATGACAAATTGGTTAGTTCCTCCTTTGATTTCATCTAAAGAATTGAAAATGACCTGAGGTACAAAAGGAATTGACATCCAGTATCATCTGCTTTCCAATATTTCATACTATCCTTTTGGTTGCCACAGAAAAATGGTTGCACCACCTCAGACAAGACCTCAACCGTACCAAGATTATGGATGGGAGAAAAGGACAGGTGTGGAGGGACAACAAGGTGGGTGGGAAAATAAAAATGGGCCCAGGCATTTGCTGGGATGGATCATTTTCAGGAAAGAGCCCACATCCAGGCTGAGGATCTGGAAATCACAGCCCACCCCACCACCCCCGCTCACATCCCCAGAGTGCACCCGTTTCAAGTTGCTACCCTAAAGCAAGTCGCAGACTTCTGGTCTAGCTCGCTTGTTGGATGGCGAAAGTTGAGATTTGCTCCTAACCTGAGAAAGCAGTGGGAAATAGGAAAGAAGCAAAGATGGAAAAAGATGAATGTTAGAAAGCAAGATAAAAAGAACAAGAAAAATAATTTTTAAATAGGGGAAATTTAGAATCCTGTAGCTTGCCCTACACAAAGTCCACCAAATTTCAGTAGGGATTTAACCCTAAAATACTGTCTCCTCCCCACTCCTGAACAAATTCACCAAACCTCCCCAGTCTTTATGCTCCTTTTTTGTGGGTGGATTTTTTTTTCTTTTTTTCTCTTCTTTAAGCAGAGGGTCATCATTCCAACCCTGGTTTTTCCAAACATACAGTAAAATGTGATAGAAAATTCTGAACATTCCACCACCAGTGACCCTTAACATTCTGATATGGTCTAATAACTCAAAATTATTCGCTATCATATGTACTTTATATGACATCAGCTACCACACAAGTTTTCAATACACAGTAAGCAGGTGGCCCCAGCATTTCTTCCCGTGTCTCACATCTGGTATTGTACTCCATATAAGGTACTGAGTCCGACTTTTTAATAAAAACATGGCCTGAGCTTGTAAAAGTTCAAGTAAAATATACCTTTAAAACTGCTGTATTTAATTTCCAGTCATGAAAGTCTAAAATTATTGTAAAATAATACTCAACGTTTTTCATAGATCCATTCAATGAAGATTAAAACTACTTTCCTTCCAAAAGGGAAAAGAGCTTCATAACTAACAGCTTCCTGAATTCGCATGTGCTGTCTTACCCTTGTGAGCCTGAATTGTATAAGTTTTATAACCTTTCAATCTGGATGAAATTAGTTTGGTTGGTAGTGCAAAGTAATAAGACATGGAGGTTTCTGGACAAAGTTGGGGGGGCAGAAATGTTCAAGATTAAATTGATAACCTGAGACCTGGAGGAATTATTTTTTCCCAAAATGAAACTGAAATCTAAATGAGAGATACACACTACCTAAGAAACAGCTACATGATTATAAACACCATCTTGTAGCTAGAGAAATAGCAATTTTGATTGTTATCATACTGTACATGCAGGTGGTATAAAATTGTGTCTATAAAAGGGTACAAATTCTTCAAGTTCAAATTTATGGTCATAAGCCGGGGCAGGGTGGTGCACGCCTATAATCCCAGCACTCAGGAGGCTGAGGCAGGAGAATCACTGAGAGTATGGGGCCACCCTGGGTTACACAGTGAATTCAAGGCCAGCCTGAACCATACAGTGAGATCATGTCTCATAAAATAAAAACAAGCTGGGGATTTAGCTCAGTAGTGCCCTCATCTGCCTGACAAGCACAAGGATCCGAGTTCAATCACCGGTAGAAAAAAAAAAGACTAAATTATTTTAAATAAATAAAGACAAAATTAAGAAAAAATAAATTTTAAATGGCTTAGGTTCCTGTACCTAACCAGATAGAAGATGCTGCATGAGCACAGTGTCTCCCCTGGGCCTAAGGGCAGAGTCCCTCAAATCCAGGTGACCATTCTGATGAATCCACAGCGAATCCACAGCGAATCCACAGTGGAAACACGGGCTCACATTCCATCGATCATAAAATCCTCAAAAGCAACCCTGCTCCAAGGCAGCTGGTTCTAAATCAAAAGGGAACTTTCATTTCCTTTAAATAATTTGGTTTCATCTTTAACCATCATCTTCAACCAAAGATTTTTAAGTTGATACTAAGTTGGGGAACTAAGTAGAAATAAATTAGTGGTAGATGCTGGCTATAAAAACAAAACCAAGAACTTAAGTAGTTTTTTTAGTGTTCTGCTCTATTAAATCTATTCAATAATAAATATCTTTCCAAAGAGCTTTAATATCAGTGTTCATTCTTCCTCTTTGGAGGGAGTGGGGGTCAAATGATGCTTATCCTCCCTTATTATCACCATTAAAATGCAAAGCCCACAGACCACTTCAGAGAAAAAGGCTCCCCGAAGCCCTGAGGGCAGAGGGAGAAACTGGGACCTGCCCTTCGTGAGGTGGCTGTTTAACAGCCACTGTCCACACTGCAGACATCCACACTGCAGACACGTCCTGGTGACGCAGTTCCCACAGGTAGGGAAGTCACTTGTGTTCACAAGAAGCAGGGCCCCCTGGCATTGCAACGCTGGTTCTAGAGGCCAAATGATGGAAATCAGCCACGAGTTGTGTGATACGCGGGAGATAAAGGGAACAAGCCAGTCCAACACCCCGCAGCACAGCAGCAGTCCACTCGCCCCGTCCTCATCCAGGAGATGATTCCTCTGTAACCTGCATTTCCTGGTCCCTCCCTCCCGCCAGCCAGCTGCTCAGGCCGTCTGCCCCCCAGCCCACTAGTTCACGAGGAACTGTCCAGGCTGCTTTCCCACCCTGTCCTACCTGCTGGCTGAAAGAGCAGTGACCACACTGACCTAGGAAGCCACACATTAAAGCCCGGCCAACCACTGTCAACGACCAAGACTGCTTGCGCGGGGCCATCAGAGAAGCAGGAGCAAAACCAGCCCAGCCTGGGTCTCTGGCTGTAGCAGCGGAGTCTTTCACCCCAGTATGAAAGAAAACACAGCAACATGCAGACTTAATATAAAACTGGAGGGAAAAGCCTTGAGGACGAGGGCGGGAAGGTGAGGAAAAGCAGATCAAGTGTTAGAGTGTGAACCCTAATACAGCGGACCCTCAAGTTACAACCAGCATATCATACAAACAACTTGGGTTATGACCAGAATTTTAGTTTTAACGTATAACCAAAGTCTTGAGTTACAACCCGAATGCCAGCTGCTTTTGCTTCCAGATGGTCTCCAACGCAGATCTAACCCTTAGAGAGCTCTGGAAGGACCATGACAACGTCCTATCCTGTGTGGGGTTAACGGAGAACCCTGAGCCGAGATCTGCCTGGAGGAAAGTGTGGCCCACAAGTGTACAGGAGAGAGACTCTGAAGGCTGGGAGGAGTCTGCGCCTTCACCTGACCAACGTGATTTAAAACCAGTCTTCACAAATTAATTGGATTCGTAAGTCAAGGGTTCACTATACTAGTGGTTATTTTTATAAAAGGAAAATATATTCATTTTTAAGTTTTTTAAATTTATTTTTTGAGACAGGATCTCACTATGTAGCTCGGGCGGCCTCGAACTTTTGGCGATCCTCCTGCCTCAACCTCCCAAGTGCTGGGATTACAGGTGTGGCCCACCATGCCCAGCTATACATACTCTATATAAACTCTAAACTGCTAACAACCTACAGATTTAATGATTTTGAGAACCAATTTTATTTCCTCTAAATTCTTCATACATTCTGATGTCATTCCAGTTTACTGAATTTCTCCACAAAGTATAAAGAAAATGACAACCAAAATAAAAACTGTAGGGCCGGGGATTTGGCTCAGGGGTTCCAGTGCCTGACTCACAAGCGCAAGGACCCAAGTTCAATCCCCGGTACCAAAAAGAAAAAAGAAAAACTGCAATGGAAAAATAGGTAGCAAAAGACCATCTGGCCATCGTTCCTAATCCAGAAAAGGGTACTAAACAATTGGTGAGCACAACCAAAGAACTTGTTCCCCTCCAGGCTACCATAGGCAACATGCCTCCATTTTAGGCTCTCCAAAAGCTGGGAGCAGCTGGTGTCTTCCCTCTTCTGGTCCAGGAAAGAGCTCTGGGCCTGGCCACGAGGCAGGTGAAGGGCCCAGGATGCCCCGGCCCTGGCCACCAGGAATCAGGAGGCACAGAGCGGTCCTTCCTCTCTCCCAGGTGCAGCTTCTCCCAGTGAAAAATCAAGACACTGGATAGGCTGCATCTGACCCCCACCTCTGCATGTTCAAGTCTCAGCGGGAGGACTTGATCGCCTGATGGCCTGATTTAGTAGCAGCCATGGACCTTGGGCCTACTCGCTGAGCTACACAGCCAGGCTTCTTTTTTTTGAGACAGGGTCTTGCTGAATTACTACATTGCCTGGGCTCAGCTCAAACTTGAGTTCCTCCTGCCTTGGCTTCCTAGAGTGCTGGGATTACAGGCGTGCACCATGCAGTATTCTAAGGGGAAAATTACAACCTTTTTAAAAAATGACCTGAGTCAACTCATGAAGGAAAACATGTTTAGTTTTAGATGCATTTCTTTCAGCCACCATATTCACTATCTGCCAGAAAAGAGACTTTGATTTTCAAATCCCATTCTTTCCTAAGGATGACCTGTTGCACACTAAATTGTTTTCAAAATGTCTGAATTTTATTTATTTATTTATTTATTTATTTATTTATTTATTTATTTTGGTTTTTTGAGACAGGGTCTTACTATGTAGTTGAGACTGACCTGGAACTCACTATGTAGCTCAGGCTGGTCTCGAATTCACAGCAATCCTCCTGCCTCAGCCTCCTGAGTTCAGGAATTCCAGGCGTGCACCACCAAGCCCGGCTATAAAATGTTTGAATTTTAAAAAGCACTTTGAGAAGAAGACATGTTTAAGAGGTTTTGTGACACTCAGAGATTTTTTTTTTTTAAGTTCTTTACCTTTAGTCCTACTGTCTTATCTGCTTTGCAAAAAACTGTCTTTCAGATTCTGTATCCTTATTGCATTTAATCCTTTATTTTAAATGGAATGATGTCCTCAAGCCTGTGTTTATCATAGCTGGGTTGAAACCACGGACTCCACAACATTAGCCGGACTGAGGGATGGAATCCAAAGCCTTATTGAAAACACAAGGACAGAGGACTCCCCACCTAAGGTCTCGTTTTTTTTTTTTAAATAATGGGGGAGCTTTCACTTGGAAGAAACCCTAGAATGCAGCTTCAGGATCTTGTGGGAGTGGGAACAGAAATAAGAGCTGGAGAAAACCACCTTTACAATAAAACCTGTGAACTCAAGTTTTGCAGCCGCCCACTGCAAAGCATCGGAAAAGTTGTTTGCCACAACTTTCAAATGAATTCCACACCGAGGCACGTGTTTTCATTTAAAAGACTTCAGAAATGGATCCTGAGGGCTGTCGGCAGGGACTGGAGCTCTGGGCTCTGGGCTCTGCTGCTGCAGTGCGGGCAGCAGCAGCCACACGGGGGACGCAGCCCTGCCGCCCGAGTGGGGCCCAGACTTATTCCCCTGCGGCCTCAGACTTCCCCACCATACACCAGGGCCCTTGCAGCAGGCCGGGTACACAGTCTCAGCTTCTAGCTGGGCACTTTACCTCCCTATTTTTATGAGTTATTACCCACGTGATTTTCATAGATGAGCACATTTTTCTTCCCACTTCTTAAAAACATCTCATAATTCTTTTCTTGTATGGTACTGGAGATTGAATGAGCGCCTAGCATGTGACAGACAAGCTCTCTACCACTGAGTGACATCACTAGCTGCCCCTTTTATTACGATAGGGTCTCATTAAATTGCCCAAGCTGACTTCTAACTTTAGATCCTCCTGCCTCAGCCTCCCAAGTAGCTGGGATTACAGTCACGTGCCACCATACCCAGCGAATATCAGTTAATTATTAATTTAAAAACTAGATAATAGAAAAACTGAAAGAGGCATTCTCCTTAGGTCCTCCTTTGCATCAGTTATTGGTGAATTTGCTAAGTTTGGAGACAGGAATTTTTTCAGCTCAGCCCTCCACCAGAAGAATCACACTGTTAAACAATCACAGTTACAGATTTCCGTACAAGGAAATGGGAAGTCTCATTCAGGGAATCATCAAAAGCAGGGTATGGTGGCTTAAACCTGTAATCCCAGTAGGAGAATGCTGAGAATCTGAGGCCAGCTGGTGCTGCACAGCGAATTCAGGGCCAGCCTGAACTACACAGGGAGGCCCTGTCTCATAAAGGGGGAGGGGTCATCAAGACAAAAACACCATATGAGGAAAAGTATCTTAGGGACCAGTTCTCAGGGAGAAAGCTTTAATCAAACAATGAGCTAGCGGTACCAAGACCAGGAAAATCAAGCGATGAGCTAGCAATACCAAGACTAGGCACGAAAAGCAGAAAGGGCTCCTAACTCTGCACAGGCCTGGTACCAGGACTGAAGGGCGTGGGCAGAGGGTTTAGAAATTGGCATAGAGGAGGAAGAAAATATGGCATCTACTCCCACCTGCGCCCTCACTCCACCCCTACCAGGGCCTTGGAGAGAGCCTTTTGGGCGATTATGGAGTAAAATTACATCAGAATATGCATTAATGAGAATATTTTCAAGAATGAGAGCACTGCTAATTATATCTCCTCTCTTTAACACGAGGCAGAACATTTTACAGCGACCCCGAGACCAGCCATGTGCCCGGCAGGGAGCCTCGTATTCCACACACCCTTGTAAAGGCCGTGACGGGGGCTGCGTGATATGAGGTGTGAGAAATGAAAACTTTATGTGCATACAAATTTAGATTTTTAAAATATTTTCGCTAGGGGCATAAATAAAGAGAAATGAGGCCCATGGGACTTCAGAGAATGAGAATACAGACTGTGACTTTTGTTTTAAATTTTAGTACTCGGAGACCCTGTACCCCAAGAGTGAATAATCTAGTGAGTCACCAAAAGCAACACTTCAGTTTTGATTTTAGGCTCTTCATATAATTTAAGCTGTTTTGTTCAAAAAAGGACAGAAAGTTCTGCATGTTTAAGTAAAAGAGAAGACAAGGGAAGAAAAAATATGAGTATGGGACACACAAGAGCTCTCTTCATGAGGCAGCCTTCACATACATGCACAAGGAAGGTACCCAAAAAAGGGTTTGCATAAATCCAGACTGTGACATTACCTTACTTTAACATATTCCACCCTGGCTGTTTTCTAAAACCTCCTGCAGTAAAGTGCTCACCGTGAAAACACTGACACATTCATTACATCAAGGCCGATACTGGGGGCACAAACATCCACGACCCACGTACCCACCACCTAGCTTCTCCCCGTCATTCCTACCATTCACTTTGTACCTGCCGTAGAAAGTATCAACCTGGCCAGCCACCAACTCACCTCACTGCATTTTGCATCTGACACAAACTGCAGATCGACATGCCCTGATATCCCAATACTTAATGGACTTGGATAGATGTGTACGCCCGTGTTCGTAAAATGCCTATCAAAACAAGGGATTTAATATAATTCAGAATGTTCCTCATCCTAGATGGCCCCCTCTCCCGTACCCAGAGACAACCGTTGTTGATTTCCAGCCACCACAGCCTAGATCTGCCTGTTCCAGAGCTTCCCAAGATGGATTCATGCGGTCCAGACTCTTTGGAATGGTTCCCTCACTCCGACAGGCCTGCAGCGTCACATGAGCTGCTGTCTGCACCGTCCCTTTTCACCGCTTACTGCTGTTCCTGCTGCACATCTGCTACGAATCCAGGGGGTGTCTCCTGCTTTGGCTATGAGCCACGGTGCGCACATCTCTGCACAGATACATACTCTTTTATACTGAGTAAAAAGTCTAGGAGGAGTGGGATTACTGAGTCATAGGGGTGTGTGTGTGTGCATGCACACACATGTGCTTTCGTTAAAGAACTGCTACCTCCTTTTTCCAAATTGGTGGGGCCACTTCAAGTACCCACCAGTGAGGTCTGGGAACGGCAGCTGCTCCACGTCCGCGCCTTGGGGTGGAGTCTGGCTACTCTGGTGAGCGTGGAATGGGATCTTGGTGTACTTCTGACTTGTGTCTGCCCAAGGACAATGGAGTGAGGACCCTTCTGGCCGCTTATCTGGCTGCGGACATCCTCAGTCTGTGAGGTGGTATCCAAACACTGTACCCATTTTTAAATTGGGTTTTATTTTTATTACTGAGTTGCAGATAGAGGCATTTATACATCCTGGGTAGCAGTCCTCTGTCAGGTATGTTTTACAAATATTACCTCCCAGTAGGGAACTTGTCTATTCACTCTCTTATGATGAGCTAACTTTTAAAGTTCTTATGAAGTCAACAATCTTTTTTCTTTTTAGGGATATCATTTTCTGTAACCAATTTGAGGAACCTCTGCCTATTCTAGGACATTCTGTTTCCCTTGAAAAGCTCTATGGTTTTAGCTTCTGTATTAAGGTCTATGGCTGATCTCTAATCAAGGTTAGTGTGTGACAGGTCAGGGAGGGCCCGAGACACAGTCCGTTTCCTTTAAGGAGCCTAAATCTGGTTATCCCAGCACCATTTATTTTTCTTTTTTTTTGGTACTGGGGATCAAACTCGAGACCCTGTGTGTGCAAGGTAGGCAGTGGCACCACTGAGCTAAATCCCCAGCCCCACAGCACCATTTCTTGAAAAGATTCCTTTCTTCACTGGATTGCTTCGACACGTGTCAAAAGTCAAATGTCCAACTAAATGCAAGTCTATTTCCTGAGTATTTTACCTTTTGTTAATGCCAATAACACATAGCTTTGATCAGCACAGTTTTACAGTTTCTTAAAGTTAAGCAATACAACTTCTCTGACTGTGTTGTTCTAGCCCTTGGATTTCCATATATATGCTAGAATCAGCATTATACATTTCCATGAAACCTCCTGCTATGATTCTGGTTGAGTCTGTACCGAATCCATAAATCAGCTACAGCAAACTGGTCTCTTATCAGTACCGGGTCATTCAACAGCTATTGTCGTGGTAACTATTTGAGTGGTGGCAAACCTGCGGCACACGAACCACTGCAGACTGTCTGTTATCACGGGAAGCTTTAAGGGTTCGCCATCACTGACAGGCCTTCCTTCGTTTCAAAATATGGTCTAATTTCTTCCCTGACTCATAGATTATTTAGATGTGTGCTAATTTTTGTATATTTATGATTTTCCTAGATATGTTTGGTGTTGGTTTCTAACTTAAATTCAGTGTGGACAGGAGTGTTCTGTGATTTCAACCGTTCTGTTTACCGAGACCTGTTCTCTGGCCCATATGCAGCCTGCCAGGTAAAGACGCCAAGTGCCCTGAGAAGAATGGGCACTGGGCACCATGCAGTGCACCAGAATCAAGAGGCGAGTGTTGCTCGTCCCACTCAGATCTTCTGTGTTGTTTGTGATCTTTTGCTTTGCTGAGAGAGAAATATTAAAATCCCTGGCTCCAACTGCGGACTTGTCTGTTCCTTTACTGTACACAGCTCTGCTCCCTGTATGTATCTGGAAGCTCCCTTGTTAGCTAAGTGTGCACACACCTCTGACTGCCTCGTCTTCTCTGCGGCCCAACCCTTTGGTCAGCATGAAGCTCCACCTCTGCCTTTTTTGATCCCTTCTGTTTTTGTATTTTCCCCCATACGGGGATCGAACTCAGGTCCTTCAGCTTGCAAGGCAGGTGGCAGAACCACTGAGTTAAATCCCCGGCCCTTGTGATCCCTCCTTGAAGCCGGTTTATCTTGTATTCCCGAGTTGCACAGCCTCTTAGGTCTGTTTTCTTGATGCATTTTCCCCATCCTTTTAATCTGTGCCATCGTAATTGCAGTGTCTTGAAAAGAACATATGCTTAGGTCTTGCTTTTACTCTTTTAGCCATTCTAGTTTTCTCTGCCTTTTGATGACAGTGCTTAGTCCATTCATAGTTAGTGTAATTACTGACAAGGCTGGATCAGGTTAAACGGTTCTGTTACCTCTCTGGGTTTTCCTTTATTACTTTTGTTTGTTTGTTTCCCTCATTCTCTTTTCAGCCTTCTTCACCCTCTCCCCTGCCATCTCACTGTGAACATTTCAGCCTTCCTTTGGATTAAGACTATTTTAGAATTGCATTTTAACTTTTCTATTGGCTTTTAGTTTCATTTCTTTTTGACATGGAGTCTTGCTATATTACCTAGGTCGGTCTCTAACTCCCAGGCTCAGGGGACCCTCCCACCTCAGCCTCGCGGGTGCCGGGACGAAGGTGAGCACCCACACACCTGGTGTCCTACTCCACCTTTGGCTCTGTCCTTAGTGGTTCCCTCAGGAGGTACAATGTACACCCTTCGCCTACACGTCCCCTCAGCGCTCACACCATACCATGCCACACTGAACGCAGCTGCCATCCCACGGGCCCACTCAGCACCGCTCACTGCCCACTGTGCTAGAGTCATGACGTGCATCACATCGACTGCTACACAGAATGTTATAAATTCTGCTCCACAGAGACACACACACTTATTCAAAGAACCCAGATCGGGGACGGGTCCCTTAAATGTACTCAGATGGTCTTCATCCTGAGGCTGCTCTCCTCCCGCTGGTGTGTGACCCCTACCCTTTGGAACCTGCTTTAGTACTGCTCTCCAGCAGACCCGCACCAGGACAGACTAGTGTATTTACCTGAAAATGTATTTTTCCTTCAACATTAAAACACATTGCGTTAGGTTTCATTATATAATTCTAGGTTAAATTTATTTTCTCTGGGTCCTTTTAAAATCACTCCATTTCCTTCTGACCTCTATGATTTCTGATGAGAAATTCCTGTATGTGAAATACTGATTTCCTCAGATTGCGTTTGGTGGCTTCCTTTTATCTTGAATCTGGCAGCTTGAATAGAAGGTATCTAGGTGTATTTTCATCATATTTATCCTGCTTCGGTTTGCTGATCTTTTTGAACCTGTAAATTTATGTCTTTTGCCGAACTGGGGAACATCTGGCCATTATTTCTTCAAATATTATTTTGTCTGTCCTCTCCTTGTGGAATTCCAATCGCACATATATTAGAGGTTCTGACAGCATCCCATAGGTCCCTGAGACTCTGTTTATTTTTTTAATATTTCTCTCTCTTTTTCAGGTTAGCAATTATTACTGTTCTACTTTCAAGCTGACAGAACTTGAGAGCATAAGAACCATATAATTATTCACTATCACTGACCTTTAAAGGGTTGGTTCCTGTGAACTAGACAGAAGTTAAAAGAAATATGCAGTTCCAACTTCCAAAAGAAATTGTACTAACTGGAGAGATTCTATCCAGTCGACACTTCGACAAAGAAAGGGACCACGTTTTTTGTTTTAAGTACAAGGGACTGAACCCAGGGCCTTCACGTTATGCTACATCCCCAGACCTTTTTAAAACTTTTACATTTCAAGGCAGGGTCTCGCTACGTCACTAAATTGCATAGGCTTGGCTCAAACGTAAGATGTTGCCTCAGCCTTCCAGAATACTATGATTACAGGTTTAATTAACAGGCCTCTATTACGGGTAGGACCTGCACTGGCACTTTCATGCCTACAGCTGCATCTACTGCAGACCACAGCCCATTAATACAGGTATCACTGGCCACGTTCAGAGACAGTGGACAGAGGCACTGATGGGGAACCTGTCCCAATAGCCAGCCCCAGAGCTGGGGCTCCCACTCAGGATGCCCACTGTAGCTCTTTCTACCACATCTCACTAACTTAATTTTGGAGGTAGGAGCGGGGATAGAACTCAGGACCTTGCACTTGCCAGATAGGCAGCGGAACCACCAAGCTAAATCTCCAGCCAAATTTAATGTTTAAAGAAAGATAAGAGCATTGCCAAGCATAAGACATGTCAGCTAACGTGAGTTTCTTTTGTAATGAGATCACAGATGCTCCTCAACTTACAGCAGGGTTTGGTCCTAATAAAACCCAATGGAAAACTGAAAACTCCTACACTGAACCATCTTAGGTTGGGGTCGTCTCACGTAGACGCTGGAGGTGTGAGGATGTCGCATATCAGAATCTAGCCAAGCCTCTGTCAGGGTGATGCAGAATGAGGGACTAAGAATTAAGGCTCAAGGACAGACAAATCTTCCAGTGCTGCTTCTACCACATACTATTTATGAGGCCCTACTCAGGTCAGTTAAACTCTCCAAACAGCAGCTTCCTCGTCTCTCAGAATGGGACCTACCACGGCGCCTGTCTCATGGGCTCTGGTAAAGACTGCACGGGGGAGATGCACACGATGCAGTTAGCGTGGCCCCTGCCATGCAGTAAACACTAAAGCAATGCTGCCATTATTATCTACAGACAAAAAGATGGGCCAGGGATTTAGCTCAGTGGTTCCGGACCCTGCCTTGCAAGCACAAGGACCAGAGTTCGATCCCTGGTCCCCCCCCCAAAAAAAAGGGATCATGTGAAATAATTATATAATAACAATGAAGCAACACAAAATATTAAAAACAACAATAATTAGTAACACTGTCCTGTTCAACTTCTATCAATGCCTACTTTTGTTTTTTGAACTAACAATTTTCTTCTAGAAAAGAAAGATTTGTGTGCTTATGTGTTTGGTCCTGATGACCAAACCCAGGGCCTTCACAATGAGTCACGTTCCCAACCCTTTATGCCTTGAGACAGGGTCTCAGTAAGTCATTAAATTGTCCAGGCTTGGCTCAAACTCACAATCCTCCTGCCTCAGCCTCTAAGAGTGCTGCGATTACAGGTATGCACCACCACACCCATCTTAGGAAAGAAAAATTATAATAGAACTGCTAAAGAATTATAGAGAACTCGTGGTTCAAAGAGAAGATGCTTATTATTTGTAATAGAAAATTACTGGCAATGACAGGAATATACTGACAGAGAACTGTTTAAAGAAACTATGGCCAGACTCTCTGTACACAATAAAACACTGTCTTCAGCACACCACCTGACTGCCTGGGGGAAATGCTTATTTCATGTACAATACAAGGCCAATCTGCAGTTGTGTAGGAGGAAAAAAGACCAGCAAGAAACATACCAGAAGATTAACATGATTCTTTATGGGTGGCAGGGTTACAGATCAGTCTGATAGCTTATTATATATTGCTATATTTCCAAGTTCTCTATAATTTATAAGGACTCTTTTATAATGGAAAAATATTTCCCCCAAAAAATGTGGCATATATAAAAGTTTCTGGTTCTTCAAACCTAAAGCTTTGACCTCCAACACAAGAGAGGGGAAGAAAGGTTTAATACTGGAGAAGTTTAGAGAAAAAAACAACATAAGCAGAAGGGAAGCCATAGTAACTCCCTCCAACATAGCATAAACCAATGAACAAATATCTCAACTATCATCTGGAAACACATCGAATTTTTTTCTACTTGAATTCATGGTCAGTTTCCATCTACCCTGGGAGACAGAGTTCCTATAAGGTGGCTGGTTGGGGCTGACTCATGGGATAGCACAAGCTCAACACCAATCTGTTGAATGAACAAACAGTAAGAAGTGGCTCGGAGCTGGGTGTCAGACCTGTCCCTATCCTGGTGACCGGCCTGTCTGATGTCACGAAGGAGGAGCATTGTGGTAGACCAGACCGTGTCTGACTCAAGGTTAGGAGATGCCGCCCCACCCCCACCTTCATTCCTAGTGATGACACTGCAGGGGGAAGCTCACCTCTTTCCAGGTATGGGCAGTGCATTCTGTTTAAAATTAGAGAAGATGCCAGATGCCATGGGTTACTTTCAAAAGATAGGATGAGTACTGAAAATAAGTGAAAAGGATTAAAAACAACTGGAAGCTGGGCATGGTGCTTCATGCCTGTAATCCCTGCTACTTGGGAGGCTGAGGCGGGAATATTGTAAATTGGTAGTCAGCCTTGGGCAACTAAGCAAGACCTTGTCTCAAAATTTAAAAAGTTTAAAAATGGATGGGGATGTAGCACAATGCAAGGATCTGGGTTCAGTCCCAGTATCAGGGGGGAAAAAAAAAACAGGAATGCACAGCTCATCTACGTCCTCAGTCCAAACGTCACCAAACTGTCCCAAGCACATGCGTGCCCCATGCTGACTGCTGAATTCTGTTCTCGATATACCCACAAGCCAGGATGGCTTACCAGAAACTTCAGTCTGACCTTACCAAGACTGCTCTATTTCTGCCCAAATCCCCATTCCAAAGGGGCATCTCCCACAGCTGGCCAGTCCTCACCCACGGTGCCACCGCCTGCGGAGGCCCTGGCTGGGAAGCCAGTCCAGCTTCTCGGACGTCGCCTGACTCCATCGGAGGCACCACCACCTCTCCCACCCAGCCTGGACATTCACCCCAGCACCGCCACCCACAGGAGCAGCCACTTAGCTCCGTGGGACATGAAATGCAGTCAGACCTCCCTCCGCTCAGGAGGAAGTGACACAACTCACCATCACCACTGGTGCAGGAACTAGGAACTCAGAGGACGTGGAGGGTCCCGGGACACCCTGCCTGGGAAGCAGAGCCCATCCCATCTGGATTGGATGCCACTCGGGGCAGAAAGGACTTCCTTGCTGCCTGAAGCCTTTTGGAACAGGGCAGGGTACAAAAAGAAGGCCAGTTGTTATAATAAAAGGACAGTCTCTGTCAGCAGGGCCCCAGTGTCCCAGAAGCAGGGCTTTGAGGAAGCTCCCAGCCCATCAGGGATGAGGGCCCTGGACATACTTCACTTAAGAAGTAGTTTTATTATTTCAAAAAAAAAAAAATAAACCACAGACCTAATACAATCCTGCATCCATCTTACAGACAAGGAAAGAGGCTCCAGGATCTCAAAATGACACAGGAGAAAGGGACAGGCTGTGGTCTCCTGGTGGTTTACGCTGCCACCCTGCCATGTAGTTTCATGCTACAGTAAGCACTGCACATACGTACTGTCCAGCTCTACACTGAAAGCCACAGTAGCGTCCAGGAGGCCTCGTGGCCATCCCTCCCTCTCCTCCAGACTCTTCCCTCCCCACATCCTGAGAAAATCCCTCTGCCGGCAATGACTTCATCACCCCCCTTCTCACTAATTTGAATACTCTTATGGGAGCGCCAAGTGAAAACTGAAAATGATGAATGACTCCTTGTGCAATGCAGAAAAAATGTGGTGTGCGGGATCTCCAAGGACGGATGCCCTTCATGCAGAAACCCAACCTCCTCTCCAGAACACAAGGCAGAAACAAAGGGATTCAGAGCCCGGGCTCACTAGCCAAGTGGCCCCATGTCAAAGATTGCATGGGGCAGTGGGAGCAAATCAGCTCGCGCCTCCGAGGCAGACAAGGGCTTGACTTGAAAGAAAAATAGAAGTCCTAAATAAATCACAAAGCAAAGTCAGGGGAGAGGTGGGACTGGGGAGAAGACGGCTTAGTAAGAAGCAGAAAAAGACCTGCTTGATTACTCGACAGGTTTTGCAGGGGCTTTTTATACATTTCAGAGTTTTACATACAACACACTGTAACCCACGCTCAGCCTCTGTCTCCACACCATATGTGTACAGGCGAGGGGTGACGAGGACCGACCAGAGCACTAAATTCCATGAATTAGCGGCTAACGTTAAGCAACACGCCAACTTTTGAAGATGTGTTCTTGCAGTGTCAGCTCCTCGAACGTCTCTCCCAGTCCTTATTTTTGCAGTGTGCAGGAAGGGGCTATCAGCCACCTCCACGTGGCTCCCATCTTAGCTGGGAGGCGGAGAGGAGACTAACCCAAAGCTTGCTGCCCTCAGGTCAAGAACAGGGCTTTACTGCTGCCCCACTCCCCACCCTGGCCTTCCCAGCACGAGCAGGCATTGCTGGGTTTGCCTGATGGAAGAAAAGAAGGTGTGGCTGCACCCTAGGTCAGTAGCCGACAAAGCCCCAAGGCTCCTGCTGCCTTGGCACCCAGCCGCCGTGTCCGAAGAAGCCAGACCACCAGCAAGCTCCCTTGGTGCACCAGGCCAGGTACGCTGCACGACGACCCTGCGTAGACTCAGTGAAAGACTCCTGGCCACCCACAGGCTTGCCTCCCTTGACTCCAATAAGCACCCTGGCCTCTTCTCTAAGATAAACCTGAACTACGGGAAAGAAAGTTTCTCCTGTGGTCTGGTTGGCTGCCTTTTCCAACCCAAATCTCACTTTAGTAATTTTTGTGTTCTTTTATTGCCTGGCTAAGTATAACAGTGGCATTTGACAAAATGAGTAGCAAATACAGTATAACAAGCAACTGACTCTACAGAGATGTTTAAAGGGCTCCAAGAGAAAGCAGCTGCGTTGGGCCTGGGATGTAGCTCAGTGGTTCCACTGCCAGCCTTGCAAGCACAAGGTCCGAAGTTCGATCCCAGGTGAGAAAGAGAGAGAGAAAGAAACCAGCCATGTGGAGCACATGCATTTCTGAGAGGCACAGGTTTGGGGTCACAGGCCAACGTGGGTAACTCTGGGGCAAACCTATCAGGCCCCAGATGGGACTCCCCAACAGCTGAAGTTTGGTTTCTGCAGCTGACTGTGAGTTACATGAGACAATGATAGTGTTACGATTTAAGCAAAGAGAGAGTTTAATGAAAAACAGAACTTGCCCACACATTTCAAGGGAAACACAAGCATAAACAACTGATTGTTTTATTATCTTACAAAAAAAAACAGTGAACTAAAAGAACACATTTTTGGCAAAACAGTAACCAGTGATAAATGATAATGTTTCTAGTATGATGAGGAAAATCCCATGATCTTCAACAGAAACCCCACCCTGAGAAGAGGCTGTCACAATCCCAACTACACACAATGCCAATTTGTTTCATGGTCATTCGCAGATTCACAGTTGAATATCAAAAAGAAAAAAGAGCTGGCCATACCAGTGCACACCTGTCATCCCAGCCCTGGGAGGCTGAGGCAGAAGGACTGCAAGCTGGAGCCCGGCCTGGGCAATTTAGCAACTTAGCAAGACTGTCTCAAAAAAATTAAATTAAAAATGGCTGGAGATATAACTCATCGGGAAGGGCCTAAATTCAATCCCCAATTCCACACATGCACACGCACACACACACACACGCACACACACGGATAAACAAAACTGCATAGACTAGGTTTAAATAAGAATGAAAGTCCCACGAAGATAAACCACACACCAAGAGCCTTGCAGACGGATTTCAATGTATTCCCATCCTAGCCGTGTGGGTCCTCGGGCAGCACAACATCTCATGCTTTCCCCACTGGCTTCCAAGCCCAGCACAGGGCTCCGCATACAACTGAGCTCAAGAGAAATTATACAGATGGGTGACTGAACTTTAAAAATAAAAAATATATATATATTATCTCCAAGTATGTGACACAGATGAGGAAGGAGGTATGAAAGGTGGCCAGCTTGCCCAAGGTTACTGGCCTAGGCCCTGGTAGAACTTGGATTTCATCTGGGCAGCAGTACCACATTCCCAGATCCAAGTCCTGAGGGCAAGGCCAGGCAATCCATCCTGGGGATGCCAAGCGGGTGTGCCAGAGCAGGAAGCAGAGCCTGCGCGTGCATCTCCCAGTGCACACCCCTTATCTGCTTTTACCACAAAAGTCCCTGTTCCCTGCCACCATTAAGGGTTTCCAAAGACTGAACCGTGGACTGCAGAGAGCTGTAACTGTGCTCTGAGCACACAGTCCTGTGGGCTGGCCACTCACCTCACCCTGAGGCTAGCAGAGTCCTGAACTAGTGGCTATGTTCTCTTGCACCCTTCTGGACAGAACATTCTGGAACCAGCATTTCTGACTGGCCTGTAATAGTGGCCAGCTGTAATGGACAGAATGTGAGTCCCCTTCCCATTCACATGTGAAAGTGTGAAATCCTCACCTGCACCGAGATGGGCTGAGGAGGCCATCGAGTAGCGGGGGTGCAGCCCGTGTGGTGGGATCAGTGCCCCTACTGAGGGACTCTCGGGTGCTCCTACCCTCTTTCCAGCACTTGAGCACTTGACAAGAGTCAGCAGTCTGCATGCCGGAAGCAGGCCGCACCAGAACCCACCCCTGTGGGCAGCCTGACCTCAAATGCCATCCTCTGGCAATATGAGCGTGGATTCCAGTAGTTACCAGCCACCCTGCGGATGGCACCCTGCCACAGCAATGCCAACCTAGAGATCAGCATCGTGAAAGGAACTGATTATTCGGTTCTAACAGAAATGTCACCTAGGCAGAACACACTACACCCACGGTAAAATGGTATCACGGTAAGTTCATCCTACTTTAAAAAATCAGTTACAAATGTAAAAAGCCAGAACATTCAGTATTAAAGTAGAGGCAAAGAAATAATGCGTCTTCAGGAGCTTGGCATGTGAAAGGTTAACTCATTCAGGTGTTGAATTGGAACAAGAAAATAAACCTCATGGAGCACTGGCCAGACGCACCCTTCAGTCATGGCTGCTGCCAGAGTCAAAGGCTGGAATTACATTGTAACCTTTAATTTGGAAGTAAACATTAAAACAAACCAAAGACTCTCCAATCATTTTCACTTTCAAAGTCCAAAATTGGCCCATAAAAAAAACCCAAGCTAATTACTCCAAAGCAATCAACTTCTTAAAAACCCTTTATTTCACAATTGCACTAATATCCCATTAATTTGGGGCACTTACCAACATGTTTATTCTTTGCTCATTACCTGTGTGCACATTAATAGTACACCAATAACACAATCCCGGCATTAATATGTAAAACATCAACAAAAGCCATCTGGAAAGCTAATGAATAATCAAGGGATTTCAAATTAAACTACAGAATTTTCCCTTAGAATCTCTAGGACAACACTGTCAAGTCCAATCTATTCACTTTGCCTCCAGAATCAATTTTTCAAACTTTATGACAGCACTAATCGCTTCCACCTGTGTCTCAGGCCTGACTCTTGACTGGCATGCTACCAGCCAGGGTGGAAATGTAGACAAAGACCCCTATTAGGATCCGGCTGTTTCTCTACTGTGAGGTCACTCAGCCATTAAATTAGTTCCAGCCCAATTTCTGTCCTCTCAGGCCCAGACTCCAGGAGAGGGGCACAGAGTAGAGCAAGTTCACCAAGCAGAAACCTAGGAGGAGAAAAGGGAGGTGTTTTGGGCTAGGTCCGGTACCGGGTTCGAGAGCTGGGCTTGGCCCCAAAGTCTGAAATCCAAATAGACTTTCCCAGAGGACAGCAGCACTCTCCCAACTTGATACGCCCATAACAAATGTTAGGAAAGTCGACTGTGTCCCTTTCGATGTCTCTTCAACTGACATGAGGCTGGGCCTCAGAACCTCACTGCCGGCCGGCATGAGACAGCAGCTCTGGGAGGGAACGGGAGCAGCAGGAGCAGCTGATGGCGCCCGGGGAAAGCCCCCACTGTTCAATGCCCGGACCTCACAGCCCAGGGCAACCAGGCAGACTGGGGACCTTGCCAAGGCCACAGAGCCGGCTGGAGCTGACGTCATGGTTCCAGCCTTCTCCCCTCCAGACTGAGCTTGCGGCACCAGCAACCATACTTCCACACACAAGAAGCACCAAGAAGACTCAGGGCCCCTGCCTCGCGCTGTATCACGTCTAGCCAACTCGGGGTGCACACCTTTAGGAACTATACCATGCACAGGATGTGCTCTGAGGACGTACCACCAGACCCAGACGGGACCTTATCCACTGTCTGTTCTCACAGTGCCTGGCTTATGCTAGAAGCACCGAAGGCAAACTTGGGCCCCAAAAGTCAAGGAACTTAAACAATGATGCTGAAATAACATTATGTAATGAAGAAACCTACGTTATTCTTTGTAAACAAAAAACAGCCAGGCCTTGGCCACCAGACGAGTGTGTAAAGGAAATCGGTACAAACACTGTCTTGGAAGTCATTTCAGTATCTGACAGAGACTTGGCATAAGTCAATCAAAAGAAAGATTATAATTCCAAAGAGTATTCCAACAATAACAATGACTCAGTTACCCACACTCTTGCGCCCCATGGTCCAGGCTCTCACAGTCCCCACGGCACAGTGCCCATCATCACTTGTCTCCTCCCACACACTGGGGAGAGCGGAGCTCGCGGCCAAGACCCTGCCAGGACCCTGCTGATGGCTGCGGCTGCAGGACGTGACCACCGAGTGTGGCCGAGTTCACCGGCCCAAGCCGCTGGGACCAGCAGACCCACTGCACTCACTGGACACAGGGAAACCCACCAGGAAAGGGTGCAGAAAGAATATCAAAGGGCTCTCAAGTCAGACAAAGCCAGCACCAGAGCTTCACGTCCAGAAGACACTACTCTGATGACGAGTGGGAAAGCACTTTGTGGCCAGGAGATACACCAGAGAAAGTGGCAGGCCAGCAGATAAAGGACAGAAGGGACCTCTTCTCCCCAAGGAAATGGAGGGCACGGCCAAGTCAGACCACTGGGGGAGTAGCCCCCACCGACCTGGTTTTTACTTTCAGAGGAGGAAACCGCAAACCCTTCCACTGTCTTGACTCAGTTACCAGCAAACAACTGCCCGATTTCTCTCTGCTGCTCCCCTTCCTGCATCACCTATGTGGCTTCCAAGTCCATGGTGGGGACAGAGGATAAGGAGCCTGTGACACATGGCTTCAAGACCTGCCTGCTGGTCCTACTCAGGCTCCAAATGAAAGCTTTCAACATCAGTCCCGGCACCACAGTGAATGAGCTAGATGTGTAGTCATAGGAAAATTGTGGTGTTCGCCAAAATATTTGTCAGATGAGAAACTTTCAAATCTTCCTTGATTTACAGCAACTTGAGAAAAGTGCCTCTGATGACCTGGGGTGACCAGTGAATCAAAACAAGCACGACATGTCAAAGAATTATCTTCACTTTTAACTGAATCACACAGGCCCTGGGGCTAGGATAGTGCACTCACTGCTTTAGTGGTCCCCAGCTGTTTTTCTTAAGAGTCTGAAAAACTAAAAGTCCCTGCCCGTGACAGAGACCCTACATTGTCTCTGGTGCCCACTCTCACTTTGCTGTAGTAACAGAAGCTTGGTTTTTGAGCTGGACTAGTGGATGCCATATATAAAGGCCACTTTTACTGCCTAGCCCTTTTCTGTACACAAATCAAGTGGCCAGGTCACGGTCAAGGCTATGAACAAAGAGGTCATGGCAACCTCTGGGATGGGCACAGCTGAGATCTACGCTGAGATCATCTCTGCCCGGGTTACCGCGTCCTAAGGCTGCAGAATGACTCAACAGAGTCCTTGCACCACGGCCAGCAACTATCCCCCTATACACACCTCGGCCTCCCTCAGCCACAGGAGAGAGAAATATGCTTCATGTTGAGGCCACTTTTATTCGGGGATGTCTACTTCCTACAGCTGAACCTAACCCTAACTGACAGGGCCCTAGTCCTTGACACAGGTACCTCAACGGGCTGTACTAAGTCTGAAAGTTCTGTGTGCCACGAGAAACAAGGCCTCAGTGAAGGCTGATGTGAAGGGGCAAGCAGAACGAGCACGAGTCCCACAAGGTGACCAATGGCCACTGTCACACAGCAGACGAGCATCTGATGGAGCACAGGCCTTGCGTAACACAGGAGGCATCTGTTAAAAGCTACATAACTGCAAGAAATGTTCAGCTCTCTTGGTAAAGCTGGATGAGACAAATGTCCAGCTAGAGCTGTCCCATCTGAAAAAGGTGAGAAGAAGACCAATCTGGTAAGTTCTCTGTCTGCTACTGGCGGTCTAGGTTGGAACTGCTAGGGCTGTCCTGCAGCCCCAGCAGGAGACAGATGTGTCACCAGAGAGCCCAAAGCCTGTGCCAGGCTGATGTCCAGTGCCTGGCTCCACCAGTGCCTGGATCCTTCAGCCCAAGGGAGCCACTGGTACACAGGCCATAAAAAGAACAATGAGTTTAGGCTTGAAATCTATTATACATAGCACCTTTGATTGTTTCTCACTTGGAACCAATCAGAGGCCAACTGACTAAAGGCCTAGTAAAGTTCTGGAAGAGATTTCTCCATAGAAGCTATAGGCTGGCCTAGAGAATGCTGTGACTCTTCTGTCCTCAGAACATTCCCAGACCCAAACTCTCCCAGAAAGAGTGTCAGATGCCCCAGTTTCTCCAGCATCCATCTCAGATCAGCACAGGGAAGACCCTCCCTGAGGGCTCAGCCATAACCCCACAGACACAGGACAAGAGGTTCTCCTGGGATGTAGAGCCTGGGCTGCAAGATGGTACCAGGGAACATCCTGATTCCCAGTGCAGGAACCCAGCGGCCAATGGTCTCTATTTCTACTGTGGCTGAGTGGTACTTAGGTGTGCTGGGGCACAGAGCTCAGCTGGATCTTTTGGCCAGAAATGAACCCAGGGTTTTGCACATGCTGGGCAAGTGTTCTACTGAGCTCATCTGTTTAACAGATTGCCACACCCAGCCCTTAGAGAGACAGCTGTACATCTCCAGATGTGGAAAACATGTCATGATGAGGTGGTAAGAGTTTTCTATGGAGGGACAGGAAGGCACGCATGCGTAATTGGAAGTGCAGCGGAAACTTCCGACAGTCCTCACTGCGTACTTCTTCCTTGGAACAGAACTCCCAGTACATGACCCAAGGTAGAGAAACGGTTTCCAGAGGGAAAAAGTTTAAGAATCTTGTAATAAAGAGTATGTCTAACTTAACTTTACTTTTCTTTCAGCGCATTAGGAAGGAGCTGCTGAACTGCACAGAGGCGATACATATGAAGATAAGCGAGCATGGAGTGAACCCAGCCCACAGCCGCGGACCCATCAGAGTGGTACGTGGAGTGAAGTGCCGTCCATCACTGTGAACATTCAGAAACAGGAACCATTCCCCATGCAGCAAATCCCGGAACAAGCAGCCTATGAGCCCCAGAAGACCATGCGGAGGTTAGCACGCACGGGCAAAGCACGGAGCAGCAGTGTCTGGAGGAGAAAGCTCTGGAGCACGGAGCCACACACACACAAACACACACACACACACACACACACAAGTGTTTCGCAGGCTGCCTCGTGTGGGAGCACAAAGGGGTTGGGGGAGGAAATCGTTGTGCTGCTGTTCCTGACACGTATAGCCCGGGTGTCCATTTATCTCGCAAGCCCATTGTGGGCAATTCCAGGGCCTTTTAACACCAAGGGGACCTCTTCAAATACCTCCCCCTCCACAACCACGGCCCCAGCGACTTCTCGTCAGGCTCCCGACTCCGTGGCCTCCATGGCCTTCCATGAGGACAATTACAGTCCAAGCTGCAGCCGCCCCTTCCCTTCGTACCCGCCCTGCCGCCGGCTCAGGGGCAACAGCTAATAATCGTGGCCAGCTCAGCCAGCACTCCGCAGGGACCAAACAAGAAGAGAAAGGAGGTTGGAATGCCCTGGGGAAGGTGAAAAGTTTTTTCTCTTCTGTAAAGATAAAAACTCTTAATCCTATGGAAGGTTCTGCCACCAGGGTGGACAAGCTGGCGCCACGGCTTCAGGATCTGTCACGCGCTTTCACACAGCCAAGCTGCTCGGGGCATAACTTTTGTTTTTAAGCTTAATATGAAGAAAGAACTTACTGAATTGAAGAGTACTAAAGCAGTGTATTTACACAGGAGGTGTGTGTGTGTGTGTGTGTGTGTGTGTGTGTGTGGTCACAACAAAGCACAGTCTGGACAGCAGGATAAAACTCAACCGCCTGTTCGAACAGGAGCCCTAGCAGGGAGCTCGTGCCCTCTCGGCAATGCACTGCCCGCCCCAAATCAGGCACACTTCGTCTCCCAAAACCTTTCGGTAAATGCCCTGTGTGCCCTTCACATGGAACACGGCCTTGTCCTGAGTAAAACAGGATCATCAGCCGGACTTGGGGCGCAGCCTAGAACCCTGCACCCAAGGAGCTGAGGCAGGAGGAATGTCATGAGTTCGAGGCCAGCATGGCCACACAGGGTGCTGAAGACCAGGCTAAACGACACAGCGAGAACCTGTCTCAAAAAAACACCCCAGATTATTACAGGGTATACTACAAGCAAGTCGTGATCCTTCCACCTATGAGAACAGGCTTCTCCCTCTAGGAAATAAATGCCTAAGGCAACACAAATTAACTCCATAAGCAAAAGCTGGTAATTAATCCAGTGCCCTCCTCCCCCTGCCCCTGCCTCTGCAACTCTCCTAGACCCCACACACTAATGCTGCTGTTCTACTGACCCCAGGCGTGAGCATCAAGAACATGTTAAAATTATCTACCCACTTTTGGGTGTGGGTGGGTGGGTGTGTGTGTTTGTTGATTGAGACAGGATCTCACTATGTAGCCCAGGCTGGCCTCAAGCTCACAGCAAATCTCCTGCCTCAGCCTTCCAAATGCTGGAATTACAGGCGTGCGCTACCATGCCTAGACTGCTATCTACCATTTTAGATCAGCGTATTACATTCCAGAAATGAAGAACAAAGGCAAAAGAATTTTCACACATGTATTATATATCGGGCTAATCACACAGATTCTCACAGTTAAAAACACCTACAAACTATGAATCCAGTTATTTTTGAGGAATCTTACATGCCTTAAATTTTAGTCCTACTTTGAAAGAAGACATTTGCCTAATTTTCTCCTTATATAACTCTAATTTTAAAACTAAAATGTATTTATTGACACTAACAAACTGGGGAACTTATAGTTACAGAACAGAATAAAAAAGAAGGGAAACTTACAGTAAAAGTAAATGCCGGGGATTTAGCTCAGTGATTCTGCCACTTGCTTCACAAGCATAAGGTCCCAAGTTCAATAGCCAGTACCAAAAAAAAATTTTTTTTCAAATATCCAAACAGGATTACAGAGTGCTTGAAAACATGTACTTGGTGTAAACATACCAGAACAATTTTTAAAATACAAAGTTCCAGTGTATTTCACTTTAACCCAGTCTCTCAACTTTGCCATTCTAGTGCCTCTGCAAAACACCCTAAATTAACACTTAACACCAATTTCAACAGCACAAAAGGAAAGCAGTAACCTGAGTGATACTGCCACCTGTTAAACAGTTTTTCATAATGTTCTCCAAGGACACTCGGAAAGGCCCAAGTGAAGGGCGAGGGAGGGAAGGGAGACAGGTGCAAATCAGAGATCTGCTGAGCATGGTGGCGCAGCCTGTAATCCCAGCACTGGGAAGGCTGAGGCAGGAGGTTCATCAGAAGATCAGAGGCAGCCCGGGCAACACGGTGAGTTCAAGGCCAGCCTGAGACTCTCTCTCAAAACAAATTGCAAAAAAAAAAACAAACAAAAAACACCTCCACAGAGATCTGTTTCTCTTCCCATAACATACAGGTCTCTGATCGGGGAACTTCCTTGACTCTTCCTACACTGTAGCTGCTGGAGGACAGGAGGGTGTGCACCTTGCTAGCAGGTTTGCTGAAATGTGTCGTGTTCCTCTCCACTCCCGCCTGTCAGCAGTTACCCAGCTCAATCTACACGCTGATTCCTCCGAGCAGGCACACAAGCCACGCCGGACTCACCCGTCCAGAAGGCTCATGGTCGTGGTGGTCACTTCAGCAAACAAGATGACTTTCCCGAGGTGCTTGGTCTCCAGATTCTGTCGATAGAGCTCTAGGTTAAAATGCTCTGAGGAGAAGGCCTCTGTGTTGGTGACCACGGGTATGGAAGACGGGGTGATTTCCATTTCCGACGTGTACGATGAAACAAACCTCAGGGACAGCTTGCTGGATTTTATTATTCCTTCCGCATCCACATGTCTCCCAAGCCACTGCGTAAGTAGATCCTGGATTTCCTGTGTCAAAAAGAAAAAAAGAAAGAAATGAAAAGACTGTAATTTAACATTTCTTTAGATGATTGTAGCTTTTCCTTAAAATACCATTTGGGTAATATAAGTACTTCCTACTTCATGACCAGTAAAAGCTGACTGACATACTCTGTACATCTGAACTATTTTACCAGATGGTAATAAATATACTGAGTGCTATGGTCTGAATGCTTCTCTCCAGAATTCATACGCTACAGATTTAACCCCAAAATCGTATGTTAATGTATTTGGAGCTGGGAGCTTTGGGAGGTGACAAGGTCATGCAGGCTCTGCCCTCATGAGTGGATTAGTCCATTAATGGATTACTGGGTTACTGAGAGTGCAGGTTCGGTGTCACAGAGTGGGCCTGTTGTAAAAGCCAGGCGGCTGTTTCCCAGGAGCCCCTGCGCTGTCTCTTGCCAGCATTCCAATCAGCAGAAGCCTGCCACCGGATGTGGGCCCTCCATTTTGGACTTCCCAGCCAGCCTTCAGAACTACAAAAAAGTAGTTTCTTTTCTTATAAATTACCTAGTCCCAAGTATTCAGGTACAGCAACAGAAAATGGACTAGGACACTACATCCACTATAAAAATAAACTTCAGAAATCAGGATCCAAAGAAATAAGGACAGCTTGGTAGCACACTTCCTCTCCAAATTATGTCTCCAAAGTCCCTGCCAGCTCCAGAGTTCACAATAACTCTACAGTTGTCTGTACATCTTACAAAATACTTGTATCTTTATAGTTTAGCCTCCCAAGGAAATTCATCATCCTATCTGTGAAATGAACAAACAAAGCCCCAAGTGGAAAAAGTCACAGAACACAAAGCA
The DNA here is from genome assembly GCF_012274545.1 of Fukomys damarensis. Lineage (NCBI taxonomy): Eukaryota > Metazoa > Chordata > Mammalia > Rodentia > Bathyergidae > Fukomys > Fukomys damarensis. Next base: position 6,803,161 of record NW_022900936.1, on the reverse strand, counting down.
CTGAGGTCCTAGAGCACCTGATCCATGCCTCTGGAGGACCATCGCTTCCTCTCCTGGTCACCAACATGGCAGAAATGAATTTCTACAAGGAGAAAATAATGGTGAACCCAAAGCTGCTTTCCATTTGCCCCAAATCTGAATCCATGAATGGCAAGGCAGAACCTAGAACAGACACCACCTGACCCAGGCAGGGCTCTCTTCTACCCCTAAAGCACATGGGTCCTGCCCCAGATCCCGGAGGCCCCCAGAGCCCTCTATCTGGGATGGCTTATCTGAACTTGGGGGTTCAAGGGAGTCATCATCCTGGAAGGACTGCACAACAGATGCAGGATCCGAGAGCATCCTGTAAAAATGCCAGATCCTTCAAAAGAAAAACTCATTCCTGAACACTGGCCCCCAAGTTTCCATGCTACAGAGAAGCCGCTTCAAAGACGAACTTTAATTCAACCCAATCAGCCTTTACAACTCACTTCCAGGTTGCAGAAAACAGACTAAATGATTTCAGAAGAAAGAAATGTGACATATTACAGGTGCCTGGGGAATCTTCAACAGCCAGTGTCCCGGGAGAGGGCATGGTGTGAGAAGAGGGGGCATCTAGATTAGGCGGGCCTTGAACCCCAACACATACAATGAGTGGTTCCTTGCTGGATTCTGCTTTGCATGAAATAGCTGGAAAAGACATTTTAGACAGCCAGGAAATCTGAATAGGAACAGTATGCATGAAATAATGAATTACTGTCAGTTTTAATAGGTGTGACAGGGTACTGTGATGATACAGGAAAATGTGGACAACTGGGGACAGCAGGACAAGGAGAACTCTCTTAGCTGCTTTCTTCCTTTCTCCTTAAGCAAGGAGGTTTATTTTGGCTCACAGTTTGTAATGGTTTCGGTGCAGTCTAGGCTGGCTCCAAGGTAGGGTGGCATGGCATCGGGGCCTGGCCAAGAAGAACTAGCTCAGTGGCAGGAAGCAGAGAGAGATCAGGGAGGACAGGGGAGAGAGGGGGACCTTCCAGGCCTGCCCCTGTGACCCGGCCCTCTGATCAGGCTCCACCCCCAACACTACAAGGGGCTCTAAACTCACAAGCCGGCTAATCCACTGGTGAACATCACACCCCATGGTTCGGTCACCTCCCCAAAGCCCCTCTTAGGAGCACATGAGGCACATCCAGATTTAAACCAGAACCACAACTTTCCTCATATTTCAGGCCTGACAACCAGCATTTCAGGATATCAAAACATAAACTTTCCCAGGACATAGGCCCACTTTGTGCTCGGTCGCTCTTCATAACCAAGGGCATGGCTGCCAGGGTGACACAGGACCTGCCCCGTCCCCTACCATGAAAACTATCCCCTCCAAGCTCCAGTGTGAACCCTTTCCTGACTGTCCTACAGTCCCTCACGGTGTCCGCATCAATACATCTCCTTCTGCACTTTTCTGTCCTTGGTAAATTCTTTTCACCACTCCCATCATGGGCCTCCCACAGCCATCAAGCTCAGCAGAAAGTTTTAGAAATGTGAATACCATGATATCTGTAATTTACCTCCAAAGCCGATGAAGTAAACAGATTACAGGTTAATAATTATTAAGTACAGATGACAGGTACTTCAGGTATTTGTTATGCCATTCTCTATTCTTCGCAGCATTTGGAAATGGGCATAATTAAGAGTTTAAAAAACTAAAATAAACATAAGCTACTATAAAAATAATAAACTCAACTAAAACATATTAGCAACTTACTCATTGGCTATCCATTCCATAAACATGGCTGGATGGCTGCTACCCGGCAGGCCTTCCTGTCCCCGAGGATGGGGCACTGAACAAAGTCCAGGTCCCTGTCCTCAGTGAGCTGACCCTTTGGTGTGAGTGGTGTAATGGAAAAATTAACACGCAGGATGGCAGGCAGTGAGCAGTGAGTGCTAAGGGAAGCAATCAAGCAGAGAAGAGAGAGGTGCAAGAGGCACGCCAGAGGGGCCACACAGATAGGCCTTGCCGAGCAGGTGACGGTTACAGAAAGATGGGAATCATGGCGACTTGCATACCGGCCAGCTCGGTGTGTAGGAAGACGCTTGCTTATGTTCCCATAACCCAGCAGACACGGTAAAAGGCTGGAATCCCAGCTCGCTCAGAGGGAAGAGCTGTGAGACTCGCCAAGGGACTGCATTCAGATATTATGAGAAAGGGGCTCATAATGAGCCCACAGTTTGAGGCCCAGCCACCCGGAAGCACAGAGTGCAGGCGAGTGGCAGCTCTGGACAACAGTGAGCACTGTCCAGCTCTGGGCTCACTGAGAGCGATGCACACCAGAATCTGATGCACAGTTCAAGGAGAGGTCCCACACTGTGGGTTAAATTCGGGGACCATCAGACTATACGTAATCATGCAGGGCCAGGAGAGAGGACAGGTGAGTACGGAGAGAGGGAGAGGAAGTGAGCAGGGTGCAGAGGGCTGGATCAATGTCCTCGGGATCTGGGCACAAGGACCATGGGGAGGGGGGTGAAATGACTGCAAGTCCAAAATCAAGGTGCCCTCGGGGCCACACCCCTCAAAAGCTTGCTGTGGCCTGAATGGTCCCCAGGGCTCTCTGCTGGGCTGTGATCCTCCATGCAGCCTCTAGGAGCTGCCAGCTCTGAGGACCCAGGCACTGTGAACAGGTAAGTGTCACTTTCACGGGTGGGGAAGTCACAACAGATTCTGTAAGGATCCCTTACAGAAAGAGGAGTCTGACGCTTTCTGTCTGTCTGTCTGCCTTTGTCTCCCCGCTCTCCCCTTCTGCAACTGAGCTGCAGCGAGGAGGCCCCTGGCGGATGACAGCCCCCACACACACCATCTTGGACTTCCCAGCTCTGGGAGCTGGAGGCCAATAAATTCCTGCTCCCTGCAAAGCATGCGGTCCCAAGATAGCAGCACAGGATGGGCTCAGATGAGGTCCGGGAGCATCTGTCTGCACCCTGACCTAGCTTGGATGATGCCCTCCTGGGCTTGTGCACATCGCGCCATCTCTCTGCCATCACCCCGTGAGCCATGGCGTTCTCCTCTCTGTGAGTCCTGACTGTGCCTCTTCCTCGAAGGACGCCAATCAGACTGGATTAGGGGCCCGCTCTGATGACCTCGGCTTAACTTAATGACATCTGCAAAGACCCAACTTCCAGATGAAGTCACGCTCAGAGATGCTGGGGTCAGGACTTCAGTGGGTCTTTCTGAGGGACACAAGTGACAACAGCAGTCAGTGCTTGGGTGTGGGGGAAGGAGACTGCAGAGGAGACGGAGAAGGCAGGAAAACCAGGCTGCATGTGACGCAGCATGGAGGTGTGAACTGTGGGAGGCCTGTGGGGCCAGACTCAAAGGCTGTAAAGAGAAGGCCGTGAAGCAGCCGGGTGGAGGCCGCAGGGAGGCGGAGCCTGTCTGGGCTCTGACGAAAGCAGCTTCTGTTGCATGACGGAGGCCACAGTCTCCCAGGCATGATGGGAAGACAGAAACAGCACAGCCCAAGGACAACACTCGGGTAGTTTCCTCTAATGGGAAAGAGGGCAATGTGGTGCAGATTAGAGGGAAAAACAGGACCAAAATACCTTTGGGTGGGTTTGAGTGGGAGAAATGGCGCTCTCTTTTGTTGTTGTTGTTTTTTGAGACAGGGTCTCACTATGTAGCTGATACTGACCTGGAACTCACTGTGCAGCCCAGGCTGGTCTCGAACTCACAGTGATCCTCCTGCCTCAGCCTCCCAAGTGCTAGGATTACAGGCATGCGCCACCACGCCATGACACATTTTTTTAAATGTCAATGTGAATGGTCCCACAGACTCAGGTGAAGTTAAACACAGCAGAAATGCCAGTGCCAGAGGGCAAAGGGCTCACCACAGGCAGGCACAGGGCTCACTCCTCCAGTGGGGACAGCCAGCCAGCCTTTCAGCCCCTAGGTTCCAGCCCTTCCTGTGCCATGCCGGCTGCACAGACACAGAGGCCAGCCCTGGTCACGACAATGGCTGCTCATACCCTGCACAGAAGTTGCAGAAAGGCAGGAATCCCAGGGCTGGTACCTGGTACCTACGATGGCTTTTGTTTCCTCAAAAAGTAGGAAGCAAGACAATCAGCTGGGAGAGAAAAGGAGGACGTAGGGCTGGAGATGTGAGCAGGGAGGAACACTGCCTGGGGAGGAGGAGAAAGTGTGCGAGCCATGGAAGCACTCGGGCCCACGGGAGGCTAGCAATTCCGAATGCAGATGAGGTCGGCACCAAGTGTGTTTCTGACCAGCCTCGCTCAACCATGCAGCCACGAGGGCCGTGCACAGAGCAGAAGCTGAGGGTGGGCAGAAAGCAGCAACAGACACACTGCCTAGCTCTAACTGAGGCCCTGCTGGAGACAGAAAGATAAACCTGGAGCATACAACCTTCAGAAGGAAGCAAGAGGACGCCAAGGACCACGCAGGATGGACCAGGTGGGAGGAGTATGGGCGGCCGACCCTCAATCACAGAAGCACTGCTAGGAGAAGGCAAGCCCAGCTGAACCACCGGAAGCCACCACCTGCTCCCGTGATGGCACTAACTGTCCCCTTTGCACTACACAACACCAAGGCCAGTTCACAGGGAGCATTCCCTGCCTGAGCCTATTTCTGCTACGGGAGAAAGAAGGGTGAGCGTGTAACACAAAAATATGACGGCAGATCTGGCCATTTGGTAAAAATCAGATCTGCGTCTAAAACTCTAGCTACTACCCTTAAGGGACAAACGCTCTGATCTGAATTTCCAACACTTTCCCTGGACAGACAGATGTCACCAAGACTCCACACAGGTTATAAAGACACACAAAAGTGAAAAGGCTCAAACACAAAAACAGAGGTGAAACTATCAACTAACTCCAGGTCCCACAAGCTCAGAGGGCGCTGAAGGAATTCATCAGTGTGGGTAATGTGCATCCCCCACTCAAAGTCAATAAAAGCCAGGGTGAAACTGCACAGAAACTACCACCAGGAAGGACCTGTAGAAGAGCAGCCAAGTGAGGGCCTCCCCTAAGCCGAATCATCCAGACTGGTCATCTGTACACCACTTATCAGAAATATGCAGGGGAACCCTGCAAAAAACAACAGCATGGTGGAAAGAGGTGAAAGGACAGACAGGCACACATAATGGCCACACAGGGTGACAAATGCCAAGAAAATGCAATCCAGCCCCTCTCCCTGGCAGTGTGGCTCAGAGAGACTTGCCATCCACTCTTATTTACATGCACCTTGGGAGCCAGGTTCTCAAAGAAACTTCCTTATTGTTATGTCCACTAATTACTAAAGCAATATTCCCAATCCTGTTTTTTTTAAAGCAAAACTTAGAAGTGTACAAATTATAATTCATGAAAACAAAGAGCACAGATTCTTTTCTTACACCCCTTTCACACAGTCTCTCAGAAGGATTTACTCAGAACAAAGGACAGCTAAGAGATATCAAAGGAAGCCAGCAACCTCTTAAGAAATACAAATGCATATCGCCTCTAATTCTCCTAAATATGTGCAGTCACTGCAGCCAAAGGCGATTTTAAGCAGGGAAAACAGGACACATAGGAAGCTTTGAGACTCCACCCAAGTCTCCCTCATTGTCACCTGGTGACAAGCAGTCTCAAAATGATCACCTGTCTGATGTCATCTTTCTGGAGTGTCCTCTCCAGCACACTAAAATGACAACAACTGAGAGCTGCAGAGATAGCAGCCAATAGCACACACAGGGTGTGAGGGCTGGAGTGTCCCCCAGTGTCACATGTTGGAAGCTTAATCCTCAGCGCAACAGCGCGGGAAGGTGGGACCTTTAATCAGAGATCCGGCCACAAGAGCTCTGGCCTTGTGAGTAGATTAATTTGCTCATCTCAGCAAGCAGCTAGTTAGTGCTCAGACACTGAGTTACATTCCCAGCCTGGTACTCTTTTACAGCAACACAAAATTAACTACAAGATGGGGGAAAAGAAGCAGTTTAAGATTGCCAGCTGGATTTTACTGGTAACTACTAAGGCAGTGCGGAAATGCTACTGAAGACAAATGTTTTGTATCATATATGTCAAGGCAAAAGGGTTGACATATAGTAGTATTACTCACCCCAGGGCCCAAATCCACCTAATTCTTTGACTTCAACCACCAGAGCACAGCTGAAAAGTCACTTGAGAAAAGATGACCCCTCGCTGCCTAGGTTGTAAGATTCTCTCTTATAAACTCCTATTTTATAGCAGTTATCACAATTATAATTACCAAATTTGTGTAACCACTTAATCCATGTCCCACTGCTTGGTAGAATATTGTCTTGGTTACTTTTCTCATTGCTGAAACAAAAATACCCAACATCCAAAGTTAAAGGAGGAAAGGTTTTTTCAGCTCTCAGTCTGTAGAGGTTTCAGTCGGTCGTCAGCTGGTTCCAAGGCAAGGCAACATCGCAAAGGCCCACGGCATGGCAAGCAGAAGGCAGTGAGCAACAGCAGCAGGCCCTGCTTTTCCCTCTTTTCCCATCCAAGATAGCAGCCTCTTGGGTGACACCACCCACACCAAAGGTGGGCCTTCCCATTATCCACTCCCAGAGCTACACTAAGCCAATTAGTGGACTAATGCACACCCTAGAGCAGTGATGGCAAGCCTTTTGGACATGAGTGCCCAAACTGCAACCCAAAACCCACTCATTTATCATAAAGTACTAACACTGTAATTAAACCTGAATACTGTTTTAGTTTAGAAAAAAACAACTCATATATTAATATCTTTTGTCTTAAAAGAACAACAAATAACACGTGTCCCATAGGTTCTCCACAACTGCCCTAGATCCAGCCAGCTCCAAAAATCCCCAGCTATGAGTGCATGAGGCTCTAGGAAGATAGCTAGATACAAGCCATAACAAATATAAACTCCATAAAGACAGCATATGGATGTTTCTGTCTTGCTCCTATGACAGCTAGCCTCAGTTTTGGCAAAACAGTGCATACTTACAAAGCATTCATGGTAGACATGTACAAAAGTAACAGATAGGTATACCTGAGATAATACCAAAAAAAAAAGCAAAACAAAATAATAAGGCAATGATAAGGTATGGTCTTGTTATGAATATAAAGCATCAAAAAGAAAAGTAAAACTGTTGATGACAAATCAGTCACAGCTACTCCTACTGAAAACAAAGCAATTATCAGATTCAACTTCAGTGAGTTTTACAAAATCCTATGAATTAATGTGATTTTTCTAATAGTTGAAACAACCTCAGAAATGTAATATTTATCTTTGACTAAGATTTCAGTTTAATTAAGTACAATTCAGGTAAAATCAATGCCTGAATGCATTTCACATAAATGCCGCCCTTTCACATGAGTCATACAGTAGGAAACACTAGTTGTTCTCAAAAAACTAGTTGTTCATACCTTTGTTTCTTAGTGGAACATACTACATACAACACAATAATCCCGAAGAATTGGGAGGAAAAACACTAGAACTAGAATTTAGTGAGGCTACAGCACATAAGGTCAATTATACAAACAATTAAAAAGAATAGTAGCTATGAATATTTGGACACCAAATTTTTTAAATACCATGGTTTATCATTGACATCAACATATCTGAAACATCTAGGGATAAATTAAACAAAGTATGTGTCACACTTATACACTAAGAACTATCCAATACTCTTAAACTAAAAATTAAAGAACCCATAAATAACCAAAAATATATACCATGTTCATGGACCAAAAGACTTACTACCATAAAGATGCCAATTCTTCAAGATGATTTATGAGTTCAATGTAATCCCAATCGAATTCTCAGCAGGCCTTGTTTTAAGAAAACAACAACCTGATTCTGAAATCTGAACAGAAGTAGAAAATATTTACAATAGCCAAAACAATCTTGAGAAGAAAAAAGTTGTAAGACTTACACTGTCTAGTTTCAAGGGTTATATAAAGCTGGAGTAATAAAGATGGGATACTGGCATACAGACACAGACACAGATCACTGGAACAGAATATAAAGTCTAGAAAGACAGCCACACAATTATGTTCCACTGAGGCTTTTTGTTCGTTTGTTTGTTTTTTGTACCGGGGATTGAACTCTGGTCCTTGCACTTGCAAGGCAGGCCACTGAACCGCTGAGCTAAATCCCCGGCCCCTCCACTGAGTTTTTATAGAAGTATCAAGGTAACTCATTTTTAAATTCTTTTTTAATTTTATATTTTAAAAGATCATTTTTCATAAATCTTATCCCATCCCCCTCCTCTTTGACTCCCTCCCCATATATAAAAGCTTTGTTTCCACTCTTTCCTTCTATTTTCGCTTTTTTTTTGTCCCTTCCTTCCTCTCTCCCTCCCTCCCTTATTCCCCTCCCCATTTGAACACTTTCTTCCCATTTCCCAATATCTATTATCCTGAACACAAATCACACCAAAACTGAGTTTTAAAAAGTAAACAGCGCTCGGGCTCTGCAACATGAAACGGTAACCAACCTAAGACCCGAGGAACACCGCGTGGGCGCCTGGGCATCCAGCGAGAGGCTGCGATCAGCAGCTAAGACTGGAGCCCCATGAAGAGCCCCGACCTGCTGCGTGCCTAGGACACACCAGGGCAGTTCCGCCCATTTCTCGCCTTTTCTGCCCAATTTGCCCATTTCACAAGGTGCAGCATTGGATTCAATATTTACTGTGGTCTCCATCTGTGTTTCTGAACTCCTTTTCCCAAGAAACAAAAACAGCTGATCTTCACCCACCAAGGTTTCCTCCCTCAAATCGGCTCATTGCGAATAATTAGATTAGCCCTGCTTCAGTCATGACGCTGAAACCAGAAGCTTAAATCAGAAGATGAATCATCAAAGACAAGGCATGCGAGTCCCTTTTTCGGTGTCTCCTCCTTACTCTCAAGGAAACGGGAGCAAATACACATCCATTCTCATAGAAACAACCCCACTGCTTTCTTCTCATCTAGTCAACAAGAAAATTTCATAGCATTTTTAAAGGTTCACCTACTTATTTATTTTTGCAATGCTGGGTATTGATCCCAGGGCCTCACACATGCTCTACCGCTGAGCCACAGCCCCACCCCCAACAAGTTCATGCGCAGAGGATGCAGAGAGGAGGTGACCCCTAAACCAAGGATGAGGCAGGCGTGCAAGTACAAACACACGGCTCCTCCAAAGGTCACTGACTGCTCAAATACTACAGAACAACACCTTCCTGGGCCAGGGATGTGGCTCATTGGTTCCACCACCTGCCTGGCAAGCACAAGGACCGGAGTTTGATCCCTGGTACCAAAACAAAAAAAGAACACCTTCCTGGGAAGCTACCTTTCCACAGCAGCCTCCCTAAAACAGCCTCACAAGGGGCAGCTGATAAGGGTGAGCGGCCAGGGACCCCCATTAGATGCCCCTTCGTTTGCCAAGCATTGTCATCTAAATAAATTCTCAATCAACTTCTCTCCCTGAGGAATCCTCTCTTCCCTCTCCTTACAAGAATGGATGGTCTGGAAAAGCCCCGGTGACACCCAGCTTCTGGTGACAGATGATAAAGACCTACAGAATGCCAGAGATGCCAAATGTCAGGGTGATAAAAACAGTCATCAAGTTATCTTTTGGGAAATAAAAAACCTCAACATTTCCTTCCCAGTTAGTCCTTTCTTAAAGGATCATATGTATCAATTAGCCAATTTCCCTAATACAGGTCTTGAAAAGAGAGTTTTATCTTAATCAATGTGATACTTTTTCATCACATAACTCAGGACCACCTAAAAACATTAGTCTTAAAATCAATTACGGACACACACACCCATTATGGCTGTGTCTGGATGCCCCCCAAAGGCTTGTGCAGTCGGATCTAGAGTGTGTGCGACTGATTCATGATGCAATGCTATGCTCAAGGGCACTAGGATTAGGGTGTGAGCGCCACCCGCCCTAAGTGGTCTGAATAAGGGAAAAGGGGCAGGAAGACGCTGTTAAAGTCCCTTGTTGCAGTCCCTTGTTGCTTTTGCTACTGTGTAGATGCCATGAACTGTTTCTCCTCTGCAGCTCCCCTCTGCCTTGAGCCAGTTGATTATGGACTAAAACTGTGATCCGAAAAAGGTTTCCCCTTTAACTTTGGGTGTTGGGCAGGGACAAAGGGTAAAAATGAGAACCAAGACTTGTCATGTAAAGGTACAAGATCCCAATAATGAATGTAACTATACTGTATACCTAAAATGTACCAATGAACATAATGAGAGAAAAAAAAAAAACTTTGGGTGTCGGGTATTTTGTCTCAGCAAAGAGAAAAGTAACAAAGACACAGGGTAATGACAGAGACAGACTTCTGGGACCTGACAACCCTCAAGAGTGTGGGGTGGGAAGACAGGTGCCTTGGCAGTAGGGAGCCTCACTGCAGCTGACCGTGTGTCCAGGCTGCTCTGACGCCCCCCATATACACTCAGCAAGGAACCGGACAAAACGAGCAAGAAGCAGACTCACAGCTGAGTAGGTCATGCAGAAAGGGAGGGGACGGGTGGCCCCAGGAAGGGCTACCACACCAGGTGGCTTTAAACTGCTATAACTAGAGAATTCTTTCTTGCTAAATTGTACCCAATGGCTGGGAATGGTGGTGGACACTTACAATGCCAGCACTCAGGAGGCGGAGGCAGGAGGATTCCCATAAGTTTAAGGCCAGCCTGGGGTACACAGCAAGGCCATCTAAAAACACACCCACAACACCAAAACTGGAAGCTAATCGGTCAACAAAAGCTCTGCTTCTTTTTCTACATCCTTGCCTATGTGAGGAAACAGCCTAACATTCAAAGGCAATTTCGTGCTGCTCAGTGTCTTCACTCACAAAACAGCACGCGGCACAGCCATCTTCATAGTCAAAGGTGGCGGGCGGGGCCAGCAGGCCTGTTCTGGGCGCTGACTTCTCCGCAGGCAGGGCCTGAGCCCTGGGCACCCCTTGGGGTGGACTCTGGTACTGACCAAAGCGGCTCTGGCCAGGAGTCAGGTGCCAGGGGACACACAGCACTTGGCGTGGTCCTTTGAGAGCCTGAATACCTGCAATGAGAGAAACACTGGAAAGGAGACACACAGATTAACATGCGGGCGGTGCCCTCCAATGGCCTTGAATTATAGCTTCATGGGCAGACTGCTATTTACACAAATAATACAACAGCATCTGTACAGCAAACAGTTTTACAAATTCTTATGAAAGTCAAGTGTGGCGGTGCACACCTGTAATCCCAGTGCTCTAGGAGGCTGAGGCAGGAAGACCACAAATTCAAGCCTAACCTGAGCAACTTAGTAACTTAGCAAGACCCTGTTTCAAAATTTAAAAAGGCCTGCGGTTGCAACTCCATGAGAAAGTCCTGACTTCAGTCTCCAGTAACAAAGCAAAACAGAACAAAAATAGAAGTTCTATGTCATAATCTTTGAGTTAAGATACTGGGAGAAAAAAATTTAAATTCTATACCTATGAAATACACAAAGACAGAATTTTCTTACATGGGGGTGCAATTCCTTTGTTGAGCATAAAAGGTCAACTACCTGTCCTCAAAGTATCTGGCTATCAAATTTTCTATATTCTAAAATTTAAGACTTATAGCTAAAGGTAGTGGTGCACAGCTATAATCCCAGTGCTCAGCAGGCTGAGGCAGGAGGATCTGCATGAGCTAAACAGTGAGTTTAAGACCAGCCTGAACAACACAGTGAAACCCTTGTCTCGAACAACCAAAACAACAAAATGTAAGACTTAAACAATTTCACTACCCTAAGAACTTCATATCCACGCACTTTACCTACGCCAGTTCATGGCGGACAGGACACATCCTTCCTGGGCAGGAAGGCGACAACCAGCCTCACAGGGCGCTGTGCACTAGCGAGCCCCGTTATGGGTTCACTTCACCTGCCCAGGGCCAAGCAGAATCCAGCACTGCTCTTCCAACAGCTCCTGTGAGCAACAACATCAAAGCCTTCCATCCTTGTCAGTAACTGTGGGAAGTTCTGTGCTTTATGTTTCTTAAAGGCAGCAATGTTTGTATCTTTCCAAAACAACACAAAGACACTTTATCTAGTCAAGGTGGCAAAACATTAACGGGGTAAATCCTGGTGAAGCTGACATGAGGTTGCCTCCTATCTTTTCACCATTTTTTCTTAAGTTTAATTTTTTTAAATAAGAAAGTGGGGTGAAATGACTGGTTCCAAAAGTTCCCTCTAACCCCGGCCAGCTGCGACATCAGTTGTCTATTTTTGTTTTGCTGTCAATCTGGAATTAACAAAGATGCAACCTCCACTTAAAATACAAAGAAACCAAAGAAGAGCACCTTCTGGTTCCACACTCAGCTGGACCTGAACCAGCCCTTGTGCTGTCTCCACCGAGCCAGAGCTTTGGAGGCCACACGGGGGCATAGATAGCTCCCCAAACCCATAGCATTCCACCGTCATGGAGCCAGCCCTCTGAGGCCCAGATCTCAGCGGTGTGAACACAGGAGTCCGAGCCCCAGTGTGTTTCAGGCAGCCTTTTGGCCTAGGAGGGACGGGTGCATTAGTAACAGCTTCCTGGCACGGGATGAAAAACACCCAGGTCTTAATCTGGGCCTTGAATCCCATCCAGGTTCTGCGTCAGAGTTGGCTGCAAGGGCTGCAGCCACAAGCATGCTCGGCGACTGCGGGCCGTGTCCTGAGACCAGAGTTTTGAAACCGGGATTGGTAGCTTAACAAAATTTACTGGTTGTAGAAACAGTAAACTCCCCTCCAGGGAGGTGAGCTCAGCCTCACCATTCTGACAGCAGCCCCTGGTGGCCAGTTTAGTAGAAAGTGCTGGCTCTGAGGCTGAAAGCTGTGACCTTCCTACTTAATGAAGGTCATGCAAGCAGACAGGCCATTCTAGGTAACAGCTGGAGGGGGACGGGAGAGGCAATCAGAAAAGTCAGAACTAAGATATGCCTCTGAGCCCTAGAAGATGCCATCTTTAGACAAACTGCTCTTGCATTTTAAAAAAAAGGACTATCTTACAAAGTAGAAGAAGGGCTAAGGGCCCTTGCCTATCATGCATTAGGCCCTGGGAAGGAAGGAAGGGAGGGAGGAAAGAAGGGAGGAAAATAAAGAAAAACAGAAAGTGCTAGTTTATTTCATTTTCTGAGACAGGGACTCACTATGCAGCCCAAACTGGCCTTGAACTCAATCCTCCTGCCTCAGCCTCCCCAGTGCTGGGATTACAGGTGGGCAACACCACACCCAGCTAAGCAAATCTGTTTTAAAGGTGCTCAAGGCACAAGGCAGATAGTATTCAGACTGAGAGTAACACCATCCCGAGTTGCGCAGAAGCCTTTAATGTTCAGGCAGCACGGGTGCCTCTGTCTGCTCCTCCACGAGGCCCGAGTGTGCTCACATCCACGTGCCGGAGGCTGGGCACACACTGTAATGCAAGGAACTACTCCCTATGACCGAAGCTTGTAGAAAAGGCTGCTGCTTCACAGAGAATAAAAGAATGTCCTGGATTTCAGGCCTGCACAGTGCCACGGACTCACATGGCACACAATGTAAACAGAGGGCTGGCTGGAGGCCAGTGGCCACTTCCGGGGGCGGGGTGGAAGGAGTTGGAAGGAGAAGCCATGAGCTCCCAGCCCACTCTCCATGAGGTGTGCCTGCTCTCAGCCACCAAAGAACAACCTGGAAACAATCTTGGACAGCTGCTCTCATCAACAAACTGTTTATTGTAAGAAAGTGGCCGGGTCAAAGGCTAAACGTCAACCTGAACCGAAAGCATACAGCACAAAAATCAATACCGTCCCTGTGAAGGAAGCCCAGGCCTGAGCGCACAGGAGAGAGAGGCAAGAATCTCAAAGTCAGTTCCGACAGAGCGGGAGTTGGAGCACAACCTGCGAATCTCAACAGGCAGGGTTGGTCTGTGTGTTGTTACAACCAGCTGCTTGCTGCTCGCTTCAGACTGGCTTTAGGAGAAAGGCTAAACACTGCAGTGAAAAGAGACACGGAGATCGACATCCTTTCACTGCCCCTAAAATTTGAACAGTGGTTTAGAAGCTGATTCCTAGTCATATCTGTTCAACGCTCACCCACAACGCATGGGCAATCCAGCCCTTCCCTAAATCTGTAGAACCCGGGTGGGAAGGCGGATTAATCAGGAAAGTACAGCAAGGGACTGTTGCGTATGACAGTGGTTACGTCTGTTTCCATAGAGAGCCCCTATCTCTCAGGGACTCACACCAGAATATGCACACGAGAGATCAGAGACACTTTCTAGAACTCGGTTCAACTAGGGCAGCAGGAGGAGGAACAGGGAGGAACAGATCAAACACACAGACAGCTGAGAAGGGGACCAAAGATACCAAACTACATGCTCTGTATGTCTGAAACGATCTACAAAATGTTTGCTTTTACTTATGTGCACAGATCGAGAGTTCCTTCGAAATTAGGAAAAAAAAAGTGTTCTTCAATATAAGAAAGGTATTACCTACTAGGACGAAGTCCTGCCCGTGAGAACACAGTCGGACATGCACCACGGCGTGGCCACTTCCCACACGGCTGGCTTTTGAGCAGCATCTGAAGCACAGCTGCTACCACCAGAGCCAAACCCTGGACACAGAAAGGGGTGCTCTCTGCCTCCCCACGACACCCGTGGTCCATGCAGACAGATTCCGCCCTGGGAACGCTACCATAAAACAGCACCCAACTAGGACTAGGGGGGCAGCTCAGGGGCAGAGCTCTCGCCCGGCACCACACACACAGTTATAAACAAGAAGCTGCGTGACAAATAGTATGCTACGGTCTCACTGCATTGTGGGGCAGAAGAACACAGGTGAGCTGCCAAGAAAACCCAACTCATAAACAATAGGGACAAGCCGGGGATTTAGCTCAGTGGTCCTGCCGCCTGCTTTGTAAGCGAAAGGTCGGGAGTTTGATCCCTGGCACCAAAAAAAAAAAGAAAAAAAAATGTAGGGACAAAGTTTTTACAGCAGATACTCTTGTACACAAACTTTGGAAACAAAATTTCTTCTGTAAAGTTGAAGCGCTTATATACAGCACTGAAATTCCCAAACTGAAAGGAAAATTAATTCAACAGAGCCTGAAATAAGCTTAAGCAGAAGCAAAATATTCTTTCTTTGTGTTTAATTATGCGGCTGTATCTATTGATGATTTCAATTTGTTCCAGTATAAAAACAAAAGTAGCAGTCATCACAAGTTCTTAGAAAAGGATGCATTTGAGAGAACTGCATAAGGAGTTAAAAGAAATATATTTTAGTCCAATCGCTTTGTCGGGGCCGGTATAAGTCCTCGAGTCTTGAAAAGGATGGGGAAGGTCCGCCTGATCTCCCTGCATTGTACTGAGAGAACAAGAGAGAGCTCTGTAGTTAAGAGCCTGGTGACAGAAAAGGGCCATCTGACCTGACAAGCTCACGGCCAGCCTGAGCGGCCACCTGACCCCAACACTGTGGAAGTAAATACACAAAGAGAGGAACCTGAACAGTTACAGGCTTTTGGCCTTTAAAGCATTTTTATGGACCATAAAACTGCAGAAAACAAACCAAGTATACCAAGGTTGGCAATGGGAAATAATAATCCAGAGTAACAATGTGAGTAATTTTAGACAGAGCGCGTCTGGGGATCTGCTCCTTTTAAAGATTAACCGTCATTTTTAATTTATGATATATATCACTGTTTCACGTTCCTTTATAAAGCTGTATTTTCTTAGAGATTAAAAATGGGAAGGGGTGATCTGATTCAAGCATTACACAATGTATGCATATTTTGAAACATCATAGGAACCCCATAAATCTGTATAATTTTTATGTAGCAGTTAAATGTTTCCATTTTTTAATGGGAAGGGGAATTAATGATGCTATCATTCACTTACTCTCCAATAGCTGCTGTATGTTACATTCATTTCTGTTCAAAGAAAAGAAACTTGCCAGACTCTTTTCTAGGACACAGGAAAATAAATCTTTGCAAGTTTTGTTGAAGCATGGTCACTTTTAATCTTAATTTTTCAAACATTTACTGTGTATGCAGGATGCAAGCCGGTTTGGGGCCAAAGCTTTTCACAGCCCAGGGCCCGGAGAGACGCACCCAGCCCTAACCCTGACCTGACCCAACCATGGCAGCTGAGGGGTACGCGCTCCCGCCGACTGCACTCACCCCTGAAGGGTTCCAGTCTCGGATGTGTGAGTCCAGGGCCAAAGCCCCTCCTCTCCTCATCCTCCAAGGCCCGGCACAACAGTCCACACAACAAATGTTACACTGTGACTCTCGTGTGTCGCAGGGACAGCACGACGCCTTGTCAGCAGGAACCTCAGATCTACATCAAGGTCATCTTCACGGTCAGTGTGGAAAAGGCGGCTCCACAACAGCAATGTTATTTTCTCCCAAGGTGTTAGTTAAACCAGAAATGTCCATTTAAATAAATCAGGACTGTGTGTGTGAAATTGAAAACAGCAAATGCCACTAAAAAGTATCAAGGAAAACAAATATTCTAGGGGCTGGAGATAGGGCTCAGTGGGAGAGCACCTGCCCACCACGTACGAGGCCCTGGGTTCCATCCGTAGCACAACAATGACAAAAAGCCATGTTTCCTCAGGTACGGAAATGGGGTCTAAATACTAGAATTTCTAGGAGGGATATATCTCCCATGATCCATAAGAACCAAAATTACAGAGTTTAGTCCCAGCATTCCACCTTTCTTAAAAATGTATTTATTTTGGGCCGGGGATTTAGCTCAGCGGTTCGGTGGCCTGCCTTGCAAGCGCAAGGCCCAAGTTCAATCCCCGGTACCAAAAAAAAAAAAAAAATGTATTTATTTTAACTGACCAAAATTATATGTATTTACGTGGTCCTACCAGATGCTTCAATTGATATTTGTACACCCATGGAATGGAAACCCCAGTGTTTCTTCCACTGATCACACTGCTAAACCAAAGCCTGGGGACATGTGGAAAGGAAAATGCCCACAGCGCAGGCGGCAGGAGTCTGAAGAAGGGTGTGAGAAGCCACAGTACCCAGAGACAGACATGCTTGGGGCCCAGTCCACCACACCAGGGGACACGACTCAGGGGACACACAGCAGGACCAGAGTCCAGACGCCAGCCTGGCAGTAACCCACACGCCCTTCTTCCCTGCAGGGGACAGGCCTTCAGGACTAAGGTGTCCCTTTCCTGAGGACGCCGGAGAAATGGGTCTACGTGACCGCAGTCACCATGAGCTGGGACTTGGGACAGCAGCGCCTGCACCCCAAGCTGTCTTGACCCTTCCCCCTGGGACGGAGAAAATGAGCATGAAACTTCCACCCACTTGGAAAGCCCCTAAAACACCATCGGGGTCCCCTGACGGCTCAACTCCAGTGCCCACCCAGAAGCGATGGGACAGTTTTCCAACAGCTGTCAGGTCTCCGGCCCCCCACTCCCGCATCCGGAGAAGCCAGCCTGCCACCAGGCTGCCTGTAATCCTGCGGCTCCGCCCTGACCCTGCCGACCCATACCAGTGTGGGCCTACGCCCCGCGTGTGTTCTTTGGACCTGGGAGACAAAATTCTGCTCTTAAGAACAGTCGGAGATTTCTGAGACAGCCTCAGCCGGCTTCCCCGGAGGTAACCCAGCAGTCCCTGGCTCACATGGCAGCGATTAGGGGCTGGTGCAGGAGACACAAAGCATTCGGTCCGGGGGATTTTTTCTCACCACCCACAAATGTGTCACTGCACAAACGGAGGTGCTAAACAGTATGAGGAGTAAAGCCGCGCTTGCTCGGCAGGGTGCTGCCCCACAAGGGCAGAGCTGGGCACGGCGTCCCTCTTATCCGAGGCCCCGCCGCCCTGTCCCGGACCCCACGGCGAAACCGAAAACACAGAAGAACTGAGGTCACACCGACACCAAGGAAAAGTGGACAACACATGAAGGTATGTCTGTCTCCACCCCCACGGGCTTAGGGTCTCGGCTCCGAGCCTGAGGTAGGATCTGCGCCGGCAGGGAAGGCGCCTTCCGAAACACGAGTGAAGCAAGCCAGGGCGCACGGTAGCTGAAAAGCCTTCTCCCTCACAAAATGAAATTCTGAAAAAGGAAGCTAAGGAAAACACCCCACATATTATTCTCCCTTTCAAAGTCAAACAGCATCACGTCACCTCTTGCTATGGGTATTATGCTCGAGAGGGGAAGTCAGTCAAAATGAACAAAAGAAGTTCCAGTTTTGAGCAAGGGTGAAGGAAAGAAAAGAAAGAGGTGCATGAAAGACCCTTAAAAACATCCACAGCTATAAAAGCTTTTAAATGTTTGCTTTAATCTGCCAGCTGCTCCTGGCTGCGCAGAACTGTAAAGCAGAAGCTATTCAGGCGGCACCTGGGAGCCGGACTTCCTCGCTCCTCTGGACCTCAGAAGTTATGTTTTAACTGAACTTTAGAGAAATGCTAGAAGATACTCTCCTATCATACACTTGAGATTCAGAACGAGGACTAAAGGTGTAAGGAGAGGATTCCAGGTCAGACACAGTGCTACAAAATGTCTGGCAAGGATTTTGTTTTTAACGAGCAATTCTGATGACCCACGCCAGGCTCCTTGGCATCCTGGAGCCGTGTCCAGGCTGCGGATGGAGCACAGGGGGAAGGCAGGAGACACTGCCAGCTAACAAAGAAATAAAAAAACCAACCCGGACTCCTACTTCTCGGCTAAGGAGCCCTCACTGGCTTTGTCCCACCTGTTCGGGCCACTGTGACATCCACAGAGATGGTGATGTCTATAAAAGGCTCAGTTAACTATAAGTATGCCATGAATGAGACATTCTGTCCGGTCTTTAGAAACTTCCACAGCACTGGGCTACACGGATCAGGCCCTCAAACGTTTGCTAAGGGTCAGGTAAAGGAGCAAGAACCATGTGGTATGACTTAGTCTAAGTTTCCTCATAAAGCAGTGTCCGCCAGGCACAGTAGCACACGCCCGTGGTCCCAGCACGCAGGAGGGTCACCATGAGTTTGAGGCCAGGCCAGCCTGAAGAACATAGCAAGACCTTGCCTCAAAAAAACCAAACAATATATAAATAAATACAAATAAGAAATTTAAAAAATAAAGCATATAGTATCAGAGAATTCCCACTTCACTATAGATATATACACCAAAACAACTGTGTGGATGCCTTAAATATGGAAAACAAACAATAAATTAAAAAGAAGCAATTCTCCAAACAGAAGGAGACTATACTAGGAAATTTGGACACATTTATAAGTATCAAGATTACTTCTTCGTGGCAATGCCTGTTTTTTTGAGGGAGAAAAAAAGTGCTGTACTGAAGTTTGGATGGAGTCAAAATGAAACGTTCCAACTCTTTTTCCTGCTAAGCACGCGTTATCCGCCCCACCGACTCCCACAACAGCAGCACTGCTCATGTACACAGCAGGGCAACTCCGCCAGTCATTTGAACAACAAACTCGGTCCTCAGTTGTCACTTCTTGTTACGCTGCATCTTGATCCCGAGGGTCGAGTAACCAGATGCCCCCACAGGACCCCTGCCTAAGCCTGGCAGCTTCTATTTCTCAGGTCGCCTACCCATGGGCAGCTCCAGCTCCAGCTCCAGCTCCAGCTCCCAGCTCCCAGCCACCATAAACGGCCAAAAGAACCCAGAGATATTTTGTTTGGGAAAAAAATAATTCATGCTCCCTGGCCCCAAGCAGGAAGCCAGGCTGCAGGGGCCCCACAAAACAGCCTAAGTTCCCCAACAGCAAGGCCACCCTCCATCCTGGAGGGGCTCAACATCTAAGGGACCCTAGCAGGCGACTCTGGGAGGGGACAGCTCTGCCCCCATGGCAGGTCTGGGCCCCCACCAGTCCCAACCAATCAGCCATCTTCTCCCCAGACCCCAACTCAGGGCTGCAGGGCCTCTCTGTGCCCTGTCTCTGGCAAAGATGGGGTAGAAACAGAAGCAGAGAAATCAAAACAAGATGGCCAATTTCTTCACTGGGGGAAGACGATATTTTTCCCTATAAAATTAAATTTTATACAAAGTAAATTTATTACAATTTTCCTATAAAACATCAAGAATTATGTTATTTCCAGTGTTCTGCAAGGGAAAGAACTTTAGCTTTTCTACAACACTACTGTCCCTCAGAACTGAACTCAAGCTGGATGTGGTGGTGCACACCTGTCATCCCAGCACTCCAGAGACAGAAGCAGGAGGATCCCTGTAGTCTGAGGCCAGCCTGGGATACAAAATGACAAAAAGTATCAGGATCACGTCCCACCACAGTAAAGGACACCTGCTAACTCCGTCACTCACTGATGGTGGGACACTGACAAGTAGGCCGCCATGGAGTGTCGCTCCACCACACCCCGCGCCCACCATCAGCTTACCAGCCTCTTACTCCACTGATGCCTGCAGAAAGGAAAACGTGGAGGCACCATCTCGCTATGGAGCCCAAGGTGGCCTGGAACTGTGATCCTCCTGCCTCAGCCTCTGGAGAGCTGGAATTACAGGGGTGCATCACCACACCTGCGTGTTTTTTAGTTTTTAACAACTGCTTTGACTCACTATAAAAATGAATATACATTCACTCCAGACAATCTGGAAAATACGGAGAAAGTTTTAAAGGATTACTGAAGTCGCTGCTAAGACCAGAAATACCTGCTATGTGTACTCAATGGAGCCCTTCCAGTCTCGCTTCTGGGAGAGAGAAAGTGTGCTCATGGGTCCCTCATTCACCACTCCGGAACTCTGCTGGGGCCTGCATTTCCACCCTCCCCTGGGAGCCGAATTAACTAGGAAGGCGCTGGCCGGGTTTCTTCTTCACGTCATGCACACAACACTGACAAAGTCATATACGATGGGATTTTACTGTGGGCATCACAGGCTTGTGGGCTCTCAGGTACCGTGGAGGCCTCAGAACGAGTCCCCAGCAAACGCCAAGAGCCAACAGCACTGCCCAACTCAGAGCTATTAATAACAAAGCACATCAGTCTCCATAAATCCACACCCCTCGCAGCAAAGAGCTGTGTCCAGGCTCCAAACTCTGAACACAGCTGGTGTGCAGTCTAAGCACATAGATGATTCCTGAATTTACTTTGTTCTTTTCACATCCGTACTATAATAGGACCTAGTACCCAGTATATGTGGAGTGAAAGATGAATATTGTGAACAGTAATCGTCAAATAATTTTTACAGATTCAAAGGAAAGTGTCATCAATATAATGGAAAATTTCAAAATTATACTATGTGACAATGATAGAAAAATTTTAATTTCTAAAGAGCAACTTTATCGTCCTAAGGTTCTGCGCTCCAGGCAGTTTAGCTCGGCAGCGACACCTTGTGGTGAAAGCTTTGAATTCCAGTAGCAGAGGGTTTCACAGGAAGCAAGAAACAAAGTGGCCTCAGACACCTGAGCCGTAAAATGGGTGTTGAGTCCCAGAGACGGGCAAGCCGAGACCCTCTTACTTCAACTGAATTCCATGGAGATCAACGAAGTGTGGTTTCAGGAAGGAAAATCAAATAAAGGGTACGACCCAATTAGACTCCTGACCCTATAAATGTGGAGCCAACACCACAATCACGGGGTGTCCGGAAGCGTCTCAGCCCCAGCACAGGCTGGGCCCACAGGAGCGGCCACAGCCTCCGAGGGCCCCGCCTGAAGTCAGTGAAGTCGTCCACACTCATCCTTCTGTCCCAGGAGAACAGCCTAAAACACTCCCGGTATGTCCTTCGGCAGCGCCCTCGAGGTCTTCCCGGGGTTCCTAACACCAGGAAGTGGAGGCAGGCTGCGTGTGGAGCACTGGTACAGAGCCTTCCCGCCAAGCATAAGGCCCAGTGCTCAACGCCAGGACTGCGCAAAAGAAAAAGGGAATGGAAATGCCCCGTGCAGCAAGCGTGCACACGCGTTCAGAGCTCACAAAGAGAACCGCCTGTGGCCAGAAGGGAGCTGGCGTGAAAGCGGCTTTCCCAAGGCAGCTGCGTAAGGTAGGGCGAGGGCGAGTCTGGGTGCACACAGCACACATTCGTTTTCACCCTGCCCAGCGCTTCACGGCGGGTCCACGGCGGTCACTACGCCCCCACTGGCCAGGGAGCAGAGCGAGGTCTCCCCACGGGCTGCCCCAGCAGCTCACAGAACCGGAAGCTCAGGGACATCAAGCCTCTGTCGCGTGACTTCACGGAAAGACGCACGACGCCCACGCCTCCGCTTCAGGACTGTAGGCCGCGCCCCGCCTACAAAGCCTCCACAAAAGCCAGCGCTCCCGCACATCAGCTCGCAGGGAGGCGACAACCTGAGGTGACACCTTCCTCTCCGGTCTGTCCCAGGGTTCCGAAGGCCAAGACACAAGTCCAGCGCAGTCAGGACTCCGGGACAGGGACAGGCAGCACTGCCAGGGGTCCTCCCGCAGACGGCCCTTCCTTCCTCGGCCCCCTCCCTCGCCCAGAACGGAGCAAGGGGAACACAACGGCCAGAGACAGGCGCAGCACCCCTCGACTGGCAACCGGACCTGCGCAGCTCTGCGCCCGTCCTCCACCGCCCGGTGTCTGCCAGACTCGGGCGCTGAGGCCTGGCCGTACTGTGAGATCTTTATAAGCCGCAGTTTCTATGAACTGGATGCATAAAATAAAGTAATAGCTCTGAGTTAAACAAAAATTACACCGCTAACTCCCGAGTGTCCATCAAAAACAGTGCCAACTGGCTAAAATCTAGGCAATAAGAATGCAATAGAAGAATATTTCTTAATTTCAATAATTAATATGTTAATAATTATAATAAAATGTTTAAAAGGTTTCATTGAAAAATATTATTCATTACTATATTATTTGTTTTAAAAAACTGAAATATTATCTTTAGTCTTTTTGACTAGGTACCAGGTACTTGTTAGGAACATTATACTTTTTTTTTTTTTTTTTT
>NW_022900936.1:6777841-6780128 GCF_012274545.1 Fukomys damarensis | reverse complement strand
TTTTGGTACCGGAGATCAAACTCAGGTCCCTGTGCTTGCGAGGCAGGTGGTGGAACCAGTGAGCTAAATCCCCGGCTCAACATTATACATTTTTAACTCAATCTCCCGATAACCTAAAAATAATAAAAATAACATTATTGCTGAATGTGGTGGTGCACACTTATAATCCCAGAACTTGGGAGGCTGAGGCAGGAAGATCACTGTGAATTCGAGGCCAGCCTGGGCTATATAGCAAGACCCTACCTCAAAAATAAATAAATAAATAATCATTTAAATAATACAATTTACATAGGACTTTCACGTATATTTTTGCATCAAAGAATCCTGTGAGGCATCTCTTGGGCTTCCCCGGTACCAGGGTACCTTTCAGGACCAGGTGGGTGCTCAATAACCACAGTGCTCCACACCCTGCTCACCTCTGGGAACAGAGCTCGCCCAGGAAAGCGCATGACTTGAAAGACAAGGCCAAGGTGAGGGGCACGCTCTGTTCTCCAGGTAGAGCAGGGTCACCTGGACTACTGATAATCTGCTGAAACTGCCTGGCTGTCCCATTGCACTCAAGTCTGCCTGTTATGGGGAGACAGCAAAAAGAGACAGAGAATAATTTGTCATGACGACTAAGAAACTGACAGCGTATCGGGGAGGGGATTAGCAAGAGCCCATACCTGGAGGACCTGGCGCCCGCCCAAAACCAGCTATCACTCACAGGCAGTGCAGACAGGGGCCCAGAGAACTCCGAACACTCCTGCGGCGCTTTCTCTTCAGTGCACCGACAGGCAGACACTGAGACGCCTCACGCCCTGGCCACGGCCGTGAGCACAGCTGGGCCACACTGATTTCCTTCTCCGAAGACTGCTGAGAGAAGCCCAGACCGAAACACCTCATTGCAGTTCCCGAAAGTAGTCATCCCCGGGTCCCCACAGAGGGTCAGTCCCAGCATTCCCTTCCCATGGACACCAAAGTCAGAGCCTCA
Organism: Fukomys damarensis; assembly: GCF_012274545.1. Taxonomy (NCBI): domain Eukaryota; kingdom Metazoa; phylum Chordata; class Mammalia; order Rodentia; family Bathyergidae; genus Fukomys; species Fukomys damarensis. The sequence goes on along the minus strand of NW_022900936.1, from coordinate 6,779,155 downwards.
AGTTGCCCCTGACAAATAACACAGTACGTGCATGTCACCCACACACCACCTCCGTGACACAAATACAGCAGAAATGCTACGTGAACAGCTATCATTTCACTTTATTGTTTTGGGAATAACAAGGAGAAAAAGGTCTGGCCAAGTGTGGTGGCACACGCCTATAATCCCAGTATCTGGGAGGCTGAGGCAGGAGGAGTGCCATGAGTTCAAGGCCAGCCTGAGTTACATGGTGAATCCAAAATCAGCCTGAACTACATGGTGAGACCCTGTCTCAAAAAAAACCAAACCAAAACAAAAAGAAAACAGTCTGGCCATACACACAGTGGCACATGCCTATAATCCTACCTACAGAGGAGGCTAAGGCAGGAGGATCACAAGTCCAATGCCAGCCTGGGCAATTTAGCAAGACCCTGTCTCCAAATAAAAAATGAGAGAGATCCAGGGAAGTGCTCCATGACAAGCACTGTCCGTGTCCAGTTCAGACACGGTCAGTAATTCAAATGTCTCTCATCTGTGCTGCAGAGGTGCACACTCCTGATGCACATACTGGGGATCTTCTTCCCCTGAAGAGGCCCATACTGCATCCACTCCATCCTGGTTACCAGCAGACACTAAAATCATTGAAGATTCTTGTACCTGAGTTTCTGAAGCCCAGGCAAAAACAGAAATCAAAAGTGAAGCCAGGCATGATGGTACAATGCCTGTAATCCCAGCACTTGGGAAGCTGAGGCAGGAGGATCCTTGTAAATTTGAAGCCAGCCTAGGCTACATAGTGAGTTCAGGACCAGCCTGGAATATACAGTAAGACCCTGTGCGTTAGTTACTTTTCTCTCATTGCTGAGAAAAAAACACCCAACACCCAAAGCTAAAGGGGAGGGATTCACTCAGCTCACAGTTCACAGAGGTTCAGTCCCTCGTCAGCCGGCTCGAAGGCAGGGATGGCAGACAGGCATCACAGAGGAGGAACAGAATGGTACAAGGTAGCAACAGCAACAATGGACCTGATCAGCATCCCTCTGCCCCTTTTATCTCACTCACACTCCCAGGATTAGGGTGCTGCCGACCCAATTACTCATGTGCAGTGGTTTAGTAACCATACGCCCTTAACCCCAGCATCACACAACCAAGATTCAGCTATCTTCAAAAAAGGCTGCATGAGGCTTTGGAGGGACATCTAGACACAGCCACAACACTCTGTCTCAAAACTGAGACAAAAAATAAACAAAAGTGAGGCCCGCTGGGGATACAGCTCACAGTACAGCATCTACCTGGCAAGCTTGAGGCTCAGTACAAAAAAAAAAAAAAAAAAAAAAA
>NW_022900936.1:6755032-6777404 GCF_012274545.1 Fukomys damarensis | reverse complement strand
TGAGGATGAGAAAAAAAAAAAAAAAAAAAAAAAAAAAACACCAAAGATGAGACTGGCTGAAACAGGACAATACAGAACAGGGTTCTGAGGTGGCGCGCTCTCCTCTGCTGAGCTCACACTCACCTCAGTGGCTGCCAGTAAGTACAGTGGTGTCAGGGCAGGGGCTTGTCGTGTGTCACAGCTCAGGCCCAGGGCTGTCAAGATCTCCTTTATGACTTCATACCGCTTGATATTGCTTGATTTGAGCAAGTGAAATTCTTCTGGGGTTTGCAGTACAGAGGAGCTGGGAGGTAGTTCTAAGAACACCTAAGGAAAAAGATACACTTAGTAAATCGGGCCCCCAGGAGAGACGGTTTCATCGGCCAAGCGTGATGGTACACACCTGTGATCCCAACACACAGAGGCTGAGGCAGGGGGACTGCTACAAGTTTGAGGCCAACCTGGGCTACACAGTGAGCTCCTACCAGCCTGGCCAATATAGTGAGACCCTGTCTCAAAAAACAACAATAAAATGGGGAGAGTGGAGCTTCATTCCCAGGTTTTTTTGAAAACTTGGCCATGAATTGTTCTCTTTATCAACAGAATATTAACTCTGAACCTAAATATCTATAAAGTAACGAGAAGCAAATAACAAAAGGAAAGTATTCAAAAAGCCCTCTTAAACCGAAACTTCCAGGCAAAAGGGCACTGTGAAATGGACCTTGGAGGGCCGCAGGCCACTGCCAGGCCGTGTGACTGTGGGCAAGTCATGAGACGGTGCTGGGACCCGAGGACACATCCAAAGGCCTTCCTACACCTTCCTTCACCTCCTGAGCCCCATGAGTCGGGGCTCCCTGTGTTTGGTCATGTGAGTCCTGCAAGGAGAAACCATTTGCCCTCCACGCCCCGTGGAAGTCAGATTTGAACTGAGCAGAAAAGCTGAATTACCCGAACATCAAGTACCCGAGGCACCACCCGGGCCTATTGCCTTTGTTTTGTTTCTGCCTCCTGGATGCAGAGCTCCTGACTCGAGGGTTGTGGAAAGAAAAAGCACAGTGCCAGCCCCCAGGGAACTACAAATCTCCCAGTTCCCTAAGGCAAACACACTGGGTGAATACGCTGCCCGCAGAGGTAAAAATATCCAAGGTTGGTGCCATGCTGGAAAGGCCTTCAGAGCAATGTTCAACTCGGCTGGAGCACAGCTGGGCAGCTGCAGGCAGCAGGGCATCTGCCCTCCAGCTGGCGCCCGGTCTCCTGCGTGCCAGGGAGAAGCCTCGGCTCTCCATGGACAGCAATGCCACAGGGCAGCCCGATCTCGAGCGAGCAGGTGGCCACCCTGGAGGGGAACCCTCACATGAGGGAGAAATAAGACCAGCAAAGCATGCTCCCCGGAGCTCACGTGAGGAAGAGGCACACGATTAAATACGCACCCACTCACCCGGCAGCGGGAATGCAGATACCCAAGAAATGCTGGCAGTGAAGAAGGCTGCGCACATTTTCACAAGAAAGAGGCTGAGGGGAGAAAGTAATCGTGCGCAGGCAGGCCTCTGAAAATGGCAGAATGCCTTCCTTGACTGTTTTACAGTTTCAAGACTTCAGGGTTAGTGGCACACGCTTGTAATATAAGCACTTGGCAGGCTGAGGCAGAAGGATCACTGCAAGTTCGAAGCCAGTCTGGGCTGCACAGTGAGTTCACAACCAGTCTGAGCTGCATAGTGAGACTCATCTCAAAAAAAAAAAAAAGAAGATTTAGGTGTTGGCCTGGGGTAACACTTGCCTAATACGTGCAAGGCTCTGGGTTAAATCTCCAGCACCACAAAAAATAAAAACAGGTCTTGGTGCTTCTATAATGGCAGTGAGAAGAGATGCCACTGTGGTTCCCAACAGGGACCAAACAACAGGCAGGGGATGTGTGCGGTGGACGTGCTCCTGGTCCTCCAGGTTGCAGACCAAAGTCTCTTCCTCTGTGGGTGCTGTTGTGACTGCAGGGACAAGCCCATCTCTGTAACCTGGGTTCTCAACTGAACAACGGCTCCGGCTCCTGCCAGGATCAGGGGCACCACTGCAGCGCGCTGGGCAGAGACCAGGTACTGCTAAACACCCTCAGGTGCACAGGGTGTCCTCAGGGCCATGGCTGAGGAACCACTGCACAAGCAGGGCCACCGCTAGGCACACCAGCAACACCATAATTCCACGCCGGGGCTGGCCAACTTCAGCCCAAACTCCCGCGCAAGGCCAGAGCTGCAACTGTTCCCTGCACACCTGACTAGCACAGCAGGCACAACATTTCCTTTCCCTTTTGCTTTGTCACTGCCGATGCGAAGGTGTCCTGGGGGCACTCGCCTGGCCTGGACACCACCGCTCCAGCGTGCGGCTGCGCCTCGCCCTGGAAGTGCTTGCCCGCGCCTACTGGGCTCCATCGTTACTAGATTCCCCACAGAGAAGAGGACTGTGAAGTTGAGCAGAGAAAGGGGAGACGAACCAGCCTGGAATCCTATCTATTGGTTGCTCTCAGGGCAGTGTCACCACAACACAGTCCTGAGAAGAAGAAGAAACCAGTGTGTGACTGCTGTGTCACTCAGGACACTGGAAGTTGTTTAAAATCAAAACGACGTCCTCATCCTCGGAATCCAACCGCAAAGCTTTATCAGACTGCCTTTTGTTTCTGGGCAATGGCTGCAGTATCAGATTTTATGACAGGAACGGGCTCAGTTTAAACAGCGTGGCCATCAGATTCGCTGTGTAACTCAGAGAACTGGATCCCAACGTTGCTGAATCTATTTTCTAGTACACGCTGGTGTGCAGAAGTGGTAAACTCGCTCTTCAAACCTGAAATATGGCTCTAGGAAGTTGGGTTTTCGGAGAATGTGGGTTGGTACAGTGACCGAACTTGCTGTGGGAGGCCAAGAGGGACATTTAGGAGGCCGCTGGACAGCCCATGTGCCATCTCTAACCAGGAATGACCTTAAGAACAAATGAGTGCACTTCAAACAGCAGTTCTGAAGAACGCCTGCTCAGAAGACCAACGGCTTCACCTGCTGGGAGGGCTGGGAAGAGACTGGCATAACAACAGAGAGCAGAACAGCAACTGAGCCATTCTCCGACTGAATGAAAAGATCCCTAGGACAAAAGGAACACCAGTACGTCCATCTCTGCATGTCTTGTGGGCAAAACACCCGCAGCCCGGGTCTCATTCTACAGGGAACCCTGAGCGGGCAGAGGGAGCGGCCATCAGCTCTGACAGCAGCTGGGCCCGAGGCGCCCAGATCACTCCACCGGGAGCTAAGAGAAAAGAAGCAGAGCCAAGGACTTCTTCAGCACATGGAGCAATCTCCGCATGTCCATCTCCCCAACCTGTGTATAAATACACCATCTAATCTAAATAACTTCAACATTCTCTTATTTGGAGCTTTTCACAGCAGTTAAGATTTTTTTTTATTTTGGTTTTGGTTCGGAGATAGGGTTTTGCTATGTAGCCCAGGCTGGCCTCAAACTTGAGATCTTCTTGCATCAGCTTTCTACAGATTACAGACATAATCACTTAAGATTTTAAGAAAGACAGATTATAAAAAAGGAATTAAAGACGTGAGGATGATTTTCTTGTTGATATAGTTATTTTTAGTCTTGGGGGGGGTTTTCAGTTTTTCAGACAAGGTCTCACAATGTCATTTAGGCTGGTCTTGAAGTCAAACTCATGGCGGTCCTCCTGTCTCAGGCTCCTAAATGCTAGGATTACCGAGATGTGCTACCACTCGCGGCTCTCCAGGATGATTTTAACACTATCTCTACAGTCAACTGCAGTATTTTATCAGGAAGTTCACTGCTGTTGGGAATCACTAAATCTTCCAATTTCCCACATTAACTGAAGGCTTGATGATAATAGCCACAGTGAGCTTTGAAGGAGACTAACATGTTTTAGAAAAATTACTATCAGTAATACCGAAACAAGAGTTTTCTAACTAGCCCCTGGCTAACCAGGAAGCCTAATTAACCTCAACACCTCCTGCCTCATCCTCCCATCCTAAGAGAGTTTCCTACCAGCAAAACCACCAGCCCAAGGCCATTCCCCCCACACACACACAAACCCTTGAGACCCTTAACAGCAGCCTCCTAGAGCTCACGCCCTCCGCCACCCTCAGTACCTGGCAAAGAATGGCTTCCCCTCCGTGGGCCCCAGAAGGCACTTGCACAATCACCCTGTCGTTGTCCTCATTCTCCAGGTGGCCCTGCAGCCGGCCGGGGCCCAGCAGCTCTCCAGGGGCCTCCTTGAAGACAAAACCACTGCACAGAGCATTGAGCTTCACGTCGCCCTGGCCCACCTTGGAGAACACCAGGTTCTGCACAGTGCCCTGCAGCACAGCCTTGCTGGTCACCTGCCAGCCACCAAGCAGGAAGGAGGAAGATAGGCTGAGCACCTTCCCGCCCTGTGCGAGGTAGGCTGTGAACCTGTGGTGCACATCCTCGGGGATGGGTTCCCCAGCGGTGATGACCAGCAGCAGGCAGCTGTCTGGCCATGGGTCCCTGCGAGCGCTGTCCTCCGACAGTGGGTACAGGAGGTAGCTGTCGCTGTCTACACAGTCAGCCAGCAGGGCCCGGACCTGCTGCAGCCGGCCGGAGGCATCCTGGGTGCCAGAGCCCCCATAGAGGAGGATGTTGGGTGCCTTCCTGGTGGCATTGCCTCTCCTGCCCACCCCTTCCGGGCCAAGCTCGTCAGAGGCTCCTTGCAGACCACTGGCATGGGAGAGGAGCTCAGGGATGTCCTCGTCGGACGCGAACCTCACGGACTCGATGGTGCTGCTCTCCAGCTCCAGACACTCGTGGCAGCTGGACAGGTGCAGGTGTCGGTGCTTGGCAGGGCCGCAGGGCTCACTGTCCTTGGCAGGCACAGTGCTCGGCGTGGAGGCCTCTGCGCCACCTTTCCTGTCCCCTGAGGCCTTCATCTCCAGGGAGGGCTCAGTGCTGGGCTGCACGACTGGGGCTTGGCCAGAGGCAGCCTGGTCTGCGAGCTCCTGCAGAGCAGAGTCCTGCAAATGCACCGCTGGGGCGCATGGGCAGAAGAACAGCATGGGTGCCCGCTCCGGTGCAGCCCCGCCCCCAGCTCCAGCGTCTCCTACACACACTGCACAGCCTCGCCCTCACACTCCCCCCTTTTTTAAACTTTTCAGTACTGGGTATTGAGCCCAGGGCCTTAGCCCTGAGCTCCATCTCTAGGACCCTCCCTTTTAATTCTATTTTGAGACCAGGTCTCACTAAGAGGCTTCACTCCTCTTACTGACTGGTAAAGAAAGGGAGATTCAGAGAGGTGATTTTGCCTACTTAGCTAAAAATTCCATTTATTCGATGTTATTTTCCTGTGTGGTAATGCAGCTGAGAAATAAAAAGGTCACGCAGGTAGAGTGGATCCAAGCACAGCCGAGGAAGGGTTATATAGTCTTCTCTCAGGGCTGCAGTACAAATTCATGATCACTAATTACCAACCTTTACTGAGCGGGGGCCAGTGGTACACGCCCACAATCTCAGCAGTCGGGGTCTAAAGCAGAGGCCCTGGGGATCCTGAGCTCAGGGCCAGCCTGGGCCACATCCTGAGTGCAAGGCAAACCCAGGCTGCATAGAGAGACCCAGTCTCGGGAAAAGAAAAAGGCTGCGCACTGGCTATGCACCTACCACAGTGCAGGGCAGGTGCACGAGCGCGTAGCACACCGCATGACTGACACTCACTGCCTACGGTATGAATGGGGACTGTTTGCCCTCCAGTTCCCTTTCCCATTGGATCTGAACACTGGTCGTGGTGGTCAAAAAGGAGGAAAAGTAATGCTGAAGCTGGCCTCACAACTTTATAGTCTGGTATACAGCACGTGGGCTAGTTTCAAACAGGGTAAAAAAATAAAAGTTAAAAACAAATTAAAAAAAAAATTTTTATATGGAAACTTTTTAACTACAGAAAGCCCACACAGAATGTCTAACGAGGAACTGTTTGCATGATTCCTAAAGAAAAGATTTGCCCCCCACATAATTGTGAAATATGTATTTTAAGTAAAAGCTGCCAGATTTAGAACTTCATGGTGACACTATGCAAAACCACAGTCTAGAAACTATTTATATCATGTTAAAGAAGCAAGTGTTCTGAAATGAATGCCAGCTCACAGATGATGCAATTAAGAAAAATCCTGACAGAAGCTGGGCGCTGTGGGAGGCTGAGGCAGGAGTATCGTAAGGTCCTCCTGCTTGCCTGGAAAACATAACAAAATACCCTCAAAATTAAAAAAATAAAATAAAATTAAAAACAAGGGATATAGTTCAGTGCAAAGGCCCTGGGTTCAATCCCCAGTACCATTAAAAAGGGTGGGGGGGGGGTTAGCTCAGTGGCACCATACCTGCCTCATAAGCCAAGGTCCCAAATTCAATCCCCGAACCCACCCCCCAAATCTAGGCCAGGGACTTAGCTCAGTGATGCTGCCACCTGCCTCACAAGCATAAGGTCCTGAGCTTAATCTTGATACCAAAAAAAAAAAGGTCTAAGAAATCCTGTACACACTAATGATATATCATCCCCTCGCCCCTCAAAACTCTTGACACCTATATGAATTTTATACTTTTAGGGTTAAATCAAACCTGCTGGCTGAATTAAACTGAAACTACTCTTGGCCCCTTCCTCGAGTGACCCACCACACCCACTAGGACAGAAGTCTTTCCAAAGTTACTCACAAACGATCTTCTGGGGCACCAGCCCGTTCTCCATCTGGAGCCTGTCTTCCATGAACGCTGCCCCCAGCCTGCTGAACTCGTCCACGCTCGCTTCTGCAATTAACTGGTAGGGATGCCCTGGACGGCAAGCTAAGGGTAGACAGCAGTCAGACCACTTGACAATCTGAGAAAAAGGATGAAGAAGAGAGAAGTTGAAATTTTTCAACTCTAAAATAACCACTTTATTTTTCCTGTCAGGCTGCTCACAAATAATAATGTATGCAGTCAGACCCAACAAATTACTGGATATTGCATTCCACTAGTATCCGTTGTTTTGGCCTGTGTTAAGTTACTTTTCTCTCATTGCTGAGACAACCCAACACCCAAAACTTAAGGGGGGAAGGGTTTATTTGGCCTACAGTTTGTAGAGGTTCAATCCATACTCAGCTGGGTCCAAGGCAGGGATGGCAAACAGGCATCGCAGAGGAGAAACAACATGGCGCACACAAGACAGCAAAGGCAACAAGGGACCTTAACAGTGTCTTTCTGCCCCTTTTATCTACTGATATTAGGGCGACACCAAACCAATCATTTAGATGTAGTGGTTTAGTAATCACACGCCCTTAATCCCACCATCACACACTCCTGATTAAACTACCTTTGAAAAAGACTGCCTGAAGCAAGAGTGTGGCACACACCTGTAATCCCAGCGCTCGGGAGGCTGCGCTGGAGGATCACTCCAAATTCAAGGCCAGCCTGGGCTACACAGTGAGTTCAGAGCCAGCCTGAACTACAAAGCAAGACCTTGTCTCAAAAAAAGAAAAGAAAAAAAGAAAGACTGCATGAGGTTTGGGGGACATCTAGACATGTCACAACATAGCCCAAATGATTTCATTTGTGGCTGATAACAATGCTTCCAAATCACTCAGTACGATTCTCTCAATTAAAAGCAACTGAAGTCTCAGCTGCTAGCAGGAATAACAGGGGAAAAGGCTATTCCCCATGCAGGTGTCTTCAGTGACAGGGAACAGGAGAGAAGGACAAGTCCAGTCCCCATGACTTCTGTTAAGGGGTACACTGAGAGCCTCCCAGAGCTTCATGCACTAATAAGTGGGACTTTTGGAGGGTGAATGGCCCATGGGCCTCAGAGCTGACTTTGGGTCAGGAGGCGGGGCCTGGGCACAGGGGCGGGGCCTGGCAGGGTTTATCTGCCCCTCCAGCTCCTCCTTCTCTCTGCTTCCAGGATTCCAGCTCTCCCCAGATATGCTCGCGCAGGAACTGGTGACTCTGGACTGAACCCTCCACAAACTGAGCCAAAATCAGCCTCTCCTCCTTTGAGCTGTGGGTGTCAGGAACTGGGCCTCAGTGATGAGAAAGTGACTAAGACAACTTCAAATGGAACCTATTGGGGGAACACAGCTCTGGGTAGAGAGCTTGCTTAGCACACATGAGCCTCTCCCTCCATTCAGTCTTCAGCGGCCAAATGAAATCACAGGTGGCCTGCAAAGTGCAGGCCAAGCAGAACCAAAGCAAAACTCCTGGAGGGACCTCGGGCCCGCAGACTCCAGCCGCTGCAGCTCCAACCTGCTGCAGCAGATGGGGGAGGCAATGCTTGGGAATCAGGGGAACCCCAGGGGTCCCCACAAAGGGGAAAGGAGAGGGTGACTGTGAAGAATGCCGGACAGTTCACACAGCCACCACAAGGGGGACAGAGAAACCAGAGACAACTCCAGGCTTCAGGACTTTGGTTCTCGCACTGCGGGATGGGAATCTGTGACTGCTCAGGATACCCAAGGGAAAGGGAGCCATCGGGGAGCAGGGCCTGGCCTGGCCCTGCAGAAGTCACTGCACTCTCAGCTTCCTCACCAGTATACCAGGGGCCAGAGTGTTAATGCCCATCGTGGTGTACGTTTGAAGAGTGTGTGATGCCCCAGGTGAAATCCTGGTACAGAAAAAAGGGCTCCATCAATGACAACTCTCTCTATTACCTATTATGCACTTGGATTTAAAGACAACAGTGAAGCCAGGTGTGGGGCACACACTTAAAATCCCAGCACTCAGGAAGCTGAGGCAGGAGCATCACCAAGAGTGCAAGGCCAGCCTGGCCTACACTGTGAGACTCTATCTCAAAAAACATAATAATTTCTTAACTGTTGGTAGGAGTATAAATCGGTTCAATCAATATGGAAATCAGTTATGGAGATTCCTCAAAAAACTAAAACTAGAGGATCCATTTGTCCCAGCTGTTCCCCTTCTTGGTACCTTCCGAAGAGTTAAAAAAACATCATACCACAGTGATATACACACACTTATATTTATAGCAGCACAATTTGTAATAGCTAAATTTTGGAAATAGCTCAAATGCCCAGCAACCAATAAATAGATAAAGAAGATGTGGTTTTTTAATTTAATGGAGTACTGCTCTGCCATAGAGAAGGACAAACTTGAGACATTTTTAGGTAAATGAATGCACCTTGAGAACGTATTTAAGAGAAATAAATGGGACACATATGTTATCCACACTGTTTCTCCGGTGAGAGAAACTAAAAGGGTAAGTAAGGACCAAAATGGATGATAGATATTATGAAGTAGGAAGAAAACACTCAAACGGGAAGGGGAACGAAGGAGGGGAAGGGGGGGAAACGGAGGGAATGGGGACAAAAATAATAAAAAAGGATAGGAGGAAAACAATAGAAACAAGGTTTTCTAAAGGGAGAAGGGAAGAAGGATTGAAGGGAGGGGAATGGAAAAAAAGAATGAAGGTCTATTATGTACAAGTACAAACTCCCCATGGTGAATATGATCATTATGCATGTCAAAGTGTACCAATAAAATTTATAATAATAGGGCAGGGGATTTGGCTCAGTGGTTCCACCACCTGCCTGGAAAGCACAAGGACCTGAGTTCGATGCCTGGTACCAAAAATTAAATAAATTTATAATAATAAAAACCAATCGCAACAGTGAGCATCGTAGTCTCTAAGATGCCATGAACAAGGCCCTGACTCCCCAGAACTGTCTTCCCAATGACATACTCTCTCAACTTTCATAATCAGACACATAATTTTGAGTTCCTTTTTCCAAGGTTGGTGGACTAAGATTTTAGAGCTGACTCCTGCTGAAAACCATTTTATTAAATACTCGATAAAATAAGTCAGATGCAGTGGTGCACACCCGTGAGCTCAGCACTCTGGGAGGCTTAGGCAGGGGAATCACAAGTTCAAGCCTAGACTGGGTAACTTAGTGAGACCCTATCCTAAAGTAAAATAATAACAATAACCCTAATAATGCACTAATTGGCCCAGAATATCTGGAGAGAGACAAACCTCAGAATTCACTCCCCCTTACTCATCACCTGCTCTTCTCCTGGCCCAGACTTCCTGGGAGGGTCTACCAGCCTGGTGCTCGAAGAGTCTCCGTCTCCAAGCTGACAGCCTGAAGGGGACTCGGCAGAAGCTTAACCTCAACCGGTACACTGCAGGGACTCGCAGCTCTGGGGGCGCAGGAAGGACATCAGGCGAGGAGGAGGAAAAGACACTGCCAAGGTCAGAGACCATGCAACCTCCTGCATGACCCTGCACGCACCCAGCTTCCAGCACCTCAGGCCCAGGGCCACCATGCAAGCCACAAGTCAGGGCTGGAACAGAGTCTGCACCCTAAAGGGAGCCAATAATAACATTCTCACTCCTCTGCGGCAGAGAGACGCGAGAGACAGAGGAAGAGGAAAGACAGGCAGAGGCCAAAGGATGATCTGCACACACCCCATCATGTTTCTTAGTCCAGCCAACCTATTTCCCTCACCCGAGGCCACTTCCTTCCTCCAGGAAGAGGCCAGGGAGCCACAGAACTGGGTGCTGCGATCAAAGCAAAGCCAGCAAAGCTGCACCCTCAGGGATCCTTCAGGTCACTGATACTGCCAGGGACAAAAGCAAACAGGACACTTCAAATTTGCACTAGGAGATGAAGACAAAGGGCTAGAGAAAGGAGGGGGAAGTCAAGCAAAAGTCTGCTCCCAAAGATCAAAGCTGAGGAAGCCCTGCTTGGTTCTAAACAAAGGGGTTTCCCCTTAGAAGCATCGCGCAGAAACTTGCTCAGTAACCCAACTCCTGGGCTCCATGTTGCAACCGAGGATGGCACGCAAGGAGGACGCGCACCGCTCAGCTTTAGGACTCCTGTCCAGGAAGAAGCCCGGAAATGGGACAGCAGCTGTAACCAGTGTGAGCGGCTTTCCAAACAGCAGGGGACCAGCAGAAGCTCTGGAGCAGCTGGGAGAACAGAAATCTCAGCAACCCACCAAATCTGTTGTTGGTGTTCTTCCAGTGCTCTGGGCTGAACCCCAGGCCTTCACACTGAGCTAAATTCCCAGCCCTTGTTTCTTATTTTTATTTTTTATCTTAGACCACCTCAGGCTGGGCTTGAACTTTTGATCCTCCTGCCTCAGCCTCCCAAAGGGTTGGGATTACAGGTGTGCATCACTGCCTCACTACAAATTATTTTAAAGGCACGGTAGGTTGTTAAAATAGTTCTAGTAACAAAGTGAATGGAGAAGGGCTGGATACAGAGATATAAAGAATTTGAAACAATGAATTATTTTGGACTTTCCATTATCCTAGCTGTCTTTCGGGTTTGGAAACAGGACAAAGGGATGAGATGCTACAAAACTGCTATAAAATTCATTTCCGGTCTCTGTGAAAAAGGCATTCTACTGTGTGGTGGTTCTATAAGAAAGGTACTGCAAAAGCAAGTCACAGAGTAAGGTTATCACAGCTCCATAGCAAGCAAGGGCAGGACTAATAAACCCACAGGGGAACAGTAAAGGCAAAGCCAGTGACTCAAAGAAAGGACTAGTGAGAGACCAAGAGACCAGTCCACGCCCTCACAGCCTCCTTGTTATTTGCTCTTAGGTGTTGCTGGGCACTGGAGACCGCCCCAGGGGCACCAGGTCGCATCCAGGGACTCACAGCCCTCTCCCTCCACAGCCGCAGGTGAGGCGCTGCTCTATGCAGAGCCAGCCCAAGTGCAGTGGCTCAGAACTCACGGCTCATTTTGCTTGCAAATCTCGGTTTGGCAGGACATGTTGAGACAGCTGCATTCAGCTCCACACGGCAGGGGAAGCAGCCTAACGCGGGTGACGGTCCACGGCCAAACAGTCGTTCCTGGGGCTGGCACGCAGGACCCACTGTCGGCCTCAGCCAGCTCTGCACGGAGGCCTCCCTGGTGCCGACCCAGTCCTGGGGTCCCAAGAGCCAAAGCCTGGGAAGCTGCCTCGGCCCACTGCACAGGGGTCACTGAGGCCACTCGGTCTGGACTCAGAGCGAGGCAAGAGTCCCCGGCACCAGTGTCCCTCCCTGGGCGTCCCACACACACGGGGTCCCTAAGCGAGGAAAAGGTGCGGGGCAGAGCCCTTAGCAAGGGCGCATCCAGAAACAGCACCTGCAGACCTCGTCCGGCGTCGTGACATGGCGAGGGCTTGCTGTGAGAAGGCCAGACGCAAAGGCTGGCCAACCAAGGCGCGGGACCACCCTCCTCCCTTCCCTCCTGCCTCTCTGCCCCTCTCTGCCCCTCTCTGCCGTCCTTCCCACTGAACCCCATCTTCAGGATGACCCCGGCCACCGCCCCTCCACAGCCACCTATGTCCCTGTCCCGCCAGTCCTCTTCCCACACGGCCCGAAGTCGGTGCTAGGTTGGCAACATGTGCTAATCTGCCAGAATGGCGGTCTTTCGAAAGCACAAATGTGATCTTTTGCCCTTTGCTTTTTTTGGTTTTCTGAAACAGGATCTCACTGCGTAGCTCATGCTGGCCTTGAACTCACTGAGATCCTCCTGCCTCAGCTGCCTCAGTGCTGAGATTATAGGCATGAGCCACTGGGCTCAATTTTGTTGCTATGCTTTTTTTTTTTAAAGGTTTTAGCTTACTGAACCTACGATGGAGTCCAAATTCCTAATTAATGCATATATGACCACTTTAATTTGTGTACTAAGTGCACTTACCATGCTATTTGAGGCTATACAAGCCTGCACACATCGGAAACAAGTTAAAAACAGTAAGAGTGAAAACCGTAACAGACCTTATCTTACAACGTTATATAGAGTGAGTCAGAAACTTGTAGGACATGCTGACAATGAACAAAATGGAAGGAACAAATGCGGGGTGCACACAGGTAAAAAGGAAGAACAAAGGAGCATTATGTGTGGGCAGAAAATCGCGCAAGGCCCAACTAAATTTTAAGTATTTTATATAAGATGAAGACAGTGCCACCTTCAGGCTGGCAGCTGTGTAACCCACAAGGCGGCCCCCACGACAAGCCCGTCAAGCAAAGTTTGGCAGACATGGATCAGCTCAGAAACCCAAGTCCCTCCTCAGAGCGAGCAAGTGCTGGCTTCGGACCCCTGCCACCTCCGAGTCCCTTTTGTCACCCCAGTTCGGGTGACAACATAGCTGGTGGGAAAGGCCAATGAGGCACAGGAGATGTGACTATTGCACGGCCCTCCCTTCCCATGTTGTTGGCGGATCCCAGAACCCTCCTGTGTCTTGCATGTCTCAAACTGATGCAGAAGCTGGGAACCAAGCGTTCACTTTGGTCCACAGGCCTCTCTCACCTGTGACCACCGGGACAGCTTGCCTGGCCATGTCCTGAGAGGCCAGCACAGTGTCCAGACGATGTCCCATCTGGGCCTCCAGCTTGGCTCCCCAACTCCAGCCCTTGAGCCATGTGCTTCCCCTCATGCTGTTACGCCAAGGAAACCCCTTCCCCTCGCTCCCCCTCCCCTCCTTATTCCTAGCTCCCCCCTTTGATCTCAGGCATCACTTGCCCTGGAGAACCCTTCCTGACCTCCTCCACTTCCTCCACCGTTGCCTCCTCAGCACTCAGCATGCACAGGGACCTCATCTCCGGACGCATCTCCACATCCATGTGTCACCAACTCCCATCAGCCCCAGCTCGCCGTCCAACACGCACAGGCCTCCATGACCCCCAAGCAATGTGTGGCTGTCCTGACAGTACACACAGCATGAGGGAATTTGCCCCCATAAAAGGAACGTAGAAGTTCGCTGGGTCACCGACTCTTGCTAAGTGGGACAGCAAATGTGAGTGCGGAGGACATTAAGACTTGAGCTGAGCCTGCCATCACCTGTTGGTATTTATTACTGCAACTAGCAAAATAACTAGAATAGATGTTCAATAACTGTCCATTAGCAAACAAGTGAAAACATGAATACATGAATTCTTTCCCTAGGATGAATGTAATCATTAGGAATTGCAAACATGTACTAGTAAAACTTAAAATTTTAAAAAGCTGATTTCCTAAGAGTTGTTTATTTGTTGTTAAGGGTCTTTAGAACAACTGCCACAAGTCTGAGGCCAGCATGGACTACGTACTTCAGGGCCAGCCTGAACTACAAAGTGAGACCAGGCCCCCCAAAAAAACAAAGCCATGTGAGACATCCAAAATTTTAAAAGCTACCATTTCAAATGTCACTCAATAGTCACATTGTCTTGAAAATGTGAGGGAACATCTGAGCCATCAGACTGAAAAGGCATTTTACATAATATGTTTTCTATGTAATATCTTATGACCCTGTCAAATTCAAATGACTTCAGAGTTGGGTGAAATATGCATGCAGTGGTTCATAAGCGCTCCTACAATGCCAAACCCCATCAAGCTACCAAGCTGAACAGGAGCCCCAGACCACCAGGTCAACCCTTTCCAAGTTACAAGAACAGCTCTAGATGTCTCCAGCTCTGGAAAAACCCACTGAACTCTCCAATCCTAAGTACAGTGAGTTAACTGGAAGGTGGCAGTCTTCCCAGGTTGGGGCATTTCTACTGCAGAAAGTTAAGAGCTCAGTAACCACCTGAGAAAGTAGGTTAAGTACGTACCTGGCAGAGACACTAATTATGCCCCATTATCTGTCTGCCTTTCTCTCCTGCAGACAGAACTTCAAGTCTCCCCTTGCAGAGGACACAATATTGATTATGCCCAAAGCAGGCTGTAGGCAGTGCAGGCCGTGAAGAGTGAACCCCACAACTGGCTTGTTTATAGAAGTGAGTCTGGCTGAAGCTTACCCACTGAGGTCAAAGTAACTTGCACCCAAATTCCATGCCCACAATTAAAACCTTTTTACCAGAAGGACTATGTTCTAATTACAACCATTTATTTTGTCTATTCTGCTCCTAATTCGAGAATGCTTTGTCTCGCCCTTCACCAGCCTTGCTTGCGTTAATTTCCATAGAAACCACAGGACTGCTCATCCTCACACGTAGTTCTGCCCTTGCACGGAGCTCGCCTTCACCCACATCGATGACCAATAAAAATCAGTGGCTTGGACTGGCCAGTGCCTCTGTCGGCTGCACCAGCCTTGGTTGTCCTGGCACCCTGCTTTCTGTCTTAGTTTTGTCTTTTATTCCCACCCCCAACCCAGGCCTGCGTCCTACACTGAGCAGGAGATGAGCCTACTGCAGAGGTTTCTGGTAACATTTCAGGGGTCCCCAGGATCCCCTGAATTGGTGGCTGTCCAATGAGGAATTAGCTTGCCCCCTTCCCCTGCAGCGAGGTGACAAAGGGGCACGTGTCTAAGTTTTGGGCAATCAGGTGGGTGCAGAACTGGCACTGGAAATCTCAGCCACTATTTTAAAGAGGAAGCTTGTTGTCTGCCACTTTATTTCGCTGCTCTGAGCGCTGCACAATGGGTGAAGCTGACAGTACGGCATCGCCACAGGGAATGGGAGCTGTGTCCACCACAAGACTGTCGGTCAACTCCGGGACAGCAGAGGAACAAGCCAAGGAGACGGGGTTTCTGAATGGGCTTGCAGAGAGATCAACATCAAGCTTGTGTGAGTCACTCCCGCTCTGCATCTCTTTGAAAAGCAGCATAGCCTACACCCTACATAATACAGTAACTTTGTTCCTAATATTCCACATGTCACCGGGCGTGGTGGCACACACCTGTAATCCCTGCACTCAGGAGGCTGAGGCAGGACTGTCATGAGTTCAAGGCCAGCCTGAACTAATGCACACAACCAGACTCTATCTCCAAAAAAAGATACTGTATGTCGTAGGGTGTACAGGGAGCAGGGGTGTAGTCCACCAGGACAGGGTATGCTTAGCACCATGAGGCCCTGGGATCAATCTCCAAGACCAAAAACAAAAAAAGTAAGTTATATTTTAGTATATTGGGGGAATCTGTGCACCCTTAATATTTTACATAATTGAAATACCTTGGAAGTCCTGGCTTTGGTTATAAACTGAAATCTTACTAAATTTATATATAGTATGAAGATATATAAGACAGCTTCAAGAACACCGTATTTATAAGTTTAATAATAGGTAAGAATTATGTGAGTTTTCAGAAAGGTGATGTTGGCATACATCTAAAAAGAAAATAGGGTCCCCGTGGGCACATGTTTCAATTCCTACCGTGAGTGGTGGTTTGGGGTATTTATGATATTACCTCAACTCGCAAGTGAATGGGGCCACGTGTAGACCAATCACAAGGGTGCATTTTGCACAAGGACTATGATTAACCTAAATCTGTGCATGAGTGTTTAAAAATAGAATATTTTGTGAAAATAGAAGGAAAAATATACAAATGAAGCTTTTGTACATAGGGAGGGGAGAGGTTTGAGGGGAAATGGAATTAAATTTAAAAAAAAAAAAGTAATACCTATAAAAAATAGAATATTTTAAGTATTTCAGTTTATGAACAGGATAACTACTATTCAAAAAAACTCTTTTAAAGTGATTGAATATATTGTTAACCCGGCAATGATCTTACAAATATTTGCATTTAGTTGTTGTTTGACTGAGATATATTTTTAAAGTATGAGGGCCAGGGATTTAGCTCAGTGGTTCTGCCGCCTGCCTTTTAAGCACAAGGACCCGAGTTCAATCACTGGTACCAAAAAAATAAATAAATAAATATAATAAAGATAAAAAGTGCTTGTACATATATAAAGGCTAAACAGATTAAGAGATAGATTAAGAGCTGCACAAACTTCATAAATTAGCAGAACACCAAGGAAAAATTACAAATGGTCAAAAAATACATGGAAAAAAATGCCAAATCTAATGATCAAAGAAAATGCAAATAAAGCAGAATCATGGGGCTGGGGATTTAGCTCAGCGGTTCAGTGGCCTGCCTCTCAAACACAAGGACCCGAGTTCAATCCCCAGTACCACAAAAAAAAGAATGAGAAGTGTTATACAGTAGTAAATATTTTACTAATGTTATTACTGCATTGGTAAATAACAATTTTCAGGGAAGAAAAAGTATACTTATGAATAAAATATATACCGTTAAGAGAGCTAAATATTTTATTTTTAAAAATGATTACAGTCAGGCATAGTGGCATACGCCTGTTATCTCAGCACTAGGCAGGCTGAGGCAGGAGAATCACCTGGACTACATAGTAAGTTTAAGGCCAGCCTGAATTACACAGTGGGACCTGTCTCAAAAAAAAAAAAAAAAAAGTAATTGCAAATTTTGCTAAGCTTATAGGAATGGTAAGCTGAACTTAAAAGTCCAAAGGTGGTCAAAAATGAAAAAATAAGCCATATGTCAGGAATTTTATATGATTTGATCTAATTGATCATTTAATTTATAATTTTAAATTGCAAATCATTTTTAATAAACAAAGTTCATGAATAGTCTTCTCTGCATATAAAAATTACCTGAGTTTGCAGAAACTTTTCAAATCAACAATCAGTCTCTTTCTACTACACACAGGAAATCATCTGCAGCACTGCTTGACTGGATGTGGGGTAGGTAACTAAAGCTTTACTGTTTCATACCTCAATGCCCTCAATTTCTTTAAAACCATCCATTTGTTCCTCTGGCTACCTGAAAGGGTACAGACATTGATTAAAACTGCATCTACTGGGGCTGGGGATTAAGCTCAGTGGTTCCATCAGCCTCGCAAGTGCAAGGACCCGGGTTCTATACCTGGTACCCCCCCAAAAAAAACTGGTGGCTTCAGTCATATCATTACTTCTACAGCCTCGGTCTTCTTATCTCTAAAAGCAACTAACCAGGGAAGGAACAGTGGCCCACACCTGTAATCCTAGCCCTGAGGGAGGCTGACAGGAGGACCTCAAATCCAGATCCTGCCTGGGCAACACAGCAAGACCCTGTCTCAAAATAAAATAAAAGCACCTGGGAATGTAGCTCAGTGTTTAGTACCCTGGGTTTGAGGCAAAAAAAGCACCAATACCACCCTACAGCTGAGAGCATTAGGGGGCAGCCCGACAGATGGCACTACCACTGTAAGTCTGTGCCGGCTACTTCACGCTTCATGGACCTTGTGGCGAGACCAGAGCACCCCAGCACACTGGCCTGCACTCAGGCCACCCCCAAATCCTCCAGCGCCAGCCTCTTACCTTCACTGTCTTTGCCCATCGCAGGCCTCTGTTCAGTCCATCTCAAACTGGGGTCAATTCTTTCTCTTCAATTCCCCTTTCCTTTTCTCTTAACCCACACAGTGTCTTTTAGGCAATATTCACGATCAGAAGCCCAGTAAATAAGCTATCACCAGCAGAGTCCCTGCGGTGGATAAGTGGAGGGAGAAAGGCAAGAAGAACCCTTCACAAATGGGGAGGGAAGAAACTCACAGGGTCAGGCAATGGCCAGACTCCCATGAGCCCAAGGACGAGGACGGGCACCCACCGAAAGCTGCAGCAAGAGGGTGCCCCAGCTGTGTTCACAATGCCCACTCTGCCCATTGAGAGGAGCCCAAGGAAGGGACACGAACGGGACAACATCCTCACAATTAGACTGAAATGAGGAGCAGCAGGAAGGAAGGCGCAGAGGCATCTGAGGGGCAGTTTTAGAAAAAGTTGTAACTAAGTGAAGAGGAAGCAAGAAGAAGAGCAGGCAGGTATGATAATTTGGTTTTTTGTGGGTTTTTTTAGTAAAAAAATATAAGCTGGGCATGGAGGTACACACCTGTAAACCTAGCACTTGGGAGGCTGAAGCAGGAGGATCACCACTGAGTCTGAGGCCAGCCTGAACTACACAGTGAGAACTTGCTTCAAAAAAAAAGGAACAGAGACAACTAGTTGTGGGCATGTGACTGAGTCAGAAGTGTTTTCAGAATATCTGAGGTGAGGGGCCAGGGATTTAGCTCAGTGGTTCGGTGGCCTGCTTCGCAAGCACAAGGACCCGAGTTTGATCCCCAGTACCAAAAAAAAAAGGAATATCTGAGGGTGAGAGGATTAGGAAGTAGGTAAAGGTATAAACCAGCCATGCTGGCTGCCTGGGGGAGCCAGAGGTTGTGGGTAAAGACTCCATGCTCATGCACAACAGTGTGAGCCACAAATACAAGCCACCAATGCATGCTTTTCAATTTTGTACCAGTCACATTAAAAAAATAAATAGGGGAAAGTAATTTTGCTCACATACTTTATGCAACCCAAAGCATTCAAAAAGAAATGTAAGAAACATCATTCACCACAAGACAAACTTAGATTACTTCCCTTACAGCGCACAAGAGAAAAACACCATGGTACTTACTGTTTCTGAAGATGATG
Source organism: Fukomys damarensis (assembly GCF_012274545.1). Classification (NCBI taxonomy): domain Eukaryota; kingdom Metazoa; phylum Chordata; class Mammalia; order Rodentia; family Bathyergidae; genus Fukomys; species Fukomys damarensis. The sequence goes on along the minus strand of NW_022900936.1, from coordinate 6,758,217 downwards.
GTCCCTGTAATCTGTCACTTTGCACCCAAATGCTTTCTGTCACAAATGCTATGCGTTCCGCTTCAAGTACAAAGGGAGAGACCAGAAACAGGACCCATTTGTTCAGGTTGTCAATGGACTGCACAGAGGGAAAGAAACATAAAGAGGATTCAGTGTCACTTCCAACCATAGCTGCCGCTGATCTTGGCCAGCCTGACAGCCCTCCCTGCCACCCAGGTACAGCCCCTGGGCATCTGAGGCTCTCCGTGACTGCTTTGACAGCTGCAAAGTCCCTCTCAGACTAGACAACTTAATGTCCCCAGATACTGTTTTTGTGCAGTTCACTCTGACCACCATTCCTCCCAGCTTAGCAGGCAGGCGCTTTCCAAATCACATGGGGATGCAGATAAGGGTGCAGGCCTGGAAATGTGAGCCAGGCCACAGAGGCCTAAAGATGTCCCAGCAGCAGCACTGGTCAGTTGAGTCTTTTCTGCCTTCACTACTCAAAACAAATGAACAGAACGCTCCTCTCCCAGAGGTCTGGGAAGCGCACAACCTGCAAACCCCAAGATAAGCTCTTTCCAGGAGAGGCCTTCACCACAGGCAGGGAAGTCAGCGGACTGAAATGTGAACTCCAGTCAAAAGCAATTTTAGTTTAGTATTTTTTTAAAGCAGATTAGAGACAATATTGGTTAGCAGATTGGATACGGTCAGTCCTCATTTGTGGATTCTGCATCTGTGGATTCAAACAAAATTATATTGAGGCCGGGGATTTAGCTCAGTGGTACCACACCTGCCTCACAAGCACATATATATATATTACATTTGGCAAAGAAAATCACATCTGTACTGACACATATAGACTTTCTTTCCTTCTTGTTATTCCCTAAATAACGCAGTATAACAACTATTTACATAGCATCTGCACTGCATTAGGAACCATAAGAAAGAGGTGAACAAAGCGTATGGAAAGCACGTGTGCAGGCTCAGTACTGCACATTTTATGTAAAGGATTTGAGTACCAGTAGTTTGGTACATGGCAGTGGTGCTGGAACAACTCTACACACACACCCAACAATCGCAAAGTCTCTCTAAAAAGGCAGCAATTTGATTTTAGAAAATTTAAGCTTAGCAAAAACAAGGAATATCCAAAACAGAAAAAGCTGAAATCTGAGGGGATGGGAGATTACCTCCATTTATTAAAAAGGCATTTGGATATTTCAGTCGAGTCCACTGTTAGCAGTTCAAATATGCCCTTGCCTAGGAGCCCAGCATGTACAGATGCTTAATAAATACCTGTTGAAATAATTTAATGAATGAATATCTGGGGGAGGACCTAGGGGTGGTGGCGCACACCTATAATCCAAGCACCTGGGAGGCTGAGGCAGAAGGACTGCTTTGAGTTGGAGGCCAGCCTGGGCTACATAGTGTATTCAAGATCAACCCGAACTACATAGCAAGACCTTATATCAAAAAGAAAGAAAACAGAAAATCAGAGAGGAAAACTCTCCTCTATGGTTTAATATAATCATTAGTAAACTACTTTTTAAAAACTGTCCATTTTACTCCAACAGAGAATATGTATAGTGCTTAAAATTTCCAATTTTTATCAACTATCTTTAGTTATACTAATCAACTTACAGTGGAGCCCTCGATTATATAATGTACACATTCAGTACAATATTCATACATCTGATTTGAATAAAACATGGGCCATGTGATTCAGTTCTGTAAAGTTATTCAACCTAGGTACACTGACAATAAGTTATTCACAGCACCAAATCATCAGCCCAACATTTCCAGTCTTAAAATAGCAGTAGCTAATTACAAATTGCCAAGTTTTCCATTTGTAGACCTTGAACATCAGAGCACAGATTGAATAACAATTAAGCATTCTTTTATTTATTGAAAAACTGAGCAACCATTTCAGACAGGCTGCTCATCTATAGAGACCCAGTCCCCAGCAAGGACAAAACTAAAAACTAGAAATAAAGAACTGTGGTTTGAAATCTGAGGCCACACGGCAGGGTGGTCCTATGAGGCCTGGAGAACAAGAGAAGGCAGCCCTGGCACAGCAAAGCTCTGGAGGAAGCAGAGAGCACTTCTGGGCAAAGGCCCTGAAAAGTCAAGGCTGCCCCAGCTCAGGTCTGGGGAAGCTGGCAAGAGCCTAAAACATAGTCGGCATAGCTAGCAGATGGATCAACACTTTTAAATGCTTAAAAGTGAGAAAACGAGGACCCATCTCTAAGTTTTTACAAGCTCAAATTTTCTATTCTGATCTACAGCCTAGTGGTTATTTTTTAAATAAATTCATCAGCATGGAAACCCCTACAACAGAAAAACGCACCCCTCATTTTTTCCTCATTTTATCTTTCTCATTCAGGTTCCTAGGACAGTTAAGTCTAAAGCTAGGGCATCTAATGAAACGAATGCACATCTCCCCCTGGGGTCTAGGTGGTGGTCCCTACCTAGGTGGTTGCCATGTACTTTCCTCAGAGACCTGTAAAGACTCATGCTGGGATTGAACTCGTGACCTTGCACTTGCGAGACAAGCGGTGGAAGCACTGAGGTACATCCCTGGCCCCAATTTACTGTATTTTTGATTGAGGGTACCTTTTTACCTCCCAGGGGCACAAATCCATCCCATCCACACCTAGGCGCAGCTTCAACAAGTTCAACCCTGAAACGGATGTTATGCTTTGACACACGTAAAAAACGCTCAGAGTGAACCAACTTCGCAGAAGGAAGAGGAAAGGGGCAAGAAACCCATCGAAAGCCACTGTCCCTGTTAATGCACAGGACGATAGTGAGGGCCACGAAAAACGTGCGAAGAAGCGAGCCGGGAAGTCCGGGCCCTCCCGGAACAGGGCAATGGAGAGAAGGCGCGATCCCTTGGCGTCAGGGAGCGGCTCCGCAGTGACAGGGCCACCGAACAGTAGCCACCATCCTAAGCATTGCGCCGAGAGACAGTGTCCCGCCCGAGCCGCGGAGGATGCGGAGGCTGTGGGTGAGGTGTCGCTGCTGGTAAAGGACGCACGGACCGCAGCTGCACTGGGAAAGGGCAAGTTCTGTGGGCCGGAGAAACTGAGCTTTGGGAACTGCAGGCCGGCCCAAGCTGCAGGGTGATGGTCGTCGGGGGCAACCGCAGGTCCGCGCACCTCCAGAGGCCGCGGAAGCCCAGCCTGCAGCCCCGGCAATCAGCCCCG
>NW_022900936.1:6743329-6754669 GCF_012274545.1 Fukomys damarensis | reverse complement strand
GGCACGCCCCCTCACGCCACGCCACGCCCCGGCCGGAAGAGCGGCGCCTCGATGAGGCTGCTGGGGCGAGGAGGGGCGGGAGCGAGTGTACGTGTGTGAGGCAGAGCTTTAAAGAAGTGCTGTGGAGTGTGATTGCTGGAGGGGGAAGAAGGCCGTACAGAGATGGGTGTGTGGTGGGTGTGTGTGTGATGGGGAAGAGAGTCAGCTGGGGGAGTTCGTGCCCTACGCTGCAGGGAAAAGACGAGGAAGGGACTGCGGGGAGGCGAAGAGCGAGTTGCTCTTGGGGTGCGGGATTATCGGGTGGTTAGTTTGGGGTGAGGTAGCCCAGTGGCTGCCTTACCTGATCGAGTGTGAGCCTCGCCACCTCGGGAATGCAGACAGATTGAGGCGGGGCTGAGCCTGTGTTTATAACGTCTGTAGGCAGCGTGTGCTGCCCAGACCTCCGGAGAATCAGGCAAGCACTGACCCAGCCTCTCTCTCCAGCCCAGCTGGGAAGGTAGCTGAGGCTGTTTTTACTACACTATACTAAGCCTTCGTGCAAAAATTTACCCAGTCATTTCCTTGTTAAAATAAGGGCAGAGGTCCCGGGATTTACTTAGTTCAGTGCTTCCTCCGCCTGCCTCGCAAGTGCAAGGTCCTGAGTTTGATCTCCAGTACCAAAAATAAAATAAGGTTAGAGAACAGAAGTTGGAGGTAGATCAGCCCCCAAAAAGGCTGCGTAGGGTGTTCCTGCCACCTGTGGATTACCCGTTCAACTCTGAACATCAAAGACCAGTGTTGAGGGAGAGAATCAGTTACAATTTAGCCTTCTTGCCACCATCCCCAAGCTTAATCATTCCTTTCACTGACAGTTTCTTCCATGGGGCCTTAATTCCTTAAAGGCTGTCTGTAAAGAGTAGCGTCCTTGGCACCTCTAAAACATTCACAAATAACTTCCTCAGGCTGCTTGGTGTCTGGCTGTCACTTTAAGTGGATGGTGTAATAGAGTGAAAGCATTAAGGCCCACCACTCCCAAGTCTTAATCCAGGAATAGATTTTGGAAATGCCCTAATCATTCATCTATTGGCTTTAACATAGCAGCATAGACTACCCAGAGTTCTGGTCAGGCGTTAGAGTGGCATACGGAGTAGCAAAAAAGAGACAGTCCAAAAATAAATAACCGGACTTAGAAACAAGGTGTCACTGTGGACCAGAAACAGAACTGACAGTAAGTGGTGAGCAAGAGCTGTATCTTGCTCACATCTGGAACCCTGGCAGCTGGGAAATGGCATGGGCCTGCATGGTGACCAGAACTAACTCACTGGAGAAAGACAGGAGCGGGAATTAGCAAATGAAAACACCAAAGTGATAAACCCTGAGTGTTTACTGAACAAACACAACCTCTCAGCAGACTTCAAGAAAATAGACCGCAATGTTGTTTAATAAATCAGGCAAAAGCTTAAATATCACATGGTTTCTCTTATATGAGCAACTTAATATATAAGTAAATGGAAAGAAAAGATAAGAGAAACAGGAACTATTTTACCAAAGGTAAGGGAACCAAGGGGTGGAGGGAGGGGAGAAGGAGAAGAGGACTCAAAAGGAATGATGAGGGCTGGGGATTTACTCAGTGGTATCACACCTGCCTTGCAGGCACAAGGTCCCTGAGTTCAGTCCCTGGTACCAAAAAAAAACAAACAAAACAAAAGCAACCCCAAAACATTAGTAAGTCAGGCGTGATGGCACACACCTGTAATCCCAGCACTCGGGAGGCTGAGGCAGGAGGATCGCTGTGAGTTTGAGACCAACCTGGGCTACATAGTTTTCCAGGTCAGTCTCAACTCCATAGTGAGAGCCTGTCTCAAAAAACCAAAAAAAAAGGAATGATGATGTCACATGCATGCCCCACCTTCCCACTGGGAATGTAGTCATCATGTACACAAGCATGTACTAACAAAAAGATTTTTAAAAACCATCAATCTCCTCACCCTTACTAGAGATGGACAGGTCATCTTGTCCACGTGAATGTCACCAGCATCTCCAGTTTTTCCAGGCTCTTTAAGGGTTTCACATCCTCACCTTCGCATAGACTCCGTTGCCCCTGGCCTGTGGGACCTGCCCAAGTTTACCCTCAGGTGTTTCGGTCGCAGGCTACATGATGGGGAAACATTTTGTGATGAATCCTAGGTACTAGCTCCAGGCTTTGAAGAAGGGGAACCACCGTAGTTCACCATGAGCTGAGGGCAGGTGAGCTCCCTTCCTGACCCTTGCACTGCACATGAAGCACTGATCTCGTTCACACCTGGGGAAGGAAGGTGTGAGGGAATAGAGAGGTAAGGCGGTCGCACCACAAGCTCTTCATGATCCCTACCTAGAATGGTCTCATTGCATTTTTCAAATGGCCAGGGGTTGAGCTCGGCCTCATCCTCCCCAGATATCAAAGGGAAGGGGAATCAAAAATAAGACACAGAGAGGGCTTCTCGTGTGCACACCTGACCCATAGGTCCTCAGTGTGGTCCTACGCCTCCAGCAGGCCCAGTAGAAAGGCAGGGTCCTAGGCCTTCCCGGGCCCAGGACCACATCTACATTGGAACAGGCTCCCCAGGCAACTCCCGAACACAGGAGAGCTTAGAAGCATTGCTAACGTCCACTTTCATCATTACCTGGGTCTAACTAAACATTTCCACACTGTTGGGGAATCAAAACCACAAGCTAGGAGTTTGCCAGTGAGACTTTGTCATTTATAACAGCACGAGGAAGAGGAGCACTCTGGCCAACCATGCAAGACAGTGAGTGACTGGCTGTCAGGAAATGTCCCTTCTCATGCCCTAGGCAGGGCATGCCCTGGAAATAAAGCTTTGGGTACAAGGAAAGTGTCACCCAAAGACTGTCACTGTGCAGGAGAGGAGCTGTTCTGCCAGCCATTGAATAGAGGCCAGCAGCTCCCCAAGGCAACATTAACTCAACCCTCTCTGGACTTGGATAGCATTCAGAACTCTCATCAAGAATCAGAACTGAGACCAGGCATGGTGGCACAAGCCAGTAACCCCAGCACTGGGGAGGCTGAGGCAAGAGGATCACTGTGAGCTTGAGACCAGCCTGGGCTACATAGTGAGTTCCAGGTCAGCCTTAACTACATAGTGGGACCCTGTCACAAAAAAAAAAAAAAAAAAAAAAAAAAAAAGTCAGAGCTGAGATTTCTCATTTTCAAGCTAAAAATATCCTAGTTTAGTAGAAGTTTAAAAAATGCACAAATTTAACTATTTGTAACAGTTTACACTTAATAGCTAAAGTACATATCTCCATCTTACAGATAAAGGAATCCATCCTTTCCACTAGTGTTGGAGAGCTAAAAACAAACTTGTAATTTAAAATGATACTCAGGGGCCAGGAATTTAGCTCAGTGGTTCCACTGCCTGCCTTGCAAGCATAAGGACCCAAGTTAGATCCCCGATACCAAAAAATAACTAAATAAATTTTTTAAATAAATAAATAAAATGATACTCAGGCCAGGTGTGGTGGTGCATGCCTGTAATCCTAGCACTCAGTAGGCTGAGGCAGAATGATTACCACAGGTTCAAGGCCAGCCTAAACTAAAGAATGAGACCCTGTCTCAAAAAAACCTAAATAAATAAAATGATACTTGGACATCCCAAGTCTCAAGAATGACCATCTGTTTGAACAAGGGCCCTCAAAAACATATTTTAACTCAGGAGGCTGAGGCAGGCGGATCCAGCATGGGCTGCATAGTGAGTTCAGGGTCAGTCTGAACTACAAAGGGAGACCCTGCCTCAAAAACAATTTTTTTTAAGTAAAATTTGCTCAGCCTGGTGATGCATACCTGTGTTCCCTGCATTCAGAAGGCTGAGGCAGGAGGATTGCCACAAGTTCAAGGGCAGCCTGGGCCACGTAGTTCAAGGAAACCTGGCCTACATAGGGAGACTCTGTCTAAAAAAAAAATCAATTTTGTACTGATGCAGCATTAGCCATAGGTAAGGCAAGACTAGAGGCCAAGGAGCTGGGAAAGGAGGTGCCTTTGTCTTTTCTCTTTTGGGGGTGGGGGAAGCGGCTGGGAATGGTACCCAGGACCTTGCACTAAGCACACATTCTCCCTCAGAATACCACCCTTACCCCAGAGTTGTCATTTTAAGTCTTGCCAATTAGCCAGTGCCCAGGCTCTGTAAAGGTAGAAAACAACCCAGTCCCCTCACCACTGCCCTTGGTAAAAGATCAGTTTGGGAATCACAGCTTTTTAAAACATTTTCAGGAAGCATAGAATTTTTTATTAAATACCCTATTCCAGAAGTGATTTTATAGTGAGGTTAAGAATTATATTATTTAATTTTATTTTACTTTATCTTTGGGTTATTTTTCTAATCTTATTTCTTACTCTTGGAAGTCTGATATTCATCAAAAAGACCCTGAATTCTTCAGCAACGTTGTTGCCAAGTAAAAACCCAGTAATAAGAGAAGAGGGAGCAAGATATGAATTAAGAAGATGCTTTTGCATAGAACCTTAAGATCCAATCTTTATTTAGAGTGTTTTTCTTTCCAAAATCATGGCTACCTCCCTGACCTCTCTGCAGTAAAATTTTACACATCTTGTATTAGGTCAAGGTAATGCTCACTGGGAGAATGATTTGAATTTATTCACCCCAAGTCTTGTAACTGTTGTAACTGAAAATTAGATGGTCGGACTCAACAGTTTTGGAGTGAAACTTATACAACATTGTGAACAGAGTGGACTGATTTCACAGTGCTATGATGAGATAACCAGGCGTGAATCCCAGCACTGGAGGCCGAGAGAGAAGGAGCATGGCAGGTTCAAGGCCACCCTGGGCTACACCGTGAGACCATTTTTCTTTCTTTCTTTCTTTCTTTCTTTCTTTCTTTCTTTCTTTCTTTCTTTTTTTTTTTTTTTTTTTTTTTTTTTTTTTTTTTTTTTTTTTTTTCTTGAGACAGGGTCTCACTATGTAGTTGAGACTGACCTGGAACTCACTATGTAGCCCAGGCTGGTCTCGAACTCACAGTGATCCTCCTGTCTCAGCCTCTTTGCGCTTGTGAGGCAGGTGGCAGAACCACTGAGCTAAATCCCCAGCCCCCGTGAGACCCTTTTTCAAAGGACAAGAGACGACAAATGACAAGATGGACCATGCCCCAGGGATTCAGTAACTGCGGAGTCCTGAAGAGTGAGGAACTTGTTGCTTAATGCTATCGCCTTCAAAGAATTTAAAAGGCTTGGAATGCCAGGGCCCCTGAGATGAAAGCCCTGAGAGTTGACTGATTGTGTCTCATTGGCTCGGCGTAGCTCTAGGAGAGTAAGACCTGGCCTAGGGAGGATTGTCACAAGAATGGTATAAGAGGGCGACAGAGAAGGAAGGCTCGCTTCTGTCTTCAGAGGAGCCTCAGTCTTCACCTGCACCTTGGATGTCGTGTCCCGGCTTCCAGTTCAGACCTTTCAGCCTCCCGATACGAACTTGCAGGGAAGAGTACGCAGAGTTCCAGGCCTTGACTGGACCCTTCAGACCTCCAGCACACAGGCAGACCTTTTTTGCGCTCTTCCACCCCCGGCTTTGTGGGTGGCATCATGAGCCAATCTGTAAATTCTTTTCTATTCGATATATCTTGCATCCTGTCTGTCTGGGTAGTAAACACTGAGTTGTACAAAAGCGAAGCCATAAAACACTGGAGGCAAACTCTGTCAGGTGACTACCGCAAGCCACACACTGAAGAAGAGGGGAATCACTGCGCCTCCTCACGGGGTAATTCATTGTTCAGGAACAGTCACATCAAATCAGTCCAAAGGTAATTTGATTTTGTTCATGCAGAGAAAAGCTAAAATCAAGAGAGTTGAGAAATGCAGTTGTAACCCATGAAACTATTAGAAATGCTAATTTGAACCATGGCTTTAAAAGACAAGTCTGTTTTTAAGCTCTGTTCACCAAGGTGGCTCCAGAGTAACCTTAGTCCAAAATGTGCCCTACTGCTCAGATCCCAGTGTGTGACACTGTTTTTCCTGTTCAAAGGAAACCAGAAACGGCTGAGCCTGGTTTTAGGAAATGCCAGATAAGGCAGCAGAAAGCCGAGAAGCTGCAAAAATCAGAGGCCATCAGAAGGATACAGAAGCCAGGTGTGGTAGTGCATGCCTGGGACCCCACAATCCAGGAGGCTGAGGCTGAAGGATCAAAAACTAGAGACCAGCCAGGGCAGCTAAGCAAGACCCTGTCCTGTCTCAGAAAAAAAAAAAAAGGCTCAGGATGTAGCTCAGCATTCCTTGGATTCAATTCCCAAAACTTCCAAGAAAAAAAAAAAAGGACATAGGAGACAACCTGAAACTGCTTCCACTGGTCAAACTAGTACGATTTGAGTGGCAAACTGACATACGTCAGAGTCCGTGGGGATGGATCCTCAGTACAAGCCAGGGTACAAATGTGCTACCACCAAGTCTTGTTATTTGGTTGTGTTTGTAGTGTTAATTCATTTATTGTGTCAGTGAGCACTGGCAAGTTGCAAATACTTCCTGTAGAACAGAGTTCCTACCTAATAGCACACCAGTATGGGGTCTGCGTAAAGCAGTCTTTCTGACTACTTGCTGTGACCCCAAAGCACAACAAACAGGGCAGAACCAGAATTCACACCACTCTGGTTTAAGCCTCTGACAGCCACATGGCCCTAAAGTATGACAGTTCTTATTACAAGATTTCTTTGGGACCAAAAATGCGACATTGCCCACCCACTGGTCACTTAGCTGTCTCCATTTCCACATCACTGTCGAAGTAGCCCCGAGGCTGGATTCAGGTAACCCGCTTCCCCCCAGGCCCCAGGGAGGGGCGCTGCCAACTTCATCACAGCGGGTTATTACAATTGCTGTCTTTTGTTGTCACTGCTCACCTCTGGCTGTGCCCGGTTTGTACACTTCCTTATAGACGCACGTGTAGGGGCCTGTGTAGGATTCAGGCATGCCTGCGGGGATGAGGAAGGACCACTGTGATGGTCTGCCTTGACCAGGGCAGGGTCTTGGTGCTGACCCTGAGGTCGCAGATTACCGGCAGAATGCCAATATGCGGGACCTTCTGTCTCATCAAAGACTCTGGTGGAAATTATCTCAGCCGGTGAGGACAAACGGTTTTCCTAAAGGGCACCCAGCTTCTTGTCCAACAAAACTTTGAGTTAAGTATAGAAAGGCTTGAAGGAAGCAAAGCCTTAGATTTACATTTTGGGGTTAATAAGCCACCCATGCAGATTGGGTATTGTCATTGAAATGTTAGGAACTGGCTATTGTAGGAACAGCCTTGTAACTCTAATTTGAAGTGAGTACTTCTGAATCAGAGTTATGCAAAGTTTATGAGCAGCACTGAAACATTCAGGTGTCAAGTTTGCTGTACTGACGCACCCCGAATCTGCTGGATTGGTAAGAACTGTATAATCAGGCACCTGGAGGACAAAATGGAAATGAAATTTCAGAACTCTGTCTGAAACAGGTGTTCACCGCATCTGTCCCCTCGAAGGTCTCTTCTGATGAAGGTGAGCAGTTTTAACCTGAAGAAGTATGGGTGTGATGTAGGCGTGTGGACAGCAAGTCTGAGAGGACGGGAAAGACATCGGCCCCTCTACATAAGGCAATGCTACGAGTCATCAGTGGGAAGAGGGGCGTTCTCCGTGGATCACAGACCCTTAGTGTTTTCCTGGGCAGCCAGTGAGCCCTCTCAGCCTTGGAGGTCGCAAGACCGCAGGGTCCACTTTCTCATCCTCCACTGGGCATCCCGAGGACTCCCGGCCCTGACTGCAGGCCACAAGGCCCCTACTGTCCCCAGGCTCCTCTCTGAGGAGGACAGCACCCCCCAGGCTGCAGCCAGGAACCCCAATACCTGCCAGGTGGAAGCTTTCAAGATCCAAGGTGCAGTGAGGGCCCCCTCCTGCCCTCCTGCAGCACAGTTCTTAATTCAACACACAGTAACCCAAATGCCAGACAATAAATAAGGACAAGTTGAAATCTGGGCACGTCAGAGGAAAACTTAGCCAAGCAAGGGAAGAGTGGATCTCAAAAACGACACAGATCATTTCGAGTCAGAACAGGTGGATAGAAGGCAGCAGAATTTTTTTTTTTTTGGACCAGGGATCGAACTTGGGTCCTTGCGCTTGCAAGACAGGCCACTGAACTGCTGAGCTAAATCCCCAGCCCCAGCAGAATATTTTCAAGATAACACAGCTGTCATCCACAGAGAGGCGCAAGTTAAAACCAGAAAAAAAGCTGTTTTCGGAGAGACAACATCTAAGGTACTACTGTATATGCAGACTCTGACTAAAGGATGCAGTTTAATAGGAAGAAAAGCTAAATCAGCCCAAAAGTAGATGGGGAAGGCACTGCGTGTGAGAGCGAAGAGGGTCCAGACATAGGTTTGCTTTGCATTTTATTTTTTGTGGTGCTGAGCAAGGATCCCAGGGCCCCATCCATGCCAGGCAAGTGTTATACCACCGAGCTATTATCCCAGTGACTTGGGAGGCTGAGGCAAGAGGATTGACAGTTCAAGGCCAGCCTGGGCAACTTAGTGAGAACCTGTTTCAAAATAGAAATTAAAGGGCTGAGGGTGTAGTTAATTTTTAGGGTGCTTTGGGTTTGATCCCAGTACCCCTACACACTTAAGTACACAAAGCTGAGTGCCATGGTCAGTGGCTGGAGTCCCCAGCTATTCAGAGGGTTGAGGCAGGAGCATCATTTGAGCTCGGGAGTTCAAGGCCAGCCTGCACGACATAGCAAGACCCCATCATCTCTAACTTCCCCTTGAGCTCTAAGATTCTGGGATTCGAATACACTTCCAACATGATTCAATACAAAAATGTGATTTACAGTGAACTTTCCTATCCCTGGAACTTAGCACCGGACCTGAATACTGTGGGTGCTTGATAAGTGTTTTTGGAACTGAGCTGTCTCCTGCCTCCATTTGTTGAGTGAGGTGGAACTGTAGTCTCTTTTGCCTCCTCGTCCACCAGAGAGCGAAGTGTTCTCAGTTGAAAGCAGTTCATCTTCATCCAGCAGAGAGAGTGGACCCCGATGTCCCAGGCACAGAAATACTGGGTAGCAGATGGGAGTCACCATCCAGGACCTGCCAGGCAGGGTAATGACCACAGGCTTCCCCCACCCCCACCCTGAGCTCTCAGAAGCCTGCACACCACCTCGGGATGTGAGGGGCTGCACCTGGGTGCTTCATCCTCAGCAGGGTCCTGTCCATCTCTCTCTGGAGGGGAGGGGATAAGGCAGTCTTGACTAGGGTGATCCTCCTGCCTCAGCCTCCCAAGTGCTGGGATCACAGGTGTGCACCACCACACCCCATGTCTGTCCTGCTTCTTGATCGAAGGTTTCACTTTTCTAGGGCAAGGAGAGGGAGGGATTTAGGAGGCCAAATGAATGAATGTGAAAACTGACTAAAAACCTTTACACCCAAATGAAAAGAGCGTTATCCTCCGTGTCCTTCCCTGCAGTCCAGCGCTGAGATTGTGTGGGTCCCAATTTGTGTAGTGGAGCTAGAGGCCAGTCAGACATCCTGGGTCCGGGTCCCACCTCTGTCCCAACTCGCCAAGGTACACGAGAACACGTTCAGTGCCTTAGAAACTTCCCTGGTGGCTGACAGTACCCGGCATCCGCCACTGAAAGGAGGAGAGGTTGGTTCGCGCTCAGGATTTGTAGGTTTCAGTTCATGGTCAGCTGGCTCCAAGGCAGGAAGGGTAGAAGGAAGCAGATCAAGGGAGGAGGGAGGAAGATAGAGCTCTGCCCCGGCTCCATCCACTCACAAGTCTGTCACACCCACGATCCAGTCACCGCCCCCCTCCACAGCCCCACCTGGGAGGGCGTGAGTCTTCAACGGGACGTCCAGGAGTAATAGCGCCCCCTGGTGCCGGGGTGATGGGGACCGCCCACTGGGACAGCGCGGGCCGTACCTGCTGACCACAGGAGCGCTGCTGCGGCCGACATTGGTGCGGCGCCTCTTCCGCGCCTCCTTGGACAGAGCAGATCTGGCTCTGGGAAGCAGAGAGGGAGCTCTTTCCCAACCACGAAAGGGTTCTTAGGCCCAGAAAAAAGCCTGTCTGCCTGGAAGTCGGCCACCACGTGTCGGTTCCAGGGCCAGAGTCCCTTTCACCCGGAATCCTTCGGGCAATGCCTCTCCCACGCGGGGGAGATGTGCAGTGAAGCCAGCTTCGAGGCCTGGCCTTGCTGCTTTATCGCCTCCCTCAGAACACCAGAGAACAAGAACCCGAGGAGGTGCTGCGCACCTGCAGCCGAGCACCCTGGGAGGCAGGAGCGCTGAATTTAGTGACGCAGTAAGACCCTGCCTCCGAATAAAAAACAAAGCGGAGTGGTGGTGCTGCTGGCACTGCAGCTGTTCTCCTAGGCACTGAGACCCCCATACTTAGGGAAAGACAATTACTGCTTAAAAGGAAAAGAGTTGTACCTGCTGTAAAACTTCATGGGCCGGGCACGATGGTGCACACCTGTGAGCCCAGCACTCGGGAGGCTGAGGCAGGAGGAGCGACATGAGTTTTGAGGCCAGCCTGACTACAGAGCGAGACTCTGTCTCCCCCAAATCAAAAGAAATACTAAATATATATAAATATTTGTTGCTGGAAAGACTCCAGCAGGAGCGTTGCACACAGCCTGTCGGTTCCGCTGGCGGTCCTGCCCCCGCAGAGGCACCAGGACAGAATCTGCTCGCGGCGCCTCAGCCTCCCCTGATGTCCTCTGATGCCCCTTGCTTTGCGGCTCACCTCGGATTTTTAAAACCAGATAAAAGCAGAACGTATGCAAACCCCACTCTTAACCAAATGCCCTGGAACTGGCTCATCGTAAAATGTCATTGCGAAGAAGCAGGCCAGGACGGTGCCGCGCTTGTAAAATAGGCCGGTCCCTGCCCAGAAAAGGCGGGCAGCAGGGGAGGCAGCAGGATGGGAACTTGCTCCGGGCAATTTCCTGGGAGATTTCCCCCCCACCTCCAGCATCTGCAACAAGAAACCAGCCAAGCCTCCCTGTGCTGAGGAAACCACTTGGTCTATAAATAACTGCCCCAGGGGTAAACAGCCAGATCCCAGGCAGGACTCAACGCTGGCGCTGGCGATCCGGCAAGTTCTGGGGAGCCCACTGCCCTGTGCGCGTCCCCAGGGACTCCTGGCCACGTGTGTCCCAGGAGGGGTCGGCTCCAGTACCTTCAGGCTGGGCCACCGCCGGGCCACTGTCCCCAGCGGGTCTGCCGGGACACTGAAGGGGGGAGCTCACCAAGGACAGAGCAGGTGACAGCCTGGGTCAGAGCCCGGCCAGACCGCGTAGCGGGGAAGGGGCCGCGTCGGGGTCCCCCTGTGTGTGGGCCCCAG
>NW_022900936.1:6739169-6743172 GCF_012274545.1 Fukomys damarensis | reverse complement strand
CGTGGGCCGCCTCCAGCCACGCGGCTGGGACTCTGGCACTGCCGCCTCGGCCCTTGGCCCGCGCTTCCTACCACCCACCCCGCAGGACCCCTACCTGCCCTTCAGATTGGCTTCAAACCTCCAGCGTCGCCTCCCTCCTGATGACTGGCTGGCTGAGGTTTTCGTGCTCTCGCTGGGCACCTGAACCCTAGGGCAGGAGCTGGGTCTGTTCCTTGGCCCACAGGGAAGTTGGCAGAGGGCTTGCTGAGTGGAGGAGGGAGAAGGCCCTTGGAGAGGGAGTGCGCTGGCTGAGCTTCAACTGTGTGGAAATTGTTTGCTGTTGAGCCTTTGTTTGTTTGCTTTTTTATTTTCTTTTTGTTTTTCTGAGACAGGCTCTCGCTATGCATTCAGGCTGAACTTGAACTCACTATGTAGCCCGGGCTGGCCTCTGGTACGCAGCTATTCTCCTGCCTCAGCCTCCCCAGTGCTGGAATTGCAGGCTTTCACCACCACAGCTGGTTTAAATCCTCTGATAGAAGACTGAGAACTTATTTTACAAAACCCTCATCAATACCAAGAGCTACAGATACAACTGTTTAATTCTTTGTTATTTTGATGAATGAAAAATGAAATCTCTTAATCTCTCCTCTCACCCTGCCATCGCAGGATTTGAATCAGAGTCCCTGGCGTGCTAAACAACATTCTACCACTGAGCTATACCCCCAGGCCCCAAATGCTCTCTTTACTAAAATGTTAGGGTTGCTTTTTTTAATCTCTGGATTGCTAGGAAAACTGATTTTTTTCAATCATTTTCTTGGCTATGTATTTTCTTCTATGAATTAACATTGATTTTTAGTATTGTTCTTATTAATTTACATAGGATCCTCCTACAGTAGGGGTATTAATCCTTAGGCTGTCATATATGCAGCAAATTTTTATCCCAATTTATCATTTGGCTTAATTATGCTTACAATGATTCAATGCATGATGTTAACTTTTTAATTAATTCAAAGCCTCTCGACTTTTCTCTTTCCTTTTACCATTTTTTATGCCTATAAAGCCTTCCTCGATTTCCTGAACTACAATGTTTGCTAGTACTTATAATTTTTTTTTCTTTTTTTTGGTACTGGGGGTCAAACTCAGGACCTTGCACTTGTGAGGCAGGCTGAGGCACCACTGAGCTAAATCCTGGCCCTACTTATAATTTTTAAATGGTTACATTTTAGATTAGATGAACATCTTGAAAGTTTCTTCCAATTCTAAAAATGTAATGACTTTCTGACTTTATCTACATTTTTATTTGCAAACGGGGCACTCAGTGTATCCCTCTGTCAAAACTGTGTCTAGCTGTCCCCGCTAAAGCCTCATGCGGTCCTAGTGGGGCTTTTCAGAGGTGGCTGGGTCTAGAGTATGGGAGGCTGAGATCAATTCCTGGTGCAGCGCTAGGCTCAAGGGTTAGAGTGTGAGCGCTGCCCACCCTAAGTGGCCTGGAGAAGACAAAGGAGCAGGGAGATGCTGCTCAGGTTTCCTAGTTGCTTTTTGTGAACTGTTTCTCCTCTGCAACCCTGCCCGTGTGCTACCCTGCCTTGGAGTCAGTCCTGGACTGAAACCTCTATGAACCGTGGGCTAAGTAAACCTTTTCTCTTTTCGCTTTGGGTGTCGGGTGTTTTGTCTCAGCAGTGAGAGTAAAGTAACACAGGCACCCTTGGAGGAATAGAGTTATTGGTGGGTTTTGTATATAATGTTTTTCGGTACCTGTCTGTAACCTGGATGACGGATACGAAGCCTAGGAGTGAAATTGACTGAGTCCCTCCCCCAGTTTAAGAAAGAGCATCGCTCGTCCCTCTGTACTTCTTGTCTAATTCTGACACCCTGGCTCCGGCCTAAGTTTTCCATCCATCATTCCCTTGTTTTAAAAACTGAGTCTTGAATACAAACATGTATATCCAATAAACTGTTGGAACTTTTTTCAAACTGTTTTACTTTGTTTCACTTTATTTTGGGGTGTGTTGTGTGTGTGTATGATTTTTTTGAGACAGGGTCTCACACTGCAGCCCAGGATGGCCTTGAACTCACTAGGGAGCCCAGGTGGGTTTCAACTTGCAGCAATCCTCCTTCCTCAGCCTCCCCAGTAGTAGGATTACAGGTGTGCAGCCACCACACCCAGCTGCTTTTTTACTTTTTAAAATAATGCTCTTCAGTAAGTAGACTTAGGAGCCTTTCATTCTTTCCCCTCAATGTTTCTCAGAGTTCCTTGGACCCGTGAGCATAGCTGCACTTTACTGGTTGTCACTGTCTTAGCACGGCCCACATGTGACTACACCATATTTCTGTACCTGCTCCCCATCGTGTTACTTCCATTGTGACAGTTCCAACAAACCAGTGGCTTGTCCTGTGGAGCCATGGGCAGGCATTTTTCTGGACAGGAGAAAGAAGAATGAGGCATCGGCCAGGCTAACGGTCCATCTTAAAGGGTAGCGCCAACCTGCTTTCCAAAGTAGCTCAAGTAGCTCACACTCCATCAGCAGTGATTTTTATTTATTTTCAACTGGGCATTTCTGAGGTCCAGTAGGTCTTCTTTTACATTTTGGATTCATACTGATTTTCACAACTGCTCTGGGCCATTAAGAGGTGCTGCACACAGAAACTTCACCCTGGGGTTCATAGGAAAATCTCCTGCCAGTAATCATAAATGCCCTATTGTCCCAAGTCGAATTTCATTCAGGTCACAGGGGAGGAGACCCTCAGTTCCCAACAGCCCCAGGGTGTCCAGAACCAGAGGCCTGTGGTGCTGTTGCTCTCTGCACCCTGCAGAAACCAGCCACGCTGCCCACAGAGCCTCGGATCCTGCATGGTGATCTGCTGCTCCTAACCTAGAAACAGGAACAAAGGAAGAAAGGAGTCACACTTGTGAAGACATTGACAGGACACTGTTCACAAGAGTGATTTGGTTTTTCATTTTATTGGTACACATTAGATATACAAAATGATAACATTTATCATGGGAAATTGTGTCCTTTTTTTTTTAATTGGGAACTTTGAAATGGTCAATAAGCATTTGCTTCCAGAATCAGCTGAGATTGAGTTGCAGAAATCATGGCCCTTGACCTGCGGAATGTGTGTCCTGAGAGTTACTCAACCACAGTGCAACAATCCAATTCCAAAACCCTACCCGGGTCTGTGCTAGTGTTCACCATTCGGTCCCTGGTTGCACTTCCGGGGAACATCCGCGCTGGCTCAGGCCCCCTAGCTGTGTTGGTGCCGTTGGTGTTGCAGGTGGGCCCAGGAAAGGTGTTTGGGCCCCTTTGGGTTATGGAGTGGCTGGGAGTGGCTTGGTTCCTTCCTCAGAGTGGCTCTGATATGGAGCAAGGATACAACACAAAGGCCCTCACCAGACACAGGGGTTTTGTCCTCGGGCTTCCCAGGCTCCAGAACCATGGCTTAATGAAGTCTCCTGTATAAATTACCTAGTCTGTGGTGTTCTGATTCAGCAACAGAAAACAGACTAAGTAAGAACATCCTTCCTAGCAGTATTACTTTAACCGATTCAAAATCCACGTGTCATTTAGCTGGCATATTACCATTCCCCTTTAATTTTATTTTTTTAATTGAGTTTATTAGTACAATCTAGGTATACAGTACAGTTACATTCATCATAGGGATCCTGTACCTTTACATAATAGGTCTTGATTCTCATTTTTTCCCCTTGTCCCTGCCCTCCCTTCACCCTCTCTTCCCCTCCCCATTTACAAACACTTTATTTCCATTTTTTCAGTTTCTCATATTTTTTTCCTCTCCCTTATTACCTCTCCCCCACCCTTCCCACTTTCCCTACACCTTTAGCCCTTTACTTCCTATTTCACATTATTAATTATCTCATTAGGATCCTGTGTACTATTATAGTTTTTCACACCAGAGAAACTATTCGGTATTTCAGTTAAAGAAATCTCTGTATGAACATTAAAAATAGGGAATCCTAAAATAAAACTAAAAAGGAAAGTAAAAGAGAAAAGGCAATGATGTA
>NW_022900936.1:6733569-6738841 GCF_012274545.1 Fukomys damarensis | reverse complement strand
ACTATAATAATAGCAGTATGTTATGTATTGATAGCAGCAACAGCTTTTCCAGGTTCTGCAGTCACCTGAACAAAATTATAGACATTCAGCACATTCCATTAAAAAAAAAAAGAAGAATATCCAGAAAACAGCAAAGTTCTGTTGCTGTTGTGGTACCTGGCGCCATTTATTTTATTAGCATCTTAATCATCATCTGGAAAGAGAACATTCTAGAGTAATATCATTAAATGTAGCTCTGATAAAGTACGATCCCTACTATGTAACATAAAGCAGGTACAAGATATTTCACATTCAGAGAGGTATGATGCAGTACTGTCCTACATCAATAATACTAGAATCAGTTTCGGTTTGAAGTTTGCTTTGTCTGCAAGTAAGATTGCTACCCCTGTTTTTTTCTGGGCTCCTGTCACATGGAGAATTGTTTTCTATCCTTTCACTTTCAGTCTATGGGCTTCTTTTTGCACTAGGTGTGTTTCTTGTATACAACATATTGTTGGATTTTGCTTCTTATTCCATTTTGCCAGTCTATTTCTCTTGACTGGTGAGTTGAGGCCATTGACATTGCTGGTTATAACTTATATGTACTGACTTATTATTGACATGCTATTGGCCTTTTGTTGACTTTTTACTTTTTCAACTTCTCCTCTTAGTTTCTTGCCTTGCCTATTTGATTTGCTCTGTTGGGCCTCATGGTGTTGTTGCCTTCATTGTCTTTTTCTAGGATCTTGTTTAGAATTGCTTGTAGTGCTGGTTTGGTATTCATGTAGTTTCTCAGGTGTTCTTTGTCATGGAATTGTCTTATTTCCCCATCCATTTTGAAAGAGAGTTTTGCTGGATACATCAGTCTAGGTTGGAGGTTGTTCTCTTTTAGTACTTGAAATATCTCATTCCAGGCTCTCCTTGCCCCAAGGGTTTATGTTGAAAAGTCTGCTGTACTTCTGATGGGCTTTCCTTTGCATATGATTTGTTTCTTTTCTCTTACTGCTTGTAGTATTTTGTTCTTCTATTGGGTTTCTGGGATCTTGATTATTATATGTCTAGGTGTAGATTTTTTTTTATTGTGGCTAGTTGGGGTCCTATATGCCTCAGTTATCTGAATGTCAAATTCTTCCCCTCTGTTTGGGAAATTTTCTGTCATTAATTCTGAGAACAGCTTTTTTAAGTCATTTGTATTTTCTCCTGCTACTTCATGGATTCCTATCAGTCTTATGTTATTCTTCTTTGCATCACCTAGGAGTTGTTGGATCGATTTCTCATGATCCCTTACTGTTTTTAAGAGACCTCTCTTTTTATGGTCACTGACTGCAATCTTATCTTCTATATCTGAGAGTCTATCTTCGCATTCTTTTATTCTGTTGCGTACAATTTTAATAGAGTGTTTAATTTCCTGGATATCTGTTTGAATCTGTTTTATGGATTCCATTTCTTTCTTGTATTGGGTGTTTATTGTTTCCATTTCTTTCTTATGCTGGGCCTTCATGGCTTCTATTATGGTCCTGAGCTCATCTATTTTTTTGTCAGTTTCTGCTCTAAAGTCTTGAATCACGACTTCCATTTTGCTCACCATCTCTATGGTTATCTGGGAAATTATTTCTGTTTTGAATTTTTCTAGAGCCTGATTGATCTGTTTTGTTACTTCCTGTGCTTTGAGTTCAGAGTGTCCTGGTGGTTCACTATCGGCCTTTTCATCCTCATTTGCCCTACTGTTTGCCATTGGTGAACTGGAAATCTGTCTTTGTGTCTTGCTTAAGTGTTTTTTCATTTTGATTTTTGTTGTCGGATTGTCCTTGGTTTAATCTCTGGGTTATCACCCAAATCTTCCTGATACAGTAGCATCCTAGCTTCTGTGTCTCTAACGACCCACAGACATTCTCATCTTCATAACATCACAGAAAACAGCTCATCAAATCAACGGAAATGCTTTATCCCAACTGATACAATCAGCAGCACATTAAGGTCAAGCACAACTTGGAAACTGACCACCTGTGGTAGTCACTAGTCTATCACCCTTAAATCATTTGAATTAAATTGAAATCAAGAAGCAGTCCAGAACACATCTGCAGTGAACAAAATTTCAATATAGTATATTTACCATTTAATGGCTCAGACAGAGTGAGGATGCAAGACCCCTGATCTCAGTTAGCTGATGGCTGAACCCCATGATGCAAACTGACCTTGGGCTGCAAGGCCCAGATTGAGTTCCCCAACCTTCTGAATGGTTGAACTCCACACCGTTCTACTACAGGTTTCCCACGCCCTTTCTTTAAAGATGTTCAAAGTTGGGAACTCAGAAAAATGCCCTTGATGGCCACCTCTGCCTCTGCAGAGTGGATCCAAAGACTGGCACAATCAGGAGGTCTGAGTGCAGGGGTGGGGGAGTTATGGGGTTCACAGCTACCTCCCGGTACTGGAGTGATGGCAGCTGGGGCAGGAGAAGGCGTGGCTCTCCTCCCCTTTAATTTAATTTTATTTCCCTTTAATGTTAATGTAAGTTCCTCCCCTCAGTCTTTCATGATCTTGACCTTTTTGTTCTCTTTGGTTGGTTGGTTTGTTTGTTTTTGAGGTGAGGTCTTGCTGTGTCATTTAGGTTGGCCTCAAATTCACTATGTAGCCCAGGCTGACCTCGAACTACTGGTGATCCACTTGCCTCAGCTTCCCAAGTGCTAGGATCACAGGCATGTGCCACCATGCCTGGCTGCTAGTCTTGACTTTTTAAAATCCAGCCCATTACTTTGTAGCTGGTCCCAGCACTCAGGAGAATTGCTGTGGGTTCAGTGGCAGCCTGGGCTACATACTAAGTTCAAGGCCAGCCTGAACTACATAGCAAGATCCTATCTCAGCAAACCACACAAAAATTGAATTCTAAAAAGCCTCCTTTTTTATCTTTATAAATAATAACCTGTGGAGTGATCCTTAAAGATTATGTCTCTCATGTGGAGGTCGAGATGGCATGGCACATTTCACAGAACAGTGGCCCTGCAGAAGTAAAACAGAAAAAAAAAAAGATTATGTCTTATTCCCCAATAAGTTTTTCTACTTCAGTTGTTTTATCATCCATTACTTATTCCTGCATGAACCACTTTATATTATACTTAATGTCAATATGGCAACTTTTGCTAATTTCACTGTTCCTTCAGTATTTACTAGTGGCAGCATTTATTCTATTGTAAAGAACAAGCCAGGGAGCCAGGCGTGGTGGCACATGCCTATAATCCTAGCACTCGGGAGGCTGACGCAGGAGGATCACCTTGGTTCCCAACAAAACCAGATCTTTACTGACCTCCTTCACCTGATCTCCTTCAGCCTGCCACACACAGGAAGACTTTCAGAGTGGGAAACCAGAAATCCCTCCAGTCAGGGCCCAGTCCCCTCCTGCCCAGTCACAGGCCTGAGAAAAAAATACACTGAGACAGAGCTAAGAGAGAAAGTGGGGCACCAGGATGACCAGTACCAGTGCAACCCACAAAGGCACTGGCCAGTCCCAGGCACTGACTTTTACTGGCAATCAGCGAGCTATGTGCAGTTTCTATGGGAATTGATGTAAACAAGGCTCATAAAGGACAGGACAAGGAATTCTCGAATTAGGAGCAGAACAGACAAAATATATGGTTGTAACACTGTCCTTCTAGTTAGAAGGTTTTAGTTATGGGAGCAGAATTTGGGTGTGAGTTACTCTGACCTTGGCATGTATGTCTCGGCCTGACTCACTTCTATAAACAACCAGTTGTGGGGTTTGTTCTTCACAGCCTGCTTTGGGCATCATCAGCGTCATGGTCCTTTGCAGGAAGACTTTCAGACTCGCCATGCTGATCACCGCCAGCTGAGTGAAGTTCACCTTCCTTCCAGTTCTATTTGCCTGTTTATACACGGAAGGGTTACAGTTGGGGAGAGGGTGCTTCAAAGCTTCTTGGATTACTTTCTCTAGTTAATTTACTAAATTAGTTCATCTTTCACTTGTTGGTGTTCAGTTTTAGGAATTTCACCCTCTACTTTGATTCAATTTGACTTTATTCTACTTTAATTATTTCTTTTATTTAATTTATCTTTTTTATTGTTTTGAGACAAAGTTTCACTGTGTTGCCCAGGCTAGTCTCCAACTTCTGGACTCAAGTGATCCTCCTGCTTCAGGTTCCTGAGTAGTTAGGACCACAGACACTTGCCTCCTGGCTTAACTTTCTTTCTTTTATTTTATTTTAATTTAATTTAATTTATTTATTTATTTATTTTTTTGGTACCGGGGTTTGAACTCGGGCCCTTGCGCTTGCAAGGCAGGCCACCGAACCGCTGAACTAAATCCCCGGCCCTTTACTTTATTTTTTAAACATTATAACATTCAAATGTTCCTACAAGTGCAAACTACCCAAAACAATGCATTCCTGGAGAACTATCATTTCCTTCACCCTATCTCTATCCAGCACCCCCATAGCCAACTTGTTAATTTCTACTTTATTTTTCCTAGGTTTCTTTTCCCTTGCAAAAAAAGAAATTATACTTGAATATTTTACTACTCCCTCCTCTTGTCCACAAAACAGCATAAGATGGTACCTTTATCTAGCCTTCCCCTCCACACACACTAATCAGTATATCCTGGAAATCATTAAGTCCACAGAGTTCTTACTGTTTCACAACCGCCCAGGGCAGCCTGGCGTGAACACGCAGAGCAGGAAGGTGCTCAGCCAATCCAAACGCTGCCATGCAACCACACAAACTGCAACCTGCGACCTTGGACGGACACACATACGTGTCCCTACGGGGGTAACGTTTCATCAGGGTAAGTTCTCCGCACTGCGGGAAATGGGGTAGGGGAGACACAGGCAGGGTATGTCAAAAGCAGCGTCTGAGAATACTGTGCAATTCCTTTCCTATCGGGAAGGACCGAAACCGAACATCTGTCCATTCGTTGCATTTGTTTTTATTTGGGTACTGGGGACTGAACTCAGGACCTTGCTCTTGTCAGACAGGCGGCGGCACCACTGAGCTAAATCCCCAGCCCCATCTGTCCATTCGTTTTAGGCCCAGTATTATGTCATTTTTGTGCCGATCACATCTTCTGCCTTTCTTTAAATTGGATCTTTCACGTTTGGTTCCCTCAACCTTTCAGAATCATTCACACAGTGGGACTTTCAACCCTTTATCTGTGACGCATGCTGCATAGTATTTGCGCAGTGCTCTTTCCTAAGTCATTACCGGGGGATTATTTCCTCCTGGCCCCGCAGCAGCTTCTGCGCCACGCTGGGACCGCAGGGGCGGGGCCGCGCATGCGCACTGAGCA
>NW_022900936.1:6720761-6733126 GCF_012274545.1 Fukomys damarensis | reverse complement strand
CTGCACACACAGACGCGCACGCGCAAGCGCACTCCGAGTCCTCCTTGGCTGTCAGGGCCTCCTCCCTCCCTCTGTCTCCACGTTCAGCTGAGTGCGGGCCCGCTGCCTTCCCCGGACACCCACCCCCAAGGGCTTTCTCTTTCTGACACTGACGGGGTGTCCGGTCGTTCAGCTCTGACACTAATCCGGGGGACAAGCGGGACCCACTAAGGGCTCAGACAGCAAAGACTGCCGCCCCAGCTGGGGTCTCCTCCGCAGCTCTCCCCTGCCCAGCGGGCATTGTGAGTCCCCTTCCCTGGAAGGACCGCTGGCTCGCCTGCCTACCGTTACTTGCTATTACCACAGCCCTAGGAGCGCTCCTCTCCACTGGCCTGAGCCCGGCCTGAGGCCCACCACCTAGGGCCGAAGATTAGGAAAACAGAGACCTCGGGCGCTGAACCCTCCAGAGCTAGACCTACTGGCATTCCGGGTCGCCCTTCTTCACCTGGAGCTGATTAATAGTTCAGGGCTCTGGACTGCATCTCTACGTGCACTTGTGGGGAAGGACATGCGCAGTAGACACAGCCGACCTGACTCAATCACACCTGTCAATCCTGTTGCCCACCCTGCCCTGGAAGACCCCGGGAGGCGCAAGGTTTGAAATTCTTACACCCCGTGCCTTCAGCGCCATTGGTCACACAGGAGAACCTAGAAACCCAACTTGCACACCATCACCCAGGGTAACAGGAGTATACAACAGGTAGGGCTCTGACTGAGGAGGTGACAGGGTGACCAGCCAGGAAGCTCTCTGCACCAACCCCACCTTGAAGGGATGATGTGGTTTTACTACATAGGCGTAATTACTTGGCCATGGTGTTCGCAGCCCGCAGCCCTCCTCCCCTCACTGAGACTTCCTCTGCTGACCTGGTCACCAGTCCCGCCCTGAGTCTACCCGGAAGCCCACCAGTCCACGGACAGGAGCTCGGGATGGTTGAAAGGTGCTCTGGCCACACACATGCTCCCATCACTCAGGAAACCCAAGGGTGTAGGGAGCTCTGTGCTGGGAACTGGGGTCAAAACCCAAATATTGTGTGTATTTTGTTCCATACCATGCACCCTAAAAACCACTACTCGGTCTAACTGTGAGGAAACCATCAAACCCCAGGAGAAGAACATTTTACAAAATAGCTGACTGGCCTACAAACCATCAGATCTTCAAAATACAGAGTGTGAGAAACTGCCCCAGCGGGGGGAGGTAAGGAGACACCTCAGTTAGTCTGCCGTGGGGTCCCGGCCAGGGTCCTGGAGAAGCAAAGGACTTTGGGGGAAAAAAAAGAGGAAATCTGAGATCTGTGTTGTGGTGTAAGCATAAAGCAGGTGCCAACAATACAAGTTACCAGTATTGGCTCATTAATTGTTAACAAGTGGACTATAGGAATGGGGGATATGAATGAAAGCAAACTCATGCATTGGAACTCTCTTCACTCTTTTACAATTTTCTTGTCTAGCTATCTAAAACTTTTCTAAAAGCAAAATTTACTCCCCTTTTTTTTTGGCAGTACTACCCACCCCCAGTACTGGGGGTTGAACCCAGGGCCTTGCATTCACCACTGAGCTTACCCCCAGCCCTTTTTAAATCTTATATTGAGACAGAGTCTTGCTAAATCTCTAAATTTCCCAGGCTGGGCTCAAAATTGTGATCCTCCTGCCTCAGCATCCAAGTCTACTGAGATTACTGGCACCACACCCAGCTGGTTTCAAAGTGATAACTGACTGCAGCTAGAAAATGCAGGCTAGAAATCACCAGAGAAACTCCAAAAATAACAGAAGAAAAGGGCAGCAACAGCAGGCCTGGAGAATGCAGAGCCGCCCAGCCAGCCCAGGCGCACCCCCCAACAGTGGCAGCTCAACTGCTGGGCACCGGGGACATCAGGGTACGAGCGGAAGCCTCCAGCCTCGCCCTTCCTGCCTTGAGGCAGCCCTGACCCCTGGCACAGCTGGCCATGGACAGCAGCCGGCAGGACTGATAAATATCAGGGCCTGGACAGGCTGACTTCTAAATTGAGGCTGACACACAGTGACCCCATGACTGTTCCCTCCCTAAAAGTAGCAGGGAAGTCCAGGGCCTGAGCTAGGAGTTGAACTGTGTGCCCGTAAAAAAGTTACATTTTAGTCCCAAGCCCCAGTAGCTCAGAATGCACCCTCTTTGGGAAATAGGACCATCATGGCTGTCATTAGTTAAAGCGAGGTTGCACTAACCCAGTGTGCCTGGTGATTTGACAAAAAGACAGAGACCTTGTGGTGACAAAGGCAGAGGCGGCAGTGTGCTCCGAAGCCAGAGGAGCCCTGCTGGGCTCAGAGGGACCTGTCCCGCCACCATCTCAGTTTCAGGCTTCCAGGCTCCACGGCTACCAGGCAACTGTATTCCAGTTCCTTCAGCCACCCTCTTTCCAACACTTTGTTACAGAGGCAGACTAAAGCAGTCTTACTGAAGTGTCCTCCTGGGGTAATGAAGATACTTGCTACTTTCTACTGGATACTTTGTGTTTTGAGATAGGGTCTCCCTATGTAATTCCGGCTGGCCTTGAACTCACTATGGAGCTCAGGTTGGCCTCGAACTCCCAGCCATCCTCCTGCCTCAGCTTCCTGGGACTATAGGCGTGCCCACCATGCATGCTGTTTTATGTTTTGAGCTATTTGATCACAGGATCTACTGATACAATGAAGTTACAATCAAATAAGGAAAGCATCCAGAAAGTAGGCTTTCAAATGTGAAGGACAAATTGGGCATCTAGAGTAGCTGAACTGCTGAGCTGAGAAGTCAGGTATTTTGGACCAACACAGCCTCAGGAAAAATTACCAGGAGGCACCGTGTATGCATAGGCTGGATCAGAGGCAGGAGAGAGCCGTGCCCTAGCCAGGTAGAAATGATGAGCCTGGCGCCAATGGTGTCCCTGTGTGCAGGTGGGGTGTCTCTCCAGGCCCTTGGGGTCCCGAACAGAACTGGACAGGACACACACAAAAGGCATAGAGGGCGAGCATTACTGGAGGTGGAAAAGAGTGCGCTCTGCAGAGAGAGAAGAGACCCAGGACAATAGAAAGGGGGCCTTTGTCATCTCCCTCTCATGCAAATAAGGCACTGGGACAGTGGTCCTATCACTCACTCAGTCTCCACCTTGCGAAAACTGTGCTATGGGAAAGATGGCTTGCTTTCCGGCAGTATGTAAATGAAGGATCAGGAGCACTGTCTTTTGATTGGCTGTGCCCATATGCAAATGAAGGATTGAAAAGAGGATCTTCTGATTGGTCCTATGTACAGCACCACATTCAAATGAAGGACTGAAAATCGCACTTTTCTGATTGGTTCTGTGTAGAGCAATGATGTCACAGAATTGGGAGTGTTCCTCATCCTGCTGCCTTAAAATTGGCTTTTAAGATTTAAAAAAAAAGTGGGGGGGACCAGCTGAAATTCCTCCCATATCAAGTGCTTTGGAAAAAAGGTCTTAGTCATAGTCATGACTCCCTGTAAATACATGTGCTCTGCTTGGCTTCAGCAGATGAAATGCTGCTGCTTTGTGCTGCTTGCATTTGAGACCTCTATGCTGATCCGGAATTGGAATTTATGTTGGCCTGGCAATGTGTATGTCAGCTTCCCTCGGCCTGCACCAGCCGATGTGATGTCTCCTCCATGTCTCTGTTAGCCGGGTTTGCATCTCTGTGGCCTGAGGAAAACAACCTCGAAGAGGAAAGGGTTGTTCTCACGGTTGCCAAGGTTTCAGTCCATGTCCACAGGCTGCGTTGCTCAGGCCCATGGTAGAGCAAAGGCATCATAGTGGAGGCCCTGGCCGAGGAGGCTGCTCACTTCACCGCAGCAGCCAGGAAGCAGAGAAAGCAGGGAGAGAGACAGAGAGGATGGGCCCAGCCGGATGTGGGGTCACACGCCTGCCTGTGTCCCAGCACTTGGGAGGCTATGGCGGGAGGATCGCTGTAAGTTCTGTGTCAGCCTGAACTACATGCTGAGTTCAGTGCCAGCCTGTGCTACAGAGCAAGACCTGTCTCAAAACAAAGAAAGAAAGAAAGAAACAGAAACAACCCAGAGAGGATGCAGACAAGGATAAGATACAGTCCCTGGGTCATTCGCTAGTCACTGCCTGATGCCTTCAAGTTCTGACCTCATCAGTAGATGAAGCCACAGATGTGACCCAGTCCCCTCCTATAGTCCCTGCTCTGCTCAGCTGAGACTCCTGGAGACAATCACAGCAATGCCCTCAGGTATAAATACAGCTTTTTAGGGTTCTCTCCCAAATTACAAAACCTATTTTCTCTTCCATTCAGTGACAACCTTTGTTTCTCGCCATGGCTGGAATGTGCTGCCCCAAATTCCTGTGTCGAAAACCTAATCCCAGAATTCCTATGCTGATGGCACTGGGAGGTGGGGCCTTGGGAAGGAAATGAGGGTTAGGTAAGGTCATCCGCATGGTGGCCTCAGGATGGAGCTGGTGGCTTTGGAAGAAGAGGAAGAGAGGACAGCATGGTGGTGCACGCCTGTAATGCTAGCACTCTGGGAGGCTGAGGCAGGAGGATAACAAATTTGAGCTCAGCCTCTGCAATTTAGCGATCCCCTGTCTCAAAAGAGACAAAAGGGGGAGGCACTAGAGATGTCACTCCATGCAACAGTCCAGAGTTCCATCCTCATACTATCAAAAAGAAGAAGAAAAGGGCAGGGAATTTAGCTCAGTGGCACTGCACCTGCCTTGCAACTGCAAGGTCCTGAGTTCGATCCCTGGTGCAGGGCTGGGGGGAGGAGGACAGATCTGTACTGACACATGCTTGCTCTGGCTCTGTGGTGCTGTTTGCCTTGTTTTGGTGCAGCAAGAAGGTCCTACCACTTTTCTCTGAAAATAAGACCCAACTGGAAAATCACCATCCTTGAAAATTGGAGGTGGAACATGCCGGCCCTTTTCCTTACAAAGCAGCCACAGAGCAAGAGAATAGTGAGACAGATAAGGCAAGGATGGGCTGCTTGGGGCTGGCATTTTTTATCTCTAGTTTTCAAGACATTATTTTCCAGCTAGGTCTTATATCTGGGGAAAGAGAATAGGTGCCAGTGTAATGCTTTTGAACTTCCCAGCCACCATATGAGCTAAATAAACCTCTATTCTTGGTAAATCACCTGGTTTCAGTTACTTTGTTACAGCAACAAAAAAATAAAAGATTGTGCTCTATATGCTAAATCTTCCAACTTTCATTAATAAAAATATGTATGGCTGGGCTTGGCAGTCCACATCTGTAATCCCAACCACTTGGGAGGATGAAACAGGAGAATCATTTGAGCCCAGAAGGTCAGCACCAGCCTGGACAAAAACAACAAGAGATTGTCTCAAAAATAGTCAAGCGGCCCAGGATTTAGCTCAGTGGCACCGCGCCTTCCTCTCAAGTACAAGATCCTGAATTCAATCCCTGGTACTGGAAGATAAATAAATAAATAAACAAATACAAATAAAAATAAAAATAAGGGACAGGGATTTTAGAACAGTAGCTGCAGTCATCCAGGGTTAAGGAAAGCATGAACAAACAGTATAATCCCAGCACTCAGGAGGCTGAAGCAGGAGGATTGCTATGAGCTTGAGCCCAGCCTGAGCTACAGTGAGTTTAAGGCCAGCTTGAACTACCTAGTGAGACCCTGTCTCAAAAAAAACAGAAACAAAACAAAGCAACAACATCAAAAAAACAACAAATGATATGTCCAGGGAACAGAAAGAAATTTCTTTGCATAGGAGAAATGGTAGCCATCATTGTGAAATGACTGCGTAGCTTCTGTGCTTCTTGTTTCCATGCCAACATGCTGAGCATGCTCACAAAGAAGGCTTGTCCACTCCTCCTGGGTTTTAGTATTTGGCCCAGGGGTTTATTGAATACTACACTGAAAAGAAAAAATTAAAAAGTAAAAGTATACATTTGCTGATTCTGATGGTGTATGCTGAGAATGTCGGCACTCCAGGAGGTTGAGGCAGGAGGATCATAAGTTTGAGCCCAGCCTGGGGAACTAAGCAATTTAGTGAGACCCTGTTTCCCTGAAAAGACCTAGCCTGTATCCGGCAGACAATCATACCTTGCTATTCTCTTGCTGGGCGGCCACTCTGTAAGGCAGGTAAGGCAGGAACAGGCTGACTGGGGCTGGGAGTTTTGATCTCTAGTTCTCAAGGCCGATTATTTGCCGGTGAGGTTGTATTTTCCATTCATAAAGGGGCTGGGCCTGGTGCTGTGGCTCGGTGTGAAGGCCCTGAATTCAATCCCAGTACCAAAGAAAAAGAAAGGGCACACTTGCTTCAGGAGTATCTTTTCACTGACACATCCTCCTGGCCCTGGAGCGTTGTGATCACTCCATTCGTGTTTTACTCATCCTCGGCACTTTGAGTCCTGCGGGTCTTTGCCAAGCATCTGTGAGGAGACATGGCAGAGCGGACTCCTGGCTGGCTCTTGGTGTCTGTTCTTCCTGCACAGCATTGGCATTTACAGCTTGCTGCAGGCTGACGCAGAGGTGCCCACACCTCCCAGGCACCCTTCCCAGCGTGGCCCGAGGGGCCGGCAGAAAGTGAGCAGGGCGGTGTGTGCAGCACCGGACCATCCTGAAGGAGAGGTGCAGAGGCCGATGTCTGTGTCCCTCCAAATCCACGGGTTGAATCCCAGCCCCGTGGGAGCCTGTGTGACCCCGCTGGGCTGAGCCACCCGCTGCAGACCGAGGACTGCTGCATTGTGCTGCACGCTGGGAATACAAAGCAAACAGCCTTTTGTGGAGTTCTGTATGGGAAGAGAGATGTTTTACACAGAAGACAGCATGCTCGTTTTAAAAAGGATTTATTGCGTGTCTATTATGTACCAGACACTGTGCTGGCAGAACAAAGCCAAAGGCGACATAAAGCTCTGGACATAAATGCACATGGTCACCGTCCCGTAGGGAACGGGCAGAGGGCCAGACATGTCCACTCGCCTTTACTTCAAAGGTTATGAGAAAGTTCATGTACATTTCTAGGAGCTATAAATGCCTAGCTCACTGCTGCTTTTATTCCTCACTGTCATGGCTGTCTGGTTGTACCCCTCCAAAGCCTCGTGAGGTCACAGAGGGGCTTTTTCCTAGGTGGCTGGATCTAGAGGGCATGACTGATTCATGGTACAATGCTAGGATCAAGGGTGTGAGTGCTACCTGTCCTAAATAGCCTGGATCAAATATAAGGGACAGAAAGAGCTGGGGTCATCCCTTGTTGCTTTGCTGGCTTCTGCCCACCGTGAACTGTTTCTCCTTTGCATCCTGTCTGCCTTATCACCTGGCCTTGGAGCCATTGGATTATAGACTGAAATCTCTACAAACTGTGAGCTAAACGAACCCTTTCCCCCTTTAGCTTGGGGTGTTGGGTATTTTGTCCCAGTAACAAGACATGTGAGGCATTTACATTCTCTATGCTGCTCAGAAGCCATGAAAATACGCATGTGGTGTGATCAAAAGATAAGATGAGTATTATCTTTTTAATTGTAGTCAATCACACTGCCACGAATCCCTGTAAAGATCCTCCCCCTCGCTTGGAACACAGTGATCACACGATCCTCGCAGCTTCCTGCAGCAGCTCTGGAGCCCTCTTTCCTGAGTGTCTTAATTGTACCGTCCCGGCTGCCTCGATGTCCTGAATTGATTCCAAATGTTTCCCTTTTGTGTTCATTTTGACTTTGGGGAAGAACAGTAAGTCACACAGTGCCAGATCCATTGTATATGGTGAATGAGGACACAGCGTCAGGTTTTCACAAGCTGCCTTACTGTTGGATGGTGCTGGGCAGCAGCTGTCACTGTATTTTTGATCACACCCCATAAAGTCACTCAGGAAAGAGGTCTCCAGAGCTGCTTCAGAAAGTGGCCACAATGGTGGGATGAGCGTGTTCAAAGCAAGGGGTAAGATTTTTTTTTTTTTTGAGACAGAATCACATTATGTAGTCCAAGCTGGTGTTAAACTCACTATGTAGCCCAGGCTGGTCTCAAACTCTCAGCAACTTTCCTGTCTCAGCCTCCTGAGTGCTGGGATTACAGGTGTGAGCCACCATGCCCAGCTTGAATTTCAATTTATCAGAAGAAAAGCAGAAATCCAGTGTGTCTGGAGCCCCAGTTTTCCTGTGGGGATGCTCAGGACGAGTTAGGGTCTTGTTCGCCCTAGCATGAAGAGCAAGGAGACCCCAGGCACAGTCTCTTTTCCTGTGTGTTTCGTCTTCCGTGGGGCCACTGCGTCGCCCCGCTGGGTCTGTCCCCGGGCTGCAGTTTGCTCTTCACCTAGCCCCTTAGAAAGCCAGGGTAACTGCAGGGGTCATGGGAGGCGCAGTTCTGTCTTCCATGCCTGTCTCGAGGTCCAAGTGAATGAAAATCCACAAATCACAGTCCCGGGCACAGAGTTAACGCTCAATAAGCGTAAGTCAGAGCTGTTGCGACGGTGGTACTCGATGGAGGCCCCTTATGAACCTGGCTTCTGTTCTCTCCGCCGTCCGAGCTGGGAAATAAGACGCTGGGAAGAAAGCTGGAGGTCGCTTCCAGCCCGGAGATCTGTGCCCCGGCTTTGGCTTCGGGAGGCGAACTCAGGGGCCCGCGGGCCTGCAGCCGCGGGTGGAGTTCGGTGTCCTGAGGTTGTTGGAACAAATTAGCACACGCTAGGAGCTTACCTCACCCACCTTCATTCTCTCTCACTTTCTGGAGGCCGCAGGGCTGTGGGGCACAACGCCCCCCACCTTCTGCCTGGCGTGTGGCTGTCGCTGGGATCCCTGCCTGTCTGTGGACTTCTCCAGGTGGCTCTGCGTTTCGCCGTCTTCTGCCTTTCTCACAGGCGTGTGGTGCCCAAATGTGGTCCCTGCACACCAGAAGGGAGGCTGAGGCAGGGGGATCGCAAGTCACAGCCCAGCCAGGGCAATGTAGTGACTTAGTGAGACCCTGTCTCAAAATTGAACAGAGACGGTAGTGGAGATGAAGCTCAGTGCAAAGGACTCAGGTTCAATCCCCAGTGCAGACACAAAATAAAAACCCAGTAGTCTGTCTCCTGCTCAGGAGACCGGGTCAGTGGCCCAGGAAGGGCTGGGTCCCCATTTCCCAAGGGTGCCTCCTCATTTCGCTCTCCCAATGGGGAAGGGGTGCCAGCATCAGGATACAGCTAGGGAGGAAGCAGGCGAAGGGCCCGTCCTTGCGGAGCTGAAGTCCTGCTAAAAGCAGACAATGCAGAAGAGGGAAAGTGCTCAGGAGGCTGAGGCAGGAGGATCACCATGAGTTCGAGGTCAGCCTGGGGGGCTACATAGTGAGAGGCCCTGTGTCAAACACAAAACAACAATGAAAACGAGTGGAGGAAGACAAGAGGAAGGGAATAAAAGAGAATCAAGATGTCATGTGCATGTCCCACTTCCCCAAGAGGAATTGCGATCATTCTGTTCGGCAAACGTGAACTAATAAAAATAACGCACAAAAAGAGGCAAGAAATAGTGTCCTTGCCGGGTCCAGTGGGGCACACCTGTCGTGCCAGCTACCTGGGGGATGCGGCGTTCACTGCCAGCTTGGGCAACTTTGTGAGATGCTGTCTCAGGATGGAAGAAGGCCCGGGGACATAGCTCAGGGGAGGAGCACTTGTCCAGCTGTGTGCAAGGCCCTGGCTTCCATCCCCCATACCATGAATAAATAAGGGAGTATTACACTAAAAAGTTCAACGTGATACGTATCCACGTGCAACACAGTGTTAAGTGTGATGGAGGAAAGGCAGGCAGGGAACGCTGAGGGGTGCGATGTGTGTGTGTGTGTGTGTGTGTGTGCTCGTGTGCGCGCAGAGATGCTTTAAACAGCTGTCATGGTCCCCGGGGGACATTGGGTGCCCGATGGAAGGGAGGGGACAGAGAGGCGGCTGTCGGGAGGACAGGCTCCTAGAGATAAGAGGAGGCCACAGTGCCCAGGTCCTCCTGGCTGGGCCTGGGGCGGGTGGGGAGGGAGGAGATCTGAGAGGCAGAGGATGGAGGGGACATCAGGAGGTGCTGTCGGCCCTGGCTGTGGTGGCTCCGACTTCCAGACCTTGGTTGACATAGTTAAGCAGGTGCCAGTTGCAGGCCCAGACAGAAGCCTGGGGAGGAAACACCCCGAATACACGTTTTATGTTAAAATATTCCGTCACCCAAGAGTGGTGGTGCATGCCTATGTGTAATCCCAGCACTCAGGAGGCTGACACAGGAGGATCACCATGAGTTCGAGGCCAGCCCGACCTACGTAGGGAGACCCTGTCTCCAAATTTTTGTTTTTCTTTTCAAAAGCTAACTCAGGCCTTAAAATAAAAATTCAGAAACAAGTGCATTTTATCTAGCAATTCTGAGAATTGAAAGCAGGCGATCATACGAGTGCTGTTCTAAGGGCTGGGTTCAATCCCCAGCACCACCAATAATAATAATAACAATTTTGAAAATAACACGAATAACATCTCGGAGCTTCTAATCAGCTCCTGAAGTTGCACAACACTTGGGGGAGAGGATAACAGGAAATGCAGCCTTGCTACAGAGGAGGAAAGGAAATTATCATTTCCCCGCTTGTCTTCCACACTGTTTACATAAAAATATTCTGCCCTCTGAGATGTTTTGACTTTGGGAACCCTCCCCCTGACTGCCGGAAACCCTCAGGGTGAACATCTTGATGCTTTGTTTCTATGCAGCCACTGAGACTCCGCATAGATAAGCAAATTTTTAATTAAAGACGGCAGAGCAAGGCAGAGAATCTCACTTTTTGTACTTCTAGGCTCACCATCAAGCCCGGGACTCCTGCTCTTCAGTTTTCTCCAGTGTAGAGAGCAGGGCCCGGGGAAGCTCTCAGCTGTCTCTCCTCCCACATGGCTTTCTTCCTGGGCTCTGAGCCTCAGAAGGAAATCACCCTGGGCAGCCACGCAGCCTCCTGGGTCCCCGTTTTGTCCACTGTGTTTACTTATTTTTGTTTGTACACTAGGCAAGTGGGTTCTGTCCCCCGAGAGCTATGGAGGAAGGTATTGGTGCATGGGGGGGGTGGAACCCCAGGCTTCACGCTTGGCCTGGGAAGCAATTGCTTTATCATTCTGCTACCCCCACCCCCGGGCCTTTTAAAAAAATTTTGAGATCTGTTCTCACTAAATCACTAAACTGTCAGCTCGGCCTGGGATTGCAAGCACGTGCCACTTCCCTGGCTATCCCAGCCTTTTTTACGTTTTGAGACAGGGTCTCCCTAAATGGACCAGATTGGCCTTGAAATTGCATCCTCCTGCCTCAGCTTCCCAGATGGCTGGGATTTGCCCAAAGTGAGCATTCTTTTCTTTTCTTTCTTTCTTTCTTTCTTTGTGTGTGTGTGGTACTGGAGATTGAACTCAGGACCTTGGGCTTGCCAGGCAGGCATGGTACCACATCCCTGGCCGCATGGTGATCACTCTTAAGGGACATGATGAAAGGTTATCAGTCTCAGAAAGCTACCTTGATCCTATGGCCACTGGCTACCTGGAAGGCACTCGCATTAAAGTACCCACACCCAGTTGCCCAGTTCTTTAAAAAAAAAAATCCCTTCTACACTGGCAGATTTGATATGGTAACTAATGGCTGCAATGTGGTCCAATGTTCTCCCCCTCCCTTGTTATACTCCATCTTTTTAATCTTTTTTTTTTTTGTACGGCGGGGGGGGATTGAACTCGGGTCCTTGCGCTTGCAAGGCAGGCCACTGAACGGCTGAGGTAAATCCCTGGCCCTAAAGTTACTATTAAATCCCTCCTCTTTACTGCTTGTCTTTAGTTAGGACCAATTACTGTCAAAATCTTTTTAAAATATGAAAAAGTTTTAATCCCTCAAATTCTTCGATTTTAAAAAAAGTCTGTTAATTTAGCTGGGTGTGGCAGCGCATGCCTGTAGTCCCAGCACTCAGGAGGCTGAGGCAGGAGGATCTTCATCGCTCTGGGCCAGACTAGGCTACATAGTGAGTTCAATCTAGCCTGAACTACACAATACCCTGTCTCCAAACTAAAAAAAAACAACAACAAAAAAACCCCAAAACAACAACAACAACAAAAACAACACACTAATTTAAAGTATGCAAAAATCCCCAGTTCTCAGGCCAGCGGCTAGGCCCCCTGAGAAGTGGGTACCTGGGAAGCACATAGTAAGTCCGGGCTCATGCAGTGAGGAGCCTGGGCTGAGTCCTTGGGGGAAATCTCCCTGCTCCGACCCCACCCCACTAACAGGTCCGGGGTGGAGCCGTCGGCCCAGCGAGTTCCCTGGACCTCTTCCAGGGGCAGGGCAGCGTCCCGCGCCCCAGGCCACCCTCTGGGCCGCGGATTCGAATCAGGCGGTCCGGGACACCGCGGGGCAGACTGAGGGCCCCG
>NW_022900936.1:6711706-6720206 GCF_012274545.1 Fukomys damarensis | reverse complement strand
CCCTTCCCGGCCCCGGGTGGGGTGGCTGAAACCGGCGACCGCGTGGACGGCCGTGGGAGACTGGACAGCCCCGCCGGGGTGAGCGGAGAGAGCCCAGACCCGAGCGCGGGTCACCTGTCTCCCTGGTCTTCCCTCCCCAGAGTCCGCCTGCAGGCAGAGAGCGGGCACCGGGCAGGGGAGGAAGTCACAGCGTCGTCGGCCCATCCGCAGTCGGGTGCCCGGTGATAAAATAACCCTCAGAGGCCCGAAGAGCGGCAGAAGCGCCCGGGACTCATCATCTGCTGCCTCTTTGCCTTCCAGCCCCGGCCCCGCACCTTGGCGACCCTGGACGCTGGCCGCCGCCGGAAGCCAGGTAAGCTCGAGTGTGGCCGCGGACATCTGGGGGGCTCCTGGGGCCTCTGCTCTCTCCACAGACCGAGCCACCGCAGGGGATTCCTGCACACTCGCAGGCGGAGGAAAGCCCGGGGCACACTCAGCCCTGCTGGTGCCGCAGTGCAAATAAGGGCAGGGTCACATCTAAGGGAGCCCGCGCGGGAGCGCCCGCCGCCGTCTGGCCCCTTCGGAAGCGCTTTCAGCCCTGTCTGCGGCCTGCAGGGCAACTCCTGTAGTCCGAGCAAACACACTCCAGCCCGTGCTGTGCGGAAGATTAATCGCCCCAGCCTCTCTTTTGTTACCCTGCACGGGTGACTAAATACTGTTACAATTACCAGGGAAAGGCTTGCTTTCATTTGTTACACTGTCAATATAAACCAGGCTTTTTAAAACCCTGGAGAGCTCATCTGGCTGGGCAGGACGGTGTATTTGATTTACCTTACTCCCCACTTGTGGCTTAGTGTGCAGTTATTTGTAATGTGGCAAGAAAGCTCAGGGATGGGAAAGCAGTTTTTGGTGGTTTTTCTATTTATTAATCTGAATGTTCAGAGTTTTGATTCAGTTACCATTCTTTACAGTGAAGAAAAAGGAAGCAAATTAACAAGTGATATAATTTTCAGCCCAGATGATTCTTGCAAGCAATAGCTCAGTAATGGAAAACAGATCTTTCTGTTGCATTCAAATGTAGCTTCTTTTAAAATTTTATTTATCAGTGCTTGTTTGCATCACTTAATGATCACCTTCCCCTGGGGGGTTGGGATGGGTACTTAACACAACTTCACTCTTCACATCTTCCCCCTCCTCCCTACAATCATTCAATTTTGTTTTCAATGGAATGTAGGCAGAACCTATTGGTTGTCTGCGAGAACAAAGATATTATGGCACACTGCCTAATGCCAGCAGGTGGCTTTGAGCGTTGTCTATTGCGGTGAGAAAGTCATTGGTGAGAACAGAGATCACCGCGGAGAAATGCTAGGCTGTGCAACTTCCCGGTTGGCCCTCAGCACGTCTCACGTCTCACCTGCTGAGGCGGTGGCGCCCCAGATTTGGGGACGGAAGGCGTTGCTGGGGAGGATGCAGAGCTCGCTGCCTCGCCCTGGACCCGCTCTTTGCAGAGCAGACGAAGGCACAGCGACTGCAGGCCCAAACGCCTTGCTCAATGGCGCCCTCTCCCGACAAAGCAGGAGAATTTCCGGGGTCCATCGAGCAGCTAAAAATTAGAATAAAATCTAAATTTGATAAAAGGCCCCAGTGCCTTGTGCACACCGTTGCCCAGTCAGGGGCGCGCACCTCCCGCTGGAAGTCCGATGGACTCTGTTCTCTAGATGTTAAGAAAATACCCGAACCTTAAACGCAGAGTTTAACTTGCACACATTTCTCTGCCCAAAACAGACATGAATATGTAGACTTTTCCTTCAGCGAGAAAGGAACTTTAAGATCTCGGGGAGATAATCGGGATATTTACAGCATAATATTTGAAAGCTGTGCGTCTGACGGGTGGAATTTAAAGCCGGCAAGTCACGCTGTTTCAGAGGTGGGGTGTGGGGCTTTGGGGGGGCGTCGTCCTCCCTCGGTGCCGCCCGCTGCTTCTCTGTCCTCCCAGGTTGCGCACTTGTGTTACACTCTGCCGGGTCACAGGCCGTGGAGCCCTGCTCAGGAGTCCTGGTGGCAGGAGAAAGAGACGGGCAGTTAGGGATGATTTGTAATCACAAACGGAGCTCTTTGGGACTTTGGAGGGGGGCGGTTTTGTTGTTGTTGTTTTTTTTTTAATTTTGGAGATGGGGCTCCCTGTGTAGTTCGGGCTGGACTTGAACTCACTGTGTAGCCCAGGCTGATCTCGAACTACTTACGCGCCACCACACCCAGCTTACACACAGAAATAACTTCCGGCAACACCCCCACCTCCCAAGATGAAGAGCAGTGCAAAGGATTTTGTTACAAAAGCCTCACTTGACTTCCCTGTCTCCTCACAGATTATTATAAAATGCGGCTGCTAAATGTCTGCAGGGGCCTTTTTCTTTTTGAGACAGGGTCTCATATATGTAGCCCAGGCTGACCTCAATTTGTGATCCTCCTGCCTCAGCCTCTCAAGTGCTGGGATTAAGACATGTACCACCTCAGGCTCTTCTTTTTCTCCCTCCTTCCTTCCTTTCCTTCCTTCCTTCCTCCGAAGGGCAGGGATTTACAGGTGTGCACCACCCAGAATCCTTGGCTTCCCCGAATCCTTAATCCTTTCTTTTTTTTTTTTAATTGCGTTTATTGGTACAATCTAGGTATACAATACAGTTACATTCATCATTGGGATTCTGTACCTTTACATAATAGGTCTTGATTCTCATTTTTTCCCCTTGTCCCTGCCCTCCCTTCACCCCCTCCTCCCCTCCCCATTTACAAACACTTTATTTCCATTTTTTCAGTTTCTCATATTTTTTCCCTCTCCCTTATTACCTTTCGCCCACCCTTCCCACTTTCCCTACACCTTTAGCCCTTTACTTCCTATTTCACATTATTAATTATCTCACTAGGATCCTGTGTACTACTATAGTTTTTCACACCAAAGAAACTATTCGTTATTTCAGTTAAAGAAATCTCTGTATGAACATTAAAAATAGCGAACCCTAAAATAAAACTAAAAAGGAAAGTAAAAGAGAAAAGGCAATGATGTAACATTAAAATAATCCTTAATTCTGGAGATGAAAATGGTCCCTGAACATATTTAAATTGCTTCTTGCTCTTATACTCTTATCTTATTCTTTTTTTCATTATTTAGAGAATACTTTATTAGTTTCTGTAATCAAACCCACATAGATAATGACCTTACATATTTAGTATGATGTGTTACCCCTGTACACATGGAAAAAAATAGAAATAAAAATAAATTAACATTTCTAGACCAATATGGCTGTCCATTTCTGTACAATGCCAACTCAACACAATAAATTGGGATGACTTTTTCCAAAGTTGGCAGCACCATTAAAGTTTCCCAAAATTCAATTTATATATATATGTATATATATTTATTTATATTTATATAAAAAGACGTTATACATCAATGACAGCAACAGCTTTTCCAGGTTCTGCAGTCATCTGAACCTTAATCCTTTCTTTTCGTTTTCTTTCTTTCATTCTTTCTTTTTTCTTTCTTTTTTTTTTTTTTTTTTTTTTTTTTGTACTGGGGATTGAACTTGGGGCCTAGTGCTTGCCTGGCAGGTGCTGGAACCACTGAGCTAAATCCCCGGCCCCCAGAATCCTTTCTTGCAGTGCCGCACAGGTTTGGTGCCATTCATAATTTGGTCCCCGCTGACACCTTGGAATCCAAGAACTCAGGATTTCTCACCTGCCCCTTCAGCTCATTTTCACGTCCTCCCGCCCGCCCGGATGCATCCTGGGTCACCCCATACCCGGCAGTAACTCAGCCACCAGAGGCTCCGTAGCTCTCAGATAACCTGACCACACTGCAGGCCAAACACAGTCCAGCGCCCCGGGAGCGTGGCAGAGTGGGATCGATCAGGAGCCGGAGACCACCCCTCGGTCTGTGGGTGCCTGGGCTCTCTGCTTCTTGGCCTCATCGCCCTTGTTCTCAGCTGCCTGGCGAGGGTTGTCTGCCTCCCCTCCCCTCCCCTCCCGTCTCGGTGTGGCCTCAGGTCAGGTCCTGATGCTCTGTGAGGCTGCCTGCGAGGCCTCATTGAGTGCAGTCCAGGGACACCTTTATGGGCTGCCACCGCCCATAAAGCACAGATCTGGGCTCTTGGGATCAAAGCTCCACTCAGTAGTGGGGATGGAGGGTTTCCGGAGGGGACCCAGCCTCCCAGGAGCCTTGGACCACCAGCACCTCACCCGCTGCACCCTGTGTCCCTGTGCCCAGCCCTCGCCCCTCTGAATGTGACTGGGTTCGATCACCCGCCCTGCCCTGTCCTCCCCGCTCAGCAGGGCTGTTTCCAGAGGTTTGCGTCTCTCCCTTAGTTTCTGAATCTCCCAGGCCGAGGCCCTGCGTCCCTACTCTCCATCTTTGAATCCCTCCCAGGGCCTTTGCTGCTGTGGA
This sequence comes from Fukomys damarensis, assembly GCF_012274545.1. NCBI lineage: Eukaryota > Metazoa > Chordata > Mammalia > Rodentia > Bathyergidae > Fukomys > Fukomys damarensis. The sequence goes on along the minus strand of NW_022900936.1, from coordinate 6,715,792 downwards.
CAAGGTTAACAGACAGGGAACTGTACCAGGAGAGGGACATCGAGAAGGACTCTGGACTCGCTCTAGAATGTACTGACAGTAACAGTTGCAGACTCCCCAGGTTTTGTCTTTAAAAACCCCCAGAAGGTTCCTTGTGCTATTCCTTTGCTATACCTGTGTTTGTATCTGTCTTTACAGTGTGAGCAGGAGGGGAACCCACAAACTTTGGGATCGAAGGACGCCTTCGGGTTTCAGCATCCTGTAAGGTTATATATTATATATATATATATTATATACTTTCAATAGAAGCAATAGAAATTTTGTATACTATATATATACTTTGAATAGAAACTTTACATTCTTTCTGATGATATAACCATTAATACACTTTAGTGTCTTCAACTATACATTTTCAACGAAGTGGAAGATACTATGTTCTGCAATGTTATTGCATTTATACCAAGGAACTTCAAGGATATTTTATGGGGTCTCTGTACTTTCAATAGAAGCAATAGAAATTTTGTATACTATATATATACTTTGAATAGAAACTTTACATTCTTTCTGATGATATAACCATTAATACACTTTAGTGTCTTCAACTATACATTTTCAACGAAGTGGAAGATACTATGTTCTGCAATGTTATTGCATTTATACCAAGGAACTTCAAGGATATTTTATGGGGTCTCTGGACTTCCATCCATGTATTCATTCGTTTTTCAATGGCAAACTGGCATTGACCTCTCTCTTTTCTTTATACCTTCTGTTCGTACCTCCCACCGCATATTACTCCTTGTGTTAATGACATACGACTTCGTGCGCATATGCACCTAATTTCTTAGACATCGGGCACATCTCCATTTCCCTTGTAAGATATAAGCCGATATATTGTCTTGTGCAGAGCAGACCCTCAGAACACGCGCTCTGAGCAAGTCTGGGTCTGAACACTGGCTCCCTGTCTGTGTACCAAGCATGCGCATGAAGGCCCCTCCCTAGCCGCTCTGGTAGTCAGACCGTCTGTTTCCGGTCCTGGCAGGGACCAGGACTGGTTCCCTACTTACATCTCATCCTTTTTGGGCAAGTAGCTTGTTTTCAGGACTTGTATCTATCTCTGCCTTTTTCAGCCTGTCTCTCACCATCTCTCATTTCCTCCACCAAAATGAATGCTGGGCGTGGTGGCGCACGCCTGTAATCCCAGCACTTGGGAGGCAGAGGCAGGAGGATCGCTGTGAGTTCGAGACCAGCCTGGGCTACACAGTGAGTTCCAGGTCAGTCTCAACTACATAGTGAGACCCTGTCTCAAAAAAACCCAAAAAACAAACAAAATGAATGGAGCCTCTGCTGCCTGCCGTCCTCGGGGCTTTTGCACCCGTTAGTTGTTAGTTACTCGGAAGGCTGCAAAAGGTCAATAAAACCCAAAGCCTCTCATCTGTAGAGTCAGACTGAGCGCCCCACACTGGCGAGTGTGGTCTTTGGAAGAGGGAAGCTTTTTGAGCCACCTTTACCTGGTTTTCAATCCTGGGTAGGCCTCCAGCACGCAGGGCGCCCCATTTTTGATCAGCTGGAATGCTTTGAGGGACCGGGCAGCCGCAACTGGGCCTTCTGAAGGAGATGGCCATTTTTATTACAGAAAATTTCAAACATGCACTAAAGTGGGTTGCATATTATATATGGGAGCGACCCCCTAAGTACCATCTCAGCCGCATACTTACTATCAGCATTCTTCTGATCTCCCCAGCTGCTTTTGTTGTTCACGCAAATCCCACACGTCCTATGAATCCAACGGCAAGTACGGAAGCGCAAACACCTTATTTTTAGCGTGGCCCCAAATGAAACTGTGAATCTGTCTTCCGTCTATCAACCGCGCACACCCTGTCTGGTGTGCAGCCTCGCGGCCTCCGCGCCGCTCACCCTTCGGGCTGAGAACCCGGAGAACCGTCTGGGCCTGGTAGGGTGGTCAGCAGCGTTTCTGGCCTCTGCCTGTTAAATGCCAGTAGTTTCCCCACAGCTACTATAGCCAAAAACGTCTCCAGATATTTTCAAACGTGCCCCAGAGTTGAGCACCGCTGGCCTACTGGAAATCGTAGGCAGTAAAACTTGTGCGTTATTTATAGCAGGGTCTCTTCTCACTCTCTTCTCTGTCTAAAAAGAGGAATATTGCAATCTGCAATGAAGATGCCTAAGGAAAAAAGATTCTTAGAGCCCTTTACTTGTTTCGCAGTCCTGGGGATTGAACACCACTTGGGCCTCTTCATGGAGCCACATCCCCAGCCCTTCTTTTAATTTTAATTTTGGGACAGGGTCTTGCCACATCACTAAATTGCCCAGTTTGGGCTTCAATTTGCAATCCTCCTGCCTCAGCCTCCCAGAGTCCTGGGATTATGGTAGGCACCACATTCAGCTATGAGAGAGATGTTTTAAATACTTTCTCCTTATAATTGGAGTCCCAAATTCCACAAAAACTGGGATTTAGGGAGGGCTCTCCGCCTTCCTGTCTGACCCCACCCCACCCTAGCCACGTCCTCTTTGCTACTCTGGCAGAGCCAGGGATGCGCTGTTCTACCTGCTCCGTGGTGATACCCAAACAATGAGCTACTTCCCTGGGCCAGACTTCCAGAGCAGAGCTTCCAGAACCAGGAGTGGGAATGGGGCCTCGCTGCCATGGTCCATCCGTTCTCCCGGAGGACTTCGGCTGTCCAGGGGCCAGACCTCAGCGTTCCTGGTGGCCCTGTGTGGTTGTGCTTGTCCATCTCTCACCCATTTCCGAGCTGGCCTGGCGCTTACTGTTGACTCTGGAGCCGTTGCCACCACCATGGGAAGGGGGGACGGGGGGAACAGGAGGCCTGGGGTGCCAGCTGCTTCAGGGTGAAGGACACTCTTAGGAGTGATTTTTGCAGTAGAATACTGGCGTTTTTGTTTCTCCAATATCAGGCTCTATTTACCCATTTCGAAGCATCAAGAATACCTGCGGAGTTCTGGGGAGAAAGTGCTAGCCAGTTTCCCCGTACAAGCCACCATCCACTTCTACAACGACGCGTCAGAGTCCGAGGAAGAAGAGGAGCAGGGGGAAGAGATGCGGCCCCTGGAGCCTGGGTTCCAGGGTACAGGAGGTCCGGAGGACAACAGCCTGGGCGGACCCAGTGGGGCCTGGCTGCAGAGCCCACGGGGAGGAGGGGACGCCTCTTGGGGGCCCAGCGCATGCCCTGCTCCCAAATGACCAGGGTCTCTCCCGGCCTCGGCCTGGTGACAGCCAGTGGGGTCAGCAGAGGCCAGGCTGCCTGAGCTCCATCCCAGAGCAGCCTGTTGCCAAGGCTTGGCTTTTAGTTTTCTTTTCCTGGGACGTTTTCTGAGCAAGCTTGGGGGACAAAGAGGTTTGCATCAACACTGGTGGTCATCAGGAAAGGCCCACCCAGCTCTGTCACCTGCTGAGGGATACTGCAGTCCTCTCCTGGACTAGCGACCCATCCTGCCACTCACTCAAATGGATACTCTGTTCCGCAAGTTCTACTTTTGTGAAAATAATTTAGATATCAAATCCCAATTTGAATCCATTGTCCAAGGGTAGATTGGTTGCTTTGTAGCACTCTGGGGAAAATATTTTTTTACTTATTAAAAAAATAAAAACAATGAGTCATTTTCGTAAGAGTTACAAATATGGATTTCTAGGAGATAAGTTGTGTGTAATTATAGAGGGGCTATAAAGTGTATGAATGTATGTGTCCAGAAGGTTAAGTCTTTGGTGATTGCCTTGCACATTTTTTTTTTCCTTTTTGCCTTGGCTTTTTTTCAAGACAAGTTCTCGCTATGCAGTTCAGGCTGGGTGTCAATTTACTAGGTAGCCCAGGCTAGCCTCGGACTCACAGTGATCCTCCTGCCTCAGCCTCCTGAGTGGTGGGATTATAGGTGTGAACCACCACGCCCAGTTTTGGGCTTCTTACTTGACCCAAATAACACTGTTTTCAGTGAAAGTATCTGGTATAACTAGGTGTGGTGGCGCATGCTAATAATCCCAGCACTCAGGAGGCAGAGGCAGGAGGACCCCTGTGAGTTAGAGGCCAGCCTGGGCTACACAGCGAGACCCTGTCTCAAAAAAAAAAAAAAAAA
>NW_022900936.1:6700452-6711467 GCF_012274545.1 Fukomys damarensis | reverse complement strand
AAAAAAAAAAAAAAAAAAAAGCAACACAAGAAGTATCTGATATAAAATTATTTTTGAGTTTTGTACATTTTGATCAAATGAATCTATTTTTCAAGGTTTTTGTCTCAATTATCTTACATGTACTTGTCTTCCTATATGTAGTACATTATATCATTTCTACTTGAGATAAATATTTTGAAAGAACATTTAATAATTACCCTTTAAAAACATTCTTAGGTTTAATTTATTACTAAAGTTTTTCAGAATTTTTTTTTTTTTTTTGCTTAAGTCTTTTAACATTATGTTAATTGTTTTTAAGAATGTAGAGGGGCCAGGGATTTAGCTCAGGGACTGGGGATTTAGCTCAGCGGTGTTGCTGCCTACTTCACAAGCACAAGATCCTGAGTTCGATCCCCAGTACTGCAAAAAAAAAAAGTCAAAGGGCCATGGATTTAGCTCAGTAAGCCGGAGATTCAGCTCAGTGGTTCTGCTGCCTGCCTCACAAGGGCAAGGTCCTGAGTTTGATCCTGGGTACCAAAAAAAAAAAAGAATGTAAAAGGCACTGGGCATGGTGTGACCTGACTATAATCCCAGCGCTTGGAAGGCTGAGGCAGAAGAATTGCCATGAGTTCGAGGCCAGACTGTATAACTATATAACAAGACCCAATCTCCAAAAAATAAAAATAAATAAATAAATAATGCAAAAGGTGAAGTGTAAAAAAGAAAATGGCCCATAACCTTACTGTCCAAATAACCTGCTGATGGTTTAAAGATAGGAGTTCTACATATAGATATTTAACAATCTAAGCAGTAGAGGAAGGTAGACATTGCAAAGTAAAAGTTACCCTCCTCTCTCACCCCTTCCTCTATCTACAAGTGACTGAAATTATTTTTTATTGTTCCACCTGATAAAAAAATTTAAGTTTTGCCCCCTTGTTTTGATCTTTTGGATTTGAGCCGGGAATGGTGGCACATGCCTATAACCCCAGAATTTGGGAGGCTGAGGCAGGAGGATCGCCTTGAATTCAAAGCCAGCCTGGGCTACATAGCAAGATCCTGTCTTTAAAAACCAAAAGCAAAAATTATCTTTTTTCCCCAAACTTCAGAACAATTATACCTGAGCTTATTTCAGAAAAGACTTGACTTTCTGTTGCAGGGCTTTTTGCAGAAAAGCCCTAGAAGTATTCCCCTTACTCCTTCAGGTACTCATGAGATGAAAAGCAAATGATCATAACCGGCTTTTTTTTTCTTAGCCAACTGGACTGAGAAACAAAATCTGGCCCAGTTGCTGGTTTACTGCTAGGGAGCCAAACTTAGCATTGTGTCCTGGTGTCACTGGCCACCGGGATTTAAGATGTCTGCCTGGCAGCTTTCCCTCTAACTACCCAGGACTTGGTCAGTTCAGTGCAAATACTGAACACCAGACTCTGAGCCTGGCCAGAAGTGCAGGCCCGCACGCTATGGGGTGGACAGGGTGGGCTTGGGGCCCTGGGACTGTCCTGGCCCTGTGATTGCAGGGAGTAACTGGGCAGAGCCCCAGGGCTCCAAGCTCCAAACATCTTATTTGCATCTTATTTTATCACATACTTTATTATAGCATGTAAGTTGCACATTTTAACAAGATTCAGCATGGTATTTCAGCACACGCACTCATCAAATCTAACCTCTCTTTACATCCATCTCTTCCAAAGCCTTAGGAATCACACTCACAAAGTTTGACTTCTTTTTTTGTCGTTGTTGTTTTGGTTTTTGTTTTCTTTTGTTTTTTTGGAGATAGGCCCTCACTATGTAGTTTAGGCTGGCCTTCAACTCACTGTGTAGCCCAAGCTGGCCTTAAGCCCACAGTGATCCTCTTGTCTCAGCCTCCTGAGCACTAGGATTGCAGGCATGAACCACCATACCTGGTTTGATTTATTTTTTTAGCTTCCAAATGTGAGAAAATAATAAGTGGTATTCACCTGCATCTGGCACAGAATTTTCTCCAGTTCTGCCCATCTTGCTGCAAATGACAGGATTTCACTCTTCAATCCCATCATCTACGTACTACATAATATCCCATTGTGAATATACTCCTTTTTATTTTTTTTTTGGTACCAGGGATCAAACTCGGGACCTTGCGCTTGCAAGGCAGGTAGTAGAACCACTGAGCCAAATCCCCAGCCCATACTCCCTTTTTTTACCCATTCATCCACCAATCGACACCCAGCTTCATTCCCAATATTAGCTACTGTGAGTAGTGCCATAATAAAAATGGGCATGCAGGGATCTCTTTGGTCTGCTAATTTCATTTCCTATGGATAATATACTCAGAAGATAAATAACTAGATCATATGGTAGATTCATTTTTAGTTTCTTTTTTCTTTTGTACCGGGGATCGAACTCAGATCCCTGCACTGGCAAGGCAGGAGCTGGAACCACTGAGCTAAATCCCCAGCTCCATTTTTAGTTTCTTGTTTCTTTCTTTCTTCATTCATTTATTTATTTTTGATTTTTTGTTTTCTAGTACTGGGGATTGAACTCAGGACCTTGCGCTTGCAAGGCAGGTGTGATGCCACAGAGCTAAAACCCTGGACCTATTTTTGATTTTTGAGACAGGGTCTTGCTATGTAGCCCAGGGTGGTCTTGAACTCACAATGATCCTCCTGCCTCAGCCTTCCAGGTGCTGGGATTACAGTTGTTCACCAAAGAGGCATTTTAAATGTAATTTAAATTATTAATACTTTCTAAACTTTTTTCTCACTAAATGTATATATAAAATATTTAAACTATCTCACAAGGAAGCATAGACCCAAATAATATAAATACACCCTGTACATATAAAATCCTATTTGCTCTTCAGTCCCATCACCAATTTTGCAGAAGTTTTTGTTGAAATTTAGAGTAAATTTCCATTTTTCCCTGATACCAATCTGCTGTTTTTCAAACCAACTGGGCGAGGTTGTATTTATTTGGATATTATATTTATTTTAGTAAACGGACTAAAAAAATGCATTGCATTTTCAGGGGCCTTTGCACTGAGCTACCTCTCTTACCCTTTTTTTTTTTACTTTTTATTTTTTGAGACAGGGTCTCACTAACTCAGTGAGTTGCCCAGGCTGGGCTCGAACTTGGGATCTCCCGCCTCAGCCTCCCAGAGTGCTCTGGTTAAAGTTCTCTGGTTATGCAGTTTGGTTATGCTTATGCAGTTTGTATTAGAGAGCTTTCCCCTTGCTGATACAAAATACCTAACACGCATCACGTAAAGAAGGAAGTGGTTTATTGGGCCCACAGCTCAGGCTGCCACCGAGGAAGGAACATGGTGGTGAAGGGTAGGCTCCTCCTTTAAGGCAGCCGGGAAGCGGAGCCTGGGGAAGAGCTCCAGCAGGACTCCACAGGCACCCCAGCAGCCACCTCTGGTGGGCACAGCCAGCTATTCAGCACCTCATAATCCAGTCACCCCTGCCGGATTCTCTTAATCGCATCAAGTTGACGATTAAAACTAAGCGTTTAAATGTCTTTGTGTCTTGTTTTAAAGTAGGGGCTTGATTTTCCCCCCCAAGGTAACGCATCAGTTTTAGCAAGAAAAATCCAGTAGTGACAGAAGGAGCAAGGTTTCATTATTTGCGATTTGCTTTCCACACGATATCTAAGCTTCACGCCATCTTTTCAGTGGGCTCTAACTCGACCTTTTCGCAGATGAATTAACTGGGATTGGTGGATTTTTTTATCCTGTCCCAAAGGGCACAGCTAGCGGGGGAGGGCTGCTGCAGAGCCCGGCTCGCGTCTCTGCGTCTTCTGGGAACCCTGGCAGGCGGGCCTTTGTTCTCCTTGCAGTCACAGGTGCAAACGCTAATCCTCTCGCACCCATCGGTTTTCAGGGTGTTTGCTCAGATGGTGCGCACCTCCAAGTGGAAACTTCCCTGGCCTCCACCCTACTGAGGCATCAGCGCAGGCCTGTGCCCTCCCGGGGTGGCATTCTGTGATTACTGAGCCCTGCTGGTGACTGGGCACTCACGGAGTGAGTTAGCAATCTGGTTGCCAAGGCAACACTTTCCTGGTTGGGATCGCACAGACTGTGCTGCCAAGGACAGCGGCATCCAATCTTTCCTCTGTGTTTCTGCTTCTGAGCTGGATAAACAGTGGCAGAAAAAAGGATTAAGGTGGAATCCAAATGCTGTAAAATGCATGCCTGCAGACTGTAGAGTCCCAGTAAGGTGTAGCAGTCTTTCCTCCAAATCACTTGTTATTTGCCAGTTGGTCCGTTTCTGTTTATTTTTTATTTGTATGTTTTCATGTGGGTGGTAGCTCTAGTCTTTTGTTTTTGGGGGTCTCTCCATGTAGCTCAAGCTGACCTTGACCTCACTATAGAGCCCAGGCTGGCCTCGAACTCACAGGAATGTGCCACCTCGCCCAGCTGGTCTTTGATCTCACCCCAACCGTCCCTGTGTGGCCAGCTGCCTTCATTTTGTGAGAACATGGTTCCAGCATACCTGGCTTTCCCTAGCTCTGTCTCGGCACCTGGGGCAACGTTTTCCAGGGCCACTAAATTGGATAACTGCAAATTATAACAATATCAAAGGAGTCCAACTCCCAGTCTATCAGATGTCACGTGTGACGAGTTTGGTGGTCCCACAGTATTGAGGAGTGAAGTGGTGAGGTAAAGGAGGAAGTCAGGAGAGCTTTATTAGAAATGGAGGAAAAGCAACTCCGGATCTCCAGGAGGGGTCCCCAGTGGGTGGCCACGCGGCCTTTGGCCGAGGGTGATTTATACAGCAAAGTCACAGTCTGGGTACAACGTGAGTCGTACTGCCATCGACCTGTAGGGTGAGGAGCACTGCCGCTTAGCTAATACTGATCCAATCCGGAAGCGAGACACATCGCCCGGGTACATGGGAAGGAAAGAGGCATTTGGGGGGGAAGGGGCCGCCCCCAGTCAAGTTCTTGTCTGCAGTCCCTCAACCTGCAAGGATGCAGTGAACGGATTTCACATGGGTGGGGAGTTACAAAGAGAAGACATAAAGGGAGAGCAGTGACGAGAAAAATCACAATTCAGAAAATTATACTGTTAAGAAAAACTGCCACTTCAGGATACAAGCCGTTTTCCCCTCCAGGAAGCTCACTCCAATAAAACAAACCAAAACCAAGGGTGTGGTGGCCCACGCCTATAATCTCTGCACTTGGGAGGCTGAGGCAGGAGGATCGCCACGAGTTTGAGGGTAACCTGGGCTACATAGTGAGTGAGAGGCCATCTTGGACTGCATGGTGAGACTCTGCCTCAAACAAACAACAACAACCCCCCCCCCCCAAGAACCTCCTAGTGTCCTAAAGTCACAGCAAGCCTGAAAACTGGGCTTCTAAACCAGGTGGTGCTTTTCACTGTAAATCGCTCTCCCACCTGAGGACTCCGCCCTCAGGAAAGCAGCCGATCTCCACGTGAAACTCGTGGGGATGGTTTGCACGCCCACACAGCTGCTCGGGTGTGGGACTGACCCACTGTAGGGTCACGCCTCCCAGATGGCCCACCTGGAAGACACCGCAAGGCCCAGGATACACCCAAGGCCACCTGTTCCTCTTTTCCTGAGGCCTGTGTTTTATTCTCCGAGGGCGTGCTTTTACCTCTGTCTCAGAAACTGAAACCATACATCTTGGAAGTTCTTTTCTGTGACGGAAGTCACAAACTCACAACCTGTCCCTAGGGCAGCATGAGATGAGGTCCCATCTCTTCCCTGACCCTCCCTGAACCCTGTCTGGTGACAGTGCCATCGCTATATCTTTCAAAAATCGTAATCAAGCCGGGGATTTAGCTCATCAGTTCGGTGGCCTGCCTTGCAAGAGCAAGGACCCGAGTTCAATCCCTGGTACCAAAACAAAACAAAACAAAAATCGTAATCAAAACAGCTGCTAATAATGGAATAAGTTACACCTAGCCCCAGTTTAATGGAACAATGGTTACACCTAGATCCGGTTTTCCACATTTTTTTTTCTTTTTGCGACAGGGTCTCGTTTTGTAGCCCAGGCTGGCCTTAAACGCAAGGCAATCTTCCTGCCTCAGCCTCCCGAGGGCCAGGAATACAGTCATGCGCTATCACACCTGGCTTAAAATATGTATTTTTTTAATAAGGTAGTTTGTGGTTGAGGCTAGCTTCTCCGACAGGGCCTTGCTTCTAGTGGCTTACAAAGAGAAGCTCCTAATCAATGTTATTATTGTAACAGCAAGTTGCAGATACAACTTTAGAAGGCGGGGCCTGGTGGGGAGGCGGGGCCTGGGGCGTGCCCGGGGGTGTGGCCTGCAAGTGTTCTTCCTCCTGGGCTCCTACCTCCCTCTTTGTGCTCTCTGCTTCCTCTACCCCACCCCCACCCCCTCGCTGCCTCTGCTGCCTGGGAGCCAGCTGACCACGGGCTGCAACTGGGAGCCAAAAGAAACCTGGCCTCCGGTAGTGGGTGTCAGGTATTGTGTATTCGTGACCGGAAGGTGATGAAGGCAGATTTTGGTGCAAAAGAACCGGGATCATTGCTGGGAATACACCTGCCCGTGTGCTATACAAGCCTTTGGTACTGGTTCCGGGGAGGGGTTTGGAAAGATGTGGAGATGCAGGGTACAAAAGCTTTAGAATGCTGCGGGCTAAACTTGGTGTGTGATACTAGTCAGCGCTCAGACCAAAATGCTAATAGAAATGCAGACTGTAAATACAAGGCTCAAGAGGTTTCAATTGGGGGGAAAAAAGACTCCATTGGCGGTGGGGCTGGAGACCCAGTGTGATACATTTTGGAAGAAAATTTGTCTACATTTTGCTTATGTCCTGAGACTTTGCAGAATAAGATTAAGGGCAGCAGACTGTTAATCTGAGTGAATTTCAAGCTAGCCCATGTTCAGGTTGTATCATGAATACTTCCTGCTGCTTTTAGGGAGGTTGTATGTGAGAAGCAAGAGTGAAAAGCCAAGTTGAATAGCTTGGAACACGTTGCTGATGGCAGAAAGGAAGTGCTTGTAAAACGGGTCTGTAAAATCTTGGCTCAGGACAATTTGGTTGCTGAAAAGCATGAAATAAAAGCCCCGCACTTTGCAATGGGACAATAGGAAGGCCACCTTGACTGCAACTCAGGAAACAGCAAGACCTGGTCCTTCACCCTGCAAAAGCAAAAGACCATGTTTTGAGGAGGGAACTCCAGGGGCTGTGTTCTTTCTGGACCGCAGATAGAAATGTTTCCCAGAACTCAACTGTCCAGATGCTCTGCAGCCATGATCCACAGGGGCTTGGCTACTGTTCAAGCTGGTGGCAGACGCTGGCCTCATCCATGTGCTAGAACACATGAGTTGTGGGGTCAGGGAGGCTTCCGCCCAGATTTCAGAAGAAGGCCTGGGAGGCCAGAGTGTGAAGTGAGCAGTGCAGCAGAGGCCCCAGGAAGTTGGAGAATCCAGGAATGTGGAACATCCACTGAGAAAAGCCCTAAACAGTGAGCAAAGTCAGCCCTTGAGAGAAGCCACTAGAGCTGCACCAGGCGTGCCATGGAGGCGGCCTGCTCAAGCTGTGTGGAGCCCACATCTCTGCCCTGGCTGCTGGAGACAGATCTATAGGATTTAATGTTTGCCCTACTGGGTTTCAATCTTGCTTTGGTCCCATTCTGTTCTAGTCCCTTGTTTCTCCCTTTTGGAATAGGAACGTTTACCCTGTGCCACTGTTTGTGTTTTACTTTCTTTTTGATTTTTATAGAGGCTGTCAGCTGAGTTTGCCTTCAGTCTCAGAGACGACTTTGGATTTAGACTTTTCAGCAATGCTCAAACTGTTAAGACTTTGGTGACTCTTACAGATGGATGAAATACATAAAGAGGTGGACACGAACCTTTGGGAGCCCAGGGGAAAATATTAGGGTTTAGATCAATAATATCCCTCAAGAAGCTGGGCCTGTAATTCCATCACTGGGGAGGCTGAGGCAGGAGGATCACTAGGAGTTTAGGGCCAGCCTGGGATACTTAGTAAGTTGAAAGCCAGCCTGCACTATATGGTGAGACTGTCTCAAAACAAGAAAAGAAAAGAAAAATGTCCCAAAAGACTCAGGCCGAAGAGGTGTGACTTTTAGAAGTGGACTGAATTACAGCCACCATGCTGTAGGCGGAAGAACCTGGTTAGAGGTAGTTCACCTGGATGTGACCTGGCAGAATGCTTCTCCCTCCTTACTCCTCCTTTCTCCAGCTGCTTTTTGGCAGCTTCACTCCGGAACAGGCCCATCCACCATGCCATTTGCTGCATCTGGGCCTTGAAAACATGGAGTGAGACTGACACAAAGTAAACCTCTCCTCCCTTCCTTTGTGGGTGTTTCCTATTTTGTCTCAGCAGCACAGAAAGGGACAAAGACGTGCTAGGGACATCTGTGCTTTCACCAAACCATGTAGCAAGTCCCCAAACCGCAGCTCGATAATTTTCAATCTCTGGCTGCGTTTTCTGTGTGTCTCCCAGTGGATTGCCAATGAAAAAATACATTTCAATCCGGGCCCACACGGTTTTCTATTTGCTATCCTAATCAGTTTTACTGTGGTTTTTCAAACTCTTGTGTTAAACTGGAATTACCCAGCAGGCAGCTAAACACTGATCAAGTTTAATGAAATTTTATAAAGGGCCGCATTGCTGATCACATTGTTTTAAACTTATAATTGACAATATCTGAGGCCTAATATATGCTTTGCTTGAAGTTCAATGACAAGAGATGTTAATAATTGAATTCTTTTATTATTTCATCTTGTGCTAACTTTGTGTGGCTGACTGTGAACTTACAGCAGAATTAGAGGCGTCTGTCTTGCTATGTTTTTTTTTGTTTTGTTTGGTACCAGGGATCGAACTCAGGACCTCGTGCTTGCAAGGCAGGTGGCAGAACCACTGAGCTAAATCCCCTGTCTTGCTGTGTTCTTGTGATTCACTTATGCTTGTGTTGCATGCATTATTTCAATGTAATTTCTTGGTTATAATCTCTCTTCATTGGTATATATTTCATATGACATAAAATTCTCATTTTTATGTATTTGTGTAACCATCACTACTTTTTTTTTTTTTTTTTTTGGTTCCAGGGATTGAACTCAGGTCCTTGTGCTTTGGAAGCTGGTAGGAGAACCACTGAGCTAAATCCCTGGCCCTCATCACCATTGTCTAATTTCAGAATGTTGTCTCCCCAAAAAAGAAACTCTGGGAGGCTGAGGCAGGAGAGTCACAATATGAGCCCAGCCAATTTAACAGTGATTCAGTGAGAACCTCTCTCAAAATTAAAAAAAAAAAAAAAAAAAAATGGGCTGGGGATGTAACTCAGTACAAAAGGCCTAGGTTCAGTCCCGAATATTGGGGAAACAGGAAAGAACCCATATTAGAATCAATCCCATTTTCTCCTCCCCTGTCTCTGTCAAATACTAATCTACTTTCTATCTCTCTGCATTTTCCTATTCTGGACATTTCACATAAATGAAATCATACAACGTGCTGTCTTTTGCGCCTGGCTTTTTCAGCTTAGCGTAATGTCATGGCCTACCCATGACATATCACCAATCAGCCCTCCAGTCCTTTTTCATGGCTGAGTAATAGTCCTCGACACGCATACACCACATTTTCTTCATTCATTCATCGGTTGGCAGGTATTTGGTTGTTTTCACTTTCTGGCTCTTCTGAATAATACTCCTAGGAACAGGAACACGTTTTTGTGTGAACACATGTTTTCATTCCCCCACCCCTGTTACCTAGGAGTAGGATTGCTGGATCACATGGTGATGCTATCTCTCATTGTTTAAGGAACTGCTGGACTGTTTGCCAAAGAAGCTGCACCATGTTACCTTTTCTTCAGCAATGTACCGAGTTCCCGGTCCCTCTTCACCCTTCAGAATCCCGTTATCATCTCTCTGACGCTGGCTGTCCTAACAGCTGTGACATGGGATCTCACGATGGCTTTGATTTGTGTGTCCCTCATAAGGAGTGCTGCTGAGTATTGTCCTTGTGCATAATTGGTCCTTTGGGTATCTTTGGTGGAATGGCGGTTCCATTCCTTTGCCAATTTTCTAATCATCTGCCTTTTCATTTGCTTTGATTATGTGGATAATAGGCCCTGATCAGACATGATGTACAGACATTTTCTCCCACTCAGTGGTTGGACAGAATGCTTTTAGAGCCCTTTGTCTTTTTCTACTGGTACATTTAAATTATACATAATGATCACATTCATCTTAGGGAATTTGTGCCTGTACATGATAGACCTTGCTGCTTCTTTTTTTCCCCATTTCCCTCTCTCCCTTCCTGCCCTCTTCCCCCCCTTATTTATAAAAACTGTTTCCATTTTTTTTCCTTCTATTCTCTTTTTTCTTTGGTGCTGGGGGTGGAACCCACGACCTTGAACTTATGAGGATGGCGGCGGACTGCTGAGCTAAATCCCTGGCCTCTCTTTTTTCTTTTGTCCCTTCCTTCCTTTCCCCTCCCCCTCCCCTCGTTCCTCTTCTCATTTGAACATTTTCTTCCCATTTCCCCATATCCGTGATGCGTTTTGGTCCCTATTTCTGCTGGTTTCTCACGCCAGGGAAGCAATGCGGCGTGAAGCCCTTTGTCTTTCTGGTGGAAGCTGATTCAGTCACAGCGGCGATGCCACGCAGCGCACAAATCCGCTCAGCCTGGCGAGGAGCAGAGGCGACCCCAACACCGCAGCCCCTGCTGCCCGGGCGTGGGTGCTGTCCTCCGGCGTGGCTCAGGGCCCTGCCTCCCAGGAGGTGGGCTTGGTCAGCAGAGGGGTTGCTGGCTGTGACCTGGAAGAGTGCATTTCCCTCCCCCGCTCCCCCCTGCTCTCTCTGTTTCCTGCCCCCCATGCTGTTCTGCCTTGGAGCCAGCACACTGCACTGCAACGTGAGCCCAAATAAACCTCTGCCTTTTTAACTTCCAAGTGTCAGGCATTTTGTCCCAGTGAGGAAGAAACTAAGACGAGAACCTCAGCTGACCTGTGACCAGGTACCAAGAGAGGATACCGTGGTCAATCTGTGTATTTAATTAAAGAAATATTAAATTACCTTTTTTTTTTTTTTTTTTTTTTTTTTTTTT
>NW_022900936.1:6647227-6700316 GCF_012274545.1 Fukomys damarensis | reverse complement strand
TTTTTTTTTTTTTTTTTTTTTTTGGTACCGGGGATCAAACTCAGGACCTTTCATTTGTGAGGCAGGTGGCAGAACCACGAGCTAAATCCCTGGCCCCTTAAATTACTTTTTAAAAATTTAGGTTAAAAAGAAGGGCAGGTGTAGTGGCACATGCTTGTAATCCCAGCACTCGGTAGGCTGAGGCAGGAGGATCATGGTGAGTTTGAGGTCAGAGGTCAGCCTGAACTATATAGTGAGACCTTGTCTCAAAAAAACAAACCAGAGGGCGGGAGATTTAGCTCAGTGGTTCTGGCACCTGCCCTGCAAGCTCAAAGGCCTGAGTTCCATCCCTGGTACCCCCCCCAAAACAAAAACCAAAACCAAAAAGCTAACCAGAAAGAAGTCCTTGTATCTCCCAGGGCCCCTCCACGCTCCCCCTCCCGCCCCCGCGCTGTGTGCACGGAGTGTAAAGATCACGTTGCCTTGGTTACAGCACAGAGCCAACGTCATCACCAACCTAGACTTGATTTCAATACAATCCAATTACCTTGGCTCAGAGAGAAATTCGTGACAAGTAAGGAAATAAGCGAGTACTTGTTTTGCAAATTCTGCCGCTGTCGCCCCCACAGATGAGGTGGCCAGACTTCACAGCTCCTGACTCATTCCTGGCTGCTGGAAATTTCCATCGCACAGTGTTCAGAGCATTTTAAATCGCTCTGTCTCCATGCAGGGAGAACAGAATATCTAGAATATCTGTCATCGGGGAGGGCTTCGAACATGACAAAGGAAACACAGACCACCAGTAAAGCATATGCTCGTCAAATTGACTTTTCAGAATTTAGGAGTAAATTCCGTTGGGTGTCATACACGAGAATTTGAGAATTTAGTTTAGCTAGGTGGTAAAGTAGAGCATAAAAATACTCTTTGAAATTATATACATGATTTCTATTTCTGTTTGTATTCCAGAGGTCTATTCCAAGAGAATTAAAGAACACAAATTGTAGGAAAAAAATCCATAGCAATTTTGTTATAAATGTTAACATGAAGATAGCTCTCTTTTATTCCCCAAAGGCTAGTTTTCTAATGTAAGTTTTTTATTGAAGGGTACACTACAAGAAAACTCTGTAAGCCATAGGCTGGGTATGTTTTTGCAAAGTTCGCGCACTCATATAAACAGCACCAGGTTAAAAAACAAACCAAGCCGGGAGTGGTGGGGCACACCTGTAATCCCAGCACTCGGGAGGCTGAGGCAGGAGGATCGCTGTGAGTTCGAGACCAGCCTGGGCTACATAGTGTCTCAAAAAAACAAACAAACAAACAAACCGAAACAACACAGCTTCTTCCACGAGATAATCACTAGCACTACTCCATACTCTATGTTTGATTTGTCCGGTTTAGATTTTGTTCGGTACCAGGGATTGAACTCGGGTCCTTGTACTTGCAAGGCAGGCCACCGAACCACTGAGCTAAATCCCCAGCCCCTGTCCGGTTTAGAAATTGTTGCCAGCACAATCCAGCAGTATCTTTCACTTCTGTGTCTGGCTTGACTGGCTAACAACAAGTTTGTAGTTGTCCGTAACTACTCATTCTCATGGCTGCGTACAACGCCACTGTGGGGATACAGCGCTTAATTACCCTTCCACTGATGAGTGTTTGCTTAGCTTCCAGTCTGTGGCTGTTAGACATAACCCTTTGGCGGCCAACATGTGGTGGGTTGGATATGAAACGTTTCTCAAAGCTCGTGTGTTGAAGGCTGGAGGCTCCATCCTAGCAAGCTCAGAGGGAGGGCTTTGGAGGTTCATTAATCAGGAGCGCTCATTGCAGTCTGTCCTGGTCACAGGGACAAAAAACCTTGACGGCTGAAGCTCAGAGGAGCGGAGGTTTACTTTGGCTGGCAGTTGCAGTCCGTCTTCGGCAGGCTCCGAGGCAGAAAGAACACGGCAGAAGGTCCTGAGAGGAAGGCTGCTCGGGTCACCAGAAAGCAGAGAGAGATGGGAAGGAGCCAGGGAGAAAGACCCTTCCAGGTCCAGCCTCCGTGACTGGGCCCCTTCGTGGGGGCGGCCAGTTCTGGGCATGGCACCCATGTGACCCAGTCACCTCCCACAAGGCCTGCCGCATTCACTGATGGATCCCTAATCTGGCGGCGTTCCTGGGAGGCGGTGGAACTTGTGACTGCCTCCTCGACCCTGGCCCTCTACTCCCTGTCACCCTGACTTTATCAGGGCCCTGTTTCTGTTGCTCAGCCGGATGTGCTAGTCACCGAATTTGCTATGATTTTTCCTTGAGCCCTGGACAATTAACTGAACTCAGAGATTTTTGGTTTGCTTGGCTAAGCAGGATGTTGTTTAATTGCTACTCCATACTTTACTTTTTTTTCTTTAATAGGAAGATAACACTTTGAAGCCAGAAAAAAGATGCTCAGCACGGAAACAGCAGAGGATTTTCTATTTCTCTGAAGGACGTGAATCACATCTGCATGACTCATTTTTATGGAAGGGTTCGTCAAAGATCAATGTATAAATAGCTACTTGTTGACGACAATCATGAAAATGTTGAATATTCATTTGATGAAACTAGTTTTGACACCTTAAAAGTGGACTACTGGCCAATCTAAAATATGTTTTTTTTAAATGTTCCATTATACCATTCATTTATTACACCGGAGATTTTATTTTACTTTTTCAAGTATTTCACTAAAAAAGTTAAATGTCTTTATAGAAATGCATATGAAAACTATAGTGAGAAGGCCCAGTACCTGAGAGGCTGAGGAGGGAAGATCACTGCAGCTTTGAGGCCAGCCTGGACTGCACTGTCAGATCCCAACTCCAAAAACAAACAAAAATCTTACTGCACGTCGATAAATACATATTTAGCATAGTCTTGGGGATTTTGAACACAATATAGCAAAACTAAATCTGGATATTTAACACATCCATCACAGAAAATGCTTATCTTTTCATAGTGATAATATTTGAGTATTACTTACCACTTCTTGTATAATTCCTGATTAGTTCGTGGAGAAACAGCATTCTCCCCCTAAGAAGGAACAGTTTCCTCCCTTTTTGGCAGCTGGGAGAGGTCTAGTCCTCTCCTGTTTTGGAGCACTCCATGAGCTGGGGAATCAAGCTGAGCTGGAAGGGTAACGAGGCCATCTGAGATGCATCTTAAGCTTTTTGTTATATCTTGGGAGAGAACTGTGGTTAGTCAGGGAGGGCGTGAGTCCTGAAAATCTAGTGCCGATCCCTGCGAACATTCCTAACCCTAGGAGAAGAGGACCAAGAAGGGGGCTGCTCTGCCATGTGTTGTTAGTGGGTGGAATGTGGTCATTGTTATTCGAGGCTGTGTCTATCCTGGGGCTAAGGTCGGTTAGGGTGCAGGCACCTGTCGGTGGGTTGGCGGGCGTCGGTACACCTGGAGAGCCGCACAACCAGATGATGGGAGAGGGAGACACCTGCTATCGTTTGTCTCGTATTTGAAGCTAGGGGGCCTGGTCTGGTTTGGGTTTGTGCCAGTGCTGTAGGGTACAGGATAAGATGGCAGCTGGGAGAGGAAGGGTGTGTGAGGACAGGGGAGAGTAAGAAGCATTTGTTGTTTTGTTTTCCCAGTAGAGTCAAGAGTCATCTCGCTTTGGTTGGAGTCTCTGAGTGTTTTCTGTTTGTTTGTTTGTTTGTTTCTGGAAATGTTAGGCACTGGTTGGACTCGAGAGAGAGAGCAGGAAGCAGGGTGGCAAAGAGTAGGGAGCCATCCTTGTTGGGATTGGTCATCTCCTTTGCAAAAAAGATAGTTATCATCTAGGAGACCTTTTGTGGTTAGGGTGGGTTTTGTAGTCAAATAGCTCCTGCAGGGGGTGTGTGGCTTGGTGTTCGAAAGGTAAGTAGGTCTGATCCAGGGTTTGTGTTGTATCTGATTCATCTCAGTGACCGGGGGAGCTTGGACCGACAGAGTAATGTTACAGAGTGTTGGGGCAAGGTGTCCCACCGTGGGGGTCCCATGGGGCTAGCAAGTCAGATGGGGGCCTGGAAGTACATGGAGACGTCTCAGGCAGTGGATTTGAAGCAAGAAAAGATGTTCCGAGAGGAAGTAAGTGTCCCTGAGTGGGAACAAAACTATTGTTGGTTTTGTTGGTATTTCTCAGTGGTTATGTAAGTAGTGTTGAGTGCAAAGTCAGGAAAATAGTGATAATTTTTGGTTGTGATCCTTTTGGGGGGGGTACCAGGGTTCGAACTCAGACCCTTGTGCTTGCAAGGCAGGTGGCGGCACCACTGAGCCAAGTCCCCAGCCGGTGACCCATGTTTCTAATGGGACTGGTGCAGCTTCTTTGTGTGAAGGGGAGGCTGACCTGCAGAGGTGGCATCTCTCTGCTAGCTGGAGTTGGCCTCTTGAGGTAGTAAATAGGCACTCGTGGAGCTGTCATTCAGGTAGTTAGGGAAGACAGGTAGAGGGGGTGTTGGATAGCAAGGGGTGTGTGGCAAATCCGGGGGAGAAATGTAACCAGAGTTGGGGATAGGTGTGCTGTGAAGAGGTGGGTTGTTATGGTGTGGCCTTCACTCTGAACAGTGTATGAGCACAAGTCCCGTCAGGAAGAGGAAAATAATTCCCGGGAGACACTTGTTTGTGCTCTCCAGTCTGCTGGGGTGACTGTGGCTAGGGCTGTGTAATCGAGTAGGACAACAGGATGACATTTCATGTGGGGAGGTGGCGGGGTGTGCGTGCGGACGGCTTTGGGGGTTAGGTGGGAGAAGTGGCCAGGAGCGCGATGAGAAAGAAGGCAGACAACTGGACTTCATCTGCGGGGAAGTCAGTGAGGGCTCCCTGGAAAGAGAAGTCTGCTGTGCAGAGGAGGGACTCTATGAGGCATTAGACTGGGGGTGGAGCCATTAGGGTTAGATCGAGGAGGACACATTTCTCTCAGGGAATGGGTAAAGCCACAGACTAGGCACAGGTAGGACATCTATTCTTTGGGTATCTAAAGGGACTGTACCCGGTGGGATCTTGAGAGGCCGCTCTAATCCTGAGCAGGGCAACAGGGAGTAGCGAGACCTAATCTTTTTTTTTGTAGCAGGGATCGAACTTGGGGCCTTGTGCTTGTGAGGCAGGTGGCAGAACCACTGAGCTAAATCCCCGGTCCTAATCTGTATTTTAGTAGGGTGGGGAGCAGAGCCTGGGATAGTGAGGCTGGCAGAGGATGTTGTTAAAATGTCTCATCTGAGCGGTGAGGAATGGGATTGGACAGGTGGGAATGACCAGAAATGAACGACAAAACATAAAACACTGAAAGCAGCGTCCCAGAGAAGTGGACCCCTTCTTTGGATCCCTGGAGGTTTTATTTGGCACCCGATTGGCGTTCAGCCCTTTTGGTGGGTTTCTTACGGTGGATACAAGCAGTTGTATGTCAGAAATATACTGATGGAGGGGTGGACTCGTTACAGTCATTGAAAATTTTAAATGCTTGATTGATCCATTCCTAATAGGAAATCTGAGACCCAGATTTGAGTTTTTGGAGCTTTTTGTGAATGTCTAGGGCAGATTGGGTAATAAAATGCATCTTTAAAGTAAGCTGCCCCCTGGACTCTCAGGGTTTGGAGCAGTAAACTTCCTGAGAGTAGAGGCTAGGAGAGACATAAACTGGGCCAGATTTTCATGTTGCATTTAATTGTCATAATAACTGACTAATAACTCAAGCTCCCTGCGTTTGTCAGCGTAGGACTGAGCTAGGGATCTGTTCTCACTGCTCAGAAGAGCGTACAGAGGGGATAATGTTAATATCGTCCCAGGAGAGCTCATAAGGCTGAGCGAGACACTGGAATTCTTGAGCATAGTTGGAAGGGTCAGAGAGGAAAGAGCTGAAAGGGCAGCTGACATGGGAGAGAGGGCGGTGAGAGAAAAAGGGTTTGTGGACCTTTGAGAAGGTAAAGCAGGGGAGTTGGGGCTGGAATGGAGCCGAAGTGGGGATCAGACCAGGTACGGAAGGCGTGGGGAGGCCAGTTAGGGGGGCAAGGACGACGGGCGGCTGTTGGGTGGGGTGGGTCAGGAACGGGCTAAGGTCGTGGCGGCAGGGGCGGTGGGCAGCGAGGAAGGGTCCGCAGTCAGAGAGGAGTGGTAGGGAGGGAGCTGATGGAGCGGCTGAGAGGAGGTCAGTGGGGTCCCAAGAGGCACAGAGGAAGGGGAGGCCGGCAAAGAGCAAAGGATGCCTGGATATACGGGATCTCTGAGAACTGAAAAGTTAAAAGTGCCCTTTTCAGGCCAGTGCGACTCACGGTCTAATTTGTATCGTGGAGTGGGGAAGGGGGTGTTATCGGGACCTCTGCCGGGG
Organism: Fukomys damarensis; assembly: GCF_012274545.1. NCBI lineage: Eukaryota > Metazoa > Chordata > Mammalia > Rodentia > Bathyergidae > Fukomys > Fukomys damarensis. Next base: position 6,694,024 of record NW_022900936.1, on the reverse strand, counting down.
TCCTGGCCTGTGAGCCACACAGCACAAGGCGGATTCAAGAACAGACAGAAACGAGACTTAGAGGGGGGAAGAAACCGCCAGTGGAAGCAAGGGAGTCCTTCGTGCTGGCGCTGATAAGATCGTGGTTGTTCATACCGACGCCACGGTGCTCAGCGCCTGCTGGGCCACGCTCCCTCCGGGCTCTGAAGGAAAGGCTTTCCTCCAGAAGATTCTTGCTTTGTATTTGTACTTTAACTTCCCTAATTCTGAAAGAGGACAAATACTTCCAGGGATCATATACAATCCTCCTCCTGCGATGAGCCTTGCGAGGATTTTTTCCACCCTCTTAACCAGTGCCCCCAGCCGTAGCGAGACTCCCGCTATCAACCGCGAGCACCCTCCTCCCCATCTGCACCCCGACGGCGGCAAACTCATTGCATGTTCCTTTGATCTTGCCTGCCTCGGTGGTCTGTTGTCCCTCGGTCTGACCTCACAGTACACAGGAGCCGTGTAAACTGCCTGTATCATCGTGAGCTGCTAGAGAAATTCCTTATTTTATTTTTTGAGACAGGGTCTTGCTTTGTAGCTCAGGCGGCCTCTGAACTCGCGGCAATCCTCCTGTCTTTGATTCCCCAGTGCTGGGATTGCATGTGTGCACCGCCATGCCTGGCCCTTGCAACAATTTTTTTGTTGTTGTTTTTTGAGACAGGGTCTCACTATGTAGTTGGATAGATCTAGTTGAGTAGCCCCGGCTGGCCTCAAATTCACAGCGATCCTCCTGCCTCAGCCTCCCGAGTGCTGGGATTACAGGAGTGTGCCACCATTCCCGGCTTGTTGCAACAATATTTTTAAAAGGTTGGCCTACTGTGTAATTGTACAGTTTGATATGTAATTTGATTTTTTTTTTTTTGAGAAACATCTCTGGGAGTGGCTATGGATAATTGACATGTCAGAAATCCCACCCCGATACAGGAGACAGCCAATAAGCTTGTAGCTTGGGTACTTAAAAAAAAAAACGGAAAAAAGAAAGACGTTTCCGTTTTGGAGGCCTCTGGTTTTCGCCTTTGGCATCCTCGGTGCACTTTGGACTTCTTTACTCAGCTTTCGGACTGAGGCTCCTCTGTGAAGGTGTGACTAGAAGGTCCCGTAGTTCTCCCATCCCCAGTGTACCGGCGGACATTTTGGATTCTTCAAACCTGTAAGTCTACCTAGATAATTGAACATTTTAAAGACTTTTATGTGTCCTTTTGAGACAGAGTCTTGCAGTGTAGTTCAGGCTGCCCTTGAACGCATTATGTATCCCCGGCCTCAAACGCATGGCATCCTTCTGCCTCGGCCTCATGAGTGCCGCGATTATAGGCCTGTACCCGCCACCCTACCAGAATCACACATCCATTTTATATTGAGTCTCATCCTCTAGCGAATCCTAATACATTCCCAGTGGGCATACCTCCAGGCTCTGTAAAAGCCTCTCTGCTTCAGTTTCTTCTGTTTTAATTTGCATTTCTTGAATGACCAGTGATACTGAACATTTTTTCATATATTTATTTGCCATTTCTAATTCATCTGAGAAGTGTCTTTTCTTTTCTTTTTTTACCCCCTTCGGGTACTGGAGATGAAACACAGGACCTTGTGGTTGCAAGGCAGGCACAGCACCACTGACCTAAATCCTCGGGCCTTGTGTCGGTTCATTTCAGATGCCCATTTTTTCATTGTCTCCTTAAATTTGGGGGAGATCTGAGTTTTTTTTTTTAGTTCTTTATATGTTCTAGATAACAGTCCTTTATCTGAATAGCTGGGTAAAGATTTTTTTGCCACTCTGTGGATTGCCTCTTCACTCTGTGGTGATATATCTTCCCGTGCAAAAGCTTTTTAATAAGATGAAGTCCCAGTTGTTGATTCTTTATAGGATTTCCTGTGTGGTTTGGGTTTTATTCATGAAGCCTTTGCCTACTTCTGTGTCCTCAAGCGTTGTACCTCTTCTCTCTTCCAGGAGACTTAGTGTTCCTGTTTTAATATCGAGATCTTTGAGCCATTTCAATTTTAGTTTAGTGTGTGGTGAGAGATTTGAATTAAATTTCCATCTTCACCCTGTGCAAAGCCAGTTTTTCCAGCACCATTTACTGAAGAGGCTGTCTTTCTTCCACTGAAGGTGTTTGGCTCCTTTGTTGAAGATCAGGTGGTTGAATGTGTCTGGAGTTGTTTCTGTAGTGACAGACTGCCAGCTACGACATACAGACAGGTAGTCCAGGAGAATGGAAGATGCATCCAGAAGTTTTGGAAGAAAAATGTACAGTTTTATGTTTAACCCCAGCAGGTCACTCTGGGATTTATCCACAAAGAGACTGAACCCGCTTTGGGGTTGAACAGGGCAGGTGATACTCTTGGGAAGGGGCGAGCTTGCAGGAAGTGGTCATTCAAGAAATGCAAATTAAAACAGAATGCAAACACTTTGCATTGGTTACATAGAACACAAGTCATCTGGGCCCAGCAAATTCCCCAGTTATCAGGTATTTCAGACAGCAAACTCAGTGCACAGAGTCACATCTCATTTACACTTGGCAGAGATAGAAGTAAATAAAACCGAGAACAAAGAAAATTCCTGGGGTGCTTGAGGGGAAATGTCCAGAAGACACATTGAGGGAATGAGGGAAAACTTTTCCACCAGTAAGTTTGGCTTGAACTGCAGAGAAACACGTTTTCCGTTCATTTCTGCATTCTCTAGTCTGTTCAGCGCTGTTCTTTTGCCGTTGCCATGCAATTTTTATCACCGCAGGTTTGTAGTATAAAGTCAGATTTTGTGATACACCCTGCTTTGCCACTGTTGCCCAGAACTGTCTTTGCTATCCTAGGTCTTTTCTAGTTCCAAATGAATTTTAGGATTTTTTTTCCTAATTCTGTGAGATATGCTGTTGGGATTTTGATTGGGATTTCATTGAATCTGTATAACAGTTTTGGAAGTATGGCCATTTTCACTATATTGGTTCTTCCTTTCCAAGAACAAGGGATACCTTTCCATTTTCGGATATCCTCTTTAATATCTTTTTTCTGAGTACATAGCTTTCAATGTAGAGGTCTTTTACTTCCTTCGTTAGCTTGATTCCTAGGTGTTTCATTTTTTTGGATGCTACCGTGAAAGGGATTGTTTCTCTAATTTCTTTCTCCATGAATCTGTTATTCAGGTAAGGAAGGCTATTGACTTTGGAGTATTGACTTTGTATCCAGCTACACTACTGAATTTGGTTATTAAATATAAAAGTCTTTTGATGGAGTTTTTGGGGTCTTCTAGGTAGAGTATCATGCCATATACATGTCAAATACAAATAATGATAATTTAACTTCTTTCTTTCCTATCTTTATTTCTTTCTCTTGTCCAATTGCTCTGGCTAATGTTTCCAGAACTATATTGAACAAGAACGGTGACAGTGGACATCCTTGTCTTGTTCCTGACTTTAGAGTAAAAATTTTAGTTTTTGTCCATGTAATATGATGTTGGCTATCGGTTTGTCACAGGTGGTTTTTATCAGGTTGAGATAAAGAGAGCTATGACCCTTTGATCAGCTACAGAAATGAGGACTGTAATTGTACTATTTCTCTTCTAACTTTGATTCTTAAAGATTGTTAAAACTGTTATAATGTTCAAGTTATAAAATGGTAGGAGTAAATAGTATCCAAAGAAACTTGCCTTCCATTCTAGGGAGGGAATTAGTGTGTTTCTATTTGCACACAGGATAGTTATAATAACACTTAGGTGTAAGTATAGACTCATCTTTGTATCTGGAGACTGGTTTAAAGAAACTTATGGTTGCCAAGTTGACAAGGGGTGGATTGTGATGGCTGAGTGATTGTATCAACTTGAAAAGTTTGGCTAAGAGAAGTTTAGCCACATTGGCTCAGCAATTCCACACTTTAGGGCATGGGAGACCCATCCTAGGGCTGCTCCTTGCCTGATTGTTACAAGCGGGAAATGAGGAAAGATGCTGCTGCTTCTGTTCCTTTGGAGGAGCTCCAGTCTTTGTCTTCCAGGGTAGACCCTTCAGCCTTCTGATACAGACCCCCACAGGGCACTGCAGTGAGCTCCCAAACTTCGACTGACTCCTCCAGTCTCCAGTGTGAAGACAGACCCTTTGAACTCTTCCTCATCCAACCCTGTGGGTAGCTATTGTAAGCCAATCTTGTAAATTCATATATGTATGTGTGTGTGTATATGTATGTATATGTATGTGTGTGTGTGTATATATACATATATATATGTATACACACACACACACACACACACATATAGTGTTATATCTGTTTCTCTAGTAAATACTGACTGATAAAATAACTTTCTCGATGATTTGCTGCATTCTGTTTGCCAGTATCTTATTGAGGATTTTTGCATCCGTATTCATTATGGAGATTGGCCTGTAATTCTTTTTGGTTGGATCCTTCTCTGGTTTTGGAATCTGGGTAAAGCTTGCTTTCAGGAAGGCATTTGTGAGTATTGCTTTTCTTTCGATTTCATTAAAAAGTTTGAGGAGTAGCAGCATTAGGTCTTCTCTAAATTTCTTATAGAATTCAGAACTCAATCCATCCGGGCCAGGGCTTTTTTTGTTGGTAGTTTTTTATTTACATATTCAGTTTCATTGGGTGATATTGGTTTATTAGAATTTTATATCTTCTTGATTCACTTTTGGTAATTCATGTGTATTTAGGAATCTGTCCATTTCTTCTGTATTTTCCATCTCATTAGAATATAGGTTCTTGAAGTACGTATTGATGATCTTCTAGATCTCTGCAAGATCTGTTGTGATTTCACCCTTTTCATTCCTAATCACATGGATTTGAGTATTTTTTTCCTTTTTTTTTTGATAAGGTTGGCTATGGGTTTGTCAATTTTATTTAATTTTTCAAAGAACCAACTCTTTGACCATTGATTCTTTGTATTTTTTCTTAGTCTCACTGCATTAATTTCTGCTCTGATTTTTATAATTTCCTCCCTCATACAAGACTTGCTCTTCTTCTAGAAGCTTGAGATTCAACCTTAGGTTGTTTGTTTGAACCTGTCCTGTTTTCCTGATACGGGAATTCACCACTATAAGTTTCCCTGGTAGCACTGCTTTCACTGTGTCCCATAAGTTTCAGTATGTGGCACAGTCATTATAATTTAATTGTAGAAATTGTCTGATTTCTTCTTTAATTCCATCTGTGACCCATTGGATGTTCAGGACGGTATTATTTAATTTCCATGTGTTTATGGATTTCTTGTTTATTTTGCTGTTGATTTCCAATTTCATTTCACTCTGGCCTGATAATATGCATGGGATTATTTCCATGCCTTTGCATTCACTTAAGCATGTTCTCTGAGCTAGTAGATGGTCTATTTTGGAAAAAGTCCCTTGTGCAGCTGAGAAGATCTGATGTTGGGTGGAACAGTATGTAGATATCTACATTCATTTGTTCAAATGTTTGGTTCATTTCTAATATTTCATTGTTGACTTTTTATCTAGTTGATCTATGTATATGTGACGGTGGGGTATTGAGGTCCCCCATTACAACCGTATTAGTGCTTATATGATTTTTCATGTCCCTTAATATTTGTTTTGTATAGTTGGGTGCATTGCTATTTGGTGCATATATATTTAGAATTGTTGTCTCTTCCTCTTGGATTGTTCCCATTACCAGCATGTAGTGACCTTCTTTGTGTCTTTTAATCAGTCTTAGTTTGAAATCCACTTTGTCTGCAAAAAGACTAGCTACCCTTGCTTTTTTCCAGGTTTCTGGAACATGGAATATTGTTTTCCATCCCTTGACTGTCAGTCCGTGAATTTGTTTTTCAATTAAATGTGTTTCTTGTATGCAGCATATTGTTGGATCTTGCTCCTTGATCCATTCTGCCAGTCTGTTTCTTTTGATTTAATTGAGACCATTAACATTGATGGTTGTAACTGATAGGTATTGTCTTATCTCTGTTATGTTATTTTCCTGCTGCTGGCTTCCTTCTTGCCTTTTCTGTTTAATTTCTGGCCTTGCCTGGTGGATTCATTTTCTGGGGTTCATGGAGTTGTACTCCTTATTGTCTCTTTCTAGAATATCCTTCAGAACACTTTGGAGTGATAGTTTGGAGGTCATGAATTTCTTCAGGTGCTCTTTATTGCGGAAGTATCTTATTTTTCCATCAGTTTTGAAGGATAGCAGGGTACATCAGTCTTGGTTGGAGGTTGTTTTCCTTTAGGGCTTGAAATATTTCACTCCAAGTGCCCCTTGACTTGAGAGTTTGTAAAGTCTGCTGTTGGGCCGGGGATGTAGCTCAGTGGTACCACTGCCTGCCTCAAAAGCACAAGGTCCTAAGTTCAATCCCTGGTACCAAAAAAAAAAACAGAAAAAAAAAGAGATAAGTCTGCTGTGGTTCTGATATAGGTAATTTGTTTCTTTTTACTAACAGCTTTTAATATTGTGTTCTTATGTTGAATTTCTGAAATCTTAACAATTATATACCTTGGGGAAGATTTTTTTTTTTTATCATGGCTATTGGAGTCCTATATGCCTCTCTTACTTGTATGTCAAATTCTTTTTTCCTGTTTGGGAAATTTTCTGCTATTTCTTGTAAGAACGTTTTTTAATGTCATTTGTGCTATCTCCTGTTTTTTTCATTGACTCCAATTCATATTATTTTATTCTTTTTTGCGTGATCTGGCCGTTGCTGGGTTGATTTCTCATGGTGCCTTGCTATTTTTAAGAGCTCTCTCTTCACGATTGCTAACCACAGTCCTGTCTTCTGTATCTGATATTCTGTGCTCACATTGGCTCATCCTGCTGCATTCACTTTAAATGGGGTTTTCAATCTCCTGGATATCTGTTTAAATGTGTTTCATGCATTCAGTTTGTTTCCTATGCTGGGCCTTCATGGTTTCCATCATGTTCCTGGTCCCCTCTATTTTTTATCTGTATCTTTCATTCTGGTCACGATCTCTGTAGTTATCTGGGATATTGTTTCTTCTTTGATTTTTTTTTTTTCTAGAGCCTTGTTCATCTGCCTTGTTACTTCTGCTGTTTCCACTGCAGAGAGTACAGGTGGGTGGCTTTGAGATTGTTCTGCTACCTCGCCTCTGGGGCTTGACTTTAGGGAGCTGAAAGTCTGTGGGGGTTGCATCTTGTTTAAGTGTCTTCTTATTTTTTTGAAGTTTGATTCTTGAGTTGGTGCTTGTAAACTGCTTGTGGTGAGTAGCTGTACTGCCAGTATTCAGAACCCTTAGGAAATGACCACTTCTCAGGTTTAGCTAGCTTTTGTGTTTTGAGTCTGTTGCAGGATCCTATCTTTTCAGTTTATTGGGGATGAGAAGTTCCAGCTACCAGTTCTTTAGCACTGGCTTATAAGTTGTTTTTTATTTTTGTTTTTTAAGACTTCTAGGCTGTCTCAGTCTTGGTATACCAGGAGGAACAACTCATTAGTATAATTGTATCACTTTGGCTAAAGTAGTACAATCAACAAAAACAATGATATCAAGTACAGCCTAGAGTCTGACAAATTGTAGCCCTTCTTATGGCGTTTTTTACTGTTGGGGGAAAGATGTAAAAAGGGTTAGGGATTAAAAAAACAGAAATAGGAGAGGAAGAGATCAGAAACAAGGCTGGAGGACAAACTTTAGGAAACTGGTGAAGGTGGCAGGTGGGAAAGAAAAGGGAAAAATAAAAACGAACAGAACAGAACAAAACAAAAATTAGAAAGTGTTGAAACAAGAAACAAAACAAAACAGCTAGAAAGGAAAACCAGAACGAAAAAAGAAAAAGATAAAAACCCCCAAAATGTCCAATTCAAGGTGTATCTCTGCTGTCACTGTTCGGCTATGTGTGTAAACAGAGTCCATGGCCACACTGATTAATCCCAGCGAGCCTGCTGCAGCTTCACGGTGGGGTAGGGGGTAATCCCAGCCAGCCCGCCCCTGTAGTTCCTCTGAAGTTCAGTTCTGTTTCTGGCTGTTAGGCTGGAATTGGATTCTTTGAGCCTAAACAGTCTGTGTCTCCTGCTGGTTTGAACTCTGCTCCCTGACCCACTGCTGACTTGAACTCAGCTCCCACACTGAGGCACCAGGAGCTGCTAGATGGAGTCCGCTTGCAGCTGTTCTGCGTTCGGAGCTCAGCTGGCTCCTCTCAGTCACCCTCCCCTGGAGGAGGTCTGAACCCAGATGACTCACCAGGGGCTGCAGTCCGGTTCATCCACTGCTCCTTCTCACTGGCGGTTTCCCTTTGGAGGCCTCTGGGTTTGTCCTGTGCATCTCTGCAGGTTCGGTCCACTTTTCCCTGGAGAGTCCGGGCTCTGGAAGAGAGCGCTGTTTGATACCTCCCTCTTCTTTAAAGGTTCTCTCTTCACTCTCCCTGTAACTTCAGTTCTTGCTCAGATCCTTCCTGGGTCCTGGGGAACCACTTCCCTCCTTTTCCTCCTCAAGTTGTTATATTCCAGTGTCCAAAAGTTTTCTTTTTCTTTTCTTTTTTTCTGTTTATAGTCTTTTCTTGCGGGGGAGGGGGGTGGTTAGTGCACTGGGGATCGAACTCAGGCCTTTGTGCTTGCGAGGCAGGCGCCGGAACCACTGAGCTAAATCCCTGGCCTAGTGAGGTTTTGTTCATAAAGTCTTTGTCTGCTTCTGCTTCTATCTTCCAGTAGATTCAGTGTTTCTGTTTTTTCGGTTTTTGTTTGTTTGGTACCAGAGATTGAACTTGGCCCCTTGTACTTGCAAGGCAGGTGGTGAAACCACTGAGCACACCCCAACCTGTTTCTGTTTTAATATTTAGATCTTTGCCGGGCATGGTAGCACACGCCCAAAATCCCAGCACTTGGGAGGCTGAGGCAGGAGGATTGCTGTGAGTTCGAGACCAGCCTGGGCTACATAGTGAGTTCCAGGTCAGTCTCAACTATACAGTGAGACCCTGTCTTAAAAAAGCAAAAAAAAAAAATTTTTTTTTTAGATCTTTGATCCATTTTGAGTTTAGTTTACTACATGATGAAAGATGTGGTTTTGATTTTAATCTTCAGCATGTAGAAAGCCAGTTTTTCTATCACCATGTATTTAAAGAGGCTGTCTTTCTTCCAGTGAAGATATTTGGCTCCTTTGTCAAAGATAAGGTGGCTGAATATGTCTGGAGTTGTTTTTGCATCTTCCAATCTGTTGCATTGATTCTCAAGTCTGTTTTTCTGCCAATACCATGCTGCTTTTATCACAGTAGCTTTGTAGTATAATTTCAAGTCAGGAATCATGATGCCCTTGCCTTGCCTTTGTTGTGCAGAATTGCCTTTGTTATTGTAGGTTTCTTCTGGTCCCAAATGAATTTTGTAATTATTTTCTCTAATTCTGAAACACATTTTCTTTGTCCATTCATCTGTTAGTGGATACCTAGTTTCATTCATAACTTGGCTGTTTTGAGTAGGGATGTGAGGATCATGTGAGTACAGACATTTCTTAGGCATACTGATTTCAAATCTTTTATATAAATACTTAGAAATGGGAGTGCTGGATCACAGTCTTGATAAGTTGCACAATAAAGTAGAGCCCCGCTCGGGCAACTTAATGACTTAGCAAGACTGTTGAGAGAGAGAGAGAGAGAGATGAAGTGTTGATGCTGAAATATGAATTGACCTGTAAAACATCTAACTGAAAGGAGGCAGACAAAATAGAGTATATAATTATTGTACTTATAAAAAATGCCAAGAAAAGACAAATTTATAGCAATAGAAAGCAGTCATTGTTTAGTGCTGGGAGAGAGTAAAGGCGTCCATAAATGATAGAAGGAAACTCTCAGGGGATGGACATATTCTAAATCCAGATTATGGTGATAATTGCACAGTTTGAGAAATTTACTAAAATCTTTGAGTCATGACTGCCAATGGGTAAATTTAAGTTACATCCCTAAAAGTTACTTTTAAAAAGCTGAGACTCTTTCATTAAAATAACATGTTTCTTTTTTTAGCCAATGAGCTACACACAGAGGTAGAGGTCCCGGGTGTACACTTAGAGTAATGAACTCAGTTCCCTGAAGAAAACATGAAGACCAGTGACCCAAAACCAGGTCATTCTTATACCAGATCGTTCTGTTCTGTGTCCAAATGTGTATCTTAAGTTACTTTAAACACCAAGATTAGATTCTTAGACAGCATGGCGTACCAATATCCAAATTGAAGTTAGGTATAAGACTCAGGGGTTCAGAAATTGAGAATTCGAACAATAATGGTACCACTGTCACAATTTGGCCTTTCCTAATATATTGAGCTTACATCTGGATTTTTTGTAGTTTTACAGTGGACTTTTTCTCTTTTTTTCTTTTCTCTGGTAGTGGGGATTGAACTGAGGACCTTGCACTTGCAAGACAGCAGCGGCACCACTAAGCTAAATCCCTGGCCTTTTATAGTGGACTCTTGACTTACGAACTTGATCACTTCCCAAGGGCTGGTTGTAACTCAAGTTGGTTATAAGTCAATACAGCTGAGGTCTGGATGTTTACTTGGGTACATGCTATAGAAAACAAGAGGCAGATGAATCTTTCATTAACGCAGTTAACACAGATTATATGTCATGCCGGTCGTAACTTCAGGGTCCACGCTCTATAGTTTTCTACAGTAGTACAGTAGCCCCTTGCAATGCTTCCAGTGACCACATCAATCACTAAAAGATATTTTTAAAGTTTAAAAAATTCATTTCTTGTCAGCATACAACAGATACAGAAAAATAAAAAATCATAAATGTTCGATACGTTTTTAAAGATAGCACACCTTCCAGAGCACCAGCCAGCTACCACTCTTACTCTCTGTCACTGTTCTGACTTTCATCCAATACCAGAGATTGTTCTGCTCGACTCTGAGCTGAGTGTAAACGGTGTCAGTCACCTAGAATGTGCTCACTCATGCTGCTAACTTGACGCTGTGTGTAGGAGTCACCTAGCATTCTCTGGTGTCCTGTTATGGGAACATAGCGCTATATATCTGTTCCATCCTTGATGAATGCTTGAATTGCTTTCAGGTTTTGGGCTACATAAATAATGACACTGTGCGTGGTTTTTTTTTGTTGTTGTTGTTTGTTTTTTGTTTTGTTTGGTTTGGTTTTTTTGAGACAGGGTCTCACTATGTAGTTGAGACTGACCTGGAACTCACTATGTAGTCCAGGCTGGTCTCAAACCCACAACGATCCTCCTGCCTCAGCCTCCTGAGTGCATGGATTACAAGCGTGCGCCACCATGCCCGGCTTGTGCATAGTTTTTTGATAGTCTTTTGTGCAGATGGATGGGCTTTTCTGTTGGGTATCTAGGAGTCATTCCTGGGTCACAGGGCATGTGTATGGTTGGCAGTAGTATAAAGCATTTTATTTTGCTCAATCTAGGAAGCTACTTGAAGTGATTTCAGGGTAAACATACCTAAATGCAGAAATTCCCGAAATATAAACACATTCATTCTTCCTCAGAGTTGACTTCAGCAAACACAGTTATAGACAGGACAGTTGGACATCAGTCACAAAGTTGCTGGAGTGTGACGTCTCACAAACATCACTACTTGGGAAGACTCCATCTCCTGTGGCGTTCAGCCCTTGGGAAATGTATCCCAACATTTCTAAGGGCTCGCTTGGTACAGTCTGGATGGACACAGAATAAAAGAATACACTAAGTTTCTTCAATTTCCCCCTGAAGTCTAGAAATCAGTCATTTGTCATTGAAAAAAAAAAAAAAAAGAAGAAAAGAAGTAGCCGGGAGGTACACACCTGTTTCCCATCATGCTAGAAAGCTGAGACAGGAAGATTGCAAGTATGGGAACAGCCTGGGAAATTTGAGGAAACCCTGTCTCAAGATTAAAAAAAAAAAAAAAAAAGGCCTGGGATGTGTGCCTCTGTGGGAAGGCCCTGGGTTGCTCCCCAGGGTAAAAACTCCAAGGTTCTCACCAGCACCCAACCTGAGGCTGTCTTTGTAAGATGACCCTTCTCTGTTAGGCTCTGGAGCTCTGTGACCTCAGGAGACGAAGACTTTTGCCTGTCGCCAATCTTCAGGAGGAGCTGGGGCTCATCCCCGTGTTGGGAATGAGAAGCCGAGGCAGGAGGATTACAGGTTCAGGTCTCATCTGGGCAAAAAATAAAATAGAAAGAAGGGCTAATGATGTAGCATAGTAATATAATACTCCTGGGTCCACCCTCCTACAGCCCCCCAGAAGCTGTAATAGAAGGCTACAGATTTACTCTGAATTACCATTAGACAATGCAAGAGGAAGCAATTTTATTGAGCCCAATCATCACTTGTGAGTTTTCAGTTTTATTTTCCATGTGTTCAGGATGATCTGGATAGGGATAACTTAGCTGTTTGTCTTGCTTTTCTCCTCTCTCTTTTCTTTCCTCCCCACCCTGTTTCTTTCGTTCTTTCTGTCATACTAGGTGGGGACTGAACTTGGGGCCTTGTGAATGCTAGGCCAACACCCTACCACTGAGCTACGCGCCAGCCCCCCTTAAACTTGTAAACATTTTGAGACCTGTTAAATTGCCAGGCTGGCCTTGAATTTATAATCTTCTGCCTCAGCCTCAAGAGTAGCTGGGCACCAGCATGTCTGGCTTGGATAGTTTTCCTTGTTCTGTTTTAATCCGTTTATCTGTCTTCTTTCTTTCTTTTTCTCATTCATTCAGTTTTTGAAACAGCTGTATAGAAATGGAACTCATGCATTCTGTAATTTATCATCTGAAGTGTACAATTTAATGGTTTTTAGTATATTCACAGACACGACGACCATCACCACAGTTCATTGTATATTTCATGAGTTCCAAAAAGAAACGGTGTCTTTTAAGCTGTCGGTCCCCTACTGTCCCACCCCAGCCCTAAGCAACCACGGGTCCACGTGGGTCTCTGAATGGAGCCGTACAGGGGGAGTGTTCGTGACGGGCACACCCACAAGTGTAGTGCGTGACGGTTCCCTGTGAGGTACAGCGCGTGTCAGTGCTTCATTCCTGTGTCCGGCCGCGTGTGAGGTGCGATCAAGCAGTTCAGTGATGTCTCGATTTTAAAACACGTGTTCTAGACACATGGCCACGAATCACCCTCCGAATACTTTCCTGCTTCAAGCACACGTTGTCCTTGGCCTTTCTGAAGCAGTTCTGGGAGCCCCCTTTTATGAGTGCCTTTATTTGCACTGACCCGGCCGCCTCCATTTCCTGAATGGATTCAAATCATTTCCCTTTCATGGTCATTTTGACTTTGGGGAAGACCTGGAAGTCGCACAGTTGCCAGATCCGGTGAATGAGGTGCATGGGGAGACAGCGTCGTATTTTTGTGAGCTCCTTTCTGTCCACTTTGGTGCTTGTCATACTGTTGCTCACACCCTGTAAAGAGGGTGTCCAGAAGAAACTGTGGGATTAGTGCCCAGTGCCACGGCGCACGCCTGTAATCCCAGGAGGAGGGAGGCTGAGGCAGGCGGATCGCCTTGAGTTCAAGGTCGGCCTGGGCTACATCATTCAAGGCCAGCCTCAACTACACAGCAAGACCTGCCTTGAAATCCCAAACCAAATCAAACCAAAACAAAACAATGGGATAAGTGTGTTTGAAGCGAGGAGAGTATTTTGAGGGGGATTTATCTGTGTGTCTTTTAATGAAATGATTTTTAAAAAATGTAATCACGCTCTATTTTTTTTTCAGCCTTTGTAATATGTCCACTAATAGTTGCTAGGGTTGTTTCTTTCCATGGCTTCTTTTAAATTAATTTTAATAGTAGTAATGAAGATTGAACCCAAGGCTTTTGCATGGAGCTACATCCCCAGATCTTTTTAATTTTTTTAAAAAATGTTTGAGGCAGCACCTTGCCAAGTTGCCCAGGCTGGGTTCCTCCTGCATCAGCTTCCCAGAGTGTTGATACTACAAGCCTGTTCTGCCATGCCTGGCTGGCTCATGTTTACCCAGAGAGTGGTCACTGGGATCTGACTTCTCCGTAAAGGAAAGTACAGGACTTTAGCGTCACTGTAGAATTATGGTTTCTGTATTTTTTTTTAATTAGCTGAGATCTGTTTACCAGGCTGTTAGAGAAGAATGAAACAATGTGCATATGTCTCTATCAGGTCACTGCACTTCTGTTTCATTGTTTGTTACCTTAGCACAGAAAGTTTGCTGGGTATTTATGTTATTGCTAAAGCTCCTTATGCATTACTGTAAGACTTAAAGTCTCACTTTTACTCCTGGGGTGTGAACAGCCAAGAGGCCTCCACGAGGCTTAGCCCAAAAGCTCAGCGAGGCTCCAGGAGCTTGTCGGACAGCGAGAGTCACCCAGGAAGGAACACACCAGGCTGGTTGGCCAATAGACCTTTATTAGTCTGGCCAGACGGCGCTCCCGGAGCCAAGTAGCTCAGAGAGGCGGCTAGCTCAGAGACAGAGACCATTTTATATAGGGCTATGGGGGATTGCACTCGAAACTTACAGGAAGGGGACAAAGGCAAGTAGTCAGTTGATCTGAGCTGGTGGTCATCAATCATGTACTCGACCGTTATGTACTAATGATCAGCAGATCGATTATCCTTTGTTCTATTTACAACTTAGATTGTGGTGTTCCGAACATTTAATTACGGGCAAGTAAGGAGTGGCGTGATTGATTTTAGGTCTCATGTTTGTTACAGTTTCCCAGCTACTCCTAAGCGGTTACCTATAATTCACAATTAATCATTAGTTATTCTATAAGGGGTCAGGGGGACAGCAGTCTCTAGGTCATTTGCTGGTCAACATGGAGTCGCTCTAGTTCAGTTAGGCTCTTACATTACAAGAAGTTAGTGCAAATCATTTCTAAAAAATCATTTAAAATTTGAGCCAGCCTCATCACCATTTTTATTCTTGTAAATGAATTGTTATGTGAAAGATATTTTCTAAATGAGTTTGAAAGTTTGTCATGTATGAAATAAAAAAGTGATTTCTGTTCCCTGCCAGAAGCAGCTCTTAATACAAATTTGCTTACTAAATAAGTCTGAGTACATTTCTGAGGGATGAAGGCCTCTCAGCTACTCAAACCATACTGGCTCTGAATTTATATAGTTTTAAACAGTGATCAGGGCCTGGGAAGGGCGGTGCATGCCTGTAATCCCAGCACTTGGGAGGCTGAGGCAGGAGGATTACCATAAATTTGAAGCCAACCTGGACTACAGAGTGACTTCTAGACCAGCTTGATCTAAATGGTGAGACCTGTCTCAAAAAACCCAAAACAAATCAAAAAGTAAATAAGCACTGTCTTGAATATCACTTTCTTGAATAACTGAAGCATAAAATCCACAGTAAGTAAATAAATCGGTTACCAATACTTGATGTTAACGAGTGAGGCAGTCACAGTAAACTGGTAGGAGTCTAAAACCGACGCTGCATTTTCAGCAATTTGGCGTAATATGGGCTTTTAGAAATTTCATATTTCTCAACTTCCTAAAAATCTTTCCTCAGGATATAATCAGAGGTAGGGATAGATAGAACTTTTTATTCAAGAGTATTTGTTATGGCATTTATAAAAATTAAAACTTAGACCCATCCTGAAAATCCAATAAGGAGCTTTGTGAAGTAAATTATAGTATATCCATATGAAACAATATTATGAATGACCAAATGTTCACAGTGTAATGTCATTTGAAAAATGTGACACATGAAATTATATTTATAATGTGGTGTCACTTTTTTTTTTACACATGCACAAGTAAATAAATACACTTACAAGGACTTCTACAAAGTCATTAAGAGTAATTGTCTTTAGAGCTCAGTGGCTTTGCACCTGCCTGGCAAGCTCAAGGTCCTGAGTTCGATCCCCAGTACACCCCCCCCCCAAGAAAGTAATTGTCTTTGACAGAAAGGGTACTTTTTTGTATTTTTAAAATTCTCTGTGGTTAAAAAAATTCTTTATGGTTTTAAGATTCTTACTGATGAATATGTACTACTGTAAAAATAAATGACACTTGCTGAAAAACAATTACAAAAGTGCCTTAAAAACTAGTCACCAGGTATTTCATACTCTTTATATAGCTTTAAAGTCCTATAATCATGAAATAAACTTTTAAAAATCTTATAGACCTTTAGGGTATCATGCTTCTGATTTCATCGATCTGCTCACAGAATGTTTGGTTGGCCGGGCGTGGTGGCGCACACCTGTAATCCCAGCACCCAGGAAGCCGAGGCAAGTGAACTGCTACAATTGCTTAGGCTACATAGTGAGTTTGAGAGTAGCCTGAACTGCACAGTGGTCCCTGTCTCAAAAGAGAGAGAGAGAGAGAGAGAGAGAGAGAGAGAGAGAGAGAAGGAAAGGGAGAGAAAGGTGTGGTTTCTGGCCTTCACTGGTGCTCTTCAATCACATTGGCTATTTGGCTCCTGTCATTGTCATGATTAATCCAACAAGGACAATCTCATTTAGTTCACTGCACTAACTACACTAATCTTATTGGTGACAAGAAGCTCCTGATAAGGGCTGGGCTCAGGAGGTGAAAAGAAGGGCAAGTTTTGGTATTTTAACTTCCCGAAACCATTTGCTTTGAAGGGTTGGACGTGGATCCAGTTTCGTTTACTTCAGATCTGTGAGCAGATGGTGACCCAGGGATGTTTGGGAGGGAAGGAGTTAAGTCTGGAAGCAGTGCCTGATTTAGGATTTGTTTTGGCCCAATTTATCTGTTGCTGAGGGCAATAAACATTGTCTAAATACCTAAAGGCATGAAAGTAGATGGTCATCCAGCAAGAGGGCAGCCGATGAAGGTTGGTTATTTCTCATTAATTTAGATGAATGTTTGAATAAAGGAAAGAAAAAAAACCAACCAAGACTCAGAGCAAATGAAAACAGATATGTTACCTTTCAGACTTGACACACATCTGTCCCTGTGTACGGTCCTGTCCTGTGTTCAGGGTGACCTATGGAAGATAGTTATTTTGTAAATTAAAGTTCAAAAAGGCAAAGTTATCATTGACTTAAGCCAAGCAATCAGTAACTCTTGCAAGTGGATTGTCAGTAGCCACTGACATACAATCCTTATTTTGGCCACACTGTGGAAGTTATTCTCAAGGTTAAGTAAAGGTCATCTCTCTCTGCCGTACTGCTAGTCAGTGGTGATGAAAAAGCGGAGCCTGGAAAGTTCGCTGAGGAGACGGATGGCCCCGTCGGTCTGTCCTCTCAGGTCATCTTGGGTACTTTTCCCACAGCTGCACTAGACCCATAGTCGCGTGAATGCCAGATGCATTACCGACAGAATCTTTGTCTCATCTGAGTGCCTTCATGACCACAGGCCATTGTTGCTGCCTTTTCATAATGTAGCTGCTCATGTATAGTTCAAACACCTTGAATTTAATCTTCGTGTTAGATGAGGAGGAGGAGGAGGAGGAGGAGGAGGAATTTGCTTTGAAATTACTATTGGATTAGTTTCAGAAACTTTAGTAACTTCAGGAAAAACTCTTCAAAGAGTCTTCAAAATGTAAAGGTAGGAAGCAAATACATATGTCTCCCTGGGAACTTTAGGTTGTTAAGAATCTCTATATGGATAACTCTAAACATCTAGGCCTCTAAATGATTTGCTCCTTAAAACGCGAAAGACCGTTTACACTTCTCTGTTGAACTTTCAAAACAATTTGGTTGTAATACTTGCAGTGGTTCCAGATTAAACCTCTGGATACTGTCTTCTCCATCCACAGCCACAGGTCTGAGGTGAATCAGACAGGCGCCTCTAAACGCATACAGCACAACAAAGGATGCTAGTGGACCAGTGTGTACGGAGCATCCAAAGGAAGCCACGTGCATACCTGGGGAGTGGGCCGGGCGGGGAGGTTCAGGCAGCAGCAGTGAGACTCTGGGCCAGGCTCTGTGAACACCTGAGGTCTCTGCCACTCACCTGCGTCAGCCCCTGAGTTAATTAGACAGCTGTGTCCATCTGACTGGTGAGACAGCAGGGGCTTGGGGTGAACTCCCTCCCAAACCTCTGATATTAGTCAGCTGCCCACCCCGAGGACGAAAACCTGACACACAGCATAGAGGAGAGGTTCATTCTGACTCATGGTTAGGGTTATATATAAGGGAAAGTATTCTGCTAAAAAGAAGGATGGATTTGAGTGATCTGTAGGAAAGTGGATGCCCCAGGAGACCATAATGTTAAATGAAATAAATCAGACACACAAGCTTAAATATTGCATTGTTTCTCTCTCTCTTTTTTTTTGGAGACAGGGTATCACTATGTAGTTGAGAGTGACCTAAAACTCACAATGTAGCCCCGGCTGGTCTCGAACTCACAGTGATCCTCCTGCCTCAGCCTCCCGAGTGCTAGGATTACAGGCGTGCACCACCATGCCCGGCGCATTGTTTCTCTTATGCAGGAAACCCAAACTACAAAGACCACAATCAAAGATAGATAATAAGAAACAGGGAGACTGATCTTTTGCAAAAGGAAAGGGGATCAAGATACGCATGGAGGTGGAAGGGAGGGGAGGAGATTAAAGAATGCAGATGTGTTATGTACCTGCACCAGCTTCCCGTGAAGATCACTGAGCTAATCAGCATCCACTGCACATATAAAAAAGTTAAACAAAAACATATGCTGGGGTAAGGGTAGCCTCTTCAACAAGTGCTGCTGAGAAAACCGACTACACATCCAGCCTGTTCCTCCAGTACACTCAGGCAGCGCCTCCGCTCCCCGCTGGAGTGCAGCTGTACGGTGGAGACCCAGCAAACACGGGACGGGGCCAACGCTACTGCCTCAGTGCGGCCCCGGATGTCCAGAGTCAGAACCGTCCGAAGGCCAGGAGGGATACAAGCTGAAGCCCTCACAGGCCATTGTTAGGAGACAGATGTCCATGCCGGTGGAGGGGGTCACAGACTGAACTGACCCGTACTCCTAACGGAAGTGATCGACACAGTTGGCTCCCGGGGACACCCTGAGGTCTCTCTCTCTCCGTCAGGGCCCTGGGGACACCACTCCGTACGTTGGCTTGATACCGTAGCCGATAACCTTCCTGGCTTCATTGAGCTACTTTTTTGAGTGCAAACTATAGCCATCTTCACTACACATGCAATCTTCTTTCTAACCTTCATCCTTTGCAGACCTTCTGCAGTATTACTTTATCCTTCTTGTAAAATTTCACCATTCAGAAGTCCTTCTTATCCAAACACACTCTCCTTTTTTTTTTTTTTTTTTTTTTTTTTTTTTTTTTTGCCAGCCTTGAATTTGCAGCAGTCTTCCTGCCACAGCCTCCTGAGGGCTGGGAGTATAGGTGTGCACCACCATGCCCAGCTTGGCATACCCATCCTTCTTTATATCTTTTTTTTTTTCTGTAGCAGGGATCAAACTCGGAACCTTGCACTTGCAAGGCAGGCGGCAGAAGCACTGAGCTAAATCCCCGGCCCCCTTCATGTCTTATATATTCCCTTCCCCACATCTGTAATGTAATAGAGATTTCTTACCAAAGCAGAACCCCTTTTCCTTACATGCATCTGACAGCATGACACTTGGCCCCTGATTATCTATCACTGCCCTTTTTACCTTTAAAACATCTTGATCTTGCCGGGCGTGGTGGCCCATGCCTGTAATCCCAGCACTCAGGAGGCTGAGGCAGGAGGATCGCTGTGAGTTTGAGACCAGCCTGGACTACATAGTTAGTTCCAGGTCAGTCTCAACTACATAATGAGACCCTGTCTCAAAAAAAACAAAGAAAACAAAACAAAAAAGACATCTCGATCTTCCAGAGGGGTCTGTATTTCTAAAGGTTTAGGGGCACCAGGGGATAGTTACAGCCAGATCATCCCAGCACCTGTGTGTAAGTACCAGGAGAAACGTTACCAGCCTGGAGACCTCTGGTCTTTGAGTAAGGTCCCCCCTTGTTAGTTGAGGGCTCTAGGCATAGCAGATGGTGCAGCCCTCTTCCTGAGCTTTGAGTGAGTTATTGTCCCCCTTTCAAAAGTGTGCACCCTGCTTTCTACCCAGTCCTTGCTGAGCAAGATTTGGAGGGTCTTGTGAGTTATCCTGAGGTGGCAGCTGAGTTAGAGCAACCAAAAGCTGCATATTTCTCTCCATTGTTTTCTTTCTTTGCCTCATTTGCCTGGTCCTGGTTATTATAGACCTTGAAGGTCTCCCCCACCAAGGTCACCAAGGGTGCTCAGGGTCCTGCCTCAAGCTTTTGCAACATGCTCCTCATATCTGGGCCAGACTGCATCATAAAGTGCATAGTAGGCCAGGCGCAGTGGTACACACACCTATAATGCCAGCACTTGGGAGGCTGAGGCAGGAGGATTGTTGAAAATTTGAGTTCAGACTGGACTACATAATGACTCCAAGGGCAACCTGAATTACATAGTAAGACCTTATCTCAAAAACAAACAAAACCCCCAAAACAAAAAACAATAGTGTTAGTATACTTTTGCAAGGCCTCTGACAAGCAATGTAAAAATATAGCAGTATTCTCTTCTCTCTCTCTCTCTTTTTTTTAAGGTAGACTCTCACTATACTGTGAAGGCCAGGCTGGTCTTTACCTCACTAGGTATCCCAGGCTGGCCTCGAACCTGTGTTGATCCTCCTGCCTCTGCCCTCCAGATGCTGGGATTACAGACCTGTGCAGTTGCCTTCTTTCTCTTCTCTTGCTTGCTTTACCTCTTTGTCTCTGTCATAACTGACAGGCTTAAGCTGACACTTTCTCATTCCTTCTGAGATACTAGTTGCAGAAAGCTCCATTCTCCCCTTATGGATGGAATTTTCAGGGTCCCATTTGGGTTTGTAGGGGAGAATGCATTTTCCCCAGGTCTCCGAACATTGTGGTCTGAAATATTACCTGCCATCCTACCAGCTCCTTCAGTAGGCTTGTTAAGAATACGGCTTTCTCATCAGAAGGGCAGCGATGAATTAATACACACTGTGTCCCTCCAAATGAGAAGAAAAGTTGCACTCTGTGAACTTGACCCTAAATTTACCAGGATTCTTGGAGAATCTGCCAACCCTTTCTTTACACTGAGCCGTGTCTGTTACTGAGAAGGGAACATGCACGCTGATAGCGCTTCCATCCCCACCCGACACCTCGTCATGGGAACACATTCCCCTGAGCGAAGTGGGTGCGAGCTGGTTTCCTGATCTCAGTACCACTGGGGATGGGATTGCTGGGCAGGAGTTGGTGGGGATGAGGTGAAGAGGCTCTGCCGTGGGCGAGGGAGAGGACACAACGGCAGGGGAAAGAGTGCTGTCAGCTGAGAGGGTGGCCTGGTATCGGGGAGTGCAGGGCCGGCAGAGTGCTGGGTGAAAGCCGGAGTCTGCGAGGATGTGTACATCAGGTGCTATGGGCCTGTAGGGTGTGGAAACTGCAGCCACACAGACCTGTCGAGAGTTCCCCTCTAGGGTCCTCATATAACTTCAGTAAAATCCTGTATATAAGGGATATTTTGTTCCTTCCTTTCCTTTTTACAGAACAGATCTACCAGAAGAATAGTATTAGAATTCAGAGAGTTCTTTTTCTTCCTTTTTTTCTTCCATCTTTCCTTCGTTCCTTCCTCCCTTCCTCCCTCCCTCCCTCCCTTCATTCTGAGACAGGGTCTCACTATGTAGTTCAGGTTGGCCTTGAACTCATGGTAATCCTCCTGCCTCGCCTTCCTGAGTGCTGGGATTACAGATGTGTACCACTATGCCTAGACTTAGTTTTTGCCTGAAGTTTAATACCAGGTGCTTTAGGAATCTCTTCCTGTGGGAGGGGTAGGTCAGGTCTACAGAAAGCAGAGTTCTAATTTAATATTGGGGAGCCCTTTAAAATACCAGGGATTTTCAGTCAGGAAGCAAAAGAAAATGTCTTGTGAGACAAAGAAAAGAAGATAGAAACAGGCCAATTCAGAAGACAGAAAGGAGAACAGAGTCATTAATTTGGTGTTGTGGCTTATATCTATAATATCCCTGAAATCCTCATGTCCTCCCAAGTGAGGCTTTTGGGAGTGGCTGGTTCATGGGTGTGATACCAAATGAAGGATTACTGGATTACTGTGATACCTGGATAATTAGTATACTAATTGGTTTAACATAGCTCTGGGTGTGGATAAAGAGAAGCCTCTCAGCATCTAGGATCTGTAAAATCTCTTTATATTTTTTCCTCCAGCTGTTAGAAGACCCCTTTCTTTATTTATAGCTCTATGGATGTGTAATGTAATACATGTATACTTAGAGATGGTATAGATATTAATTAGCCTTTTTAAAAAAGTGAACATAAAATTTATTTAACATTCAAACTTAATAAGATGTGCAATATGGCAATTTTACTGGAGGTTTAACCCTACCTAGAATACAGTTGCTTGCTGGGGCTTGATCAGTGAACAGGGTCCAGTTCACTCTTAGCAATAATTAAATTCTTTATTGAATAAATGCAATACCAAACAAAAGTCTTTTTAAAATAATTAATTTTAAAGGCCTTTCTATTCGGGCTAAAAACAAACACAATAAAGGCAGATATGCTAGTTTAACGTAATTGGCTGATTTTATACAGCACTTTGATCTTTTAGTTCACAAATATATTATTAAATGATAGAACTCATCTAATACAACCATTTTTATAGAGCTAGGAAATAAATTTTTAAGAAAGGTTTTACATATCCCATTTTTATACTCACCGCAACAGTCTAACTCTACAGAGAATAAAGCCAATGACTTTCCTCACAAAAGTTCGTGACTAATGTCGCTTTGCTATCAAAATCTGTATTTCTGACCTGTTACAAGCATTGAGAAAAGATTCAAAAATTCCCAAAGAGGCACAGCGCACGTTGTGATTGCCTGTTCAGCCACAACGAGCACTGCATTCAAAACTATTTCATCCCAGGAATTAAATACGGTCAGCCATGTTCATGGGCATCTCCTCCATCGTAGTACAGTAGAAAGCCTCAATGTCGTGAAGAATCCCTGTCTTCTTCAGTAACAAGTTTATAGCCACCCCTTTCCTCCCAAATTGACCCCCTCTGCCAGTTCTGTGACTATAGTTTTCACGATTGGTAGGTGGATCATAATTTATAACCAAACACACTTTGTTGCACATCAGTCCCAGGAGCCAACAAGTGATCAGAGCACGGCTTGACCCGATGGGAATTCCCGCATGATAACATCTCTCTTCTTCTGACCCACGTCACCATGAAGAGCAGACACTGTGATGACCCTGGCATGCATTTTCTCAGTGAGCCGGTCCACCTTGCACCTTGTATTGAGAAAAATACCAGTCTATATAACAATGAGCGTCTCATACAAATCACAAAGTGGGTCCAACTTCCATTCCTCTTTCAACATTAATGTAAAACTGTTTGATTCCTTCAAGGGTCAATTCTTCTTTCTTCACCAGATTTCAAATTGGATCTCTCATGATTTTTTTGGTCAGCTCCAACACATCAGTTGGTGTCGTGGCAGAAATCAACACAACCTGAATAGTTGTGATTAGTTTTGGAACATGACATAGATTTGATCCTTAAACCCTTGGCTCAACAGTTCATCTGCTTCATCCAAAACAAACATTTTGATCCATTTGGGAGAAAGATATCTTCTGTTGAACATATCAGGCGCTCTCCCTTGTGTCCCCAAAACAATATGGGGTGTTTCAGCCTACAGTTTCTGCATTTCATTTAGAATATTTGTCCCACCGATTCAGGCAAGATAAGTTGCTCCCGTACAGTCTCCCAGTGCCAAAATTACTTTCTTTCAGAAACAGTGGCTGCTATCAGGAAATCAACCAATAACAAATGTTGGAGGGGATGTGGGGAAAAGGAATCCTGCTCCACTGCTGGTGGGAGTGCAGACTGGTGCAACCATTTTGGAAATCAGTGGAGATTTCACAAAACTAAAACAAGAGGTTCCTTTTGACCCAGCTATACCTCTTTTTGGTATCTTCCTGAAAGAATTAAAAGCATCCTAGCACAGTGATATATACATACGCATGTTTATAGCGGCACATTTTGTGATAGCTATCTTGGAAGAAGCCCAAAGATCCCTTCTCAGTGGTCCCTGGAGTACCAACTGCAATAAAGGTGGCAGAGGTAGATGATTGGATTCATCTTTCTAGGTTAAAGCTAACACCTCCCGAACTGTCTAAAGAAAAAGATCACCCAAAAGGAAAAAGCTATTCCTGTGAGCCTCTGGAAGACCTGAGATATCTTTTTAAAAAGCAAGGCTGCAGTCTAGCTATAGCTAAGTAAATAATATTTTGCTAAGGCTCAGGTTCTAAGACTCTTGACATCTGACATACCTCTAACATACATGTTCTCTACTGAAAATGTGGAAATCTGACCTGCTCCTCACATTTGGGCTAATGGTAAAGTTTCTTTCTCCCTTCAAACAGGCAGCTTGATGGTCACTAACTCTTTTCTCATTATTTTCTCACAGGTTTTTCTTCTGTCAATCCAGCCAGCAAGCCACAGTACCCCAAGGTAGCTGGAGGTTACAGTGGACTTCTGAAATTCACCGGGGTTACATTCGTACAACACTTGCAAATTGTGAACAACTGCAAATTTGAGATACGGTCATAAAAATGCCTATTTTTATAGTTTAAACCCTAAATATGCTATGCTTCCAGCAGTTATGTAATTTAATTTAATAAAACACTGTATTAGTAAAGCTTTAGAAGGTGCAAGATGTTCTGAGGGCATCTTAGGGCTTTAAGAACAAAAAAGAAGATTCGAGATAGCTACATGTGGTACAACCTGTTATGATGGGGGAATGCTGGTGAATCTGCTAAAGGTGTGGGTTACAGGGCAGCAGCCAATCAGCCACAAGAAGAACTGAGTAACACTCTCAGATTGGCTACTTGCAAACCTCCTGTGCCCCCCCACAACTGTGGAGGATATTTTCAGTTTCTGTGAAATTGTGGGAGTTTCCATGAATAATTATTAGTTATATTCTAAGGGAAAATCGCAAACAACTGAGGCCATGAACTCTGAATCGTGACACTGTGGGTGAATACTGTACATAATCCCTAGTAGGTAGGGTATACAGCCCTACCTTCCAGTGTGAAGAAACTGTAGAAGACAGAGACCACCACTCCCTTAGCACCCCTTAAGCATTTGTGGGATTTATATCTCTTAAGGAGAAATTGGTACAGGAGGTAGGGCGTAGCACATTTGGCGGGGGAAATAAGCAGGACCTGTCAATTTCAGAATCCCAGGGCTGTACTAGTTAACTCTCAGGGGCCATATGTAGAATTTCTCTTGTGCTCCCATGAGTTGTAGATGACAAAAGAGACCAGATGCCATGAGGGGCTCACTAGTGCAACACCTCAGATAGTCCACCCTGTGTGGTGCACTTTTGTTGTTACTTTTCATGCTGTTCTGTTCCTGTTTGGCCTCAGTTTGCTCTGCAGAGCTACTTCTTTCATTTTGAAATAAACTTTTGGGACCTGGAATACTTTTGTTTGATGAGCCATTTTTTAAAAATATTTATTTATTTATTTTGGGTACTGGGGATTGAACTCGGGACCTTGTGCTTACGAGGCAGGCAGCAGAGCTACTGAACTAAATCCCCAGCCTTGGTGAACCCATTTTTAAAGGAACTGCTGGACAACAGCCTTTGAGCTGAAGTTCCAGAACTCAAAACATAAATCCTTAGTATAGGATGGGCTGCATTACAGTGTAAGTTTTGCAGCCTGGAAGACCGTCTGCCATAAAGTGGGGGCTTTGCTCAGAAAACAGTGGGATCTCAAGTGGGAGGTAGATATTCAGGGGAGCTGGTGAAGTGAGGATACCGAAGTCCTAAATTCTGAGAGTATTTTTCCCCAGGGAAAGATTTCTGCACTCTCGGAGGCAGTCTTCCCCATTCCCTCTGTGGTGTTGGCCTCTCCACCTCTGACTGAGGGAACTAATCCTGTGTTGCCTTGGAAACAGTAAGGACTGAACCCCAGACACTTACCAAGCTAGACAATGCTGACATTTCTCAGAGCCCGCCCTGGCCTTCCACTTCTGCCTGAAGCACTACAACCAGGCTAAAATCGCAGAAGGATCCTGAAGTGGAGGCACACGGTGTCACCCATGAGAAGTATGCTGCGCTCCCAACGAACTTATGGAATTTTCTGCTTCTTATGAGTAGAGGTCTTTACTTAGGAGTAAAAGTGTCAGGTAGTGGTGGAAGGAACATAAACCTGGATCAGGCTGATTTTTTTTTTTTTTTTAATATGGGCCCATTAAGTAGAGATGCTGGATTTAGCGTTACAGTTTATCGAGTTAAAATGTGTTGTTTGGTTTGTTGGCTGAGGTATAGCTCAGTAGATGACCCTGTGTGAATAAGCTGGAAATGCCTAGTATTCCTTAGCTCACTGTGGATGAGGCTATTCAAAAGTGCAAGGAGATGGGAATGCTGGGGTATCTGCCAGGTAAAACATACTCCTCAACACTGAGAGTCCAGAAAACACACCCTTTATCAGTACTTTAAGAAACAGATCCTTGAAAAACTCCATCATTGCTCTCCTCTGTGCCAGACATTATGGTGGAGACCGCAGGCAGTCAACTGGGAAACAGAAATGCAGTCGGTATGGTTGGATCTTGGAATGCAGGGGCCCAGTGGCAGTGTTGAACACACCATAATGGGCAGCAGAGGGAAAGCAGTGATGGGAATGTGTACACCTATAGGGTTGGTTAATTAATAATGGCATTCCTAGGGGTGAAATAGATAGGATACTAAATTTTTACTAGATCTAGATAAGCAGAAAAATTTTAGGACACATGAACCTCACTCACCCAGCATGGTGATGTGCACCTATAATCCCAGCACACAGTTCAAGGCCAGCCTGAACTACACAGCAAGACCTTGTCTCAAAAAAAAAAAAAAAAGCCGAGAACTTACCTCAAATCATCACAAACACCTCAACTAATTTAATTTGAAGACTTCTTTTAGAGATCCAGAACTCCTCGAATGAAGGGGAGGCCAGGTCCTCTTCAGGAAAGTTCCAGGTACTCTACCAAGAAGTTATATTGTTAATCTTTCTTCCATCCTTCTTCAGAGAGCAACCATACAATGAGGAAAAGGAAGTAGAGATTTTGAGGATTACTGGACATGGAGTCTGAACTAACATTGATCTCAGGACGTAAATGTAACTGTGGCCCTCCCATAAGAGTAGGGTCTATCAGGTCAAGTAATGAGTGGAGTTTTCAGCCAGGTCCAACTCACGGCACATCCAGTGGACCCCCAAATCCAACCTGTGGTCATTTCCCCAGTTCCCAAATGCATAATTAGAAATTGTATTCCTATACCTGTTAGGAATAAAACTTTCATTTTATTAAACAAAAAAAACAGATCTGAGCTCAACAGGACAGCTTTATTTCAGAACAAACCTGAGAGGGACCTCTTTGCACTAGAACAGGCCAGGAACTTTTTGTACAGGCTATGGGGTCTTTTGTAGGGCCATGGGGAGGGGGTGCTCCGTGAGAGAAGTTGTGGCTGTCTGCCAAGAACCTGGCTGGGAGCACAAGCGGTGTCTGGGAAAGCACAGGGAGCAGTGGCTTCTATTAATGGCAAGGCTGATCCTGTTACAAGTCCCCAGATGCAGCTGTGCCGGGAGCAGGTGGTTCAGAGGGGTCTCTGATCAGGATGGCAGTGGTGAGATTCCTTTAATACCTACCATAAAGGTCCTAGTCATCCCCCTGGCTTTGCCCAGAATCCCTGACCTGAAAAATTTGAGGGCATTTTTCTTTTTTCATAGTGAAAATATATTAATTTTTTGACCTGTGCTGGTAGCTCAAGAGCCACATCTGGCCGGTTAATTATGTAGGTATGGCACCCTACCCATTCTGTGTCCCCAGTGACTTTCCAGGGCAGACTGGTGTGGCATTATTGGCTTTGGGATCCACCCCAGAGGCTGATGGCACAGTCTCTTTTTTTTTTCCCCTCTTCAAAATAAATACTGTTATTTTCAGTAATCATAGTTCAGTAATCAGAGGACTGTTGTGTGTGTAATATGGAATAAAACAAATGAGCAGTTAGAGGAAATTCTAATTGTACAATCCCCATGACCATCCACAATTCTGTAATCCACAGTGACAAAGAGACAGCGATGCTAAGGAATGAACGCCTGTGGTCCTAACCTGGAATTGGTGTGAGGTGGAGTCCCTTGGGCCGTACACGCTCAGTGCACTCAAATGCCTAAAGGCAGTGATCAAACCAGTAATCACAGATACCTCAGGCAACAAGCGTGAAGTCTTGAGATACCATTTCCCACAAAAGGAACCCAGAATTAATACATTAATTAATTTTTTTTAAAAAAGGAAACCAGTATTTCTTGAGGAAATAGCTCATTTCAGTTCTGGGTCAGAGAATAAATGAGATAAGCCTCCTGGTGTGTCTGTGTTTTTTTTTTTTTTTTTTTTTTTTGGTACCGGGGATTGAACTTGGGTCTTGCGCTTGCAAGGCAGGCCACCGAACCATTGAGCTAAATCCCTGGCCCGTCCGTGTATTATTTAGGAGAAAAAAATAGCAAAAATTGTTAGGGTCAGGTAAAGGAATCAATATCCAAAGAGAAGAAAAATATGAACTTCAATGATGATGGTAACCAATGAATTGAAAAATTATAAAATTGTTTAAATTTATAATTCCATTACAATGCTTTGAAAAATAATCTAAGTGGCACATTCGGGGGATTAATAAAGCAACTAATTTTTCTAACTAATTTCTGCATTACAGGATAGTACAAAAATTTGACAAAGAATTTTTGTATACACTGCACTCAGACTATGCAAATGCCAACATCATACTGTGCCTCCATTGTCTTTCTAAGTACATATGCCATTTATATAAAACATGCATAATATATAATTTTCTCTGAAATATTTGAGAAAAAGCTGTAGAAATGATGCCCATTTATCACTACTCAAAAAAAACAAGGACGTTATCTTTTTAGAATGCAGTGCGATTATCATGGAAATTAATATTGATATTGTACTATCGACTAATCTACAGATTATTACTCAAAATATGCCAAATGCCCCATTAAATCAAAAGCAAAAAATTCTGAGTATCCAATCCAGATCACAGACTACATTTGTCATGGCTTTTTTTTTTCTTCTTTTAATCTGGAACACTTCTTCAAGTTTTGTTTCTTTTGTGACAATATTTTTAAAGTGTGTATGTCTAATTGCTCCTCGTGAATAGGTTCCAGTTATGTTTGTCAGGAATGCCATAGAAATAATCCTGGGCTCTTCTTCGTATACCAAATCAGAAGGTAGCTAGTAGCCATTTGTCCTTTTACTAGCAATACTAACTGTAACCATTTAAGATGGTGTCTCACGCCTACAACTCTAAGGTCTATCTGGGCTCACAATCTATACAAGTTTCTAATCTTGGCTCCAAAGCAGGGTGGCATGGCACAGGAGAGAAGGGCTGCGGATGTAGCTCAGTGGCGCAGAGCCTGCCTGCCAAGAATGAAGTCCTGAGTTTGAACGCTGTTACTGAAAACAAAACAAAAAAGCCTGCGGCAAGACATTTGAAAGCACCTTTCCAGGTACATCCCCAGTTGCCACCGCCTCCAACTAGGTTTTACCTCTGCACGTCATTTAGCTATAAACTCTGGACTAATCCACTGAGGAACATCACGCACCCCTGATCCCATCATTCCTCAAAGCTCCAGCTATGAGCACATGAGACTTTGAAGGGATATAAACCATAACAGTGTCTGCCAGATGGGCGCATTATAAAGTTTCCTATGTAATGATGTACAAGTGGCAATCAAAAAACTGAATGGTTGGGTCGGGGATTTAGCTCAGTGATTCTGCGCCTGCCTTGCAAGCGCAAGGGATCGAGTTCGATCCCTGGTACCAAAAAAAAAACAAAATCTGAATGTTTGTTTTATAAACTTATTATAGTAAAACACACTGAGGGCACGCAGCCTAGCGTGGGCGCGCATGCGCACTCGCTCGTAATGGAGGCGGGGCCCTTGGGGGGCTACGTCAATCTGACCACTTCCGCTCTGACACGCTCCCCTGTTCAGCTTCCGGATGTTACTACTCCAACTGCCTCCGCCATGATATTTTGCTGTTGGAATCCGCGGATCATGGACGGGAACAGCAAATTCTCTCCTTGAAGCTGTAGGTGTGCAGTTTTTGTGATTCAGTGACAAGAAAGCTAACACATGTGGCTTCTCTCTCAGGTTCTTTGCAAAGCGATTGTGAAGAAGGCTGGAAGAACAAGGAGTAGAACTTCAGCGATAAAGTAGCCAGATTAGGTCACGAATTGTGTCTAACCAGGCACCCACCATCCTTTAGAGCCAGGACACAGCAACGCAACTCCGGTATGTATGGATACTCTCTTCTGTATGAGGGTTGAGTCAGGCCTTGGGGATGAAATGCCAGACAGACAGGGATGCTGGCCTAATGCAGTGCGGACGGTTACCTGTTTTCTTGCTTATAAGGCATAACTCTTTACTTAATAGTACATTCCACCCATAATTACAGGCAGCTAAATTAGATAAAAATTTATACAGTCAGAGAGGGACTGGGGTCTCAAGAAGTCAGCAAAGGGCCGGGGATTTAGCTCAGTGTTTCCACCGCCTGCCTCGCAAGCACAACGTCCGGAGTTCAATCTCCGGTACCAATAAATAAATAAATAAATACATAAAATTTTAAAATAAAAATAAAGAGGCTATTCAGCCAGGCGTGGTAGTGCACGCCTGTAATCCCAGCAGTCGGGAGGCTGAGGCAGAAGGATCGCTGTTAGTTCAAGGCCAGCCTGGGCTACATAGTGAGTTCCAGGTCAGTCTCAACTACATAGCGAGCCTGT
This sequence comes from Fukomys damarensis, assembly GCF_012274545.1. NCBI lineage: Eukaryota > Metazoa > Chordata > Mammalia > Rodentia > Bathyergidae > Fukomys > Fukomys damarensis. The sequence continues at coordinate 6,663,371 of NW_022900936.1, read as the reverse complement.
CTCAATTTTTTTTAAAAAAAAAAAAAAAAAAAAAAAAAAGGAAAAAAAAGAAAACAGAGGCTATTTAAATAAATAAATAAAGACATCAGAGTTGTGGCTGGAGGTGCATGTGAAGCAGGCCAGGCAGGGCTCAAGATAAAGAAAGATGCAGTGGCCAGGCCTACACACCTCCTAAGGGATGAAGCATAAGGAGATTATATGGTGGACCCCTAACTTACGTACACAATTTGTTCCCGAGGGCTGGTTGTAACTCAAGTTGGTCAGTGAAGGCTCAGGCTCCTCTACACAGCCTTTAAAGTCTCTTTTCTGCGTACAGACAAATCTGTGTCCTTAGATACTAGCCCAGGATTTCTCAACCCCACACAGGGAAAGATGTAATGTTCTTTCCAGAACTCTTTAAGGGTTAAATCTGTAAATGCGACCATCTAGAAGCACAAGCGGTCTGCATTCGGGTCCTTACTCAAGATTTTGGTTGTAAGTTAAAACTAAAATTCTGGTCATAGCCCAAGTTGTTCATAATGTCGGGCTGGTCTTAACTCGAGGTTCCACTGTACTATAATTAGCACCACTTGATCCAGTCGGGAGTCAGTCCCCCAGGCGGGTGACCAGAGCATGCGGCCTCATCCCTTCCTAAATGCCTCTTTCCTTCCCGTGTACCCGGGCGATGTGTCTCGCTTCCGGATTGGATCAGTATTAGCTAAGCGGCAGTGCTCCTCATCCTATAGGTCGATGGCAGTACGACTCACGTTGTACCCACACTGTGACTTTGCTGTATAAATCACCCTCGGCCAAAGGCCGCGGTGGCCATTCATTTGGAAATCGGGAGGTATTCTCATTTCCAATAAAATGTTCCTTTGGTTAGCGACTTCATTCCTTGACGTTGTGGGACCACACACTCGGCACATATTTCTCTAGCATCTTGGCTGAATCCTTTCATCAGGGCCCTAAGAACCGAGGACCAGAGGAACAAAAGTTCCTTTCCTCAGTGCGTCAGGACCACGCTCCCACGTAATATCATTACTTTACAAAACGACACAAGCCATAGCTTAATAATTAAATACGAAAACTTACATGTGTACAAAATGACGACGTCTATCCTCACACACCCACACTCGCGTGGGTAGGTTGTAAAACTATTACCAGCAATCGTGCATTTTTACTGACCAAGCTGCGCAGGCGCTCCGAGGCGGTCACCGAGGCCCTGGATTGGGCAGCCGGCCGCAAAGGCGTACGGGCGTCAGGACGCAGGAGGTGGGGCTTGCGGTGAGCGTCCCTCCTCCAGCCTGTAAAAGTTTGTGCCAGAGCCGTGCGCAGTTGAGTCGTGAAAAATGCTGCTAGCGTTGCGTCACATTAAATGATTTTCTGAGGCTGCATTACTAGTCCACTGCTGTATGCGGCATACGGTCCGTGAGGTGGACACCCCTGATATATAAGGAAAAGAGGTCTTTGAAGATGTGTGTTACGAATCTCAGCTTGGAGAAATGAGCCTGGTTTACCCAGATGGACCCTAAATCCAACAAGTATCCTAATGGAGGAGAGGCCGCTGGATATTTGATAGATGCCGAAGAGAACGCCATGAAACCACTGTTGAGGACTTCGGAGTGAAGGGGCCAGCGGGAAATGGCTCCTCCAGAAGCCCGACGCAGCAAGAATTGTCTTCTGGGATATCCACAGGGTACACAGCCCGGCGGATACCTTGCTGTCCGTGAACTGTTCTCGGACGCCTTACCTGCCGAACTGTGAGCGAATAAATTTCTAGGGGGTAAGTCTCTCAGTTTCAGATAATTTGTCATGGTAGCCACAGGGAACTGACGCAGTGGTGAGGGAGAATCCGAGGAGCTAAAGCAAAGGGTCCGGGGCAGGGGCCATCCTAACACAAAGTGGTTACCATAGTGCCGGTCCAGCAGCGTTTTAAACATTGTATGTACTTCATACATCCCAGTAGTCTGCAAGACGGGTGTTTTTATTTTTACAGATGAAGAAAAGGGTTTTAGAAGACTCAGTACCTTCCCCACCCCCCGTTACCGGGGATCGAATTTAGGACCTTGAGACAGGCGGTGGAGCCACTGAGCTAAATCCCAGGCCTTCGGTATACTGCCTTTGAATAGCACAGGCTGGAAGCAGAGGTGACGACGAAGGATGCCAAAGCCCATATTTTTACCGCATTGTTTCTCTGGTGTGAGAAACTGAACGTGGAAATAAGGACTGAAGTGTATAATGGGTGTTGGGAAATGGGAAGAAAGTGTTCAAATGGGAAGGGGAACGAGGGAGGGAGGAGGGAGACAGGAAGGGACAAGAAAACAGTGAAGATGGAAGGAAAAAACGGAAGCAAAGCTTTTGTATGTAGGGAGGAGAGGGGATGTTGGGGGGAGGGATAAAATAAAATTTGTGTTTTAGAAAAGCCCATGTTTTTCTCTACGTTGTTCTTTGGTAGTTGGCCATTCCAGTGCATATTTATTTGCCATGTGAGTAAACATGCCAAACCTATTAAGATTTCCAAAAAAAAAAACCCATGCTATTCTTTATTTGCTTTAATGGCCAGTGAGACTAGTGATGATTCCAAAATGGACAAGTGATGATTTACCATATGAATAAAAATGTCAGACCTATTGACTTTTTTAAATAAAAGGAGTTTAGTCCTAAATTAGCTTTATTAGCAAAAATTGGATAAGTGATGATTGCTCAGTTCCTTCCTGGCATTTTGTGCTTTTACTGCTGCAGACTCACCAAAGAAAGATATAGTGTGTTTCCTGCGCAGCTCGGAAAGCGCGGACCACAGGACTAGGGATTCCTTTGGAGGAGATGGCGTAGTTAGTATGTGCGCGCACTGCGGAAAGACGGGCCACAAGGGGGAGCAGTGAGGAGGTTGTGCAGGTACAGGAGAATCTGTAGCCTAGACGTCATCTTTGCTCAGGTTTTGGGCTTGAAGATCCACAGTTTGACACGTGGTCTACAGCATAGTCCGGATAATCTCTCATCCAAGTACCAACTAGGTTCGACTCTGCTTAGCTTCCGAGATCAAATGAGATCCGGGTCGTTCAGCCGTGGTATGGCAGCAGATGAAGTACAGTCCTAGTTTCCAGAGATGCTTCTTGAAAAAACAGATTCTAGGGCCTTCCACAGTTACTAGATCGGGGGAAACCTACATTTGAACAGATCGATCTATCTTAACTATCTTCATCAATAATATAATGTACATGGGCTGGGGATTTAGCTCAGTGGCCCCACCACCTTCCTCTCAAGCACAAGCTCCTGAGTTTCATCCCCGGTACCAAAAATAATAATGATAATAATAATAATGTAATGTACATAGCAGACTTGTTTATTGGTACATTTTAGGTATACATTATGATCACATTCATCATTGGGAATTTGTACCTTGTACATATTATATCTTGGCTTTTTTTTTTTGGTATCGCTATGGTATGATGCTTTCAGTTCTTTCAAGAAGATATCAAGAGGTATAGCTGGGTCAAATGGAACCTCGTTTTAGTTTCTTGAGGAACCTCCACACCGATTTCCATAGTGGTTGCACCTGTTTACACTCCCACCAACAGTGGAGAAGGGTTCCCTTTCCCCCACAGCCCCTCCAGCATTTGTTACTGGTTGATTTGATAGCAGCCATTCTCTCTGGGGTGAGGTGAAATCTCAGCATTGTTTTAATTTGCATTTCACGAATGACCAGTGATATTGAACATTTTTCATGTTTATTTGCTGCTTCTACTCCATCTGAATAGTATCTATTCATTTCAGATGCCCATTTTTGGATTGGGTCTTTAAATTTGAGGGGTATATGATTTTTAAAAGTTTTTTCTATATTCTAGATAGTGGTCCTTTGTCTGAGGAATAGCTGATAAAATTTTTTTTCCCCACATTATGCTTTGTCTCTTCACTCTGCTGGTGGTTTCTCTTAGCAGAAGACTCTAAACATTTAGTACATGGTTTTAAAACTTCTTAAGCTGCATTCTTTTTTTTTTTTTTCTCCTTATCTCTGTGTGTTGAGAAACTATCTAGGTCTCTTCTGGCAGCTAGCAGTCTTTGTGCATGGAACACTGAACATTGTATTGGGCTTAGTATTGGCTATGATATGGTGACCCAAAGTAACAGTGGTGGAAAAAAGATGTAAAAACAAAAAAAAAAAGCTATTCTATACCATAACCGACTTTTAAAAAAGTAAGATGTCCAAATGCAAAAGTATGCTGTCCAAGGGTGGTGGATGACAGGTTTGGGCTCTTTTTGCTCTGCTGCTGTTTGGCTTCTGTTCCTTGTCCCCATGTCCGAAGGGACGTTTAGAATTTGCCATTAAATCCACAAACCAGGCACAAAAGCTCCCTGCATATTTTCCTCTTCCCTCGAAGGATGCCAGAAGAAACTGAGGAACTGCAAGATCCTGAGAGGGGCTCTAGTCCTGTGTAATGTACATATAAATCCTGGTTCACACATGCATTTGTTGAAGAACTGTCATTGTATTTTCTCTAAGGCCATCATTCCTGATGGACTTCTTTGGTCCGTCTGGCCTCAGGCTTATGTAGTGTTGAGGCAACGGGCACAGAATGCCTGCTTCTTGGTGATGGGACCATACAAGTAGTCATCAAGATAGCCACTCTCCTTATCTGTGTGGCCCCATTTAGATTTGGTGGCTACCTGTTCTTTGAAAAGCAAGCTTCTGATGTTGTACTTAGTCTATCCTGACTAGACAAGGAAGGGTAAGCAAATTTCCTCCTGTTCCCAAAGAAGGTGCCATAGTTAACCCAAAAGAGTTAAAGAGGGCTGGAGAGCTGCCACAGCTTGGCCTGCTTGGTTACAACCTCATCAGTGATGAGTATAACACCGCCGTGACACCGTCACCTTCCAAGAGCCACCTATGAGAACAGATGGGACGTTTATGGGACATTTTAGATCTACATCGTAACAGGCTCACTGCAAAAGTTTCTTTCAAATATTTTTCTTAAATTTTGACATGCAGCCAGGTGTAGTGGAATACACATGTAAACACAGCACTCTGGAAGGCTAAGGCAAGAGGGTGGCAAATTGAAGCCCAGCCTGGGCAACTTAGTGACTTAGCAAGACCTTCCTGCCTCCAAAAATTTCAAAAACGTTCCTGAGATGTAGCTCACTGGGCTTAGTCCTCAGTATCACAAAAAACATGCGGCATAGAAATGCATCATGGCCCTATAATTGATGTACAATCTTTATATAACAAAAACATCTTGGCCGGAAGTGCACCTGAAAGCAGAGCTTCTGATGAAGATTGGTGCGTAGGCAGAGACTGAAGGGAACAGGAGTGGGCTGAAGCAGCAGACAAGCTGACGCAGTCAGGTATTACTCAGCGCTCCATTGCCATGGCAACCGCCTCTGCTCAGACCTAGGAGACCTGAGGAGCTCACTGAGCAGAGCTCAGTACTGTCCCCTCCTCCCCCTTCTCCTTGGGGGTGAAAGGGGGCCATGTTGGACTCTAGTGGGTCCTAAAGATGTTAACCCCTTCCTTCCAGGAAGCACTGCAAGTGGTACCTGCATGGACCTGGTCAAAACATGCACAGAACTGTTTGGGCATCACCAGCTGCAGGGAGGTGGCACAGAAGGGCTAAGTGGCTGTACGAGTTGTCTGATCAAAACATTTGCCCTTACCAAGTGCAGTAGAACATAGCCTGTTCTACTGTAGTTCAACACACACACACACACACACATTTATACACACTGGCTAATTGAGACCCATTAATCAGTGGTTCTCAGTCTACGGTCCGGAGGTCCTATCTCCAGGGGGTCTTTAAGGTCACAACCATTTTCAAAATAATAAATAATGTTGCTTGATTTTTTTATCTTCAATCTGTCATGAATATGCCATGGAATTTTCCAAAGGCTTTGGGATATGTGGATATGTAACACAGTAAATACAGAAGCAGGCATGAAAACTCAACAGTCTTCCATTAAGCCAGACGTGAGAGAGATTTACAAAAATGTAAAACAAAAATACTTGTTTCACAATTGTTGTTTTGAAAAATACAGCTAGTTTTCATAAAAATATGATTAATAATTTTTAGCATCAGGACTCTGACAAAATGTCTGGGTCCATACCCCTATACTCCTGAATGTGATGACTTTCCATGGCTTCAACCCAAAACTGGAGAGGAGCAGACAAATGGGCCAACCTTGAATACATCTTCAAAAGGGTAAACCTTAATGGTATATGTGGTTATATGAGTCCAGGGAGTTTAAATCCTTTTTTTTTTTTCTTCCAGTACCAGTAATTGAACTCAGGCCCTTGCGCTTGTGATGAGGCAGGCATGGCGCCACTGAGCTAAATCCCCAGCCCTTTGAGTCATTTTTATTTTTATTTTTTATTTGAGTCATTTTTTAAAAATTATGTTAAACTCCATTTTTTTTCTGTATTCAGTTTATTATTATAGCAATTATTATAGAAATATAGATTAGAAGTTTATGTGGCAGAACCTGTTGCTTACTATGTGGTAAGAGTGTGATGACCAGAAAAATTAATTTTATAACAAAAAGTAATTGATTTTTTATAAAAATAATTACAGATGGAGGTGATGGTGCATGCCTATAATCTCAGAGGCTGAGGCAGGAGGACTGCAAATTTAAGGCCAGCCTATAATGAGATCCTATTTCAAAAAAACAAAAACAGCAAAAATGTAGAATTTCTGATTTCTAAAAATAATCTATACTGAAAATCTCTTTCAGGTTCTTTTTGAATAAAAGAGATCCTGAGATTGTGTTAGCGTGTGTAAGACACATAGATATACCCCCCCACACACAAGCACACTGGAGAATTCCAGCACTAAGCTGATCATGATCCTTAAAGCTCTGCAGCCCTGGCATGTGTGCCCTAGTTTATGAGCAATAAAGGCAATGTGATTGTGACAAAGAATGGAAAGTTGGGTTAATTTTCTATTCTGAGCCATTTCAAAGCCTTCCTACAGCCCATCCCTGGCCCTAGGGGAAGACCAGGGACTACTGTTCATATGATGGGAGAAGACTGCTCTCATAGTTTTTGGGTTTCTTCTCAAAGTGGCCACCACTCTCCTGCTTGACCACTGCTGTTATGTCCAGCCAGGTAAGGCAGTCATTCCCAATGCTGGTTGCATCTTGGAAGTATCTGGAAGATTAAATAAAACAAAAACAAAAAACAACACCCTTCTCTGGGCTACTACTCCAGACTAAAATTAAGATTTCAAGGACCAAGGATTTAGCTCAGTGGTTCTGTCACCTGCCTCACAAGTGCAAGGACCCGAGTTTGATCCCTGGTACCCCCCCCAAAATAGATTTGAAGACTTAGGCACTTTTTTTCCCCCTTTTTTACTGAGGTGTAACTCTTTTGTAGACAAGGTCTTGCTATGTAAAAGAGGCTGGCTTTGAATTTGCTATGTAAACCAGACTGCACTGGAATTCAGAATCCTCCTGCATCAGCCTCCTGCATGCTGGGATGACAGGAGTGTGCCACCACACCTTGCAAGAGCACAGATCTTAATGATTGAACTCCATGGTTTGGCGGGGGGAGCGGTTTTGAGACAGGGTCTCACTATGCAGTGAGACTGACCCGGAACTCACTATGTAGCCCAGGCTGGTCTCGAACGCACAGGAATCCTCCTGCCTCAGTCTCCCGAGTGCTGGGATTACAGGCGTGCACCACCATGCCCGGCTCTCCATGATTTTCTTAAAACTTTTATTATACCAGGTAACTTCCACCCAGACCAAGATGTAGAACATTCCCAATTCACCTGTGGGCTCCTGCATGCCCCTTTCTAGTTAATATTTTCCCCAAAGGTAACCTCCATTCTGATACTTATCATCATACGTTTTTTTCCTGGTGTAAAACTTTGTTCTCTTTATTCATGTTCTCTTTATCTATTTAAAACTACGTAGTTCTCTTAGGACTTTTTTGCCCAACATTGTGACATTCATTCATGTCATTAGCTATAGTAGTAATTTATTTTTGTGTACTATTTAATTGTACCACACAGTTTAGTCAGGTCTAGTCAACTAGAGGCTGCTGACCTCTGTGCTCAAACACACCAAGCCCCTTACCTAACCGTTGTTCATACCTACCTGCTTCATACTCAGCAGCTCACCATGCCCTGCTAGTCTTTATATGATTGGTTCCTTTTTTACTTTTTGGCTCTCAGATCCATTTGCCTCCTGAGAGGCCTCCTTTGACCACCCAATTTAAAATAGTCATTCGTCTACTTTCTAGGACATATACTGTCCAATGCTTTATGTAGCCCTCGGCATATTTTCTTATTTGCTTAGTCTGCCTCTAAAATGTAAGTTCTGTAAGGACAGTTTTACCATTATTCTATCCTCAGTGTCTAGAAAAATGTCATAAACATGAATCAGATGGCACAAATATTAAAGATAACCCTTTCCCAGAGTTATTCTATCAAAATGATTATTCTGTCAAAAATCCAAGTTTTGAATTCCAGGTTCCTCAAGACTAAATGGAGGAAAAACATAGTTGCCTTTGCAAACTACAACACAAATGCCTCTCTGGGGGGATTTTTTTTTTTTTAAATTGTAGTGCTAGGGATAAATCCAGAGCCTTGTATATGCTGGGCAAATGCTCTACCACACTCAGCCCTTTTTGAGAGTCATGCTAAGTGGACAGGCTGGCCTTGAACTTTCTGTCTGTTTTAGTTACTTGTTGCTGAGACAAAATATCTGATACCCAGAATTAAAGTAGGAAAGGTTTATTTAGCTCACAGTTTGTAGAGGTTCAGTCCCAGTTGGCTGACTCCAAGGCTGGGTGGTGTGGCAGACAGGGATCACTAAGGAGAAACACTTCGTGGCAGGCAGAAGGCAGCAAAGCAAGCGACAAGCCTCTTTCTGTTTTATCTTAGCATTGCACCATGAATTAATCCCAGTGTCATATACTCTAGATTCAGCCACTTCTGAAAAGCCCCACCCATGGTCACATGAGGCTTTGGGGAGACATCTAGACAACCGTAACACTATCCTCCTAACTCAGCTTCCTGAGTAGCTTTTAGAATATAGTTGTGCGCCGCTCTGCTTGTCTTGGGACTTCTTGATTAAAGCAATATGATTTTTTTTCAGTCTTGTATAGGTTAATGCAGTATTTTATTTATCCTGTGCATTAACTAGAAAACATTTGCAATATTTAATTAAACTTTAAGATCAAATTTCATTTTTTTTACATCTAAAACTGGGTATTAATAAGTCAATAGTCAACATAATTATGGTTAAAATTATCCTGTGAAAAACTTAGAAATAAATGGTTGGTGTTGGTATATTTATATACACCTCAATTTTTGGTGTAAAGTTATTTGTTTGCAAGAAAAAACATTTGGTTTACTTCATTAATAGGAATATCCCTTAATGCTGGGATGGAGTCTTCTTGGTATTTCTTCTGCTGTTGATTTTTAGCATAGTTATCTGTAAGAAAAGAACAGAAACTCTGTTTACCCGAGCAGTTTCTCCTGTACATGTCTGGCTACTGAAGAGTCATCACACAGTTCACCAGGCTGATGTCTAGGTAATGACAAATACCATATTTAACATAATTAAAGGATTACTTAAATCCTCTCTTTAGAAGAAATATTCAAATAAAAATGTAACCAGCAAAGAACTTTTCTTATTTCCAACTTGGAAAAATAAGTATTTCCTTCAGCTGTATCATGTTTACTGAAGTCTTATTTTATGTTTCTCATAGGGATAGAGTTATATGCAGGCCTTGCAGATGCATTTGTATCAACACTGAAAGACGATTAAATCATTTGATGTAAATGTTTTGGAAAACTTTAGTTTCTTCGCTTTGTACACATTTCCTATTTGCTCTAATTCCAGTTAAGAATGGTGGGAATACAGTAGGTGTCGGGTAAGAAATTAAAACTACTATAATTTATTTTCAAAACACATTGCACAGGCTCACACACACAAAAAAAGGTTTGGAAAAGTTAAAAAATTCTTAAGGGGAAATGAAAAAAGATTTCACTTCATAGCATTTGAGAAGGCTCAGGAATCTGTCTTTTAGACTTGTGGGGGAGCCCAACCACAGCATGCTGTGGCTCTTCTACCCCCTTACCTGAGCCACCCAGAGGTTCACACACCCTCAGATCCCTGTGAACATGGTCTCTACATGCCTATGCCTGTTTGCCATCCTCTGATCACAGTGACTGTTTACAACAACCAAGTTTCTTTCAAGTAAAGTTGCTGAGAAGCATACTTTATATATTTGTTTTTATGAGGAAATACACTTAATAGTTATAATTCCAAACTGATTTCCTCCATGAAACTAGTGCATATTCATCATAACTGTATTCCTCTATGTATGTCTTTTGTATAACTCTGTATGGGGTATTTATTTCCTCTAGGTTCTTTTTATTGTTAAAGACATTGTATTACCCGGATATAGGTACAACCCTGTTTATAGCAGCAGAACTCTTAACAGCTGAATCTTGGAAATGGCCTATATGTCCATCAATAGATGAATGAATAAAAGGAAGTGTGATCTTTATTCATATAAAATAGTGTACTGTTCTGCCATGAAGGATAAACTTGAGTCATGTGTAGAAAAATGGATGTCCTTTGATGCCATAATGTTAAGTGAAACGAGACACACAAGCTTAAATATTGCCTGGTTTCTTTTGTATGAGAAACCCAAACTATAAAGAACAAAAGATAGCTAATAGGAAGTAGGAAGACAGATCTTTGTCCCAGCATGTGACTTTTTTTTTTTTTTTGGTACTTTTCTTTTTTGTGTACTTTTCTTTCTTTTTTTTTTTTGTACCAGGGATAGAACTCAGGACCTTGCATGTGCGAGCCAGGCAGAGGAACCACAGAGTTTAATTCCTAGCCCTTGACTGCTTTTCTGATAAAAGTGCTAATATCTCAATTCTTCACTCGTTCACCGTTTTCCTTGTATGTAAATTTACCTGTGATTGTATGAATGGAGTTGAGTGGAGAGGTGCTCATCATGTTAATTCCAAATAAGAGTACATAACCGGTTACTATAGTAATGAGGAGGTAGACAGGCAGTGCAACTGCCCAGTATCTGCAAAAGGGATAATAGATAATACTGTAGATTATCCATCTACAGCAAACATCTTACAAAGATATAATTCTCAATAGCCATAAAATATACTTTTGAAATTATATTACACACACACACATTTTTTTTTGACACCAGGGATCGAATTTAGGACGTTGCACTTACAATGGTTGGCACAGCACTGCTGAGCTACATCCCTAGCTTTTTATTGAAGTTAGTCAAATAGTTCCAAAACAGTTACAGTGAAAACCTGCAGTCTTCTGTCCCATCCATCCTGACCCTGTTGTCTCATTCCTAGTTAAGGACTTCTTTTAATAGCTGAGCTGCTGCTTCTGGTACTTACATACTCATCTCACACAATATACTCACTTTTGGAGGTTTTTTTTTTTTTTTTTTCAATTTCAGACATTTCCTCTAGATTTCCTGAAATGGAGATGAAGATTTTTATCTTCTTTTATTCTCCGCTATAATTAGGTCACTATCCCTGATTATATTAGTGTTTAAAAACTATTGTGACTGTTCAGTGTTTGCAACTGACAACCTTAGTGTATATTTTTATGTTTTCTGGAATTAGTAATTGCATCTTTTTGTGTATGTTTGGCTTCTTAAATATCTATCAATACTCCAGCCTCCAGTTCTCCAGCATACCTCTCAGTACAGTTAAGTACATCAAGGGTTCTATCTTGACATGGTTTATTGGATGCTTTTGTTTCTTTTATTCCTCCCTAGTTTAGCTATCATATTTATAATTTTCAAATACAGTAATTCCTTAAACATTCCCTTTGTACAGCATGCTGTTTGTTTCACACTTACAATCTTTATATCTCTTTGAAGATTTAGGTCATTTAAAAATTTTTCTTCAACACTTAGCATTTTCTCCATTTCCTCTAAGTTCACTTTTTCTTTTTGTATTTCACGTTAGAGGTCTTCTTTCAGCTTTCAGTGTCCAGTCATTTATGCTGGTCAGTCCATATTTAACAATGAAGTGTTCACATGCTAAGGAGAAGCAATGTGTGTATGTGGGCAGGGAGGCTCAACTGCAGAGCCTGCCAGTAGGATTACCTGGCCCCTTTACTGAGCTTGTCCAAGGGTTAGAAATTAGAGATCATTTTCTTTTATACTGGTCCGCTTCCTCCCAACTTTTTCTGAGAAGGGAGGGTGGTGGTACAAGCCAGGGAGCCTGCTGGGAGTGGGGGTGGAGCTTATCAGTCCACCATGCAGATGTCCACTTATTTCCAATAAGGTGCTTTGTTTCCAAACTCAGACCCACTGGCCCCAGATAAAGCCTCCTCAGCCTTCCCACAGGTCAAAAATGTTTTCTGCAGGGAAGGGCAGGGTTGGTCTCTCAGGTATGAGGGGTAAGAGAGAGGTTTGAGGACCTAATGCTCTTTAAACCTATTTGCTGTCCTATGTCTGAGCCATTGTGGAGTTAAGGGCACAAATATTGATGGCTTCACCATTTCAGCAATGGAAAACAGAGATTTCCGCACCTCAATCCACTTCTCAGAATTTTGTTGCTACTTCTCATATGCTATCCTTTATTTCTATGGACTTATACCTTAAACTGCTTTTGTTTTCCCTCCTCTAGGGTCATTTTAGCAAGATTTTATTAAGAAAGAGAAGTAGAAATGTGTGTTCACCCCACTATCTTTCATGAGAGGTGTATTCATAATAATGTTTTAAAAACTTGATTTCTGTATGTCTAGTCATGGATTTTAAAGAACAGCTATGAAAAAGTTATCTTGAGGAAGAATACGATCCTTCAAAACAGCATTAATTTTACTATTATTTAAGAAATTTAAACTTACTTTTGAGGCCAATAGGTTAAGCCTAAGGAGTGTAGCCAAGATTCAGGAATGAAAGCCCACACAAGATAAAGTACTGTAAGAGGAAAAAACAAAAGACAGGTCAGTGAGATGCGTGTTCAATCTGGTACAGTTTGCAGATGACAGAAAAGCTCTTCTTGTGTCTCTCATTCCCTAAGAAATGATTTTTCCTTCTTTTCAGTTCTCTGGCTCCTTACTTGAACCATTCTTCTAGTACTTAACCTAATTGCCTTATTGTCAGTCATTTTTTAACATCTTAACTCCCACATTATACTTTAAGCAATTCAAGGGCACAAATCATGCCTTATTGATTATAATTTTACAACACTGAGCAATCTGCTGTAAGTACACTACATGTTGGGTATTTCACCTCCACATCCCCACAGGGCTGAAGCAATTACAGATGTTTAGTTGTTTAGAGGAGAGTTTACTCCAGTTCTGGTCACTACATGGTGAGCTTGTCTTCTCTCCCAGAGTGCAATCTTCAATCTCAAATCTTGATAGCAGCCTTTATGGTTGCTCCCTTATAGTAACAGTAGCTAAGCACTGCTTGCACACTCTCGGATAAGCACAACTCTACCTGCATGATTTCATTTCATCCTCAAAACAGTCCTGAGATATGTATGCAGTTTTTACAGATGAAGAAACAGCCTTAGGCTGTTTTTTCTGGCCAAGGGAAGTGGTAGGGACAAATTTCAAATTATGTACATCAATAATGATAGTTTTTTCCTCTACAAATATGTATTGTAGAACCCTGTCTGTCAGGAGTGTGAGATACAATGGTGAACCGTGAAGGGGGGATGGCTTCTGTCCTCTCAAATTTAAAATCTAGTGGTGAGTGGGGTATGGTGGTATATGGCTATAATTCCAGCTCTTGGGAGGTGAAGGAGGCAGGAGCATCGCCATGAGTTCCAGGCAAGTAGCCTGTGCTACATAGTGAGCTCAAGGCCAGCCTGAACTGCATAATGAGACCGTGTTTTTTAAAAAAAATCTAGTGGTGAACAGGAACAAGTTAATTGATCTTTTCACTATATGTGCTAAGGAACAATAAAAGATGACATTACACATTTGAGGAACTTTTCTTCCATTCTACTTCATCCTTCCCTTGCATAATTTCTGCCCATAGTACCTGTTATCATCTGGCATTGTATACATTTTACTTACTTGTCCATTGGCACATTCCTCCTAGAAGAATAAGAATTCTCTGAAAGCAGAAAAATTTTGGCTAGGTTACTTCTCCCTGGCTTGTCACTGTGCCAGGCCTATGGCAAGCACTCAAATTCTTGAATTAAGTTTCTGTAATGGGTATCATTGGGGTTAAGCCTTACAGTCACTGTATTTATTTGTGTCATTTCTAATCCTTCAAATACTCTTTAGGAATTTACAAAATGGTAATGACAGCAGCTAACATTTATTACTTATATTCTTTTTTGAAGGTTTTTTTTTTTTTTTTTGTAACGGGGATCGAATTCAAGACCTTTTGCTTGCCAGGCAGGTGCTGTGCTCCTGAGCTACTTCCCTGGCCCTATTACTTATGTTGTTTACAGTTAAATAAATTACCCCAATTAATAACACAAAAGAGGTAGAGTGAAATCAGGGTATCAGGTTCAAATTCTAGCTCTTTCATTTACTTGCTCCATGACTTTACGACAGTACAGTAACTACTCATCTTTACGACAGTAGCAGTACCTACACCTCACAGGCTTGTGGTTTATGTGTAACAAGCATTCAATAAACATTATCAGTACCCTTTTACAGAAGAAACTGAAGGCTCAAAGAAGTAAATGGTGTCAGGTCAAACACTCACCAATTGGTGGGGGAGTCAGAATCTGTACTCAGTTATTACTAACTCAGACTGCACTAGGCCACAGTGAGGCCCTTACGTTGGTATTTTTTAAGGAACACTACTCCCCGACCTTCCTGGTTTCTACCAGGTTCCAAAAAGTGAGACTGGAGGCATTTGATTTTCTTCCTCTTGATTGCCTCATAATTCCCAAATCCTCTTGGGACGGGACTTGAGATCTGCCTTGTGACTGTGTTGTTAGACCCTTAGGGAGCCTCAGTTTCCTTACGTGTAAGTGGAATACTGTGGAGATTGACGTTCTGCATGTGAAGGGTACATCTTTCAACCAACTTCTCTAGTCCAATTCTTTTCCCTTCTCAGCTGCTGCATACTGCTTGTGATATAGGGCATATGATACAGGACTTCCAAATTAGCCAAAGAATTTAAGAGAAGTATTAGAATTTCCAACCTGCTAGATAGCTGAAACACTGAGTTCATGTTCTCTAGAATCTAGGAACAACGGATGTTAAGCATGAGAAGAATTTATTGCGAGAAAGACAGCTTCTGTTTAAAATACTTGGAGCTGTCCCAAATGCCTGACTTCAGATCTTGTCATGTCTTCCTTAAAGGCCTTTCCCTGTCTTTCTCCTCCCCTAATTCTTCTGTAATCAAGTGCCAGGGACAGCTTCTGGGAGGACGCTGACTTCCCAGCTTCAGTAGTATAACTGTAGATTTACTTTTCTACAAGACCATGACCCCTTTAAGGGCAAGCACCAGGTTTTACACACTGCCATCTGGCCTGGTGGGAAGTATGTTGAGACTAAACCTCTTAGGCTAGTGCTGACATACAGAACACTCCAAACATTACTTCTTTTCAGGTCTTAACAGGGGTGTAAGTAGGACGAATCAACAGTTCATGTTTGCACATTCTGAGAACAGATGCATTACTTCCTGGTGCTTGGACACCAGAGAACGACCCTCCCGGGGGAGTACTTACTGAAGCCAAATTGAGAGCTTAAGAAAAGTACAAAGCCATAAATCGCTCTTTCTGGCAATGGCGACGGTGAGTTTTCCACCATTTTCCCGGTGGCTTTGGACAGTCTGTGGAGAAGGAACACAGGTGTCAGTGACTGACTCCCCTTCCCCACGGGGCTATCATGGATTCCTGGCTTTGCTTTGGGAATGGTCACTGCAGGGCAAAGCTGCCCTCTGCTGGGCCGAGGGCGGCCCGGGACGCCCCAGACTGGGTCCTGCCCTCTGGGGTGTGTGTGGGGGGAGTGTGTTCCCCACCTGCGGCGGGGCGCGGGAGGCCCTTGACCGTGGGTCCTGCTTAGGTCGACGCGGAACCCTCGGCCACTTCAGCGGGGAGTTCTCTGCGCAAGCGTCAGCCTGGGACACGCAGTCGGGGAGGGGGTGCAGCAGCACCGAGGGGGCTGCCAAGGCGAGAAGACCGCTCCGCCCAGGCTCTGTCGCAGCCGGACCCTAGTTTGGGGCCTAGGGGCCAGGGGCATGGCG
>NW_022900936.1:6644919-6646778 GCF_012274545.1 Fukomys damarensis | reverse complement strand
TAACACCCGGCCGGCCGCAGGAGCCCTGGGTCTGAGCGCGCGGCCGCCTGTTCCTTGCTTGTTGCCTTTGTGCCGTTGGTCCCCTTTCCCGGGGGCGGCGTGGGTGGCCCCCTCGTGTCCCTGCCCTCCTCCACGGGGTGCGCATCCCCCGCATCGCTTGGCCGCGTCACCTGCTGCTGCGACCCCTGCTGCTGCGACCCCTGCTGCTGCGTGCAGGGTCTCGCGTGTGCATCCTGCGTGTTCCCGAGCGTGCGCTGCGCAGGGGTCCGCTTCCCCTGCGTCGTAGCTCGTGTGTGAGTTTCCTACGTCCTCGCCACCTATTTTTGGGAGAACCGGCGTCCTGGTCCCAGGGCCGGTGCCTTCCTCGAGGAACGGGACCGGGAGGGGACACAGCCTGGCCCCGGTCCAGCCTGGCGCCCCCGCTGAGCTCCGCTCCCTCCCTCCCCAGAAGCGCAGGGCGAGGGGAGGGCGCCCGCGGGCCTGGCAGCTGCAGTGTGGGCTACGTCATTGTGGACCCTCCGGCCATCCTGCTCTGGTACTGATGGGGGACCAGAGACTTCAGTGGAGCAGAGGTGTTTACGATTGGGTACCTTTTCCACAGGTGCCCTAGACTCCAAAAGCTGTTTGCAAAATATTTTTCCACGCTATCTGGTGAATACATCGTGGAGGTCCCTGTGCATTGGGGCTGTGTGGTTCATAGGGTGTTTTAGGGCATTCACATAAATCTGATTCTGCCCAATTTCCTGGCAAGGAAAACAAGGTAAAATCTTACAGATTTTACCACTCTGCCACTGGAGCAGTTTCCACATAAGTACTGCCCTAATTAATACATTTTTTGTTGCAAATTTCCATTTTATTTTAATGAAAATGGAATTATAGAGGTACTTGGGGACAGAAACTTCGAACGTTTAGGGGTTCACCTGCTGCCGCGTTCCCTCAAGGATGCTTGCTTGGCGCTGAGGGGCTGCATTTTGATGTCTTTTCTGCTCAAATTCCTTATGCTTACCTAATTTTCTTTCTTTTTTCTCTCTTAATTTCTGGAATAATTTGAATATAACGCACAGAGGGGTATTTAACCAATCCACAACTTAGGTTTTACGAGTATGATTTTGCCAAATTTACTTCAAATCCTTAAAACAACAAAAGATTTTTGAAGTTCCTCTCAGTTCCTCCTCCTAAAGGTAGCCACGGTGTTCAGGTTTGGGTAAATGATTTTCTTGCATATTTCATCCAATAGTGATGTGAATCTATAAACATATATTACCGGTTCTTAAGCTTTAATGGTGTTAAACTATATATGTCTTTCTGCAGCTTGCTTTGTTCACTCAGCATTGCATTTTGAGATTTATATGTTAGTAAAGTGAATCTGCTTTTCTTGGTTCATTTTAATTGCTGGTATAGAATTGCACTGTATGTATGAATATACCATAATTTATGCATACACTCCTCTATTAATAAACTTTAAAATTGTTTCCAGTTTTTGAGTCCTAAGAAGAGTCTCGCAGTAAATCTAATTGTCTGCGGTGCACACATTAGGAAGTTTCTCTAGAAGTACACCTACTAATAGATTTACTGGGTAGTAGGGTATGTGGGGGGTTTTTTGGTCTTTTTTCCTTTTTTTTTCTCTTTTCATTTTTGGTACCAGGAATCAAACTCAGGGCCTCACGCCCCTGAGCTACATCCCAAGCCCAGGGTGCATCTTCTTAACCAGGAATTACAGACCACTGGCATTGAGACGCCATTTTCTGACATCCTTACTAATACTTTGTGTCATCAGACTAATATTTTTGCCTTCTTTTACTGATCAGCTTTTTTCTTTTTCTTTTCTTTTCTTTTCTTTCTTTTTTTTTTTTTTTTTT
>NW_022900936.1:6641443-6644820 GCF_012274545.1 Fukomys damarensis | reverse complement strand
TTTTTTTTTTTTTTTTTTTTTTTTTTTTTTTTTTTTTTTTTTTTTTTTTTTTGGTACCGAGAATTGATCTTAGGGGCCTTGAGCTTGCCAGGCAGGTGCTGTGCTGCTGAGCTGCATTCTGGCCCTGACCAGCTTCTTTTTAACTGTAGCTTGCTGCTGAGTTTGCTTTTAGCCACCTTGGCTTCTGCCCTAGCCCTGTGTTTGCTTATGGGTTCCTATCTTACAACTAATTGGATCAGTTTTTATCACATTTGAACTCATAAAATTAATTTCTGTGAACATTCATTATATAACAGTTGTTGCCATGGTCGACATAGAGAGGATTTCCATGGTACAGATGTACAAGATATCTGTCTCTAGTGGCAAATTAAGTGATTAAAAGCATTTTTTAATGTGATGAATGTTTTTAAAAACTCTCCTCCTCTTTATTTTAATGTAATATTTGATATATTCAAAATACATGTAACATATGCAAGCTATGAAGCAAAACACAGGGAACACCTATGAAATGACGAACAAGAATCAAAATAACCAATATTGAATGTGCTCACCTAAGATGATTATCCTGAATTGTATGTTATTACTTGCATTTAAAAAATAATTTTATCAGATTTGTATACATTTTTCAACAATGTATTATATGGTTTCTGTGTTTCTGCATAAAAAAATCATTCTGGGTATGGTCTTTTGGGACTTGCTTATTTAACTCATTGTATTTCTGTCACTAACGTTGAGTACAGATGTAAGCCATTAATTAACTGCTGTGCATTATGAGGGGTGACTAAACAATTAGTGCATTTTCCTGTTAGTGGGCATTTGGGGATTGTTTCTAGATTTTTAAATTTTGAAGATTCTTGTACATATTTTCTGGTACAGAATTCTAAGAATTTCTCTAGTTTTCATCCTGGTGTATATGACTCTAACGAAATAAAGATTTTCTAAGGAGTATCTGGGTACAGGCAACATTATGAATGAATTTCTAGATCATTAAATTTTATGTTCTCTTTCCTAAAATTGATAATGCCTAAAGCCTGTGCTAGAGGCCTCCTGAAAATTCAGTTTTCCCACCTTCACTTTACAGTAGCACTTTATATAACAGAGGCAAATAGCACACCCATGTGGAAAAATCTGGAAAACAAAAAGGATAATTTAAAATACAGTATATAGTGTTGCGAAAAGCCTCTTTTAATCCATGTACCTTCTCTTCCATTTCTTTAAGAAATGCATTTCCAATAAATTTTCACTTTTCTGTTTTTCAGTTATTTTTGGTCAATTGTGTGCTAATTATACTTTTAAGAGAATCACCAGTTTTACTTTGAAAGTCACAATACTCTAGAAATTCATCTCTTGCAATTATTTAAATTTAATGCAGAAAAATTTTAGAAAGCATAACATGTGACAGGTATATAATTTTCAAAAACAATTTTGGTGGTTTGTGAACAACAAGCCAATTGCTTGAAGTGGAATTTCTGGGTCAAGCAGCACGAATGTGCAACTTCATGGAATAATTCCAGAGTTTTTTTTTTGAAGTGGTTCTACTAGCTTACACTTAGGCCAGTAATTTTTGTCTGTTTATATATTTTGCCCAGTGGAGTATAAGAGTTAGAGTTATCTGTAACCTGTCTAGCTTTGTTATATTAATTCATATTTGCCAGTGGAATGTTTATGGAAAGATGCATTATTTGGTTTTAATTTGAATTTCTTTAGTTATTAATGAGATTGGACATCTTTCCATATATTTATAAACCATCTGTATCTCCATAATATGAAATACCTGGTCATATCTTATCTGTTTTTTTCTGTGGAGTTGCAAAACTGATAAATTGGTGTGCTGATCTTTTATATGCCTGTCTTTTCGCTCTTTATGATGTATTTTGGTGAACAGAAAGTTTTAATTTGAATGTAACCTAACTGAAATCTTGCTCTGGGCTTATAAAGACACTCTCCTGTGTTTCTTTTTAGAAGTTTTTAAATGCTTTTCAGTTTTAAATTCAGAGTTCAAAAAATTCATAGTCCATCCATAATTTATTTTGTGTGTGATGTGATCACATTCGTTTTATCCCCCCATGTGGTCCGTGCCCCCTGTACTATATATCACATCAACCCTCAATTCCCCAGTGATCTCCTTATCATCTCTTGCTTGCTTCGTTTCTGTGTGCGTGGGTCTGTTTTTGGCTCTCCTTTCTGTATCACTTGCCATCTTCTCTATTTCTGTGTTGTTGCCCATACTGTCTTAATTATTAATGCTCTAGTTTTACCAGAAATCTTGATCTCTGGGGAGGACTTGAGTCTAGCTGTTCTTGGACCTTTGCTCTTTAAGAATCAGCTTTGTTTCATGACGTGAAAAACCCTCTGGGACTTAATTGGAACTGACTGAATCGGTTTTGGGGAGAATTGAAATCTTTTAAGATTTTGAGCCCTCCTGTCTGAGAAGATGGTATGTATTTCCACTTATTTAGGTTTTTAATATCTTTTCAGTATAGTGTTTTAATTTTCTCCAGAGAAATTGTCTACTTTTTAAGTGTTGATGCCAATGTTTTTAATTGTTGCTATTATAAATGGCAGTATGATTGTTTTCTGACAATTGTTAGTAAGTAGAAATCTAATGAAAAATTTCCTGTTTATCTTTAGCCATCTACCTATAAGCTCTTATTATTGCTAGTATATTTTCTGAAATTCCTTTTAGTTTTCTAAGTGGAATATTGAATCATTTGCTCATGGTGTAGGTCTAGATTCTTCCTTTCTGATTACCCTCTCCCCCCTTTTATCTTTTTGTTTGTTTGATTTTTGAGACAGGGTCTCACTATCTAGTTGAGACTGACCTGGAACTCACTATGTAGCCCAGGCTGGTCTCACAGGATCCTCCTGCCTCAGCCTCCCTGGAGTGCTGGGATTACAGGTGTGCCCCTCATGCCGGGCTACCACCCTTTTATCTTAATGTCCTGACGCTTTTAGATCTATGTTCAACAGAAGTGATCATGGTTGCTTACTGGAGAGTGACTCGTTATAGCAGGCATACAAGTCACATTCCCAGTTTTTATTTTGGGTTTTGTTTTGTTTTTGAGATAGAGTCTCACTGTATAGTTCAGGCTGGCCTCCAACTTGTGGTGATCTTCCTGCCTCAGCCTCCTCTGCAGTGCTGGGATTACAGGCATGTGCCACCATACCCAGCTCATGAATTCCTGGTTTTAAAGGAAATGTTCCTCTATTAAGAAAAACATTTGTTTTGAATTTTTGTAGATAAAAGTCTTCCATTTTGTCACATTTTTCTGTACCTGTTGAGGATCTCTTGTGTGTTTTTTTCTCCTTCACATGAATTGTAATTTATGGATTTTAAAATTTATTCTTTATTCTTTCTTAAGATAAACCCAAATTCA
>NW_022900936.1:6599466-6640872 GCF_012274545.1 Fukomys damarensis | reverse complement strand
TTTTTTTTTTTTTTCCTTGTCCTGGGGATTGAACCCAGGGCCTCATGAATGTTAGACAAGCATTTGGTCACTGAATTGTGTGTCCCCAGACTTTTTTATTTCTTTTCATTTTTTGAGATGGTCTCACAGAAGTGCCCAGGCCAGCCTCATTCAAACTTGTGATCTTCTTGCCTTAGCCTCCCAAGTAGCAGTGATTGCAAATGTGCACTGTGCCTAGCTGTGATACATTTCTTAAGGATTTGGAGGAACTTGTAACATAATTTGGATCTAACATTTTCTTTGAGGAAGTTTAGTAGTAATTAGCAGTTGAACAGTAACAAGATCAGGTTTTCTATTTCTTTTGGTCAGTATTGATAAGTTTGAGAAATTGTGCTTTCATCAGAATTTTTTTATTGGCATCAAATTCAGAGTATTGTTTTAACCCTCCCTTAATCTTTCATTTGTTTGTTCCCTTTTCTTATTTTCTCTTTTCTCATAGTAATATTATTTATGCCTGACTTCTTTGTTTCTGTTTGGTGTTGCCAAAGGTTTTAGCAATCTTGGCAAAGAATTTTAAGTTTTAGCCTGGTTAATTAACTTTTTCTAGACAAATAAATTTTTATCTAAACCTATTTTATTTTACCATTGTTCTTGAGAGATCATTTTGATATAGTTATTGAGAATATAATACAAAGTCTGCTGCCAGTTATATTTATTCTCTTTTGAAGAAAATACTCTTTTTTCCGTTAGCTGCACTGGATTTCCCCTCTTTGCTGTTATATCATTTTACTTCCAAATTTAGATGGAAGTTACTTTTTATCCTGTTTTGGATACTTTTTAAAAATTCTGAATTTTTTCTGAATAATATCTGGAACATTCTGAGCCCTGTGTTCTTTAACTGTTGCCTCTTAGATTTTATCTGTTTGTCCCAGTGGAGCTCTAACTGGATATCTGTGTATTAAGCTGTTTCCCCATCAGTGACTCTTTCTGTCTCTTTAGCAGAGTTTATAGTGCCAGATAATTTCATCAGGCTTATATTCTAGTACATCACGTTTCTCTTCCTCTTTGCCTAATCTTCCCTTTATCTCATCCTTCAAGAGAAACTTTAACAATTGTGCTTTTAATTTCTAGAGGTCCCACTTGGTCTTTTTCAGATACACCCATTTTTTCTTGGCTTATATTGCTTGCTCATTTTTGTGAACCTGTAGCCAGTAGACTGTATGAGGCAGTCTCAAGTCTCCTGTCCTCAGATCCGAATTGAGTGCTTGTTTCCTGTTGCCTTTCTGTCTTGGAGGTCTTGCCTGCTTGTCACCTCCTGGGCTTGGCCACAGCAGATAACACCTGTTGTATCTGTAGGAGTCTTGAGATTAACCTGGGGGTGCTTTCCTTCTCGAAGTACTTGTACCAGCTTTGGCACCGAGCAGGAAATGGAGTTGAATTGGGACTCCTATTAGGTTCCCACATTGTACTTCTGGGCCAGGGTTCCCATCCTGACCCCACTGCCTCTCTTGATTGCCAGGTTTACTGTCCAGCACAAGCTTTGTTGCTTTTCCATGGAAAGGTTGGCTGTAAGTGTTCTTCCTGTGAGCTCAGCAGAACATCAGAAATTTTAAAAATTTAGGCCCTTTTAAAAAAAGCAACTGATAGAGTCCTTCAATATCTAGTTCACCATAACTGAAGGTATGAGAAGACCTTTTTATTATATTTTTATTTTTGACAAGTCCTTTATTTTAATATTTAACTTAAGTAGTGTATTTCAGTTTGTATTAGAAAAAAAATCTATCATATCCGACATAAGATTTCTTGGTGATAGCAAATTTTTTGTTACAACAAGCTTACATTTAATTAAATGTTAAGTTATTCTTTTTTTTCCTGGTACAGGGGATTGAACTCGGGTCCTTGTGCTTGCAAGGCAGGCTGTAGCACCACTGAGCTAAATCCCCGGCCCAAATGTTAGATTATTCTAAAGAAAATTTTTAAGTTGAGTAACAGTATAGGCGGTGAGCAGATTACACAGTGTATCTTCTGGGTGAATAGCGACTTTGTAGAGAGAAAGCTGTCCTGAACGAAACTGTGAAAACTGCAGTAAACGCGGTGTAGTGGGAAAAGCAGGGAATAGCTCCTGGAATTGAGTACCACGTGCTGATGGGCGTGAGACGATTAGGATAAGGCTTGCTAAGGAATGATGAGCAGTTGCGTCTTACTGGAGATGGGAGAAGTAGGATCATCATGCAAGACTCTCTGTGCTCATAGTAGGGAGATTGCTCTTTTTTCTGACAGAGAAGGGAAGGCATGGAATGATTTTAAGCAGCAAAGTGATGTCAGAATTTTAAAGGATGCCAGGATTGAAGGCAGGCCATGAGTTAGGAGATTGGTTATTTCCTTAGTTCAGGAGAAAAGATGAAGGTCCAACTAAGACAGTGAGTGGACTGGGCAGAAAGAGTTTTTATGTATGCTAAATTTAGATTTGTTGTTGTTGTTATTGTTGTTGTTGTACAAGGGATGGAACTCAGGACTTTGCCCTTGCAAGGCGGGCAGTGGCACCACTGAGCTAAATCCCTGGCCCTAAATTTAGATTTCTTAAGGAAGTAGAAATGACATTACTTAGTGGTCAGTTGAACAGAAATGTTGAAGGAGACTGGGGAGTGAGTGTAGATTGTATCTTAGATCTTTCTTTTGGGTAAACCTGTGGCATGTAGATCTGTTAACTGATAAATAGAATACAGAAAGAGGAAAGAACTTGGTTTCACTTTTTTTTTTTTTTTGAGGAAAATGATGTTTGTTTTTTACCTTATTGAGCCCCTGAGAGTCTTGTGGCACATCTTGGTTAAAATCCTGTAGCACTTGACATGGAAGGCCTAGAAGGCAAGAGATGGAACCCAGCCTGGAGAGGTTGGGAGTTTTTAGGTTTGGAAGTTTGGAAGCCATCATTTTCTACACTATCACTTGAGATCATTTTAAGTGGTACATAGACAAACTCAAGAATTTTTAACAGTTAGAAATTTCCTGGGATGTACATGACAAACACAACTTGTACAAAGTTATAGCATGGACATTATCACATAGCTCCTGTGAGTACAATGAAAGGGAAATATTTTAAATAAAAATATGTGATTTGTGGAAGTGGTAAAAGTCGTGGCAAAGCTTTACAAATGATGAAAGTCCAGAAAGTGCTGTTTTAAATCATGAGTGGGATGGAAACAGTCACCAAGGAGAGAGTAAGAATGAGAAGAAAAAGGAATGGACGTGTAATGGTGGGGTGTGGACAGGAGCTCATGAAGGAAACTGGGGAAGAGCAGCCAGACGAATAGGAGGAGACTCAGAAGATGGTCTTTGGAGTACATGTAACGCATTCTGAGGAGGAGGAGGAAGTGGCCCACAGCACCAAGTAAGTTATAAGCTGAAAAGTGCTTTTTGAATGTATCATTAAGGTAGACCGTTTAGCTGGAAGCACCCCCGACCACCCAGTACCAGGGATCAAACTCAGGATCTTGCACTTGCAATGCAGAGGCTGTGCCACTGAGCTAATTCCCCGGCCCAAGCTGGAAGCATCTTAAACAGGAGTTTTTTTTAAAAAAGTATTCATCTAATATTAATCTTAATAACAGCTGGTATTTACATCATTTGTGCCTTATAGGATTCCAAGCACATTACATATTTTAACTGATAATAAGGTAGGTGGTATTATTATCCCCACCTGAAATATGAGGAAACTGAAGCCCAGAAAATTTTAGTAACACCCAGAATCACACAGCCAGGAAACAGGAGAATCAGGATTCAAGCCCAGGCCATTCCATGCTCTTAACCATTTTACCACGTTGCCTCTCTAGTTGAACAGAATGGATGTTGTAATTACAGTATAGTTTGATGCACATGGTATCATGAGATCCGCAAGGTTGAATGACTGGCAGCTGTACTGTAATCAGCGCCATGATGGGGGTGAGCGGTACGTGGGCTGTGACAGTTCTGGGCTCTTTCTGTATTTATATACAAAAAATAGTTTGTAAGAAAAGTGAATTTAAAAGTATACATTTTTCATTATACTAAATCTCATATTAAATGCTCTTGGATGCTATATTGTTTTATTTTTTCTGGCAATTCACTTTTTGAAATGAGGTCTTGCTATGAATTCCATGCTGGCCTTGAACTCACAATATAGCCCAGACTGACCTTGAACTGACGGCAGTCTTCCTGCCTCGGCCTCCCCATTGCTGGATTATAGGCACGTACCACCACGCTCAGCAGGCCATTTACTTTTGGAATTACCTTCTTCAAACTGGAAATATTATTCATGCAGAACAGGTGAAGTTCCAGACATTATAGATAATACTCTATATAGAAAGTCATCAGTGACCTTAAATATATAAGTAGTTTCCCTTGAATGGTAGAAATGGAAACTAAATTATAGGAAAGTGAGAAATGAGAATTCCAGTGTGTGTGTGGGTTTCTTGAGGAGTTTAATAAACAGCGGTGAAGGGAGACAGGGAAGGGTGAGCTATGATAACTAGTTGTGGGTAGAGAACTGAAAACTGGTTTAGTTGTGTGCCGTGGCTGACACTGATAGGAGGACCCTAGGGAGACGGGCGCTGAGGTTTGTGTTCGTGGAGGAGGAAAACTGCAAAGCTGGGGTATTGACTGCACTGGCCTTGTTGTGGCTGGGATACTGGAGGATTTTGGAGAAGAGAAAGGAAGTACGCAGCAGCATTCTTAAAAAGGACAGCAGGTGGCAGTGGCAAGGAAAAGTAGATGCAGTAAAATGCAGTGTTCAAGAAAAGAGACCGTGGAATCAGAGGACTGACTTTGATTCATTCCTAGCTTGGTGACCTTGAGCACAACACTTAGTTTTGCAGACTGTTTTCCCACCTGTAGGGTGGAACTGATGAAAGGAGGGTCTGCTGGGAACTGCCGTGAGGGCCATGAGGTGATACTGGGAGCACACGCCCTTCAGTACGTGACAGTATGGCTGGTTTGTTAGGAAGCTTACTATCCTTGACGTCTGACATTGTGAGGTTTTCAGACTTTGATGTAAAGGTTGATATAAAATGTATCTCTTTCATAGTCCGATGGTGGGCTTGCTTAGGAAAAAAGAAACTTGGTTTGGTCTAACTGTAAGAAATGTTGTTAATGATGGTACCGGTGATGACAGGAGAAGAAAGCCATTGTGTGCGAGAGCCAGAAGTAATGCTATGCTCCACTTTTCAGTGCTATTTGGCGTTCCTCTAATAGCTATATTAAAAAAACAAAAAACTGAGTCTGAAACTCAAGCCCTAGTTTCTCTTTTCAAGTATTGTTAAAACATATCTTTTATAACGTGGAAATTTTCCTTTTTGTGGTTAGCAGTGGTGTTCCGTGGCAGTTGGTAGTGTTAGAAGCAGGGATGGTTAGCGGAATGGCAGGGCGGGCTGTGGCTGTGGGAGTGGAGAGATTGACAGACTCACCCTGGACCACTCGTCCTGCCCCCTTACGCAGGGGAGAGACACATTGAGAGACATTTAGGCCACATGGAACTTAGGAGCACTTTGTCAGTGGCATCAAGATTTAGTTCAGGCCAGGAGGTCGAGAATGTTGGAGTTTCTGTACAATGAAGAGGCATGCTTCATGGGACACAGTAAAAGTAGGTAGGTAAATGGGTACATCAGTGAGAAAATGTCTTTATATTCAGCAACACTTAGGGCATAGTGAGTGTGTGCTAGGCACTCAGAAAATAAATAAGATGCTCATAATTATCTTCCCTCTAAAACCAGATCTATTCAGAGTAGAGATGGGTGAATATATGAACCTAAGAAAATGAAGATAGGTTGAACTCTTTGGAGAGAGGGGAAAACTTTCCCAGCAGGTTAGGGACAAGAATTGTTCAGAGCTTAGTGTTCTGATTGGAATTCCTCCCTTGGAGGGTTCTAGATTTTTTTTATACTATAGCACAGAAGCCAGGAAAACTGCTGCTTGTGGTATCTCTGAGGAATCAGTTACTGATTTGGGTGTGTGTTGCTTCCTTAGGACTGTGAACCATGGACGGTTTTGCTGAGGGAGACCTCTCTGTGGTGGATTATGCCTTGTTAGACGATTGCCCTGATGAGGAAGAGGGTGCCTTTGCGCCTGAACTTATGACGGCAAATTATGTTCGGGTGACTCAGCTTTACTGTGATGGAGTGGTAAGTAGAATTGTTACATTTTACTTTTAACATGTTTGTATCAGCGTTCTCTAGGGAGACAGATTTAATATATACACACATATACACACACACAACACAGATTTACAAGGTAGACTTTCCATGGCCTCCTGCACAGTCAGGTGTGGAAGAGTCCAGGCTGCCTGTGCACTGAAGACCTGAAGGATCCAGTCAAAAGTCAAAGGCCTGCAGCTCCCAGTAGAATCCTGTGTAGGTAGCTAGTAAGAAGCTGTGGGCTGGGGATCTAGCTCAGTGGTTCTGCCTCCTGCTTCGCAAGCGCAAGGTCCCCAGTTCGATCCCTGGTACCAAGAGAAGAAGAAGAAGCTCTATGATGCAAGGCTGAAGAGTCTAAGGTGGAAGTCAGGAGATGGCATCCCAGGCAAAGGCAGAGTGGAGCTCCTCCAGAGGAACCGAAGCGAGCCTGCTTTCTTCTCCTTTTTATTCCTTTCCAGGCTTCAAGCCTATTGGTTGGTGCCACTCCCACCCAGGGTGAGTCTTCTGTCTTCAGTAAATCCGTTCAGCCACACCCAGAACTGTGCTAATCCAGCCAGTTAGGTGTTTCTTACACAAGCTGACACAACAGTTAACTATCACAATCCACCCCATCAACTTGACAATTAGACACATTCCTTAAACCATATTTAGTCTCCAGATAAAGATAAGTTCATAATTATGCCTATCATAGTACAGTTTTCCTGTGTACAAATGGAAACACACTAATTTCCTTCCCAGAAGAGAAGGTAAGTTTTCTTTGGATGGTGCTGACTCCTAGCATTTTATAACTTGAATAATATAATATAATATAATATAACATATACAATACTTAAGAACCAGTATTAAGTCTGTCAGTATAATATCATATAGGAAGCATATCAGGAGAGAACTATTATATTACAATCTTTGTTTCTGTAACTGACCGTGGGGTTGTAGCTAGTATTTATAGTTACCCTTTTCTGCTCCCTGTTCTGTATTCCCTTGGCCTTCAGCAAGCACCTCAGCAGATCTAGGTTCTTTCCTTGGTGGGGTGACTCAGACCTTCATTCCTGGAGGTTCTGGGCCATTTGTCATTCTGCCCAGACTGGGTTGCAATAGTTTCTGATTGACCCATTATTAATGGGGCATGGTAATACTAGGATGCCCCGTAAGGGATCTCCTGCACTCCAAGTATATTCTTTCTCTCTTCCATTGTAGTATAACAGTTCATTTTCCCCTTGATGGTCGGGATCAGTCACCCCAACACATAACTTCCCTTTTTAGCTTGTTTATTCAGAGGTGTGAAGAGTCCAAAATGACCAGGGGTAAGTCTTAGCTTCCAGTTCCGTGGAATCATTGTTGTGCTTCCTAGTACATACCAAGTTTCCCCACTCTGGGACTAAGATTTCTAGGCCAACAGAGCATAAAGTCATGGGAACAGGAAGCAGGAATTTTGCTAGCGGATCATTAAGGGTAGTGGTGAGTGGCACCATTCCCACTTCTACCCTTTGATTCCTGGACCCATGAATCCTAGCGTGGGAGACACAGCACCATATAGTAGTGATTCAAAGCATATACAGCCTTTTGAAGATACCCCAGCCCTGCAAGCTGTTGCCTCCTGGCTGGTGCTTCAAAAGGCCATTCCACTTTTCTGTCAATTCAACTGCTTCTGGACGATGAGGAAGATGGTAAAATTAGAGCATTCCATGGGCCTCACTTCTTTGGCCATTAAATGTGTTTTTTGGTCAGAGGTAGTGCTTTGTGAAATTCCATGAGCGGAGAAGACATTCTGTAAGTTCACGGGTGGTAATTTTGGCAGAAGCATTACATACAGGAAAGGAAAACCCATACCTAGAATAAGTGTCTGTGCCAGTAAGGTCAAAGGGCTGTCCTTTGCATGATGGAAGCAGTCCAACATAATCAACCTGCCACCAGGGCACAGGAGTGTGTCATATGAGGGACTGAGTGCTGGTCTCTTTTGGCACACTGGGCATTCAGCAGTGGCTGTACCCAGATAGCCTTGGTGGTGAGTGGGAGTCCATGTTGCTAAGCTCATGCATAACCTTCATCCCTAGCACCATGGCAACTCTGTTCATGAGCCCAATGGGCAGTGAAGGGGTAGTTGAAGAGCAAGGTTGAGTGTTATCTACAGAACAGGTCATCCCAATACACTTGATTATTTCTGCTGAGGTCACTTTTCGGTAAGCATTTTCATGGGATACAAATACCTTTAAATCCCTTGTCCATCTTGAGAGGTCTACCTACATTTCTCTTCCCGAGGTATCTTGTCACCATATTTCCAGTCATGTTACTTCCAAGTTCCTGACCATCTGGCCAGACCATTGGCTACAGCCCATGAATAAGTATATAGTCGCACATCTGGCCATTTATTTTTTCTAGCCACTGTGTACTTCCAGGTGCACTGCCTGAGTTCTGCCTGCTGTATAGATTTCCTTTCACTACTGTCCCTCAGGGATGTCCTGGAAAGGGACTGTAATGCTGCAGTCGCCCACTTGGGGGTGATGGCTGCATAATGTTCAGAACCATCTGTAAACCAGGCCCTTGCCTTCTCTTCCTCTGACAGCTGATCATGTGGTAGGCTGTAGGTGCATGCTGGGACACGGAAAGCCATATACCAGGATTAAGAACCATGAGCATCCGGGCAACTTCTTCATGTAACTTACTTGTGCCCTCTGGACCTGCTCTGGCTTGTTCATGTATAAACTACTTCCATTTAGTGGTAGACTGTTGCTGTGCAACATACCAACTTTAAGATGTGGTAAATCAGATAATTCCTAGCCCATGATGGGCAACTCAGGTCACATAGTAACCTATGTGTCCTGAGGTCAAATGTTCAGTTTCTACTAAGTAGCAGGCTCGATCTGTTTTTCAAAGGAAGAGTAGTATCATCTGCAGATGACTGTAGAGCCTTGCTCAAAATCCTGAAGACTTCTGCTGTGATTGACCTATGGGGGCCTGCCAGAGATTCCAAATAGTGTCTCTATCTACCACTGACACTTAAGTACCATTGGCCCTGCTGGTCCTACAGCCTCATCGGCAGAGCAGCCTGGGCCTGGTATAGAACTTTCACTTGTTCTGGGCCCCAGTCAAAAATAGCAGCTTTCTGAGTCACACAGTAAATGGGCTGGAGCAAAATACCTAAGTAAAAATGTGTTGCTTCAAAATTACAAGTAGGTTTGTTTGGCTTTGTGCCTCTTTTTGGTTATAGGGGAGAGCCAGATGCAACATCTTAGGATATCTCTTTATTTTGAAGGGATATCTCTGCATGCCCCACACCACTAGACTCCTAGAAATTTCAGAGGTAGCAGAAGCTTGAATTTTAGTTGGATTTCTTTCCCATCCTCTGGCTCGCTAACGCTTTACTCACAAGTCCAGAATGTTTGCTACCTCCTGCTCGCTTAGTCCAATTGGCACGATAGCAATGTAATGGACCAGTGTGATATTAATTACATAGAAAAGAAAGATGGTCAGGATTGCTACAAACTGAGTTGTGACACAGGGCTGGAGAGTGAATATAACCCTGAGGTAAGACAATGAAGGTGATTTGTTGGTCTTGCCAGCTGAAAGCAAATTGTTTCTGATGGGCCTTGTGGAGAGGTATGGCGAAGAGGGCTTTTGACAGCTCAGTAGCTGCATTCTTGGTTCAGTGGTACCTTAGTTAATGAACTTAAATGTGTTCCACGATTTTGGAAAAGATGGCCATGTTTGTGCTTGTATAGGAAAGATAGTCGTGGTCACCAGATGTAGTTTGCAAACAAAAACAAAATTTTGCCACATGTTTTTGTTTGTGAACCAAGTTGTTTGCAAACAGAAGCATTCATGAACCAAGGTACCACTGTACCAGGAGAGTAAGGAAACCACATCTGGTACAGCAGCTGCAGTTGGAGTCACCCCTTGATGCAGTTCATGGTAATCCACCACCATGCTCCAAGACCCATCTGTCTTCGGCAGAGGCCAAATGGGAGAATTAAATGGAGATGTGTTGGGAACCACCGCCCCTGTATCCTTCAGGTCCTCAGTAGTGCCACCAATCTCTGTGAACGATACTGTTTTTGGTTTACTATTTAACCAGGTGTAAGGCAACTTAAATGGTTTCCATTTGGCCTTTCCAACTATAAGGGCTCTCATAGTACAGGTTAAGGAACCAGTGTGAGAATTCTGCGGAGTACTAAGTATATTTATCCCAATTATGCATTTTGGAACAGGAGAAATGACTACAGGATGGATTTGAGGACCTGTAGTACTGGACCCACTGAGTCAGACCTTTGCTAAAATTCCATCGATTACCTGACCTCCGTGTACTCCTACTCTAACTGGAGGGCCGTAATGGTGTTTTAGATCTCCTGGAATCAGTGTTAGCTCAGAACCAGTGTACATTAGTCTCTGTAGTATCTGCTCATTTCCCTTCCCCCAGTGTACATTTGTCCTGGTAATCATAGGTCCTTTTGGGAAGGATGGGAGAAAGACTGACTGTGAAACTTTTGGTGGTGCACCAGGGATCTCAAGGGGGCCTGGCTTTGCCTTCATTCAAGGAGTTCTTGATCTGTAAACTGGCTGAAACTTGGGGACTGATTGAGGGGCCATGATGAAGTAGGTTTCATTTTCCCTTAATTGTTTTTGATAATATTAAATCTAGTAAAAACCTAGTAGGCTTCCAGTCTATTTCCCTTTTGGGAACACTATGGCTAATCAGCTAACACTGTAGGTCTGTGCTTGTCCAGCCACTTCCATGATTGCTGTGCTTCTGCTATCCATTATGGTAAGCGCATGGACCTTGTGTCTGCTGGTTAAGTGCTGCCACTTGACCCCTGCCACTCTGAAATCCAGTTAAACGCATCACCCTTAAGTTTCCCAGTTGAGTAACCACAGTCCCCTATGTGAGGTCTGGCATATAGAGAAGAGCAGGGACAGGGCTCTTTAGGGGTGCTGGTGCTCCCCTTGTGAATCTCAGTTTTAGTGAGGGGAGCATTTTTCTCATCCTCCCAGTGTGAAAGATTAGGTTTAACGTGACAAATCCATTCTGTCATTCCCATTTCTCTGAGCCTTTAAATCCTTTCATCAGCAGTAAACCAAGGAATATCAGGCATTTCTAACTCATTCACACTGGGCCATCTTTTGATCCATGCGTGTGCCTCCAGCCATACACAGTGAACTTTTAACACCTTTTTTTTACTTCACAAGCTACAACATTAAATTCAGAATCTCTCCTTAATGGGCCCATATTGACACATTCAGCCTGTTCCAGGTCTTTTTTGGCACCATTATCCCACATCCTTGAAATCCGTTCCCACACTTATTATCAGACCTGTGCTTCTAAGAGTTAGAAAACTCAAGAAGTTCTTTGGAGCAGCAGTGGACCTCGTCGTGGGTCACATGCTGTACCTCACCTTTAGGAGCCTTCTGCAGTTTGAGCCTCATCTAGAGGCAAAAGCGGGTGGTGAGGGTAGATCCTGAGGAGCGTCAGCATTGTCATGCTTGGCAGCACAGGATTGGTTTCCTCAGGTAAAGGGGAGAGGCCAATTCCCCGAGAGGAGAGGCCAATTCCCTGTCCTCACCAAAGTGGGCGAGGAAGCTCTTCCTCTGGCAAATAAGGGAACCTTCTTCTTTCTCCCTTTTTTATTGTGTCCAGGCTTTAAGCCTGTTTATTGGTGCCACTCACACCCAGAGTGGGTCTTCTGTTCTTATTCAAGTTGAGACAACGGGTAACTGTCACAGTCCTAAGGCCTTCTGCTTTAGGTGGTCTGAATGCAAGATGTTTTTGTGGTGCATGGGTTTCGACAGGAAGATACACATAGGAAAATAAACAGCACTTCAGTAATAAGAATATAGATGTCAGAGAACAGGTGATGGTGAGGTGTGGTTTTCTTACTGAGGATTAGAAAAGCTGTTGGGCTGCCTATAGAAACAAACTCAGGAAGCACTGAACAAGGGCTTAAATTAAGGCTTATTGGCTAAAGGTGTGTTCAAGAATTTAAGTAAATAGGTACCAAAAATTTTTTAGTTCATTTCCGTTATGCTCTAGATAAAAAACCAAGAATTATACTTTTTCATTTTAGCAGATACAAATAAAAATAATTTTCTTCTTTTTAGGGTTCACAGTATAAAGATTATGCCCAAACGGAGAGAAATTTAGGTGAGTATATATTGATAGGTTAATGTGAATGTATTGACAGACCCATAAGGGGAAGTCTATCCGTCTATTCTGATCAAATTAAAGATTTATGCCTCTTCAAAATGTATTCTGTTTTTTTTCACTAGAAACTAAAACCTTCCTTTGTTAAAATAGTTTTAGAGGCTAGGGATTTAGCTCAATGATGCTGTGCCTGCCTCGCCAGCACAAGGTTCTAAGTTCAATCCTTAGTACCAAAAGGAAAAAAAAAAGTTTTAGCCAACACTTAAATATTCTTGGTATCTAACCAGTTAAAATATGTCATCCTTTCATTCCTTGCCTTTTGTAGCCCGTTTTACCATTTCTCTGTCAACAGTGTTGATTCTTTCAATGGTAAGGCACAAAGACTAATTTAAAATTTTTTTTTAATTTTAATTAAGAATTTGACATCTGCAGCATATGGTGTAGTAAACCAGTTTCTGACCTGCACGATTACTGTGATGCCATTAAAATATATATCTTCTGGCCACTTCTTTTTAAACATCAGCACACTTCTGTGATATCACGATTGCATCCCTGTGTGGAGCCCAGGTATGTTGTCCACATTGT
Source organism: Fukomys damarensis (assembly GCF_012274545.1). NCBI lineage: Eukaryota > Metazoa > Chordata > Mammalia > Rodentia > Bathyergidae > Fukomys > Fukomys damarensis. The sequence continues at coordinate 6,628,011 of NW_022900936.1, read as the reverse complement.
TCTCTCAAGTGTTTGCATGGCAAAGGAAAGCCAAATAGGGTGGGAGGGTGCGTTAGTTACCTTTCTGTCTCTTTGCCGAGACACAATCAATACCTGACACGCAAAGTTAAAAGGGGAGGGTCTTATTGGGCTCACAGTTCATAGAAGTTTCAGTCCATAATCAGCTAACTCTAGGGCTAGGGATTTGGCTCAGTGGTTCTGCTGCTTTGCAACACAAGGTCCCGAGTTTGATCCCCAGTAACAAAAAAAAAAAAAGATGATATCATAATCAGCTGATTCCAAAGCAGGGATGACAAACAAGCATGGCAGAGCAGGAACGAGATGACACAAGGCAGCAGAGGTAATGAGAGAGGGTTAACAGCACCTTCTGCCCCTTTTATCTCATTCAGACCCCAAGGATTAGGGCCCTGCTGAGGTTGTCCCGGTTTGTGGGGTTAGTAATTGGTAGAGTTTGAGAAGGGGAAGTATTTGGAAATGAGATAAGAGGGGTGTGGAAAGAAGGAGACCAAGCAAAGAGTTGTTAAGGTTTCATTTATTTGTAGATATAGGCAGTTTATAAAGGCAAAAACTGTAAAATTGTAAGAGGAAATAGTTAATCATAAACTTTGAGAGGAGAATGTAACAATAGTGTAATATAATGTTATTGGGTAATGACCTAGATTATTTTTTTATGTAAATTTGTTGTCATGGGTAATGACATAATTGTGTTGATGGGGTGATCAGTGGGTCAACATGGAAGTTGTTTGGTTTTTACTTAGGACAGGCTAGCAGCTTAGTCTACCACATCTCCCCCTTCTCCATTCTAAAAATTGAGGAAGGGATATATATTATGTAAGTTAATGAGGGGAGGTTATGTAGAGGGGTGTCAGAGAAGTAAGTTGTTGATAGAGGAAAAGATGGTCTTGATATCTCGATAGAAGTCCCTGTCTTAGGTTGATCAGTTAGGTATTGATTGTTTTATCTGTCATTGGGGTTAATTGTAGTAAGAGGAGAAGTCTCCGGAAGACTTGAAGGATATTTTAAGGCCCTCTAGTAACTGTGATTGTAAGGACTTGGTAATATTTTCTTTTGGACCTCTCAGATGTTAGGTTTATCCTCTAGTCTTTATAGATGTTTGGATCTGTAAGTAATTTTCCTCTTGATCGGCCAGATCAAGATGATGGTAATGGATTTGAATGGCTTTGGCTTGTATGGTATCTATCTGTTGTTTAATAAAGGCTGTAAGCCTCTTAAATATTAGAGGCCCGATGGTTAATAATATCAGGAGCCCTAATAGGGGCCCCAATAAAGGGAGGAGATAAGGTAGAAACCCATTGAGCCCAGTTTATAGGGGGTTTTTATGTAATTCTTTTCTATGTTTTTCTAAATCTTCCTGTAAGGTTTTGATCTTATCCCTGACAATATCAGATTTATTTGCATAGAAACAACATTGTTCTTGGAGGGCAAGACAGATTTTTTTTTGTTTGGTGGTGAGTATATCTAAATCTCTTTTATTTTGAAGGATAACCTCTGTGAGGGAATTAATTTGATCTTGTAGAAATTGTATAGTATTAGATAAAGTTTGAATATTATTAATTAATTGTTGAGATAATTTGGTATATTTATGTAAGGAGATATCTAGATTGGTGGTCCCGGTGTTAATAGTTGTAGAAATTTCTAGATCAATTATTAAGGGAATGAGTTGTATAGTCCGTTTGGGTCTTCTAGTTATAAAATTAAAAGTGGGAATTGGGATAGGGGTATTTTTTGAAATAATATTAATATTGGGTAAAATAGTAGTGTTTATGTATTTGTCCAATTTTGAGGTAAAAAGGAATATGTATAAGAATTTTTATAAATAAATATAGAGAATTTTTAGAATATAAGGTTGTGTGATTAATAATATTTTGATAATAACTATAATTAACAAAGGTAATAAATTTTATATTTATATTAAAATTATCATTTAAAGGTATATTATAAATATATTGGGGGGTAAAATTATAAGGAAGAGGGGATTTTAAAACTATTAGAATAGGGGAAAAAATAGAGTAATTAGTTATATTAAAATTAAAATTAATATTAGGCAGGGGAATTGTTAAGGGAATAAATGGGTCCTGTTTAAGGCAGAGCCAATAATCCTGAGTTAATGAGGGATTGGTGATATTTAGAAGTTGGTGGGTTTGAATCAAAATATCAAGGGTGGTCTCATTTAATGTGTTTTTTGTATGGGAATGAATATTGGTTAAGGGATGATATTTAAGAGAAGGGATTTGTGTCTCAATGATTTGATCAATATGAGTTTTAATATATTTTTGTTTGGCCTGATTTTGGGGGTCATCCCCATCTGTAATGTAAACAGAGGGAGAGTGATGTCAATAAATTTTTTGTCTAATCTCTCCAGAATATTTAGTGGTCATGAGTTTATTGATTGATCCAAGGATTTGGGGGTTATTAGATTAATCACCTCCAAGGGTAGTTGATTGTTCTTTGAGGAGGGTGGCAGTATAATATATTTTATTCCCTTGGAAGTATTTTTGGTATTGTTGATAATAGGAGGAATGTATGGATTTTTTAAATGTTTGGTAAGGATATGGGGGGAGTCTGTCATCTGGGGATGGAGGGAGGGGTTTAGGTTTAGGGATGTATTTCCATTTAGATCCAGATTGATATAGAAGATAAGTCATTTTATCCTCATAATCTTGAGATTGATATATCCCAGTGGGGTGAGTATAATTCGAGGAAGTGCCTCCAAGGCATTGGTAGGGACTTCCTTGTTGTTGTTGAAGATGAAGTTGAGTTTTGTTGGGATTGTTAAAATCTCTATATGAAGTTTTGATGAAGATTAGGAGAAGTAAGGGTTGGAAATTTATGTTTGAGGGCATTTTGGCCTTGGAAATCTAGAAAGAAAAAAGAGAGAGTCTCAGGGATGTAGATCATTTGGATAAAAAAGGTTAATTATTAAAAGAATTTATTTGTTTGAGGAATTTTTTAGGAAGTCATCTGGTAGTTTTGTTTGATGTATTATAGATATAGGCATGACCGTGGTCCCAAATGAGGATAGGATCTGGGCCACTCCAGGTGGCCGTGAGTGGATCCCTCCACATGACTTTAGTATATTGTTTGTTGGTTTGGGGATGTTAAAGATGGTTAGTAGTTGATTTTTTATTGATATCCAAGGTGAGGAAATTAAGGATAAATAAGGCATGATGTAAAATATTTTTTGGGGAGTTAATAGAGGGATAAAGTGAGGTTGTTTTTAATTTATATAAGGTATTTTTTATGGATTGATGGGCTTTTTTAACAATATCTTGGTCTTGTGGATTATAAGGAATATCTGTGATGTGTAATATTTGTAATTGTTTATAAAAGTTTTGAAAATTTTTTGTAGTATATCCAGGGCCATTATTTGTTTTAATTGTAGAGGGCTTGTCCATAATGGAGAGGTAGGTTAGGATATGAGATATAACATTTTTGGATGTTTTTCTTGTTTGAAGAGTGGTATAAATAAATCTATTGAAGGTATTAATTGTGATATGTAGATATTTGAGTTTTTTAAAAGAAGGGATATGAGTTATATCTATTTGTTAAATTTTATTGGGAATTAACCCTCGAGGATTAATTCTTAAATGGGGAGAAGGTAATTGAGTAATATAGTTTTGATATTTTTTAATGATTTGTCTAGCTTGTTTTTGAGTAATTTTGAAAAGAAGGTGTAATGTATGGGTATTGAGATGATGAAGTGTATGGGTCTGTTGAGTTTGATTAATAGGATTTGGGTTGATGGAGAGAAATATTTGAGTGGTTTTATTTGTAATATTATTTCCCATAGTCAAGGGTTTAGGGAGATTAGAGTGTGTATGAATATGTTTAATAAAAAATTGATGATTTTTCTGATGAATTAGTTTTTGTAATTTTAAAAAAAGAGGTGTGGTGTTGGTGGTGGGTTTAATATAAGGAATAGTTTTTAATAAGGGAATAGAGGAGGTTAAATAGGAGTTATTAGTATAAAGATTAAAAGGATTATTGGAACATTTTTTGAAAACTTGTAAAATAGTATAAAGTTTTATTAATTGTGTAGATTTATAAGGTGAATGAATTTTCTAAGTAATATTGTCAATAGTGAAGGCGGCAATTCCATTGGAAGAGTTATTAGTGAATGTTAGATTGGTATCATTAAGTGGGTGAGGGGAAGTTTTTTGGGAAAAAATTATTGGATGGACTTTGAAAAATTGGAGTAATCTATTGGTGGGGTAATGATTATCAAGGATATCGGAAAAAGTAATGAGGGAAATGGTCCATTTGTCATCATTTTGTATCAATCATGATATTTGGGTTGATGAATATGGGAGAATAATTTTGTTGGGTTTTTTATTAAAGATTTTTATATTTTGTTTTCTGGCCAATTGTAAAAGTTTAGTGACCCATGAAATATAGGGAGTGAGAATTTTTTGAGGGGAAGTGGGTAGATGGATCTAAAGAAGTTGTCCTTTTTGTTAGAATAAACTTGTAGGAGTATGTGAAGTTGGAAAAATAATAAAGGAGAGGGGTTTCTTATAGGAGATAAAGGTAATATTTTGATCTTGAATGGTTTTTTCAATTAATTGTAAGGCTTTATGGGTAGTGATATTTAATGATTGGGGGGAATTTGGGTCAGGATTTCCCTGGAGGATATTAAAAAGGGGTTTTAATTTTTTTGTAGTTAATTTTAAATAAGGGTGGAGTCAATTAATGTTTCGCAATAATTTTTGGAAATCATTGAGGGTCCTCAAATGATCAACCTTAAGAAATATTTTTTGGGTAAGGATTTGGTTGGTAAAAAGTTTAAAACTTAAAAAGAAATAAGGGGGTTTGAGTTGAATTTTATTAGGGGCTATTTGGAGTCCCATGGCAATAAGAGTTTGGGATATCTCTTGTGAATACTTAAGGAGAGAATCATTATTAGGTTTAGTCAGGAGGATATCATTTATATAGTGTATAATATAAATTGAAGGCTATTGTATTTTGAGGGGATTAATTGTTTGAGTTATAAATTTTTGATATAAGGTGGGGCTATTAGTCATATCTTGGGGGAGGACCTTTTATTGATATCTAGGTATGGGTCCTCTGAAATTGGTGATAGGTAGGCTGAAGGTAAAACGCTTATGATCTGTAGGATGAAGGGGAATATTGAAAAAATAATTTTTTAAATCAATGATAATCTTGGAATATCTAATTGGAATAGTTATAGGGGAAGGTAGTCTGGGTTGAAGAGTATTCATGGGAATTATAGTTTTATTGATTTTATGTAAATCTTGGAGCAATCTCTATTTTTTAGATCTTTTTTTGATAAAAATGGGAGTATTTTAGGGAGATGTAGTAGGTTCAATATGATCAGTAGTTAGTTGTTTTTGTATTAATAAGGTAGTAGTTGATAAATTTTTTGAAGAGAGAGGCCATTGATCAATCCACATTGGGGAGTCATTTTTTTAAGATATTTTATCAGTGTGAGGAGTAGGCATGTTAATGGTCATCATGGAAAATTTTTAAATCCTATTTTTGATCGATCTGGCTTTTGTTTGACAGAAAGTGGTTGAATTATCTCTTGTGTATCTTTATTTAGGTCCTGTTTGGGGAGAAATTCCTGTTTTAGTATTTGATGGGCAACGATTTTATTAGGGTTGTATATTATAAGTTGTATTTGGGAAAGTATATCATGTCCCCATAAATTAATAGATATATAAGGTATAATATAAGGTTGAAAGGTTTCTTGATTCCCTTTAGGATCAGTCTAATGTAAGATTTTTGAACTCTGTAGGGGGTTTGTGGTTTGTTTAATATCCTGTAGGTGGGTAATCGAAGTTTGTATAGGTCAAGAAGAAGGTCAATATTTTTTAGATATAATGGAGGCATTAGTGTTGGTGTCAATAAGGCCTTTAAAATTTTTATTTTTAATCTTTAATTTTAGGAGAGGCCTATGAGCAGATATCTGTTGAATCTAGAAGGCATTGGAATGTCCGAAATCTCGAGGGTCCCTTTTTGTTTTATGATAGGGAAAATGAGAATAGGAGGGATCTATGGGAAGAAGAATTAATTGAGTAATTTTTTGTTTAGGCTGAACAATGAGTGGATCGGAAAAAGTAGTAGTCAGAATTTTTATTTTATTAGTATAATCATTATTTATGATTCTAGGGATAACATGAAGTCCTTGTAAGGCCAAGGAGCCTCTCCCTAACACGAGATTGAAGGTTTTGGGGGGTAGAGGACCAAAGATATTAGTGGAAAGAATTTTTATATCTTCCTCAGGGGTTAATATTGTTGTGGAGGTGGGACAGAGGTTCAATCTTGTGTTGTCTGGGGTGGTTTTTGTGAGTTTAGAAACATGGGAGGTTGGAGATCTGGCCGATTTATTCCCGCGGTCTGGGTGAATGTAATGGGGTCCCAGGGTTGGGTCCGTGAGAAGTTTTTTGATCGTGGAGGAAGGGCGTTGCCTTGGACGTTAGTTTTTGAAAGACATTGGGATGTCCAATGTTTGTCCTTTTTGTAATGAGGATAGAGAGTATTGGGAGGTGGGTGTTTAATTTGAGGAATAGGATATTTTTGAGAAGTATGATCAGGTTGATTATATTTATAATAATTTTTGAATTGTGAAGAGGTAGGAGCTGCCTTTAGTGCAGCTCCGATGGTCAAGGTGATGTTATGGGAGGTAGGATTGATCCCAGAGTAAATTTTAATATATTTAGAAAGTTTTTTATCATGGTGTTGTTCGCGTAATGTTGTTTGATAGGCTGGGTTTGTATTTTTATAGGTTAATTGTTTAATAAAATCATTTTTATTTTTTCTTGTATTAAATAATTTCTTTGTGGTATTAGTTAGTCGTCTCACAAAATTGTTATATGGTTTATTAATGTCCTGATGGATCTTAGATAGAGAAGAGGTGAGTGATCCCTTAGAGGGTAAATTCCTCTAAGTGGAGAAGGTGGTATCTTTGATCTGATTTAGGAGCCCAGGGGGAAAAAGGGTTTGTTTTTTATTGGAGTCGTCAGGAGCCTCGTCTAACATTTTAGAAAGTGTCTAATTTTTTTAGTTATTTTCAGCGGCAGCGTTTTGGTGGGCCATCGTTTGATATCTTTTTGTAAAATCTGTCTTCCATAATAAAAAATTTTCGCGGGAGAGGATAGCCCTGGTTAGAAGATGTCAATCATTGGGTGTAAGCCACCCCCCATCATTAAGAGATTCAGTGAGGGATAATGTGAAAGGAGTCGATGGTCCATAGAGGGTAGTAGTGCTTTTAAGATTTTTAATATGTTTAAATTTTAATTTATGATATTTTTGATCTCGGAGTGGATCAAACATGTTAGAGGGATTTGGGGTTTTTTGATGGCTGTCTTTGGCCTCATTTGTTTCCTCCCCGGAATTATTTTGTTTGTTTGGTTGTGAGGGGGGAGTGTCTTTGTCCTCGCGGGCAGTGTGTGAATGGAGTATTGGGAAAATTTGAGATGTTTTGGGCTTAGTCTTAGCTTTGTAAGAAATTTTAAGTTGATTAAGAGGGGATTTTGTTAGATCTAGATTCAGGGAGTGGACTTGTGTGATAAGATCATTATGTTCCCTTTGAATTTGTAAGAGTTTTTGAAGGGATTTTATTTTTTTGGAGAGCTTTATTTTTGTGTGTCGGGTAAGGGTCTGGAGGTTGGGGTTTATAGAGCCTGAGAATTTTAGGGTAGGAGTATAAAGTGGTGAAAGTGGAGGAGAAGGATAGGGAGGAGGTTGAACCAAGAGTGGGGTAGAAGATGGATTGGAATTAGGAAGAGGGTTGGAATTAGGGGCACTTTGATCAGTATTTAAAGAAACATTAAATTTAGTCAAGATAGGATAGATGGATTGTGGTTTTAGAGGAGGATGTGGTGAATGGGGGGTTTCTGGATTTGTTATGGGAATAATAATAGAAGGGTAAGGAGAGGGATTAGAAGAATGATGAGGGATAGGGGGATTAAAGATAGGAGGGGTATGGGAGTTGGGAAGAGGAGAGGTTTGGTTTTTGGAAAATTTATTTTTTAAAAAATTTTTGGATGTAGAAATAGCCCCCTTTATATTAAGATGGAATTGTTTTTATTGTAAAATTTTATTAATCATATTCCAATAAGAGAAGGTCTGTATTGGGATTTTTTCAGGTCTAAAGATTTTATAATAATTATAAAAATAATCTCTAATTTTATTTTAACGTTTTTCATTAATAATTCCCTCAAGGGGAAATTAAGGATAGGTTTTTTTTATAAATTTGAAGAATTTGATTAGATCTTTTTTTTTAACCTGAATTCCCCGCGCCCTGAGAGCGGACTTTAAGTCTTGAATAAAAATTTTATGTTTATTAATCTGTTGTCCCATCGTTTGTGTTGTTTACTTATTTCGCAGGTTGCTTTTTTAGATGGGTGGGTTTGAGTGGACTTGTTATGTATAGTCATTTTTTCTGATGTGTGGGTCCGAGTGGACTGCTTATGTATAGTCACTTTTTCAGATGGGTGGGTCTGAGTGGACTGTTTATGTATAGTCACTTTTTTAGATGGGTGGGTCCGAGCGGATTGCTTATGCACAGTCACTTTCTCAGACGGGTGGGTTTGAGTGGATTGTTTATGTATAGTCACTTTCTCAGACGAGTGGGTCTGAGCGGATTGTTTATGAGTCGATTGGCCGATCTTCCGAGCAGCATCTACCAGGTGAAGACCTCGTGTCTCGAGCCCCACGTTGGGCGCCACTTGTCCCGGTTTGTGGGGTTAGTAATTGGTAGAGTTTGAGAAGGGGAAGTATTTGGAAATGAGATAAGAGGGGTGTGGAAAGAAGGAGACCAAGCAGAGTTGTTAAGGTTTCATTTATTTGTAGATATAGGCAGTTTATAAAGGCAAAAACTGTAAAATTGTAAGAGGAAATAGTTAATCATAAACTTTGAGAGGAGAATGTAACAATAGTGTAATATAATGTTATTGGGTAATGACCTAGATTATTTTTTTATGTAAATTTGTTGTCATGGGTAATGACATAATTGTGTTGATGGGGTGATCAGTGGGTCAACATGGAAGTTGTTTGATTTTTACTTAGGACAGGCTAACAGCTTAGTCTACCACATGAGGTAATCACTGTGTGTAGTGTTTAGTAATCACATGCCCTTAACCCTTAACCCCAGCATCCCGCATTCCAGATTGACTACCTCTGAAAAAGAAAGTCCCTCCTCATCCGCTTGAGGCTTTGTGGGTCATCTGAACACAAACCATCACAGTGTGTGATGCCTTGTTCCTGCCTGCTCTTCAGTTTTATTTTTGCTTAATTGGGTAGAAAAAGTAAATGCTTGGGTTTTGAATATAAGTGGAATTATAATGAATAAATTCTGAATAGTATTAAATCCTGGGTTCATTGCTGAGCCAGGAACTATGTACCTTTATAAATATCAGTATTGTAGTACAGGAAAGAAAAAAAGCAGTATTTGGTGTATTTAATAACTAGCTAACTTATTGTAAGCTACAGTGTAGAAAAAAAGAATTTAATTTTTTAACCTAGTTTTAGTTGCTATCCAACACAGTTAATCATAAAGTTCAATAAATTTGTATGTATGAGAACCTAATTTAAAAGTTTTTTTCTTTAAGCAGTTCTCGCGCTTCTGAGATAAGTTTGAGGAAATTACAATGTCTTGAGTTGATGGAAGATATTGTGGATTTGGCAAAGAAAGTTTCGGTAAGTGGTAAAATACAGAGCTCTCCTAACCACATATAAATTATACAGTATCAGGCCTGTATTACCAGTTTATAGCAGTTGATATACAGTGGGCTTAGTTTTTGTAAGGCTGAGGTTATTCTGTTGTCCGTGGGTGTTCTCCTTAGTGAGTTGATCATGGATAGCAGATGTCATGGTTCTGACGTACCAGCAGGGACTTTTCAACTTGGTTATGTCCTCTTTTTGTGGTTCACTATGACCAAAATGTCATCTGCAAGGCCTGAGTCTAAAATGAAGGATTTTTTTCATTAGAATATTCAAGTATAATTGGTGGAATGAGGAAAAAATGTGTTTTTATTCTTTTTTTATTTTATTTTGCAGAATGATTCATTCCTTATTGAAGGCTTATTGAAAATTGGTTATAAAATAGAAAATGTAAGTATTAAATGCTGGAAACTGGCATGCTCACTGTGAATGAAGGCAGTCATCTCACTGGTCACTTTCTCAGCATCGAGTCCTGAAACTCAACATGTTATCTGTAGTATTTTCTAATACTGATTTTTGTGTTTTAATTCAGTGATGTTATTTTGCAGGCTTGCCTCATTTTCATTTTTTCACTCCTATTTGTAGTGTCATTTTAAGCCTCTTTTATGTTAATTCTTTTTTCTCTTTTAGACTGCTTCGCATATATTCCCCAGAATGAAAGTATTACACACACACACACACACACACACACCTTTATTTATTTATTTTTAGTACCAGGATTGAACTCAGGTCCTTGTGCTTTCAAGGCAGAACCACTAAGTTAAATCCCTGGCCATGCCGGGTGTGGCTATAATCCCAGCACTGGGAGGCTGAGACAGGAAGATCGCTGTGAGTTTGAGACAAGCCTGGGCTACATAGTGCCAGGTCAGTTTTAACTACATAGTGAGACCCTGTCTCAACCGCACCCCAAAAAAAAAAATCCCTGGCCATGAATATATTTTGATATTTAATTGCTAGGTAATCTCTAGGTTTGATAAACCAATTTTAATGTTAATAATTATATAAGTGACTTTTGTTTCCCTTAACCCTGATACCAACAATAGCAACTCAGCTATTTAATCTCTGATGTAACTTCAGACACTGGAAGAGTAGTAATGTTTCTGTGGACTCTTGAACTTTCATGAGAATCACTGTACTGAGTGCCCATTTGCCCAGTCACACCCTTCTTTCCCTTTTTTTCTCAGTACTGGGTATTGAACTCAAGACCTTGTACTTGGCCAGGCAGGCAGTGCCACTGAGCTACGTGCTGGCCCCCACACCCTGCTCTTGATGTTTATCTCGTGATACTTGTTTGTCAGGGGCCATATAAGATATGTAGTCCTCGTGGGGAACCCTAATCTACACCTGTAACCTCGGGGAAGGTGGAAGCCCTAGTTTATATGAGATCTGAGAACCTTAATCCAGCTGTTGTGCTGTCCTGGTACCTGGGGCAGTCTGCTATGTTGTAAACCTCAGCTTCCAGGTTTGTGCTCATTATGGACACATCCTGAGCTCTGAGAATGGCCTGAGGTCACCTGGAAATTAACATATCCCTGTCACGTTTCTGTTAACTTCTGTGTTAGAGTTTAGCTGTTTCCATTGCATGATGGAGTAATGAATATATGAGGTGGTTTAAGCTTTGTGTTCAGGATCTGAAAATACTGTGTAAGATAAATTTATAATGCCACATACAAATTTAGAATTAATACCCAAATCCTATTCTTCATTTCTCTTTTTGAAACAGAAAATGTTGGCAATGGAAGAAGCTTTAAACTGGATAAAATACACAGGCGATGTAACAATTCTGTCTAAATTAGGATCAATTGACACTAGTTGGCCTTTATTAAGAATTTTCTTTACTGAATGTAAGTATAAGTGCTATAAATTATTGACTATTTGTAAAGGTATGACTTGGGAAATGGACTGTGCAGTCAGTGTAATTTCTCATTTATATTAGGAATTTTTAAAAATTGTTTTTCTGTTATAAACCCTGAATCAGAGAAACTTAATATAGTTAGTTTTATTCTCCATTTACTGACTTAGTGATTGTTGTGATATCATAGTTTTAAAAATCCTGCCTAATGGATATCATAAATTGCTATATATCTTACTCAGATTCTAAGTCCACAGCCAAGGTTCATGTATACTTATTCATAAGGAAAAATAAATGTCACTAACATTATTTAAATTTTTCGATGAACCTATTCTTTTCTATGTAAAGAAACTGCCTTACATATTTCTTTTACTTTATGAAATGCTTTTGTCTTTAAAGCATTTGAATGTTAGCAGTATTTTTCTCATACACTTATGGGAATCTTGAAACAGGAAATATTTGGCTCGTTAGTAGATAATGAATGACCAGTTATTTGCCATCTCCACTGAGGAAAGGACAAATTTTGCTAATAAACAGTAAAGAGGAATTATACTTGAATACAGGCAGATCTTTCTGGTGGGTTTGTTACACATTGGGATGTATTTACTGATAGAGGTTCTCTGTATTCTTTCAGAGGCTTTTAATTATACATTAGATTTTATTATTTTAAAAATAAATTTTATTTTATTTTGTCCCATTCCCCCCAAGTCTCCTCCTGTCCCCATGTACAAAAGCTTTGTTTCCATTTTTTCCTTCCATTTTCATTTTGTTTCTTATCCCTTCCTTCCTTTTCCCTTCTCTCCCTTGTTCCTCTTCCCATTTGACCACTTTCTTCCCATTTCCCAGTATCTTTTATACATTCAGTCCTTATTTTCACTTTCAGTTTCTCATACCAGAGAAGCAATACAGTATTTAAAAATGTGTGTCTGATATATTTCACTTAGGAGTATGGTCTCAGGGTCCATCCATTTAGCTATAAATGCCAGAAGCTCGTCCTTCTTTATGGCACAGTAGTACTCCCTTGTATAAAAAAAATCACATTTCCTTTATCTATTTGTTAGTTGATGGGACATTTGGGCTGTTTCTAAGATTCTGCTATTACAAACTATGCTTCTATAAATGTGACTGTGCATATATCGGGGTATTATGCTTTTAATTCTTTCAGGAAGATACCGAGAAGAGGGATAGCTGGGTCAAATGGAATCTCTTGTTTTAGTTTCTTGAGGAATCTCTACACTGATTTCCGCAGTGGTTGTACCAGTGTGCTCTCCCACCAACAGTACAGTGCAAAAGTGTTCCTTTCCCCCCACAGTTCCCCCAGCATTTGTTATTGGTTGATTTCTTGATAGCAGCCATTCTTTCGGGAGTGAGCTAGAATCTCAATGTTTTAAATGGCATTTCATGAATGAATACACTAGCTCTTATGGTGGAAGTAGAGAAGCAGTATCACTGGTAGTACCATGTGGGCTCATTTCTGATTCTGTTTCCTGTCCCCTCTTTATAATAGCCCTGCACAGTGGCTGTTAATATCTGTCGTACAACTGAGCACACTTAAAACTTTGAGAGGTTAAGTGGTATTTCTGCTTTCTAGTATGTTGTAGAACCTAGATGACAAATCAGGACTCTGATTGAGAAGCCCAAGTTTTCCTCCTGTAGTCTTGCTCTTTTCCTTAGTGTTATTTTACTTGTTGACATTCCCAGATCCTTTCTTGAATTTAAAAATTTTAGATATTCTTGTCACCTTAGAAATTAATATTTTTGGCTAAAGGCTTAACTATAATTTTGTTGTAATAAAAATTTTTTTTCTCATTGAGTTTATTGGTACATTTTAGGTATACAGTACAGTTACATTCATCATTGGGATCTTGTACCTTTACATGACAGGTCTTAGTTCTCAGTTTTTCCCCATACCCCTGCCCTCCCTTCACCCCTTCCTCCCTTCCCTATTTATAAACACTTTCTTTTCATTTTCTTGTATTTTTTCTTTTCCCTTATTTCCTTTCCCCTACCCTTCCTACTTCCCCTACAACTTTAGCCCTTTTCTTCCTATTACACATTGTCAATTATACCATTAGGATCTTATTTACAGTCACAGTTTTTTTCACACTAGAGAACTATGTGATCACATGTGTGACTTATTTCACTTAGGAATATAACCTCACTATGCATCTGTTTTTCTATGAATTTCTCTAATATCTCATTCTTTATGGCTGAGTAGTATTCCATTTTATAGAAAAACCACATCTTCTTATCCTGTCTCCAACTGATGGGCAAATGGGCTGTTTCCAAGTTTTAGCTATTACAAACTGTGCCCCTATAAACATGGGTGTGCATATTTCACTGTGGAATGATTCTTTTAATTCTGTAATAAAAGTTTAAATTGTATTTTTTAAAATCCTTTTTATGTAATAGCTTAAAATGCAAAAGATGTCTAATTTTTTATGCCAAGTTCAGGTACTTATTATAGTTTATTAAATTTTCATAAGAATAGTGTTTCAAATAACTTCTCATTATTAACATTTCATTCATAAAGTGACACTGAATAAAGACATTTTAAATACTTTGTTATAAATACATTTTAGAAAATAGTTTTATAAATACTTGGGAGGCTGAGGTTGGAGGCTTGTCAGTTCATGGCCCGCCTGGGCTACATAGCAAGTTCAAGACTGGCCTGGACTACAAAGCAAGATCCTCTCTCCCATATCCCAAAAGCAAGGAAGGGAGGTTGGGAGAGAGGCAGGGAGGGAAAAGAAGGGAAGAGAAAGGAAGAGGGAGGGAGAAAGGAGGGAGGGAAAAGAGGGAAAGGAAAGGAAGAAAATAGAAAAGAGTTCTGCAGGCTTTTGTGTTACACATCTTTATCCAGTCTTGTGTCGGTGCACTGTAAGGACTCAGCAGTGTCTGCAGCAGTGACTTGGGTAACAACGAGCCTGTTTGGAACATGCTGTGGCAGGGCATTTGTTGTAACCACAGTAATAGCTAATGAATAATAAATAAGCAAAGGGGACTTTAATTGCTAAAAATAAGAACATCAAATTCACAGCAAACAAATCTCTTCTGTACCATTTTATCAGTTATTTTTAAAATATATTATTTAATACACAAAAATTAAAAGCATAGGCTATTTAAGTATAATGAAATTGTTTTTGGTCTCCTACTTAATTTAAGAATTATGATATCATTAATACTCTTTTTTATATTTAACAAATATTCTTTCTTACTCTCTCCTAAAAATAGACAAGTATCATATAACTAAAGTTGTAACGGAAAACTGCAATTTACTTGAAGAATTTAAAACTCAAAATTGTGCTCACTGTATAGAGGTGAGGATATTTACTTGTAAATATTTTTATGGTTTGCCTATTTGAGTTTTTGTTGATCAGAGGACTATTAATAATCAGTTAATAAAATGGCTTCCTGGCAGCATATAAGGAACTACTATAAAACTGAATAATGTTCTAGGGGAAATTTTAGTACATTATTATGTAAAAGTTTTTTTAAAGAAGAAATAAGCAGAATTTTCTAATCTTAAAATGTTAATTGATTAAAATTTGATTTTTTTCCAACCATAGCCTTTTAATTAGTTGAGGAAATATGATTTACTTTACTAACAGCTTGAGATACAATTACATGCCATACAGTTCACTCAGAGAAATTATTTTAATTCAATTAAAAAAAAAAAGATTTGGCTCAGTGGTCCCACTGCCTGCCTCGCAAGTGCAAGGGCCAGAGTTCGATCCCTGGTACAAAAAAAAAAAAAATTTTTTTTTGAGGAAAATACTCAATATTCTATGGAATTCTCATACTAAAGCCATTTATATCAATCCATTTTCTTTTAAATAATTAATTCATTTTGTAAAGTTTGAGTGCTTAAAGTAAAAAGTTTTGAATGTATCTGTGGTATCTTTCATATATTTTCTTGCAAACCTGCCATGTCATTGCAGTTGACCTAATGAACATGGCCTGTATGGTACTAACCATATGTTTAAGCAGTAAAATTTTTTGAGTATCACATTTGCTAACCTAAAGTTAAAACTCTATCTTGCAGCCAGGTGTGGTGGTGCACACCTATAATCCTGGCACTCTGGCAGGCTGAGACAAGAGGGTCACAAGTTCAAATCCAACCTGGGTAACTTAGACCCTCTCTCAAAAAAAAAAAGAGAGCTAGGGATATAGCTCAGTGGGAAGGCCATGGGTTTAATCCCTAGTGTCTGTGAGGATCTACGTATCTGATTTTAAGGCTACTCTACCTTCTGTGTAGATAAGTTGTATTTAAGGGTATGCCTGCCTGATATTGCACACAAATGAAACATTTTTTAGTAATTATTTATAACATGCTGGTTTCCTTACTTTAATGTTTCTTTTTTGAAGTTAATGGAGTCATCAGAGAATTAAATGTTATACTGTCACCCCAGTATCTGAGGGGGATTGGTTCTGCGAGAACCCCCATCCCGTATGAAAATTTACATAGTAGGTGCTGAGAGACCTGTGTACTTGCTCTGTACCTTTGGTTCTCTTTAGACTGCTTGTGTTGCGTAGCACAATAGAAATGCTGTGTAAACGGCTGTGGTGCTGTGTCCTTTAGAAAGTAATGACAAGGGAAAAAAAAGTCTGTGTGTTTAGAACAGACCTTTTCCCCCAGATAGTTTTGTTCTGTGCTTGGTCGAATCTGCAAATGTAAAGTCCATGGATACAGAGGGCTGGCTGTATATACCAAAGTACTACATGCTGCATTCTCATTTTCACATGAATAATCCCCTAGGTCAGGGGTGGGGAACCTATGGCATGTATGTTACTTATTTTTTTAAGACAAACTATGCTAATGTATGAGTTATTTTTCTAAACTAAACCTCAGTATTCAGGTTTAATTGAGTGTTGGCACTTGGCAATAAATAAGTGGGCTTTGGGTTGCATTTATCACTCCCATCTCTGAGGGTTTGCCATCACTCTCCTAGGTTATTTCTGAAATCAAGGATAGAAATCGAGCCATTTTTTGGGGGTATTGGGTTCTTGATTGTCTTTGGAACTGACTGATGGGTTCTGTCTCACCTTGGTTCCTCAGCAAGGAGAACTCATGAAAATAAAAGGAAATGAAGAATTTTTCAATGAAAGATTCGATATAGCTATTATCTATTACACCAGAGCCCTCGAATATAGGTAAGTGTAACATAGAAAATGGGATCCTTTTAACGTGGCAGACAGTGTTGGTCAAGAGAAGTAAAAGTAAGATGAGGAATTGCAGAGTATCTTGCAGTTGGCTGTGCAGAACAGATTTTCTCATCTTTGGGCACTGGTAGCATGGAGGTAGCCCGCTCCCTTTCATTTCAGGTTGTCCAGCACAGTCATCTACTCTTTCTTGCTCTCATTTTGTCATCAGCTAATTCCTTCTGAAACGTCAGGAGGAGTAGTTCTTAATACTTAAAATGCCACCCATTCAGGAGTGTTTGCTTTTGTATAGGGAACTTTAAAAGGAAAATAGTTTAAGACAATCCATGTGCTCTCTCTCTCTCTCTCTGTCCTGGCTTATTGCTTAGCTTTTAGCATGCTGTGGCTGCCTGGTGTGCTCGCTCTGTTCCTGGTGATTCTACTGGTGGGGCACACAGTGGAGCAGCCGTTGAAGCCTGCTGTGCAAGCTCTGGTCCCTTTTTACCCTTGCTCATTTCCACAGGGAATGAGAAAGCCGAGTTAGCACACAGCACACAAGTGTGGCTGTACTCTCCCGAGGAAGAGGTGGAGAAAAGAGAATTCATTTTGATCACACAAAGTCAGATGAAGCTAAAAGGAACAAAATTTGAAATACAGCTGTTTACATTATGGTTAGACTTTGCAGGCTTCAAGTTCTTTGTTGAGGTGGCACAGTCCCAATTTACCTATGTGACCCTGTCCTCCACAGTTTCAGCATGCTTTGCAATTGGCTAGTCTATCAGTGTGTCTCCTTAGATTCTCACAGCAGGCCTGGGCTGGACAGAGCAATAATTATCTTCATTTGGAATACAGGATTGGTTTGAGCAGGGTTACTGAGAGAGCTGAGGCATTGAGATTTAGCCAGTTAAGACTAAATAGTATATATTCTTTGTGTTCTGCCACACAGATGACAAGTTTTAAAGTTTTTTCATGTTTTGTATTTTCAGTACTGTTCTAGTTTCATATATAATGGGCTTTACTGACTAAACATTTCTTCTTTTTTAAGACCTGACAACCACTTTCTTTATGGTAACCGAGCTCTTTGTTTTCTTCGTACCGGACAGTTAAGGTGAGTTTCAGTACTCCAGTCGCTGAATTACTGTGCTAAATACCTGTTTTTCGGGAAATACTTCTCTTTACAGGTATGTAAGAAAATCTTTGAATAGTTCTTTGGTAGAAATAAATTATTAAAAGAGCTCTGGAGGCTTTCTATATGATAACTGTGACAGCAGCAGCTGATTGAGTGTAACCATGTTGTATGTTATTTTTAATATCTCATGTGTATCTTACAGAAACTTTAATAAGGTGGTTGTGTTGTTCTCCACATTTTACCCGTGTACCAGTTCATCCCTCTAGTGAGTAGTGATGCCAAGATGTGAACATAGATGTAATCTGATGATACCACGCTATGCTTGTTACTTACTGTACATTCTTGTGCTCTGTTCATCTGTATAGTTGTGGAAGAATCATTTTGTTGTATTTTCTCGGGTATGAAAAAATAAGTATGGCAGAGAGGGTGTAATTGAGTTGTAGAGCACTTGTCATGTATGCATAAAGCCCTAAACTCAATTCCAAGTACCCCCTACCCCACAGCCATATGATGGATTTTTTTTTTTTTTTTGGTACCGGGGATTGAACTCAGGACCTTGCACTTGCGAGGCAAGCACTGGAACCACTGAACTAAATCTGTGACCCTCCCCACAGCCATATGAAAATGAAGTAAATATCCTTCATAAGTGAAATGGTATTACTATGAGTGTAGAATCATAATTAATTCTTAGTTCCTTATGTTGAATATCAGCTGAGTTCTTATTTACTAGTTTAGAAAGATTAAGAAAGATGATACCTGGCTGGGGATTTAGCTCAGTGGTGCCACCACCTGCCTCGCAACGCAGGGTGTAAGGTCCCAAGTTCAATCCATTAAAAAAAAAAAAAAAAAAAAAAAAAAAAAGACTACAGCATCATTTTGTTGTCTTTCAGTTTAAGATTTTTATGACACATTATAAATGTTAGTATTAGGTAGTGAAACTTTTGTATGTAACTGTGTCCTGCCTTATTGTAGAAGAGTAGGGTGGAATCCAGAACACATCCACACAGTAGAAGAATATTAACAACACAGCAAACTGCAAACCAAGTTAGACCCCGACATCCTCAGAACCAGGCTGCGTGGGCATATGGTCCTGCACGGATATTAGGTACAATTCATGTTTTCCTCTGACCTTCTGTTGCCCAAAATGGAAAGGAAAACTTGACGAGTTCCTTGATTCTCATTGTTCACCAAGAAGCAGAACACCAGTTGTTTGGTGAAAATATTTTCCCAGTTGTTTGGGTGAAAGTGTTTGTTACGAAAGAAATTTCTTATGTGGCTTACTTATAATGTTAATGGTGATAGAGCAGAGAAAATGCCCAGCAAAATTCTTTGGAAATTTCCTTTGAAAATGCAGTTTTGGGTTTCACAAATAAGTCTTTTGTGAAATCACAGAAAATGAGTTCCTGTTATCACTTTTTCAGTAAAAGCACTTACACAGGAAGGTGGATGGGGTAAAGTAGCATATTTCAAGTATGTAGCTTTAAAAAATAACATTTACTGTGTTTTTAAATTATAAACAAAACACATTGTCGTGGTAGAAAATTAGGAAAATAGCAGAGTATAAAAAGAAAAAAATAGAAGTCAGCAGTAATCCACCCACCTTGGAGAATCCCACTGTGTTAATGTTATGCAGCTTTCAGATGGCTCTGGCATGGATAATCTGAGGCTGTGCGGTCTAGAGGAGTGAATGGCCTTGACAGGCGTCCTCAGTACTGCTGTCCTCAGGTGATTCTGACTAGAAATGAGCAGCAGATATCTTGAGATTACGGCCTCTGGCTAGGCCAAGAGTTGCCTGTAATTTTGCTGGTGGAAGGTGGATCTCTGTTAAGATGAGATGAATAGGTTTGCAACCTTGCTCGCCTCAAGGAAATTGAGGCACCTGTCTGAAAGCTTGCCAGCCAGAAGGTCATCCATTCTCCAGCTCTGAGAGCCAAAGTGAACTAGGGAGATTCTGATCTTTCTTAAGTGCCCGACACCTGAGGAGGATCCTCCTGAAACCTTGTGGCAACAGGAGGAGGATGAAAGCATAGAGACAGAAGGCAGGTAGCTTGGTGAGGCAAAAATGAAGAGCACGGTAAATCCCCTATCCTGATAGTCGAGTGTGTGGTTGAACACTGCCTGTTTTCACTAGAGGCCCATCAGTAACATTGAGAGCCCCTCGTTCTTACGAGGCAAAGACCTTTATGCGTTGCATGCCTTTTTAATATGCAAAGCTATGCCACTGGTATTGCTGGTATTTCCTGCCTTCTCACAATTTGCTAAGTACGAAAAGGAATGTTTTCAAAGTCCTGAAAATCTAGTATATATGTTATAATACATCTAACTCCTAATCAAGTGTAGATGATACAACTTAGGAACATTTACCAGTAGTTGAGATGAGCCACCAATGCAAGAGGACTCATGCCCTGAGGAGAGCTCTGAGCTGAGTTCTGAGGTTGAGAAGTTTCGAAGCTTGCACATCTGAGGGCTGCTGGGTCTGCCATGGAATCTGGCTGACAGCTGTGGGGTAAAGTTCCCACTCTGCCCCAGTTTGGGCAAGAATACAAGTTGTTCCACAGGGCCAGCTTCCTGTGCACTGTTGTATAAAAGCAAGGATTAAGCTGCCAGAGACCAGAAGTGGGATATTTTAAATACTGAAAAAGAAGAGTATAGGGTTAAAGTCATGAATGCTAAAACGTCTCAAATAACCCCTAAAAATGTTTTAAAAATATAAGTTAAAACACTAAAAAGCATTCAATTTTTAAAAATAGCTTTGGCAAGATAATTCTCCAAAATGATCAAAATTTACTGTGTCTTATAACGTGGCTGGTGCTATTCTATACTTTGCACGCATACTTGCTCATAAAGCTCTTACAATCATGTAAGATAGGTGCTGCTGCCTCTTCACAGGTGATAAAACTGAGGTTGAGGGAGGCAAAGTGTCCAGAGACACAAGGTGGATGACACGGAGCCAGAACTTGAGCCCAAACAGCCCGGATACAGAGTCTGTATGTTAATCACTGTGAAGGCGATGATCAGATAAAAGGAGAATGTGAAAGTTGAAAATCTTAAATGATCCATATATAGTCCGTAAGCATTTATGAGGACGTGATTGTCCTCACATGACATGCAGATTAAAAACTACAAGTTTCTCTTTCATATCCATCAGATTGGCAAAAACTTAAAAACCTCATAATACCAAGTGTTTGAGAGGATGTGGAACAAAGGAATCTTTCCTACTCGGCTGGAGAAAGTATAAGTTGGCACAGTCACTTTGGAGAGCAGTCTGACAAGGTGAAGATGTGCACACTCCGCAGCCTGCGTCTAGGGCCTTCCTTCCAAACTCTCCGGTGTGCACCCGAGAAGACGTGGACAAGCCCTCCTGTAGCATTGTTGTAAGAGTAAAGAAGTGGGAACCACCTGACTGTCCACCAGTAGGGGATGGAGAAATAAATTATGGTGTATTCATATACTGGAATTCAAAATAATTGCAGTGAATGCAATGCTGAGTGAAAAAGCAAGTTGCAGAATAATTGTATTTGGTGGTGCCGTTCATATAATGTATAAAAACACAATACAATATGCATATCCATCATTAACGCCGACTGTAAAATGTTTCTAAAATGCACGAGCATGTTTAACACCAGGGGAGTGGCTGTCTCTGGGGAGAGGAGGAGAGAAGCCTTCTGAAATGTTGAGGGGCGATGCACAAGTGGCTGTCAACTCCAACAGACCTCTGGGAAAAGAGCTGAAGTAAATATGGCAAAATGTTAATTTCATGCTACATGGTTGGTACCCAGTACACGGGAGTTCATTAATGTTATTCTCTATCCCATTGTGCACACTTGAAATAGTTGATTCAAAGTAATAAAAAAGCACAGGAGAGGGGGGAACCCCAAATCACTAATTGGTCACTAAATATCGGGGTTTTAAGGTAAGTGCAAAATGATCTCGAAGCTCTATGGTAGAGAGCCTGCCTAGCATGTCCAAGACCCTCGTTTCAATCTCCAGCACCACAAGAATAAATAAGTAAATAAAAATATTTTTAATGACCTTGAAAGGAAATAAATAAACCTGTCTTTAGGCCATTGGCAGAGAGGAGAAAGCCCAAGGTGAAGTGTGAGCTGGGAAGCAAACCCTTCGTTTCAAATGTTCAAGGTGGTTGTGGTGGTAACTTTAGTTCTAAAATAGTTGCCCAGATTATAAATTGGTGACCACCTTTGAATAGATATGGTCAGACCTCAAGCCACTTAAAGCCCCTCTTCGTCCATGGACGCTGTGCTTGGGAAGCAGAGATGGGATGGGGCTGGGGGCCCACACTTCCGTTGCCCTCAGGCTCTCTGGCCGCAGCTTCTTCAGGGTTGGGAATGTCTGCATGAATCCCAGGACAGCTGGCTTGGATGCCATTCCTTTTTACTCTGGCCTTCCAGAAGTACACTTTTCAAATACAACTTGATAGCTCCAGAGCATTGTTGGGGTGGTAGTTGTAATTGAAGTAACCGGCAGTTTTCGGAGGAACCAGACATCTTTAATAGCATGGCTGATGAAAACCCGCTGTGCAAATGTAGGCTCTGCCCACTTAAGGTGTGGTTCATTCTTGTGTGACTCACATGTGGAAGATTCGAATTCTGGGTGTGAAATGAACAGCATAAAGGAAAATGGAATTGGAGAAAAGAAACTTAGCCTTGAATATTTTTAAATTTTCTTTGGAAAGTTATTGATTTTTTTTTTTTTTTTTTTTTTTTTAGTTTTAAAAATAATTTTTATTTTAGTCATGGGATCTTTAAAGTTGGTATTTACTTGACCTTTTGGCATTTTATTTATTCATAATACAATATTCTCTCCCGTCCAGTCCTAACTGTGATTAAGAGCAGACAGATTGTAAGTGATTCTATTGGGTTGCTTTGCAGATTTCTCTGAGACCAGGGGTGTACAGGAACTTAGCCATGTTTCTGTTCAAATTTCAGAAACCACTTTTTGTATGAGTATGTAAATTATTTCTCACTCTGCTCTCTTATTTCTGTGGTCTATATTTAGAAGCCATAAATTTTGCTTTTGAAGAAAAGATTAAAAAAAAAAAAGATTCTCAATCCTCTTTGGGGTTGGGTGTACCCCCTTATAAAAAGCAGAAAAAAATGCATATGGTAAAAAACTGAGTGGATAAAGATATACTGTAGACTGCTCCCAGCTCAGACCTGTTTCCTAATGCCTGGCTTCAGACCTTCGTGAATTTCCACAGTGTCTTGTGCCTATAAGAACACTCACTGTGTTAAGCCAAACAGAATCGCCATCTTTGTAAGTCAGAGTGTAGGCAGTTTCATTTGGTTCGGTGTAGTGTACATGTTTTCTAGAAACAGGTGGGACCATTCTGCACATGCTGTGGTGCATCATGCTGGTTTTATTGTGTTCTTGGAGCTTGTGTATTCATGTGTAGAGAGGTCTGTCTTGCTCTTTTTCATGGCTACGCAGTACATATGCTACTGAATCCATCAGTGTGTATCAGTACATAGTTTGCTTATACAGAGTCCACCAAAAAAATGGATCCATGCTTCAGAAAAAGAAAAACTTGTATAAATATTTTAATACTAAATTTATTGAGAGTTGATGAGATTAATACACATTACCTCTTTGGCCTCTGCAATGACAAGGGGTGCTCACAGTGGTGGCCAAGCACTCCCAGACGTTCATTAGCACGGTGAACTGCTGCTTGGTGACCTTGGCCACTGAGACTGCTGTCATATGCATTTTCAATTTGTTCTCCAAGGTCCGCCAGTGCAGAGGGTTTTCTGCGATACACAACATCCTCTAGGGCCCCCATAGGAGAGTAACACCATCTGCTGTAAAAATATCATACAATTTTTTTTCCTGGAGTGTATATATACTTTTCTGGCCAGTTCTCTATACATATTTTGTGTCAGTATACATTATATACAAGTAGAGATTTATTAGGGTATAGATTATTTTCAGTTTTAAGAAGTTACTGCTCTATAAGACCTTTCATGTGCTGTATTTAGGTAGAACTTTATGTAGGATAAATTCCTAATAAAATTCTTTTTCTTAGTTGGATGAAAGAACAAAATTTTAAGTCCAGACACTGATGTATTTAAAATGTATATGTTTATTAATCGCTGTATTTTTCGCAATGACCTGATCCTGCTTTTTTAGTTTAGTAGTAAGATTAAGAAACTTGGGGAGTATTTTTTGTTATTTTGATCTGGTCAGATCCTAAAAGTAATGATTTATAATAGGGGAAAAAGAACCCTCTAATGGCTTTCAGAATTCTTAGAATTCGCATGTTATGGTTGAGGGTGTCGATAAATAGCATCTCCTTCCCTGTCTGAGGCCAGATGGTTTCAGAGATGGAGGCAGAAGGCAGGCTACTGGTGGTCACCTGCACAAGCATCGCAGCCACATGGCTAAGCGGCTCCTTACTGATGTATCCACAGTCACAGAAGGACCAGGGCAGCTAGGGCCTGTGAGATCCCAGAGTGAGCAAAATGTCAGGCTAAGCTGTCTGTCTGGTGCCCTTCCCACATCATTAGATAAGTAATTGTCCTGTTTGGAAAAGGTAATGACAAAAAAGACAAGTGTGCTCAGAAATAGTTAGAGAACTACGTGGAAATGAAAGGGGAGAGATGTTCTCCCCAGCATGGTTAGGCAAGATGATGCTGGTGGCCTGCACACAAGGAGTGGGGAGGTCAGGTCTACCAGGGTTTTTTTGTTTTTTGTTTGTTTGTTTGTTTGTTTTGGTACCAGGGGTCGAACTTGGGACCTTATGCTTGTGAGGCAGGCAGCAGAACCACTGAGCTAAATCCCAGCCCCTACCAGGCACATTTAACTGCAGCCCAAAGATCACTTGTCCTCTTTAGGAAAAAAATGTAAAAGAAGTTTTGTTATTTACATGCATGACCTGTGTTTTATGTGTGGCCCAAGACAATTCCGCTTTACTCAGCCTGACCTACGCAAACTAAAAGGCGAATTGCAGCCTACGTAGATTACATGAAGGACATTGGCCTTAGGAGCAGTTGAGAAGACAGCAAAGGATTTTAAGCTGAGGAAAGAGACCATGATCAGTGCTTGAGAAAAGGTCATTCTGGTTGTGGTGAGAATGGAGTAGAAGAGGTTGCAGCATGGAAGTCGGCTGTAGGAGTCCAAGTCGGAGAGGATGGCAGCTTGAAGCAGGTTATTGGCAGTGACAATCGAAATACGGAAGATCCAAGATATTTTAGAGGTAAAGTGAATAGACATTGCCTCTGCTTTGTTGTTGGGCTGTGAGGAAGAAGGCAGCGCCTAGAACTGCCCAGAGTTTTCTAGCTTAAGCAGCTTCATGGGTTCTGGGCCCATCACTGACACTGGGTCACTGGAAGAATAAATTTGTAGGAGATAGAACTTGATGTCTCTTCGTACTGAAGGGCCTGTGGAGCGTCTGCCTCGGAGTATCATGTGGAAAGCCGGAAGTTACACGGCCTGGAACTCCCCAGGGAAGATGTGTCTCAGATAGTTGGCCTACATAATTTGCAGTTAGAGATGTGACTGAGAGGTCCCACTGGACTGCATACTGGAGTCTCTTGAGCTGCAAAGAAAGACCAGCCAAGGAGACTGGTTGAGCACTGCTTTTAGTGGCTCCTCTGGTAATACTAACATGCAAGTGAGAGTGAGACGTGGCAGGCTAGAGAGCATGAGCTGAGATGGAAGAAGAGCTAGGATCGAGTGTTGAGGGACACTAGTTGTTAATGGCAGTCAGAGAACGCCAACCTGCCCAGGAGACTGTTGAGAGGTGGCCAGAGAGGGAGGCAGCAGTCGGTGTGGTGTCATGAGTGAGAAGCATTAGCATAGGTCTGGGTTTAGCAGCACAGATGTTGGTCAGTAGCCAGGGAGAGCTGTCAGTCTGGGAACAGAAGGCAGTTGCAGCGTGTTCACAAGTGTGAGGTGCTGTACGCAGGTGCTCAGCGGGGACAGTGGAGCCTGAGGTGTGCCTGGGTTAGGTAGCAAACTGATTCCACTGGTTTAAGTGGTGGTAAAAACTTAACTCCATTCAAGAGTTCCAGAAGGTGGTGGCTCTAGAATTATACGTTCAGTGACCCAAAATTGTCATGAGAGACCTAAGTTTCTCCATCCAGATGTGACTTGGTCAGTAGGTGCCCCTCAGGCCACTGTGGTTCAGTCATGAAACCAGATATTACAGCTTTTTTTTGAATCCTTTAAAAAGGATCTTAAAGTACATACAGTAAAGTAAGGGGAGTATAAAGTGTGTAGTTAGATTTTCAGAAATCAGACAACTGAGCCTAGTACTCATCCTAGCTCCAGGGCCCCAGCACCACCAGTCACCACCTGCTTCCTCCCCCAGGACAACTGCTGTCCCATCTCCCCTGGGTTGGTTTTGCCTGTTTTTGCACAATGTAAGTGATAGCATGCTATCTACTCTTCTGTGTTTGGTCTTAGCCTTCTTTTTGAGATCCATGTTGCTGCATGTACTTGCCGTGTTTTTCGTTGTATGAATACACCGCACTTCATTCTCTTTTTGGTGGGCATTTTTGGTGGTGTCTAGGATTTGGCTTTTGCGGATAAGTGTGAACGTATGCATCCATTTCTTTTGAATATAATCAAGGAGTGGCATTGTTGGAACAGGGTATGCTCGTTATGTTCAGCATTAGTGCCTGGTTTTCTCGTATGGTTGTGTCCTTTTAGGATCTTAACTAGCAGCATACACTCTTCAGTTCCGTGTCATTAGCACTTGCTGTTTTGTATTTTTCATTTTAGATGTCCTGGTGGGTGTGTAGAGGTGTAGCACTGTGATTTAAAATTGCATTTCTATAATTTGATTAGAGGTGTTAAAGTCGAATTTTTTCATATGCTTATTGAGTATTTGAATATTCTCTTGTGATGTGTCTATTGGCCTATGGCTCTATTTTTCCCCCCTCCCAAGTTGAATGTCTTTCTTATTTGTAGGGGCTTTTTTGTTTGCTTTGAATTCTAGATGTGAGTCATTGGTCACATACATACCTTCTCACACTCAGTGGCTTGCCTTTTCATTCTTATTTTCTTTTCACCAAGAAATTGCTAATTTCAGTGGTATTATCAGTTTTTTTCTTCATGGTAAGCACTTTTTGTATCCTGTTCTTAACCCTTGTTTACTCTAAGGCCACCAAAATTTCCTGCATTTCTTCTAAATGATTGACTATTTAAGTTTGACCTGAAGGCCTTCTGGAGCTGGTTTTTTAAATTTAGTGTGAGGTAGCGTTCACAACTCCCAAGAATATTCATGTGGCCCAGCACCATTTATTAAGAGAGTGTTTTCTTTCCGTTTCTCTTTCCTTTTCCATTGGTCAAGTTGTCTGTGTAGCCTTTTGGTAGGTACTGCTGTCTGGTAGTATCAAGTTACCTAGTTTTGTTCTTATCTCTTTTTAAGAGTGATGAATTTATATTTTTGTGGCTGTGATGTGAAGAACCAGTGAATTTAAACTAGGTAAGCAAGGAAGATTTTTTAAAAGTGGTTAAGTCAGGGAGTGAAACAAATAGTTGAACGAGTAAGATGGAATAAGCAAAGTACTAAGAAAGAGTTGAACGCCTGAATTACAGATTTAAGGGTTGGAGCGGTCTGGAGTGCTGCCAGGTTCCGTTAGCAGTGGCAGGAGGGGGCTGAGTCAGGGTGTAGGAGGAGGTCATTGACGAGAGGGAAGCCAGGCCTGAGAGATGAGGGTGTGGCTGTGTCAGCATTCACAGTTTACAGAATGTATTTTCTAACAGTGTCTCATTTAATATGTATCTCAAGACAACTAGAACAGAATTATTTTCCTCATTTTACAAGGGACAGACTGGGCCCAGAGAAGTTAATGACTTGGGCCCTAAGAGAAAAGTTGGATTTGTCCCAGCGTCCATGCTTTGTCCAGTCCGGCTTAGCAGGTGCGTCGGAAATGCAGATGTTTCTGGAGATCAAGGTCTTCCTTATCTTGGAAGGCAAGGTAGTGCAGCAAAATGTAGAAAGACTAAGTGATGCCCAGATAAGAGGCTGATAAGATACATGCGCAGGGGATATCTCAGAAATACTGAAGTCCTTATTCCTGGGCAGTTGTGATTATGACTCAGGGTTACTTTTTCCCTTTCACTTTTCTGTATTTTCCAAGTTTCCTATACTGGACTTACATTATATGGATCTTTCACAATTAAATTACTTTTGACTAGATGATATACATGGAAAATTCAGAACGTGCAAATAGATGTACAATATACAGTACTTTCATAATGAAAAATGTTTAGATATTTTATTTCTTGATTTTCTTTTTAGAAATGCACTTGGTGATGGAAAGAGAGCCACTATTCTGAAGTGCTCCTGGCCAAAGGTAGGTTTCTTCTGTGTAGTATTTTACATTGAGCAAGTTAACACCATACAACTTTGTGAAAGTCGGTTTACCGCGTGTGTATTCATATATTAAAATGCTGAATAAAATTGGGCAGAGCTTAAGAATTGGAAGGTAGAATCTTTGAGGTCCACTGTTAGTACAAGGACTGAGCCACCGCCAGAAGTGGGGTGCTGGAGCTGCATGCCTGTGTCTGAAAAAAGCCTGCAGGAAGGCTTGAAAGGCTGCAGAGGCACTTCCCGGCTGGGAGGTGGCCTCTGCACGGTGTGCTGAGTGGTCCTAAATGGGAGAAATGAGCCTAAAGTCTTACGTGGACCACAGAGTTTCGGTACAACCTTGAGGTAGGAAAGAATTCTTTTTTTTTTTTTTTTTTTTTTTTT
>NW_022900936.1:6577385-6599417 GCF_012274545.1 Fukomys damarensis | reverse complement strand
TTTTTTTTTTTTTTTTTTTTTTTTTTTTCTGGTGCTTGAGCTCAAGCTCTACCACTGGATTACGCCCCCAACCCCAAGGTTTTTTACATGAGGCTAAATACACAAATCTGCAATGGTGAAAAAAAGCCCCAAAACCTACCTGGATATAATTGATCAACCTAAAACTTCTGTATGTCAGAAGACGCGAATGAAACAGGCGGCTGGGGGAGGCTGTTTGTCCCAGATGACATGCATGAGCACAGCTGATGGGGCTTAGATCCAGCGTATGCAGAGAGCTCCTAAAATAAGTAAGAAGCCCAGTAGAAAATGAATCAAAACGGAAAGTAAACATTTCACAGAAGAGTCATCTGAATGCCCGTAGAAATCAGAAACTATGTTCTGATTCCCAGGAATTGAAATTAAAGATTGGTGCAGATAGAAGGTGACATTCGTGGGGACAGGGGCCCTCCAGAGTACCCACCCGAGCCTGTGTAAATAAAACAGTGTGACGTTGTTCGGGTCCTTGCGATTGATAACAATTCAGAGCACAGGGTCCTGCGTGTAGATCCCTAGTGAGTAGTAACAGGAACCCTCAGGAAACTGCCAGGGTGTAGATCGCTCACAGCCGGCTCGGAGCACACTAGGTTGTGCACCCTGTAATTCACGTGTGTGCATAATGCAGTATAGTGACCTGATTTCCCACAGGTGTATCTGGGAACATTTCACGTAGTGCAGTGTACGGCGTTGGTCACCACAGCATTCTTTGTATAATGTGGAACTCCTCAGGTGCCTAAATGTCCCCAGAGAAAGCACGGAGCACGGTCTGATCTGTCCCCCAAAAGCCTCGCATTTTTCCCCCGCCCTCACCTTGCTGCTCTCTGTGGCTCAGCACGCACCTCCTGGGCCTACTTCACCTTGTGCTTGCTCTTCCTCTGCCTCCATGCATCTCCCCACAGCCTCAGCTAGCTCCCTTACTCACTGTCCTTCTGTTTTTTCCTTTTCTTCCCCCTGCTTTGTGGGCAGTGTGTGTGAATGTTAACAGCTCAGAGCCAGTCCAGGCTGGCCTTGAACTTACTGTATAGCTCAGGGTGAGCTCACAAGCAGTCCTCCTGCCTCAGCCTCCAAGTGCAAAGATTCAGAGTATAATCTGTGGATCACCACACCCAGTGCTTTCATTTAAGCATTCTCTTCTTGGTGAAACCTTTGGCCACACTATTAAAATGCCGAACCTGCCCCTCGTAGACGTTTTCTATCCTTTTTCTTGGCTATTATTTTTTCTTCTTAGAATTTTTACTAAACACACTTGGTGTACTGTTTAAGCTATGTTGGTTATGTCTTCCAGTTGAAGGGGGGCTGTACAAGGAAAGGTATCTTGGTCTGTTAGCTTCACACTTTGGGGGGGTGGTACCAGGGATAGAACTTGGGCCCTTGTGCTTGCAAGGCAGGCAGGGGAACCACTGAGCTAAATCCCCGTCCCTAGCTTCATTCTTGAGTCTGGACTGTCTGACAAGCTGCCTGGCTCAGAGCAGGCTCTCATGAATAATATTTGTTGACTTTGTGAGTGAAAAGCAGATACTAGACGGCAGTTGAAATTAGTTGACTGGCTTATCAACATTTATTGATTTTTCAAAACAGTATTAAGTTTAAAAAATCAGTAAAAGTATGGCATACTCTGCTCCTGGGCTAGGGAAGGAGATTGGAGAGATTCCAAGATTCTACCCGTACTGTGTGGTTTTACTTCTTTTACTAAAAGATCTTTGGAAGAAAGTGTAACAAGTTTCAAAGCATAATTCTGGTTGTAACATGAGTCCGTAAGTCTGCATTTTTCTAGATCATAAAAACATCCAAATTTTTTTAAAAAATGGAGCTTCAGATAAGACAGACATGTTTCATATTGATTTCTGGTTTTACTTAAAAAAAAAAAAAAACGAGAATGAGTAGATTTTGTAGCATTTTTAGGGCCTTAGAGAATTGTATTTCATTCATTG
Source organism: Fukomys damarensis (assembly GCF_012274545.1). Lineage (NCBI taxonomy): Eukaryota > Metazoa > Chordata > Mammalia > Rodentia > Bathyergidae > Fukomys > Fukomys damarensis. The sequence goes on along the minus strand of NW_022900936.1, from coordinate 6,597,450 downwards.
CATCTCTGCTGATAGACTTTATTGGATTAATTATAGGATTTAGTTTTATTTTGTTCAATATGTTTAAAAACCAAACTTGTCCTTTAACAGTAGCATGTGATTGAGAAGAGAAAGTACAGAACCAGGCATAAAGTAAAAGGGGAAAAGTCAGCACTAGATGATGCCTGTTATCAAGGATTTTCATCTTGGGTCTCTTTGTTTGAAGTGAAATAGTGAGCCTGTCCTTTGGCAGGTGCTCTATACGTATTTGTAGAATGAACGCATAATAAAATTCTGAATACCAAAATCCAGACCAGGATACTGGTTTTCCAGAGATACTCTTAAAAATTTTAATCTTTTATCAATTTTTTAAAAGCATGTTAAAACTTTCTGAATTATTTTGACAACTTTTGGAGAATATTTGTTCCTGGCTTAGTTTGTCAGACACAAAATATATGCTCCTTTTTAAAAATTGGGACATTTCATGATGTCATGTGAGCAGAACTATTTGTGTAGATTAAAAAGTACAGCAGCTGTTGAACATTTAAAAATTTGATGACTATATAATTAGGCTTTTTTCTCTCCTATCAGATAAGAAGGATAGTTTAAACTCCGAAAGCAAAGTAGACTGGGCAAGGTGCATTCTTTAGTTGTGTAAGAATTGCTTTGTTTAGAATTAGGTGTGAACCCGAGTCTGCATAGGTAGGTTCTTTAGATTCTGTGTGAGAGCAGTCCACTTTGCTTCCTTCTTTACAGATAGAGAAGTCTCACACAGCGCCATCTGCCTTCAGAGTACTCTCAGGCTTCCGAGAAGAGGAGTCACTGTGTGTTAGAGCGAGAATTTTTGTGATATAGTCAATAGATTCTTGTTCACATTTCTGTGTGCACTGTCTATTAATGTATGATTTACAGGATGCAAACCAGTAGCCTCACAAAAGTCCTTAAACTTTTAATTTTGAGGGATGTATTGGTACTTTTCCTTGGCAGTGATAGGAACCTGACTCAGATTTGGCTTATGCAGAAAAAGGGAATTTATTGGCTGCTGTAACTGAAAAGCATAGGGGTTCCTGTCAGACCTGGCTGGATCTCGAGCTGCATCTTTCTCTGGGTTCTGTACTTGCCTGTTTGTAAGTTTCATGTTAGGGGTTTTTCCTCCCTTTTCTGTTGGCTTTTACCTTAATTCTGTTGCTGTGTCCTCGAGTTCACTGATACTTTCTTCTGCAGTGTCTAGTCTTTCTTTCCATCTAGTGTATTTTTTAACATAAATCATATGTAATTTTTAATCTCTAGAAATTAAATTTGGGTCTTATACATTTCATGTCTTCACTTAATATTTATGTTCAGTCTTTCCTAAAGCTTCTTGAGCATGTGGAATATCATTAAATAATTGTTTTAATGTCTTTGTATACTGATTCTCTCATCTGTTCATTTGTGGGTTTTCTGTTGATCACCCCCCCACTCCATAGGTTATACTTTCCTTCTTTGCATACCTTGAAATTTTTAATTCAGTTCCAAGCATTATGAATGTTACCTTGTTTGTTGCTGATTATCTTTGGATTTCTGTTAATATCCCCCCCCCTTTTGGGCTGAGGGCAATCCTCCTGTCTCAGCCTCCCAAGTGTTGGGATTATAGGATTGTGCCTCCATGCCTGGAAGCCTGTAAGTACTTTTTTTTTTTAATCTTACTGAGTTTATTGGTACTTTTTAAGGGTCTGAATAAACCCTTTTATACAGTACAGTTACATTCCTCATTGGGTTCTTGTACCCTTACATGACAGATCTTGGTTCTCATTTTTTCCCCATTCCCCTGCCCTCCCTTCACCCCCGACCCTCTCCCATTCACAAAGACTTTGTTTCCATTTTTTTTCTTCTCATATTTTTTCTTGTCCCTTATTTTCTTTTCCCTACTCTTCCCACTTCCCCTACACATTTAGCCCTTTTCTTCCTATTTCACAATGTCAGCTATACAATTTGTATACAGTTACACAATTTACACTTTTAGTTTTTCACACCAGAGAAACTATTCAATATTTACACGTGTGTCTTATTTATTTCACTTAAGAGTATGGCCTCAATATGCATCCATTTTCCTCTGAATGACTCTAGTTTCTCATTCTTTTTTGGAGGGTGGGTTTTTGAGACAGGGTCTCACTATGTAGTTGAGACTGACCTGGAACTCTCTACGTAGCCCAGGCTGGTCTCGAACTCACAGTGATCCTCCTGCCTCAGCCTCCCGAGTGCTGGGATTACAGGCGTGCACCACCACTCCCAGCTTAGTTTCTCATTCTTTATGGCTGAGTAGAGTCTGTAAATATTCTTGAGCTTTGTTTGTGATGCAGTAAAGTAAGTTAGGAGCAGTTTAATTCTTTGGAGTCTTGTTTTAAACTTTGTGCGGTGGGTCATAGTGGCATTTAGTTAAAGGCTAAGTTTTCCTCACTAACGAGGCAAAATTTTTCTGAGTACTCAACTTGATGCCTTGTGAATTAGGACATTTTCCACGCTGGTTTCTGGGAAGAGCAGTTACACCTGGTTTTGCATGCGTTCTAGCTCTTCTTTCCGGTTAGTCTTTCAGGTGGTTCTTTCCCTGGCCTTCAGTAGCTGCCCAGCATGCATGTGCTGATCAGAACTCAGCTGAAGACCCACAGCGGGTGCTTAGGAGTGACCCTTCTGTGCTGCTCTTCCCTCTCTGGTCCTGTGCCCCTTCTGCCTCCCACCACCACCTCCTTAACCGAGGGAGACACCAGGCTCTGCCAGGGCTCCTTTGTGTGCTGAGGCCGGAGCAGTCTGAGACAGACCTGTGTGTTTCTCTCCTGTCATGGATCACTGTTTTGTTGCCCAGTGTCCATTGTCTTGCAAGCCATGGTTTCCTGTATGTCTTTTGTTTGCTACAGGTAGGAGCCCCAGTCTGACCCTCCCTCCATGACTGTGAGGAGTGGGACACGGTAGGCTCCCAGGCAGTAGGCAGTGTCTATAAATGTGATAACAAGAATGAAACTTTGATGATAATGGGGTCAAGGATCACCAAGATACTTTTAGGGTTCAAACAGCTTCAGCAAAAGGGTCTGAATAAACCCTTTTCTCAACCGACAGAAGTTGTGCGTGTACTGGGGTTTATAGGGTTTAGGGAAAAGAATCCAAGACAAGGTGAGAAGAGTGAGGGGAAAAGAAAAATAAAAGTAGTATCCTCTACAGACTTAGCAAGTGTGGCTTAGGATTTGTTGTTATCTCCTGTATTATCTGTGTTTTATTTTTTACTGCAGATACCTAAACTTTGAGGCTGACAAATGACCTGTATGTCAGAGAGATCTTTTACGTCCCTGTACTTAAGGTGTCAGGAAACAGGGCCCTACGCTCTGAGGAAAAGCAGCGCTTATGAAATGCTGTCCAAATTGAGATCTTCGATCTTAGCCTAAACAGTCTGAATAAAAAGGGCCTTGAACACATAGATTCACAAGAACACGACACCAAACCTGCATAAATACGTCACATGATTCTCTTAGTGAAAGTTGATCTTTCCTCAAAGGGGCCCTTAGTTTTGATTTTATATTTTCTTCTGGATTTTCATTGAACCAGAATGTTGTTTGTAAAACGTGTATTAGATAAGAAAGAGATCTGGACCAGGTATCAGAATCAGGGGCTCTGGTTTGCTTGCCCTGAGTTCTAAACTCTTTCATGGTAAATCATCTCTCTAGTGGAGACACTGTGCCTATACTAGGAGTTGGATTGTGAGTATCTAGGAGAGAGGTTAACTGGGTCCGCTCCAGATTTGGTACTATTAGCTTTCTCTGAGATTTCCCAAATCTTAGAGTCAATCTTAGAGTCAGCGAGGATTTTGGTTCTGTGGCAGAAAAAGGAAACAGGGAACTTTATCATTGGAATTGAGTAAAATCGACGGTTTTCAAATTTTTTAGAGCCAGCAGATATATTTAGAGGTAAAATAATTAAAAACTGACAAGGCCATGGGAGAGCCTAACTGCACTCTTCAGAAGTGCTGGGAACGACTGCACATGCTCATCGTGGATGGCGCCTTCCAGCTCTTAGACCGTCTCGGTCTCCTGGTGTGGGGCGGTGTGGTGACCCACAGCACGTGTGTCCCTGTGTGGATCATAGAAAGTTCTAAAAGGTTTGCCACCACTGGTGTTGTAACTTAGAGACTCTTGTTGTGCATTTTGAAAAATTAAGTTAATTTATGTATAATGAATGACTTTTGTTTGGCACAAAATTGTGTATTTTATACCTTATTAATGAAATACAGCAAAAGTTAAGTTCTTTGCTGGGGGTATAAAATTTTTTTAAGCAAATAATTGATCTCCAGATAATTTGTTTGCTAAGGTATTAACATTTTTATTTCCCATAGAGGGGGGTCTAATCTAACCTTTCAAGTAGTTCATCTTCAAGCAGAATAGTTTTCCTTATCTTATTCTCTTTAACTTAAGCATACTTTTGAGAAAAAAATTAAATTTATCTTTTTGGAATAGGGTCATTATCGTTATTGTACTGCTCTTTCTCTGCTGGGAGAATATGAATGGGCCCTGCAAGCAAACATAAAAGCTCAAAAACTCTGTAAAAATGACCCTGAGGGAATCAAGGATCTAATTCAACAGCATGTACAGTTACAAAAACAAATAGAAGATCTGCAAGGTATTTCGTCTAAGATTGTTTTGGTTGAATTCCCATTAACATTGTGGAAGGTGGGTTTCTTAAATTTTGAAGGACCATGGATGAGTCCTCAGATGGTTTGTTCTTTGTTATGTTATCTTGGTCAAGTCACCAAAGTTTCCATTCTAGCTGTATAGAATTACATTAGGTCTATGTTCCGTTAGGTAATTATCAATGACTTACAGTTTTTATTTGTTTTTTTATTATTTTATTTTTTATTTTTTTTTGGTTTTTTGAGGCAGGGTCTCACTACGTAGTTAAGACTGACCTGGAACTCACTGTGTACCCCAGGCTGGTTTTGAACTCACAGTGAACCTCCTGCCTCAGCCTCCTGAGTGCTGGGATTACCAACGTGCGCCACCATGCCCAGCTACAGTTTTTGTTTGAAACAGATAGCAACCGATTTATTCTTTACTCTTCTGTAGAAAAACCCTGTTCCCAGAAATTTAGAATAAAGGTTTTTGAAAGAAAACTTTTTAAACCATTATTAATTTCTAAAGAAAAGGCTTTTAAGTAGAGTTGCCTGTTGATTTTGCACCAATTTTTGCTAATTCTGTAGTATAGTGAACATGCTTGTGCACACACGCACACACAGCATAAACTGACTGTACAGGCCAGGAGTCGTAGAAGTTTGTTCTACCCTTTTTTTTTCCCTGTTCTTAGTCTTTCCCCCCCCAATGCTTAGGATTTTCTTACTCAGTACTGTCAGCATGGGTCTTTCCCGCTATTTGATTCCTTAGAGTATTCTGTCTGTGGAGCTGAGCTCAATGCTTCCTTTTCACTGGCTGTGTTATCGTCCAGCACAGCCTGGTTCTAAGATTGGGAACGCTTAAGGGCAGGAAGCATCTTTTACTCAAATTCTCTGTGGCAGCCATCTTGTAGCGATCACATGTAATTGTATGTCACACAAGCCTAGAATTGTGACATTGTTTAGTTTGCAGCTTTCCAAATTTGCTTTTCTTAACTATCGGCTTAAGGGAAATTTTAAAATCTTGAAGTCTCTGTTGCTCATCCATTGATTAGTGTGTGTGTGTGTGTGATTGACTTTTATAGGTCGAACACCAAATAAGAATCCAATTAAAGCTTTTTATGAAAGCAGGTGAGTTACTATCAGGTTAGTAGCTGCTACTTGGAACACCTTTGCCCTATGGATTAAAAATCACTTGTGTTTGTCACTTCAGGAGCTAATAGCCACCACAGTAAAGTTGAAGATGGGAGGAAAGGAGGATTTTTGTGATCTTGTTTAGAATCAGGTGGCCTGTGAGCTGCCAGGTTGATTTTGTGGTTTCCCAAACTGGTGGGTGTGTAGCTATTGGAGATGAGTAGCCTGAGCCGCTGAGCCTTGGGAGAGGGCGGCAGTGTTGTCCTTCGGCCTGGAGGGTGCTGGCCGAGGGAGCGCTGCCTCGCCCCGGACGTGGGCTCTGTGCTGCTGGTGTCTTTCCCAGGCTACGGGAAGACTCAGGGATGCTTTCAAGAAAATTGGCAGCAGCCAGGGTTCTACAGTGGCCCATTTGACAATTAAAATAAAGCTTTTGTGCCTGTGCTTAGAGTGTAGAGCATTAGAACTATTACATGTACAACAAGAAGACTTGCTTTAATGTTAAAACCCAGAACAGTTATCTTGACCTATTCTTAGCATATTTTGAATCTGATGCTGAATTTAAAACACTATTTATGTGTAAGTCTCGTGGAAGAGAATCTTTTCAAAACAAGGTAAAAAAGGTATGAGTCCTAAAGACTGTTTTTCGTTTGTTTCTCTGAAACGAGGTCTGACTGTGTAGCCCATACTGGCCTAGAAATCATAGCAGTCCTCCTGCCTCAGCCTCCTCAGTGCTGAGATGATAGGCATGTACCACCAGGCATGTACCTGGTTATTTAAGGGACCATTTGTTAAAATGCCTACTGTAGTAGTAAAATGATCATTTCTTCTACTTCTTCAGGGCCCATATACCTAGGAATTTACCAGCACCTGCTTTTAGTACATCACTGAGCTTCGTGGAGAAGGGACGAGAGTTCCGGAAAGCTAACCAGGAAATGGCGTACGGTGGTAGTGAGAACATGAAGGTAAGCTCAGGTAGAGATGAACAGATAGTCTCCTGTTTTTACAGGTTTGGCATGTTTTGTTTGTTTTTCATTTTTTGAGGCAAGGTCTCGCTATGTGGTGCAGTCTGGCCTTAAACTCTCAGTGATCCTCCTGCCTCAGCCTCCTGAGTGCTGCGATCACAGGCGTGCTCTACCATGCCTGGCGACATTTACATGCTTTAAAACATTTCTGCTGAATATCATTTTTCCACTTAGTTTTTATGCCTTCTGTTTACATTCCCCAAGAGGCTTCTTGGGGACGAGTGACAATGGATCTGGTGGCCAAGTTACCCCTGCCCTCATGATGTTTTATTGTTTTTCCTCCCTTTTCCTTTTGCAGTCAGTTGGGCTGCTTGGCAGGGTGCCAGTCCACCACTGCTGTGCAAGGTGGGCGGTCCCCTTCTCCCCAGGTTGCTCGTGCAGCTTCTGTTGCCCCAGGCAGCCCTGGCCCAGGCTGGATTCATGGCTGAGCTCAGCAGAAGTCTCAGTCTGATGTTTCCTCCGAGTCACTGAAGCTCTGGCCTTGCCATCAGCATCCCACAGGGAGGTGCCTGAGCTCCTCTCTGACCCGTAGGATGCACAACGCTCAGCTGCTGGTACCAAGTCATGCTTTGTTTCCCTTCCGGGTTTGAGGAAGGAAAAAGAAAATGGTATTTGACATTGGGTGGGTGATGGGCAGTGAAGGAAACTTTTTTGTTTTTTTAACAGACTGTAGCCCTCTCCTGGATAACACTGAAAATCTCCAGGAGGTGACATTGAGTTAGGAAGCAGGGCATAGGAAAGACAAGCTCATATTTATTCAGTGCTGATGCTGTTGAACGATTCCATGTCAGATAGCATCCTTGACATCAAATGGAATTTCCATTCAGGAATATGTCATTTATCTTGATATCTTGTCATTAGTTATCATTTTGTTACACATTTAGGCTTAATGACCACCTGCATATAAGTCCCTGAGTGAATCTGTCATACTGTGTTCTAAATTCTGTTCTGTTATAGAGCTATTGAATTCTTTCTGGCTATAAGTCTCACTAGTTTTATTTTCACGAGCAGGAAATAGATGAGGCTTTGAGATCAGATGACTGTGACTGCCAGATTGAATTTATACAATCACCAAGATCACCAAGTGAGTATTTTTCTTGCACAAATATTGCTGAGTTAATGTGGTGTTCTAAAATGTTATGCCCTAACATTTGCATAGGCCTCACTTTTATTTGCCCTTCTTTTATTTTATAATGCTCTGTATTAGTCGGTCTTCCGCTGGTATAATGAAATACCTGACCCACACTAGGTATGGTGAGTGCGTTAGATGCCAGTGGCGGGAGTTTTCATGTGGTATTCGTGTTCAGAATGAGTGCTTGTCTTAGTCCGTTTAGACTGCTATAACAAAACACCATAAACTGGATAGCTTATAAACAACAAATTTTTATGTTTTGAATTTCTGTAGGCTGGCAAATCCAGTATCACAGTGTCAGTAGATCTGATATCTAGTTCATAGAAGTCTGTGTCCTCACGTGGTAGAAGGCCCTACTCCTATTCATGAGGGCACTGCTTCATGACTCAGTTACCTCCTAAGGGTTCCATCTCCCAGCACCATCACTTCAGGGGCTAGGTTTTCACCACAGGAATCTTGGGGCAACAGATAGCTCAGCTATAAACATGGCTTTTAGGCTAATCTCCATTTGGTTTAAATTGCACATGCTCAGTGCTCATTTTTGTAATGCATCTAATTGTATTGGTCAAGTCTTTTTTTGTTGTTGTTGTTGTTTTTCTGTGACAAAAACACTTTCCATACACTGTTGAAGGCGTATTTTGGTCACAGTTTTAGAGGCCTCAGTCTGTGGCTAAAGAGCAGGTAGAAGAAAGCTACTCACATCATGGTGACCAGTAAGCAGAGTGTGGGACCAAATCTGCTCCCCTGGTCTGCCCCCACGACCAATCCAGACATACCCAGAAGTGTGTTCTACTGAACTCTTACTCACATTGATGGTCAGGACTAACCATCGTACACACAGGACAGCTGGGTCTTGTCAGTAGCACCCCTGTGAGCTGGGTTCCGAGAAGCAGATACTCCTCTCCCATCTATTTCTGAACCTTCCTTTATGTAAAATTGTGATGCAGAACTTTCCAAAGCCCTTTACATGCTAAAGTAGATTATATGCTTTGCTTTTTAAAACAAAGTTTTTCCTGTCATATTCCTTTCAGGGTTATCATGGAGAGATTGTTGGTTTTCCCCTAGTGACACCCTTTTGCTCCCTTTTCTTTTGTTTGTTGGTTTGTTTTCTTTTCATTGGCTTTGCTTCTAGCACCCATTGCTATCTTTTGCACCCTACAGCTCCATCTTCTCTCAGCTCCAATCCCACACAGCCACCACTTGCTGGGCATCTCCATTTAGCACATTAGTGTACTTAGGAGAATAGGAGACGCAGGCAGTTGTGTTGCCTGATAGAATCCAGTGAGACAGGAAACATCTTTGAAGGTAAAACTCTTTCTTTGGAAGGCAGCTTTTAATATATTAATATTTCTTAGGCTTTTATAATCAGATGGCAGATTTAAATAAATAAATGATCTCCCTTTATATTCAGGTAGTAAACTTGAGGTCCCATAGTGAAGGTTCAGTAGTTTTCCCTAAGACCACCAAGCAGAAACCAAACTACAACTCTCCTGCCTTTCTTAAGCCTGTGGCTCTGAGGCTGCCAAAACCAGCTTGGGCTCTGTTCCTCCTATTTTCACTGACTTTGGTGGTATCAGTGCTGTCTCCCGACACCTTCCATTTCATGTACCCTGCCACACTCAACACCTGCACAGCTTTACGCATACCACTCCCCTGCTCAGAAAGAGGCAGTGACTTCCTACTCCTGCCAGTGAGAAAGGGCTGGGCTCACCAAGCTGGGGGAGCTGAGCGAAGGGGCTGGAAAGACTCCTGCACCTCACCTTTGCAACCCTGTGCCACTTCCGTCCTTGTGCAGCTCTTCCAGTTACACAGGCGACTTAGCATTTCCAGACATTCTAGGGATCCTGAATGAGCTCTCAGCTCTTATACACTGTTGGATTCAGGCCATCTTGTCCAAATCCTGTGTTGCTCAAAACTAAATACAAATACTGAATCTTCACTGTGCTTTTCCTAACTGTTCCCTTTAAGTGATTTCTGCCTTTTGTGAGTTAATGAGAGAAATTACTAACTGTGGAATTAATATACTGATAATGACACACTATCTTCTTTTCTTCATAATGGTGATTGTTGTTTAATTACTGGAGTGATTGATCCTTTCTGCCAAAAGATATAAGCTGTCACTTGTTTCTCTTTAGGTTTACTTTAGACCTAAATACTTTTGCTATTATAATTTATCTTTTCTTTTCTTTTTTGGCTTTTTGGAGATAGGGTCTTTATGTAGTTCAGGCTGGCCTTGAGCTTATCAATCCCAGGCTGGCCAAGAACTCACAGTGACCCTTCTGCTTTAGCCTTTTGCATGATGGGATTACAGGTGTTCACTCCACACCTGGTTTATAGTTTACCTTTATAATAATTTTACAACACACATAAAACACCATCATCAGTATCTTCTTTTTTGGCTTATCTGTTTATGGTTACATTTGTTTGTTTGTTTATTTATTTTGTACTGGGGATCAAACTCAGAACCTTATGCTTGCAAGGCAGGCAGCAGAACCACTGAGCTAAATCCCTGGCTGTTTATGGTTACTTTTACACACAATATTCCTTTTTTGGCTTTCTTTTTTTGTTGTTGTTATAGGGGGTCAATCTGAGGACCTTGCATTTACAAGGCAGGCAGCGGCACCACGGAGCTAAGTCCCTCGGCCCCTTTGGCTTTCTTATTCCCATATAGTGTACTTTTGTTTTACTCTGAGGTTTATAGATTTTTATGTACATATTTCAGGAACAAATGCTTTATATTGACAGGTCATCCTCCAAGACATAGAGGAAGACATAAATCCCGAAACAATGAATCGGAGAAAGTCAAGTATGTTTTTTCTCTAAATTTTATAGGGATTGTAATTGAGATTAGACTGAATTTAATTTGGGAGAAAATCAACATCTTGGTTATTATTTCTGTTCTGGAACTTGTATGATTTTCCATTTACTCAATATTTTAAGTGACCTTCAATGAACATATTTTTTTCTTTAGAACTGTTTTTTTTAAATGATTAAAACAAATGCTTTTCTCTTCTAGCTCTAGTTCAGAGATGGGTTTGCCAGTAGATTGGAGAAAGCTCTTGGAGAGAGAGTTTTCTAAATCTTCCAGAGCTGCTCAGCAGGTAATGGAAAAACACTTTTCCAGTGGGAAAAAAAACTCTTTGAACTGGATATTTTTCACAAGTTCTAGTCGTAGATTAAGAAACCAAACTATCATTAATTTATTAATTTATTAATGTGATAATTGTTAGCCAGTAGATTTAACAAATGAATGAGAGATACCACAGAATTCTTTCCCTAAGATTTAACAGTAATATTAACTTTAAACATTTTTCAGAAATTTAGATGTGCAGATTCATTATATCTACTCTGAAATCATTAAAGAGCAAATTTTTTGTTTGAATGATTTAATATAATCATGTAAGCTGTGTATATAAAATAAGCTTTGTATATAAATTTTGTAATGTTAATTAGTAATAAAAATGTATATTAACATGGAAACAAGGGTACTTGTTTCAAAATATGTGTCATTTAAAAATTCAGTTAATGCCGGGCATGGTGGTGCACACCTATAATCCCAGCACTTGGGAGGCTGAGGCAGGGGGATTGCAGCAAGTTCAAGACCAGCCTGGACTAAGTTCCAGGTCAGTCTCACTGCATAGTGAGACCCTGTCTCAAAAAAACCAAAAAAACAAAAAAAATTCAGTTAATTATTTTAGGTCTACATATCATACAAATGAATGAACTTGATTTCTATAATTTGTATAAAAGCATTTTTAGAATATGTAGTAGTTGGGTATATTTGGATATGTTCTTGCATTGATCTTACTGACTCTAAAAACATGAAGTACTTAAAATAGAAAAGACAGCCTATAGGGATGAAAGATTATTTAAATATTTATGATAGTTATTTTTGTATCACCATCTGTTCATTCTACACATTTTTATTGGGACCCGCCCATGTGCGGAACATGGAGAGAGGCTGGATCTGTGGGGATGTGATCCAGCCTACTTCTGTGCAGTTGGTCCCTGTTGTCTGGCATTGAGGGAAATAATTTCCAGGGAAAACAGGCTGTGTGGATCTGTTGTCTAGAATGAGGTAGAGGGCTGGGGATGTAACTCAGTGGTGCTACCACCTGCCTCGAGAGCACAAGGTCCGAGTTCGATCCCCAGTACAAAAGTAAACAAATAAATAGAATGAGGAAGAGATTAAACTTGAATCAGTTTATAGTGATAGTACTTGTGGGCTTAACATTATCATCTTCTAAATTCTGAAATTCATGCTTAAATATGGCAATATATGTATGTTTTAAATGCCATAACAAATACTGGGTTTGTGAGAGAGCTGCTCTTTCCTGTGCATGTTTCTGGGGAAGATTCTAGCCTTTGAGTCGATGAATAGAAGAAACTATTAAGAAGCTTTTGTTAATATGTCACCAATGACTTTCTTTTTCTAGATCTTTATTGTTAGATAAGTGAGGAAGTCAGGTTTGCGTTTCCTGCTCCAGCAAACAGAGTACACATTCATGGAAAGAATAAATTGATCTCAGCTCACTGTTGAGGCTCACCTCTCCAGTCTTTTGTGACTCTGGCTTACAGTGATTACCATGTAACGAAACTCTGAATTCAAATTATACCATTTGTGTGCAAATGTATTCAGAGTACAAAATGTTTCTTAATTTATTTAAAGGTAAATTAGAATAATTTGGGGATTATTTTTTCTTTTTGCAGTACTATGGTTTGAACTCATGCATGCTAGGCAATCACTGTACCACTGAGCTACATAAAATCCTGAAAATTTCTTATGTTTTTCCTTTTGTATTTAAATAATTTTGTCTGACTACATTTAAATACATGTTAAGCAGGAGTAGACTCTAAGATCGGAATATCTATTTCTTGCTTATAATTAAAGTCTGTCTCAGGGCAGGGTAGCAGTTGTTAAAATGTGATAGTGAGTGCACAGACTGGTGTTCTCCGTATATGTCATTAAAAACTTCAAAACATTGTCTCTTTAGTCTGAGAGAGCAAACAAGGGCTAGCACATGCAGAGTAAAATGAAGAACACTTTTTCTTGTCCTGGGCAGTGGCAGACATAGTAGATGAAGATGGTAGAGCAGTGCTTTGTATTTTAATTTCAAGGTGCCATTTGGAAAAAGGATAGTTAGGGTATTGAAATACTGTCATTCATAAAGTATTACTGATGAGCTTAGCATCTTAAGCTTTAAACTAAAAGGTACAGGTCTGGAGTACTGAAATAGAATTCTTTTTTGCAGGACTTTGCTAATATTATGAAAATGCTGAGAAGCTTAATCCAAGATGGTTACACTGCCTTGTTGGACCAGCGCTGTCGCAGTGCTGCTCAGTCCTTCTCAGAATTGCTAAATGGCTTAGATCCCCAAAAGATAAAGGTAACATGGCCAGCTCATAATGATTTGACAGTGCTAATGCATTTCAGATGGATTTAGAAGTGAATCAGTTTTAACTCGCATTAATACGTGTTCTGCTGTGCAGAGATGGGGGTCTCCTCCACCTGGTGGGAAACAGGTGATAGTTATCCTCCATGTATAGTCTGAGTTTATACCCACTCAACCATCATTGGGGTTCATTCCAACTTCCTGGCCTTTTCTTTTCTTGAAAGTACTAAATCAGGGGTTTGGGCTCACTTAAATCGTATCTTGTCATCAAGCAAGAAAATATGAGCTAATTCTCACTTGAATGCACAAGAAAATGGCTTTAATTAAAATGCTGTCTGGGGCTGGGGATTTGACTCAGTGGTTCTGCCACTTGCCTCACAAGTATATGGGCCTGGGTTCGATTCCTGGTACCAAAACTTTAAAAAATTGTTGTGATCTATGCCTTAAGTAACTCTGCTTTAAGTAACTTTGAGTCGTTGATTCTGTTTTAAATACTTGATAGCAAAATAACAACTTATATTTACAGAATATATTTTCTAATCCTATCCTATATCTTTATCAGAATCACATTGATTAGTGAAAAGTTACCATATGTCTTTTTGCATGATGCATATTGCAGAGTTACAGTCAACTAACTAAAGTGTTTTTGTCGACAGCAATTGAACCTGGCTATGATTAACTATGTATTAGTAGTCTATGGACTTGCTATGTCTCTGCTTGGAATAGGACGACCTGAGGTAAGATTGGAAGTAGAAATAATACACAATTAAAATGTGATATGTGTCTAATGTGATATACAATCATGGTAAATTTCAGAAATATAACATTAAGGGAGAAGGACAAATTGGAGAGTACAGAGAGGATCACACATACGGAGCAATCGTATATATTGTTTGTAGATACCTATGCATCTTGAAAATTTTAAAATTTTGGGGGGTTATTCTTTATCAGATTAAAATAATGGTTGCAGTGGAGATCAGTGTATATCTAGATGGCTAGACATTTGTGAAAGATCTTAGAATGAACCATTCTGCCTGTACAGCCAAGTTAGCTATTAGAGGCTGATTGGGTATACTCGTAGGATTTCAGGGTGCCTTCCAACTGAAATCTCCGTGTTCTCAGTATGGAAAAGCCTGAGATCAGATACTTATGTAAGGAAAATGCTATTCTCCCAGTAAACCCACAAAAGCAAATGGATAATGCTGGCCATAATTTGCCTTTCTGACATTTCCTTGGGAATCTGCAAGAACCTCCCCTTCCCCTCCCCCAGTAAGACCATTTAAGTGTGTGTTAAACAACTACAGAATACTAAATAAAGAGTTTTGCCAAAACCAAAATAAATACATAAATTAATTAATTAATTAATTCATTTAAAAAATAATGGTTGCATTTAGTGATGGAAGAGAGGAATGGATCTGGAGAGGTCAGAAAAGAGACTTCAACTTTGTGTTATGCAGTTTTATTAGAAAAGCCAAAGTAAAATGGATCTTGCCAATATTTCTTAGTTCTGGGTTGTGAGTACATGGCTGTTTGATTGCTTCTCCTGTAACTGGGTAATCTGAGTGTAGGAGTGAGTTCCCACAGTTCCCATGGTGCATGCTGCCTGTCCTTTCCTGGTATGCTTGTTAACCTGCATTGTTCAGCTTAATAATTGTTTCCTGTGGGTTGGTGTTTCCGGTAAATGTTGAGGTGCTCTAGAATGACCTCAAGTAGTGTAATACATTCTTTCTGATGATTTGGGCTCAAAGTTCCCTTGGTTACAAGCTTAACCCTACATTCCTTCATTGTTAAGATCCGGGGTGTCTTTTATATTCCATTCATCCTTGGCAATCCACAGTTCCTGAGGTTCATTTTCCTTGTTCTTGATGTAACAGGTGAAATGTCTTCCATTGATACCTAATTCTGTTTTCTAATGCATTGTTTTGAAGCATTGCTTTGTGACTTTAATTCTGTCTTGACAGGATAATAAATACTATCTTTTGCCTTATCAGAATTGATGAAATAGTTTATCGTATTTGTGATTTACTGTGATGTAATGAAACTGATTTTTAAATTAAAAAAAATTCATTGGTACATTTTATCTATATATAATGATAACTCTCATCATAGGGAATTTGTACCTGTACATGATGTATCTTGCTTCTTCTGCGACTAATTTTTTTAAAAAATATGCAGATATGGTAGAACTTATACATTTAATACATTTTCATCAGAGTAGTTCCTTAAGGGAGCCATACGTATATGTGCCAGTACAGCCCTGGTTTCAAACATTTTTTAAATTCTTCCTTTGGAAATGTCCTTGCAGTTACTTGCAAGCTCCTATTTCTGTTTTCACCAACAATAGGGTTATTAGTATTTCTTCGAACTAAATATCTTTTGGATTTTTTCCTGTAATAAAGACTTTTCAAAGCACAGAAATTTCCCACTCTTAAGAATGTTCAAAATAATGTGCCCTAAGCTCATTCTTTTTAAGTTTTTACCAAGAGCTGTTTGTAAGACAGAGCTTTGTCTTTTACCAAACACTGTGGCAACATTATTGAAATTCTAGTCTTTCCATAATGTAGATAAGAATATATGTTATGGTCTCTTTGTACCAAAGTCAGTCTTTTTTTGTTTAGACCATGAATTCACATCTTTTAATGTTAGCCAGCACACACAAGGCCCTCACTGTGTACTAATAAATGCTCAAATGGTTGATTGTTGGACATTTTCAGGACTGGTTTTATTTTGTTGTAACCCTGAATTTCCATATGACCATCTGAGTAACCACATAGTCAGAAATTTATATCATTTCTTTAAAAATGAAATGCAGAAGATGTGATTTTCCATAGGAATTTACACCAAAAGAATCAATTTTCAAAAAAAAAGTTCTAGCATTTTTATAAATAAGTGATGGTTGTTCTCACTGCTATTGAAGGAATTATCTGAAGCTGAAAACCAGTTTAAGAGGATTCTTGAATTCTATCCCAATGAGGGACTTGATTCCTTGGCCTACTGCGGAATTGGAAAAGTATATTTGAAGAAAAACAGGTTAGTAGAAATAACACTGAACTCTAAATTGATAACTCGCTTTAAGTCTAGTGTGATGATAATTCTTTTTCTGGAATTATATTGTTATTTTAAATTGTGTTTTACTTTGAGGCATCTCAGTATCAATATTATGAAAAGAAAGCAAGTCAGTACTAATTTTACATGAATTAGTATCTTTTAGTATAAATTACCTATAAATCGTGACTGAATTAATAAAATTAATGCTTTTAACTGATTATATATATAATTATATACAATATTTGGGTTAAATACCTATTTTTTAAAATCTATATAAAAATTATTTTACTAAAAAGTACATATATGTTCAGAGACATTGTGAGTTAGGAATAGAAATTTCTTTCTGAACTTCTGGTTGAAATCCTTTTTCGCAGTTTATGTCAGGGAAGTTCTTTATATGTTCATCTGCAGGACCATGGGGCGCAGGATTATATCTGATGCTTTAGAAAAGAAATTCCTGTTCCTGCCAGTTGCACTGAATAGAGTTATAGCTGTATTTGATTACTTTATAGAGAAATGATTGTGACTGATCATCATTGATAACTTTTAATTATTCTTTTATTTTCATCTCTTCTTTTTTTTGGATACCAGGGATAGAACTTGGGTCTTTGTGCTTGCTAGGCAGGCGGTGGAACCACTGAGCTAAATCCCCAGGCCCCTATTATCATCTTACTTTGTAGGGGAAGTTTTATGAGACTCTTGGGAACTCAGTTTTAGAGTATGCCTGTAACCTCTTTTTATAGATTTTTAAAGATTAAAGGAAGTTCTTTTACTTCATGAAGTTATTGTCTGTCTAGGCTGAACCATATTAAGGATCAGGTAGATGCAGGGAAAGTGAGAATTCAGAAGTCACTTTGTGTAATAGCAAATGAAATTAATTTTGCAGCCTAGTGTAAATTATTTGGGATATACCTATTTAATGCAGTGATAGTATGTAGTTATTCTTAAGGCCTAGGAAAGTAATATAATATGTAAAATTATAGACATTGTGATAAACTGAAGTCTTTGCCGTGTTAAAGGCATTTCATTCTAAATAACATGATGAGTGCTAATTGTCTAATATGCTGCTTTTGGCATTGTAATGTGCAGTTTCTGGTTCAGAGTGCTGCTATTCATAACTGACTTATGGTAGATAATGGCTTTAGCTTTTCTTCACATGACCCTCTACCTACAGACAAAAACATGTTTTTCAATTGGTATATTATTTCAGTATTTGAGAAAGCATGAAACCTTTCTTGTCTGTAGGAAAGAATAAAACTTGATTAGTCCTCTATTCCAGGACTTGAGGGTTCTTTTATTGAGTAAAACAGTTACAGCTTCAGAATAAGTACTGTTGATAAAGCTGAAGTCCAGGACAGAGTGGTATTTAGTTTATATTGCTCTAATAGCAAACAGCAATAACACCTTAATGTTTTTAAGGAAAATATAACTTGTAATGAATGTTTTTACTTAGTGATTTCTCAGGTGAGCTCCTCCTATCAGCTTGATGTCTTGTAACTTTTGTTGTGGTGAACAAATATACCATGAAAAATACCATGTCACATCTTTAATTTCTTTTTTCTCCCTAATAGATTTCAGGAAGCTCTCACTCACTTCGAGCAAGCAAAATCCTTGATTTATCGTCTCCCTGGAGTGTTAACTTGGCCCACAAGTAATGTGATTATTGAAGAGTCTCAGCCAGAGAAAATAAGGGTAACTGTATATTTCTTAAAATATTTATTGCTAGCTATAGAAACCTGCCTGCACTGACTGACTCAAGTGTTGGAAAACACAGGTAGCAGTACTCTGTCCATCCCTCCCTGACATACATTTCCCCTTCGACCACTAATGATAATTGCTGACATGTATTGTGTGTTTGCTGTGTGCCGGTCACATATGTTCCTTTACTACGGCATTTTCCTTACAGTGGCCCTATAAGTTGGGTACTAGGGTCATTGCCATTATTCAGATGACACATGGTAGAGCTAGAATTTGAGTCCAGACATTCGGGCTGTACTGGTATACTTACAGAAAGGGTTAGTGTCATTGTCTTACTGTGGTTACTGTTGCTACCGAGATGGTACTTGAAGACTTTGGAATATGTGAATTTAATGTCATGTCCAGAACAATAAGAATGATTTACTAGATCTGCAAAATCTAAATTATGTATAAATGAACTCAGTTAGGCCTTTACTTTTACTTGTGATGAACTCTTGCATGTACTGAATATATACTTTGGCTGAAGCTTTTAAAATCACAAGAGTCAACTTTTATAACTTAGTAATAAAATGATAAATAGTTTAATTAAAAGTTAGCAAGAATTTAGAAACATTTCTGCAAAAGATATATAGAGATGGTCAGTTAGCACAGTGTTATTCACCATCAGGGAATGCAAATCCAAACCATAGAGAAATACTACTTCTTACTCACAAGGGTGTGGGTAGATAGTAAGTGTTGATAAGCACGTGGGAAAATTAGAACATTCATACATTGCTGGTTATAGTGGTAATAGTGCAGCTCCTTTGGAAAAATAGTACTGCATTTTTCCTCAGTTAAACTGAGATACTGTATGACCCAGAGCTTCTACTCCTAAATACGTACATAGAAAAGAAAACCTGATCTCACAAAAACTTGTACATAAATGTTCATAGCAGTGCAATTCATAGTAGCTAAAAAGAAAACAGCCCATATGAGCATCAAATGATAAATGTAAAATGAAAGAACTGAGATGTGCCACAATACATGTCAACCTTGAAAATATTGTGCTAAGTGCAAGAAGTCGGAAACAAAGACTGTACATTGTGTGATTCTGTATATGTGAAATCTCCAATAGGCAAATCTATATAGAGAGACAGAAAGCAGATGCTCCATGGCAGGGGGGCAGGAGGTAATGCAGGACTATTGATGGCCATGAAAATGTTCTAAATGTGGTGTGGTGTCTGACCATGGTGGTGCAGAGGAAGAATGATTACTTAGAGATGAGACTTGAGCCTGGCCTTGAGACAGCTCCTGGCCTAAACTACTTTTTCCTTGTTTTTTTCTCTTACACTGATATTCTAAATAAAAGCCAGAGAGCTCTCAGCTTAAGGGCTATTTCTCTCCTGGGGGCCTCTCAAATGCTGGTCCCTCTTGGGTGGAAGCAGCCCCTCTGGGCCACTCGGTGACTAAGTCCATCTCCAGGTAATTAATTACCCTTGATGCCACCATGGTCATGCACTGTGATATAAATTTAGATTCTGGTGATGGTTGTACATTTCAAATGTGTTAGAAACCTTGTATGAATTGTATGATATGCTTATTATGTCTCACAAAACTGTTAAAAGTAAAGAACAGGAGTCATTGGCTTTTCCTCTCACTCACCATACAAGCTTGGGGTGACGACCTAAGAACTATTGATAACAAAAAGCCAGCAGGAGCACGCCATCAATCTCTTGGGGGCTTTAGTAGCAGTGGAATAATTCTCCAGGGGAGGGGCAAGCACTGGCTGAGCTTCCCAGAAGTAGAGAATCAAGTTGTTGGGATTCTGGATAAAATGACTTTGAGAAAGAGGACCATAGTAAAACCCTCAGGGTGTCCTAAGAATTATTTAATCTACCTTGCCGGGCATGGTGGCACACACCTGTAATCCCAGCACTCCAGGAGTCTAAGGTAGGAGGATCGCTGTGAGTTACAGACCAGCCTGGGCTACAAAGTGAGTTCCAAGTCAGTCTCAACTACATAGTGAGACCCTGTCTCCAAAAAAAAAAAAAAA
>NW_022900936.1:6559744-6577161 GCF_012274545.1 Fukomys damarensis | reverse complement strand
CCAAAAAAAAAAAAAAAAAAGAATTATTCTACCTTATTTGCCTAATGTGTAAGAGATTTCTAATTTCTGAGAGCTATAAATTATAAAATGAGATTTTATGATGATATCAAGGACAAGATTTTGATTCTCTGAAGCTTTATAAACAAAAGTTTGTTCAGTTTCCTCTCAGTGCACCTCTAGATCAGGCTTCTTTCAAAAGGAAAAACTTTAGAAATCATATGTATTAGTAACTGGCTAAAAAAATTTAGTCGATTTCTAAACATTTTGGTGGTAGGAAGCTATTGAAATCACAAGTATTTTCAATGAAAAATTGGTATCCTTTTGATTATTTTGTTTCAGATGATTTTGGAGAAGTTTGTTGAGGAATGCAGATTCCCTCCAGTGCCAGATGCTATTTGTTCCTACCAGAAGTGCCTTGGACTTTCCAAAATCCAAATATATGTCACCGACCCAGACTTTAAGGTAAATAATGAATATATAGTGGGGCATGAACTTGCAAACCAGTGCCTTATAAGGAAAGTGTTGGGCTGTGGAGGTGACCTGCAAAGGCAGGTTACATATTTCCTTTTCTTCTTTAGCTACTGTTTCACATAACTGCTTGCTTCCTTCTTAGGAGCAAAGGAAACAAAGTCAGTTTGTTACCTATGATTTTTCGCAGTTCTAATGTCTTATAGAGTTTGAGTCCAAGAATCTAAAGGCCACTAATTGTGTATTAGCTCATAAAGATTTCGCCGGAAACCAAGCCGGCACTTAGTTGAGTAATTACATTAGTGGTCTGTACAAGAAGATAACAGCTGCTGCTTTCCCTCATCTCTGGTTAGTTTATCAGATGACTTAATGTTTATTACATATTTGATATGTTGTACAAGATAGTGAGGCTGTCAGCTGTGGAAGTGAAGATGTCAGTCAAGTTCTATATCTCTAGAAGTAGGCATTTTGGGGTGCAGAAATACTGTATGCCTCTACAAGGAAGTAGTGTTTAGTTATTTCTGGTGTAGTAACTGTCTTTGTGTTAATATTTGTGCTGTAAGCGAATGGATGTATGTGCATAGACATCTTTAAAATGTGAATTAAATTTTTTTGATACCCCAGGGTTTTATACGAATCAGCTGTTGCCAATACTGTAAAATCGAATTTCATATGAACTGCTGGAAGAAGTTAAAAGCAACAACCTTTAATGATAAAATTGACAAGGTAAGGCATAATGAGATTGTCTGGATTTGTTGGAATGCTTATTGAATGCTGATTTTTTTTCCCCCTAAAAAGCCTTTGCTTAGGAAAAGTCTTAAGTGAATATAAATTCCTGAGCATTCAAAGCATAATTAGAAAGTTTTAAATTACTATTATAATAATAAAGTGGAAAATAAGATATTTTTAATTTCCCTATACTATAAAAGTATAATTGTAGAGGCTTTAATAAACTGCTTAATTAACTTTTGTCTACTGAATGTTATGATCAAAAATAAAAAATGTAGCTGGGAATTTAGCTCAGTGGTTCTGCCACCTGCCTCTCAAGCTCAAGGGTCCTGAGTTCGATCCCCCGTATTAAATAAATAAATAAAGTGTAGATGTGTGGTTTTAAAATACAGGTTTTAAATTGGGTACTAACCATTTTAGCCCTTCAGTGGTCTTTCAATTAATGACCTAAAAAATGTTGTTAGAGAATTTAAAGTCTCAAAATTTTTATTTTCTACCAAAATTTGGTTAATTTGTATACAAAAATCAACTTAAATTTTTTACTGTTCTTTCTCATGGATGGGTTGGGTTGGTAGGGTACTTATTATCAAGATAATGCTTACTAAGGGCCGGGGATTTAGCTCAGTGGTGCCATTGTCTGCCTTGCAAGTGCAAGGTCCCAGGTTCAATCCCTGGTATCAATCAATAAATAAATAAAATAAAGATTACTTAGCCATTAGCTAGAAGAATACTTTGAAAGAAGGTACAATTTTACAGTCATACTTTCATTATAAAATTTATTTCTAAAAAATCTTCTTTTTTAAAAAATTACTTATTTCTGATCCATTTAAACTGTAGCCTTTTTAACAAGGTAGCTGTTTTCTACACAGTATGAACCTGTGTGGACCTAGTGCTATTGGGGAAAAAAGCAGTACCCAATAAGTTTGTAAAGCTATAGTAATTAGTAAGTTTGGTAGAAACAAAATCGAGTTTCTCTAGCTGTAGACTCTCACTGAGTGGTCTTAGCCATTCCTGCGGTTCTGAATACCCTGTGTGAGGTAACCTCCACTAAGATATGCTGTAATACAAATCCCAGTTCTTGTGGCTTAACGTGGAATCTTTGTTTCTTGGTTACATTATGTGTCCTGATTATGCATTTGGCAACCAGAGTTGAGTGGTAGCAGCTCTGTACTAACTGGCCTTATTCTTTGTTTCTGAATCCAAGTTAAAAGAAAGGCCTTTTCCTAGCACATGTTCCTGTGTCAGAGAGAAAAAGTAATGGCCATTCCACGCAGTGTTTCTTAATGCTTTTGCTTAGGCAGGGTCTTTGTCACAGATGGCGAACCTTTTAGAGCTTTTGGTGATAACAAATAGCCCACTGTGGCACACGTACCCTGTGTTCACTACCACCGGCCCATGTCATGGCAGCTTACCCTGCCTTGGCCAGAGCAGGTCGTGTGGTCCTCCCCACCGTCCAGGACGTATTCTTCCTACTGGGAGGCTCTGGAAACCATACAGCAGTGCTCAAGACTTTCCGTGCTTTCCTGAAGGGGTTTTGCGCCATGTTTTGACTGTTCTGGGTGGTTAAAATGGTGCCCATGTATAGACTTCTCCCACATAGATATAACATTCTTCTTTCTTAAATCAAATAGGATTTCCTGCAAGGAGTTTGTCTTACCCCTGACTGTGAAGGTATCATTTCTAAGATTATCATCTTTAGCCGCGGTGGTCATGTTAAATGTGAAGTAAGTATCTAATAAAGGGAAACTTTATTATATTGATAACCAAAGTATTTATGCCTTCCAAACATGATTTAAGTTTGTGGAAGTTGTGTGATTTGGATCTTGTCTTTTTCAGGAAAAGGTGAATTACTTCATTTAAGAAAATATAGGAAGTATTAGGATGTGTATTGCCACATTCTTTTATTCCCAAATAGAAAAAGGAAACTTTGGATTTTGTTTTGTTTTGTTTACATTCTAGTTTTACTGTTTTTACTCATTTTGATCACTTTGTTGTCTTAATCCTCCACGAGCTTTAAGGACCTGGTGGGAGGAGAGGGGAATCCTGAGGGGGGAGAGTCTCCAAGTGAGGCAGAAGAGGGTCCTTGTAATGATGTTTTTAGTTTATCGGGTCTTCTGCTTACTCTTAATTTTTAAAAACTTCTTCCTAAAGTGTGTCTACTCTCTTGTTGCTCTTTTCAGTAAATTATTTTGCTAAAACTTTCTGGGCTTTTGTCTGGGTCAGATCGTCACTGTTCTTTACCAAATTGAGCATTGACCATGTGTGCTTCTGAAATATTTGTTACTTGTGGTTTTGTGCTTTATGTCATGGGAGTATGAGACAAATTTTGGATGTCTTTGTTTTATTTAAAGTTTGAACACAAGGTCATTAAAGAAAAGGTTCCTCCAAGACCTATTCTGAAACAGAAATGTTCTAGGTAAGATTTTTAACAATCAATCAGTGGTTTTATGATGTCTCTTAGGAAATAATTCTGTTGAATGCAGATTTCTAAATTATGCTGTTCTTAAAATTGGCTGTGCACATATACATCCAAATAAGTATTTTAAAAATTATTTTTATGGATATTTAAAACTTTACAGTACTAGCCTATTATGGTTAAATACTAAAAATTCTAATCAGTCATTATTTCATGATTTAATTTATAAATAAAATCATGGCATTTCATGTTACAAAATCACATTGGATTAACAGATTTGGCATAAAAATTACATATTTAGCTCTCAATTGTTTAAACTTTAATTCCAAAAGCATTTTTCCTTTTTATCTCCGTTTAGCAAACACTTTGAACCAATGGCTACTTCTTACCTTGAAATCCTCAATGTACTGTCTAAATTAGTCACCTCTCTGTATCTTTTTGTTCGGATCAAATAATTCCAATCCTTTTTTCTTTTCTTTTTGGTCCTGCTTCTTGTTTTTCATTCTAAAAAGTGATTTTTTTCATTATTTGTGACCAAAAAAAAAAGCAAAAGAAAAGATGAACAGAATTATTTGTTGAAAAGAATTCATTGTAACCAAATTAACCAAATTTCCATCTTGTGGGTCACTATAGGGATATGAAAAGTAATATTCTCTTGTGGTATCTTTCTTTGAGAGTTTGCATATTCTATCTTGCTGAGTAATTTGTACTGTTCCTATTTACCTTATGCAGTAATTTATATACACACAAATAATATCTATATGATCTATACATTGCATTCTTAATTAGAAGTCACTTACCCATTGAGGTTATTGTGTTTATTAAACAAGTATTTCCTTATTTTGACTGAATTGATGGTATACATCAATAGATGTTTACCGTTGAATAGAAAATATAGGCCAGATTCTAACTAAAAAATAATCTGTCAAAAAAAAAAAAGTAATTTGTCTTAACTTACTGGTTGGAGAATGGTTTTTATAACTGGCAAAAAAAAAATTCATTTGAGCTTATAACAAAATAAATTACCACTAATTGTAAAATGTTTATCAGCCTAGAGAAGCTAAAACTGAAAGAAGACAAAAAAATGAAGAGAAAGATCCAAAAACAAGAAGCAAAAAAATTAGCACAAGAAAAAAGGGAAGAGGACTTAAGAGAAAGTAATCCCCCAAAAAATGAACAGCAGAAAGGTATGCAAAAGTCCGCGACATGATGATATGTACTTGCTTTAAGGAACAAATATGAACATTCATATTATAAGGCCTCATATTAATCATTATTGAATTAAAATACAGATTTGAGTTTGTTTGGGTTTTTTGGTTTTTTGAGACAGGGTCTCACTGTGTAGTTCAGATAGGCCTTGAACTCATAAGTACCCCAGGCCAGCCTCAAACTCAGTGGCAGTCCTCCTGCCTCTGCCTTCCAAGTGCTAGAATTACTGGCATGTGCCACCATACCTGGCCTTTGAGTTTGTTTTTCAATACTGTCACTAAAATACAGATTTCACTTAGCATCTTCATACCATCTTCTATTACTCCGAGACATCGAGTGGGTTGGTCTGAAAAGCTCTTTTTTTTTTTTTTTTTTTTTGAGACAGGGTCTCACTATGTAGTTGAGACTGACCTGGAACTCACTATGTCACCCAGGCTGGTCTCAAACTCACAGCAATCCTCCTGCTTCAGCCTCCAGAGTGCTGGGATTACAGGCGTGTGCCACCATGCCCAGTTTGAAAACATCTCTATGTGGTACCCTGGGATTCACACCCTGCCCTGCACAAACTCCAGACAGACTTTGTCCTCTGCTCAGAAGTGTGGTGGGTGTAAGATTTGACCCATGGGGTGTAGATTTGATAGTGAATTGTGAGTTCTGCTCTGCAGCTTTAAGTATCAGAAGAAAGTTGAACTTGGTGGGCGTGGTGGTATATGCCTGTAGTCCTGGCACTGAGGAGGCTGAGGCAGGAGGAACACCACAAGTTTGAGGCCATTGTGGGCTACACCATGAATTCAAGGCCATTTTGAACTACAAAGCAAGACCCTATCTCAAAAATCCCAAAAAAAAAAAAAAAAAAAAAAACAAGAAAAATGTTGAACTATAAATTGACTACTAATTACCTGAAATAATGCTGAGTCCAAACAGCTCAGAAAAGGTCCCGTAGAGATAACCTAATTCAGCCTTTTATTTCCTGTTCAATATGAGGCAGTCTCCTGGATGATCTTACTATTCCTGTGTACGTTGTACACATTGGCTAGTGTGTTTGTTTTCAGTTTAGAGTTGAGGTTTTCTCCATTTTCTACTGTCATGTCTGTATTTACAAAATGAAATATTTTCCACGTTCTCTCTGCTTTTCATAGCATTCCAATAATGTTCCACAAGTCAATCAAAATGATCTTTCCTACTGAACTTTTTTCAGTGAATGTATTTTAATTTTGCATGCTTAAATGCTAAACATTTATTGGATATAGTTTAGTTGGGCTAGAATTGTTGAAAGAAACTTTATTTTAGAGGAAATACATTTTAGATGCTATTACATGAGTGGAGTAGAATGAAGGTGAAGCTCCTCACTTTATGTTGGGCTTAATATGAACTTTCATGCTTTTTCAGAGATATTGTTAAATATTTATATTTCTAATTGAAAGTATCTTGAATTGTCTGTATAAAAAGAAAGAACCCATGAGTTATTTTTGATTATGTGATATTACATTGTATCTGTTTGTATCGTTACAAATGAGTCCTGTTCATCAGTTTGACCTTTCTTATTTGTCCCTAGAAACAGTAAAGAATGCTCAGAGTTGCCCGTTCCTTGATGACAGAATTCTGCAGTGCATAAAGCAGTATTCCGACAAAATTAAATCTGGTGTACTGGACACTTCCAAGCTTCTGAAAGAATTGATTTCTTGGAAGGTTTTGACCACAGAAGACTACGCAATGCTTTTCTCTAACAAAAATTTTCTCACTGAAGCAGTAGACTATGTCATTGGTTACTTGGTTCAAGAAAGTAACAGAGTGAAAACAAGAATATTTCTGCATGTTTTGTGTGAGCTTCAAGAAGTGGAGCCCAAAGTAGCCAGCTGGCTCCAGAAACTTAACAGCTTTGGTACGTCCCTTGCATTTTAGAGTAGTGTGGTGTGGTAAGGATACTTGCTGGCCTCTGAGTCCTCTTCAGTTTCCTGTCTGTTTATTGTTATACTGGCAGTTGACTCCAGGGCCTTCACACTGAGCAACAGGTTGGTTCCCTCCCATCCCTTAAATTTTAAATTGCTCAGTTGCCCAGACTGGGCTCAAACTTAGGATCCTCCTGCCTCAGCTCCCAGACGTCTGGATTACAGGTGTGTGGCACCTTGTCCGACTTCCTTTATGACTTCAGAGTACAATTTTGTATGGTTAAAAATAGTATCCTCCCATAATTTTAGGTTATTTAATAGATAGCTTACAATGTGTGGTTTCAAAAGATGTAAACAAAAGAAAGATTAGTCAGGAAAATCCAGATTTGTCTTGAGCTAAATGATTTGTCGGTGTGTCAGCTCTGAATACTGGACCTCCATGTGTGAGTGGCTCACTCTGCAGTCTGCTTTTCATGGGGCACCTGCTCTATGCAGAGCAGCAGTTGTGTTGAGAAACAAAAATGTTTTGAAATTCAGGTTCTATGAAGAAAATTTTAGAAAGACTTTAATTAATGGGATGAATTGCTTAGGGTCACCAGGCAAATCTGAGTCTGAAGATCAGAGAACCACCTCCTGGGGCGGAACTAGGCCAGTGACTCCTGGGACTGCAGCTGCGTTCTGAGTCCTGAGTCCCAGTGTGGCCAAAGAAGGGGCTTGAGGAGGACACGCTGGGCCGTGCAGCTAGCTCTTCGCTCAGGCCTCACAGTGACTGCCGCAGGGACCCACAGACACAGTGGCTGGCTGTCCCTAGGTGGGGTGCTTCGGGTCCCAACCAGATCACTGTTCTTTGTGGTGACTGGGATAACAGCTGGCCCCTGCAGTACCTCATTGATTCAGATGTCAACTTTTCGTGGAAAACCAACAAGGGCCACAGAAGCAGGATCATGCTGGGCCTGGTGGTGATGCACGCCTGCAATCCCAGCACTCGGGAGGCTGAGCTAGGAGGATCGCTGTGAGTTCAGGCCAGCCTGGGCCGTATAGGGAGTTCAAAGCCAGTCTGAACTCATAGCAACACCTTGTCTCAAAAATAAAAAAGGAAGCAAGATTAGCTGTTCTCAGCAACATTCCTGAAAGTGGAACCTGCCTGGCTCCTGCTGCCAGTTGCCCCACCTGCTGAGGTTTTAGAGAGGAGCAGCTGTTTGAAATTCTGGGTTTCAAAGAGACTGGTTAGTGTCTGTTGGTAGAGACAAAGTCAGATGACAAGTGACTTGGCACAGTCAGCCGAGATACGGCCTTTTGAGCCTGAGTCTCGGTTGGTTTCTAATCCCAAAAATTAGTTGTTATATGATGATTGTCCCTAGTGTCTACCACATGAGCACATTATACACTCTTTCCAGCTTCGGGTTGTTTAGTGGACAGACTCATAACTACAGAAACAGCCTTTTCAGGTTATGCTGTGTGGGTCGCAGTGCCAGCTGCTCTTCACCCAAGTCAGTCTGCTGTTTGAGCCTTGCAGCTCACCAGCAGGAGGATGTGACAGTGTCACGTGATGCAGTGAGCATGTTCAAGGAGGGGCTGTGACCCACATGCCTCCCTGCTGTCCCTGTGGAGCACCATTGTGCTCCACCTGATGGGACAGTCATGCATAGGCCACTAGTTCAGACAGGCTTATTCCATGTTTATTCTGAAGAGTAAAGGTATTGTTTTACTAAGTGGGCACACTAAAATTACTGTAGCCCTGATGTAAAACTCACATGTATTTATTAAAAGTAAAGTGAGCAGTTTCCAATTCCTGAGGTTCTACTTTCTTCTCACAAAACATTTGTACAGTAGAGTTGCATCATCATATGTATATATACATAAATATATTTGTGTGTGTGTGTGCGGTACTGGGAATCGAACTCGGGTCCTTGCGCTTATGAGGCAGGCCACCGAACCGCTGAGCTAAATCTCCAGCCCCATCATATGTATATTTAACCAAGAGTGGCCAGTGTGTATGTTCAGCAAAAGTCAGAAGGAGAAAGAAATAGCAAAGCAAAACTGAGGCTATTGGCATTTCTGTGGTGATGTACTAGGGTGCACACTCTAGTTAGACTGGAGAGAGTTGTGAACATACTTCTCCCTTGTGGTCCTGTAAACCTTGAATTGTGTGAGTATTTTGTGTGGTGACTGATTCTGGTGTTTTAAGGGTGCTTGTTTCTCCTGCAGCATGATCTCTACTGGCTGTCCTGTCTGAAAAAGCAGCAGTCCAGGGTAATTTTGACTGGACAGTTTCTGCTTCATATGTGGATTTAAGAACCTGGGGCCCGTGCAAGAGGTGACCATGAGTCACCAGGCAGAAGTGAACGTATTTTTTTTTTTGCTTTTTGGGGGCTGTGTTAAGAAGGAGTAAGCCTTTACCAACTCTTTTCAGCAGGAATGTGTAAGCTTGCAGCCACCCTGTTTTTTGATTCCGAGAATGGGGAATAAAAGCCAGGGTGGTGACCACCTCAGTTTTTGTAGAGGAGGGTGTGGAACCATAATAGTTTGGGGAATAAGCAGTAGTTTAGTTCTTGGACGTGTAGAGAGGAAAGTTTGCCCATTTTTAAAAAATACATTTGGGGAGATTTTTACATATTGTTGATGTTTTGTTGCTACGAAATATATAGAAAATATTAGAAAATTTTGCTAGTTATTATTTAGAATTAAAGTCATTATGAATTAGTGAAACATAGTGTTATATTTTTTTAAGGAATTTAATGTCATATTCTCATCTCCTAAGTATTATGAAATAGATAACTATAAGGATAGAAGCCTTTGGCCTACCTTTCTCAACTAATAAATAAAAATTTTTGTGACTTGCATATACTGTTAACTGGTATTTCTAAATGCCTAATAGCCCAAATAAGTCTGCTCTCTAGTATTTGTATGTTTTCACTGAAAATGTGAGCAAACGGGAATGAAACCACTTGTGGAGAAGTGGAACTTCACATGATTTTATAGTAACTAATTTTTCCCTTCTTGCAATTCAATTTTTGTTTTTATTACAGGCTTGGACGCCACAGGAACTTTTTTTGCTCGATACGGATCATTTCTTAAGGACCTTGACTTTACCATCATGACTTTCCTCTGGAATGAGAAGTACGGTAATAAACTGGACTCCATAGAAGGAAAGCCACTCGAGTATTTCTGTGAGCCCACGTCACTGAAGGAAGCGCGCTGCTTGATATGGCTGCTGGAAGATCACAGAGAGAAGTTCCCGGCCCTGCACAGCGCTCTGGACGAGTTCTTTGATATCATGGGTATGTGCACCAGGTTGAGACTTAACATTATATCTCATTTTAGGGCAAAAAAAAAAATCTGTGAAGGTTTTTAACATGCCGGCTTATGTAAAGGCTTAATAAAGACGGTTATGAAAATGATTACAGGACAGCCAGTGTATTTGAGGAAGATACTGATGACTGTGGTGACTGTGTGGTGAGGGAGATGATAGCAGGGCTGGGGGTGACAAAGGAAAGACTCAGCTCTGTCTCTCTGAGATACCAGCTACGAAGCAGTAGAGTCCGAGGTAGGCTGTACGTAGGGAGCGGAATTAGGCAGCAGGCGTCGAGGCTTGTGGAGGGAGCTGGAAGGCAGGTGGGGAGCCTGTGTGGGTGGTGGCGTGGGGTCTGGGTTGCTGGAGTAGGCCATGATGGCTAAGGCCTTAGTTTCAAACCTTAGTTTCCTTATCCTTAAAACGAAATGATCTGGAGTCAGAGATCCATTTGATCCCATTTTACTTTAAGATCCTGATGTTCTTAGGTTCTGATTTTATTTTCTTACCCTTCATTATATGTGTACATTCTCCAAGAATCTCTTTCCCCCTCCCTCAGTCTCAGAAGTCTACTTCATCTATTAGTGGGGTTACATTTTATGCTGTTTGTTTTAAAAGATGCATGAATGGGCCTGGCTTTGTGTAGCATTACAGAATCCACATGCATTTTAAGGAACTGAAAAGCTTGGCTTCATTGTGATTCTTAGGAAAGAGCACACGCATAAGCAAATGACTTAGCTTTTTGAGGTACTGCTTCCTGACTGGAGATGGCGCGCTGCTTGATAGCCTGAATTTACGATTTATTGCTGGTGGTAACACAGTGCTGTCCTAGAACTGAGCTTACAGAGCCCAATGCATGCTTGGATCCACAAGACAACTAAAAGGACACAATTTCCTCTCAGTGTGCACTTTTCCTGGTTCTTCTGTTCTGTACCTAAAATACTCAGTATTCCCCTGTTTGGCTCTGACACAAGTTTAATTTAAAAATCAAGAGCAAAATGACTACATGGGAGGCCAACTGCACAGAAGCACACAGTGCAGACAGATGCTACTATGCACACAAGTACGACTCTTTCCTTGTTTTTTTCATGGGGTCAGAAACCACCAAGAAAATTATGAGCTCTCTTAATAGATGTTCAAGTTTAATGGCTCTAGCTCCCAACTTTGCACCAGATATTTTCAATTTTATCTCTTTTCATTTAAAATAAGGAGTATATTTTGGAAACTGAGGTAGGTGGATCATGTGATCTACTGATTGTGTATATCGAAGTACTCAATAACTTCACCAGCGCTGTAAATGGGAGTCCTGGCTTCTCTCCTGAGCTCTGGTTGCATAATCTCCCAGAGGATTTCTATAGACAGCCAGGGCCTTACCTCTCTGTCCCACTTGGTTGGGTCAGGACCTGAGTTATCATCCATGACTGGACCATTGCAGTAGGCTCCAAACTGGCCTCCAAGCCTCTTCTCTCCCTCCTGTACCTCCAGTAGTGACTTCTGTAACCTCTGTCTGACCCTGTAACTGTTCTGTTTGAGAAGTTTGTTTTGACTGCAGGTTAGGTCAGTCCTGCTTTGTCCTGTCATTGCTCGGGCAGTTCTCCCAGTGCTCTCCCTGACCCTTCCTGACCTCTGCACTGCAGACTTTATTACCCTACCATCTTCCTTGCCATTTTATTTTACTGTGGTTCCTGTAACACTGGGTTTCCACTGTTTTCTTTTTGGCAGTAGAACACAGGTTCATGGACTATCTTACGCATCTCTGTGTTCCCACATCTCTGCATAGATGGCACCCAGAAGGCACTGAGATTGTGCTTCGTTGTGTGCTTCTGGGTAGTTGGTTTCCTATTTAGTCATTTTGCCCTTAATTTTTTAAACTACATTTGTATCAGATTCAAATGAGTAGAACATAGTCTGTGCTCATAGCTGCAGGGGTGGCTTTAAGGCTTTAGTATACTGTATGGAAATGTACAGTATTTAGTTTCTTCACAGAATATTCTTTCTTCCTACAGATAGCCGCTGTACTGTATTAAGGAAACAAGACAATGAAGTGCCGGTAAGCTACCTGACTGCTCGAAATCCTGTGTTCTACCTTTCGTTAGCTAAAGGAGGGGCCGGGGCAGTGTTCATTTACACCACTTGTGGTACCAGAGCCAAATGGGGAGCACTTCTAGGTGATATTGTACTGTTGCAGTAGAAGTCCCCAGAGTCTTCCTCCTGGAATCAGAGTACCAAATTAGACAGTTCCCTAAAAGTTTCACTAATCATAAATGTTGATGTTAGAAAGAGCAAAGGAAGAGTTTCCCAGTCATCTCTTAGAACAAAAATGGAAATTATCTGTAATGTTTAAAATGGTAATATTTTACTCTAGAAGGAGAACAAAGAGTCTCTGTTTCCAGTAGCTCCAGAGATGACTTCTCTAGTAGGCTGTGGCTGCCTTTGCTTCTGGCAGGTCAGAAGTTCTCCAGTCGAGGAACATGATGGCACTGTGAGAACAGCATTATGGCAGCTTCCACAGAGGAAGACACTGCTCCCTAGTGTCGGGGTTAGTCATTCATCGCGGAGACGCTTCTGCTCGCACAGATGTTGCCCGGCTCAGGGTGGAGACAGCTGCACACATCTAGGTGGCAGAACACAGCTTCCTATGCTCTCTGCCCTGTGCCGGCCAGATGCAGAAGGTCGAGTTGGCTGAGCACGAGGAATAGCATTACAACACTGCTGCGGTGCACAGCCAGATTTCCTCAGAAGTCTGGTTAATTACCTGGAATGAGATCAAAACGTTGGGGCAGTTTTAGCTGTGTCACGAGACATTGATAACCTTATTCTTTTCTTAATGTAGGTCATGGCGCTTGGGGCTGATACACTATGTGATACTCCCTTTGTTAAACATTTTATGTACTTTTATCTTACCACTTTTTATAACTCACCTGTGGAAATCAATACTGCTTATTTTGATCTTCATAATGATGTTATTTAGGTGCTTATTGATTTTTTTTTCTCTTCGTTTTTTAGATGATTTCTACCAAGGCGAAGAACAAAGGCAAGAAAAAGAGGCAAAAAGATACAAAGGTATGAAATATTTTCTGTATTGATTTTAACCTTATAATATTTTATGTATATATTTTATATACATATGTGAGTAGGTGAGAAATAAACAATTATTCTTGGAATATTTTGAAACATTTAGTAGAGAAAGACTTCTAGTCTTTAAAGGTATTTTGACAGTAATACATTTCAAGGAAATTTAAGTTCAAATTACATATAATTAACTCTAAACAAACAATTGTCATATGTGTTCTCCAGATATGTCTAAGTGAAGACCTGGCCAATAATTTGTAGGGCTTTACATGGGAGGCTGTAGAGCAGGGTATCCAGGGAGGCTTGTAGATCTCGGTGGCCTGGGTTCATCTCTTGCTTCTACTTGACCTGGAGCGAATTGGCTTCCCTGATTCCTGTCTGAGTATCGAGAATAATGACGATACCGCTGTTAACAGCTGATGACATTATTATACTTACGAGGTAGTCATTGCTCCATGATTGTTACTCCTCAACTGAGTCTTATAAGGAGATCAGAAAGCAGAATGTCATCTAAAATAGTCACAAGAAAAATTATGAATTCCCATCATCATAGCAACCTCGGGACTGGCAGGATCCTTTCCTAATGCTCCACTCAACCCCACCAGAGCAGCAGGGCGTAATTTTAAGACTCATGGTTGGTTCTCTGAGCTCTAGTGTCTGTCCTGGGCCAAAAGAGATGAAGCGAGAGAGGGGCCAGGGTTGGGGTGGGAGCTGTTTGGACATCTGCACAGCTTTGCTTTGCGTCTCTGACTATGTCTTCAGGTAAATGGAAGTTAAACTGAGTGACGTGTAAACTTTTGGAGCACTGGAAACTACCCTAAATGTTAATTGGAGCTTGTATCTCTGGATGTTTAACTTGCATTATTCTGTATTCCTGTTTACAAGAAAATTTGGATAGGTTTTAAATGTTGGAAGTTGACACGGTGTCTGTCATCAGTTTTAGTTTTAGTAATTTTCTTTCATAACATTTTAAGGTAAAGATTCAGTGTCCTTTTTTTTGTTTGTTTAAACTAGCTGATGTTAATTGGGTCCGTAACAACTTCACTAACACCAAGTAATGAGACTTCTACTTCAAGTCAAGACTCTAAGTAAGTATAATTTTAAATTTTTGCTTCATTGTAACTGAGAAGTTTTTGCTTAATAAGTCATGTTACTTTAATATACTATAAAATTATTTCCCTAACTTCCCTTTCTAAAGATTTGCATTCATTATGATAACTTGATGTGATCCATGTTGATTGAGTTAGTAGCATATCGTTAAGAACTCACTTCTGTACCAGGCACTGTTCTCAGGGCTTCCCAGGGGTGACTCACTTGACTAACTAGGAGATAGTGTGTCCTGTTATGTCTACAGTGTAGATAAGGAAGCAGGCACAGTGTATGTGAGTACTTACCAAGACCAAAAACTTGTAAATAGATGGCCAGGATTTAAACCATACATCCTGTGTTTTAAGCCCATACTCAAATTACTACAGCTTTTTTTTTTTTGAACTGGGGATCAAACTCAGGACTTTGCACTTGCAAGGCAGGCACGGTTCCACTGAGCTAAACCCCCACCCTCAACTACATCTTTTTAATTTTTTATCTTAAAAAAAATTTTTTTTTATTTTTAATTTTCCTTTTTATTAGTATGTTTGCAATACATAATAATTACATTCATTTTGGGGGAATCAGTACATGTATATATCACACCTTGATCGTTTTTACTTTCCTTCCCCACCACCCTTCCTGCTCTCCCCTTCCTCGGTTTCCCTTTCCATTTCCAAAATGTGACCTCTCTGTTTCCTATCATCTCTCCTTTAGTTTACTCTTTTTTTTTTTGGTACTGGGGATCGAACTCTGGTCCTTGTGCTTGCAAAGCAGGCAGTGGAACCACTGAGCTAAATCCCCATCCCCTATTTTACTCTTTAAATTATTTATGTATTTATGTTTTAAGTTTCTCATAAAGAGAAGCCATAGGATATTTAACCTTCTGTGTCTGATTTATTTCACTTAGCATTATCGTCTCAAGATCCATTCATTTTCCTACAAATGACTCAAAATCATCCTTCTTTATGGCTAAGTAGTATTCCATTGTGTGTGTGTGTGTGTGTGTGTGTGTGTGTGTGTGTGTGTAGGGTTTTTTTTCTTTGTTCATCTGTAGACTGCTTCCATAATTTAGCTATTGTAGATTATGCTGCTGTAAACATGACTATGCTTATGTCACCATAATATGATGACTCCAACTCTTTGGGAAGATACTCA
Source organism: Fukomys damarensis (assembly GCF_012274545.1). NCBI lineage: Eukaryota > Metazoa > Chordata > Mammalia > Rodentia > Bathyergidae > Fukomys > Fukomys damarensis. The sequence continues at coordinate 6,561,842 of NW_022900936.1, read as the reverse complement.
GAGAGATAAAGCTGGGTCAAATGGAATTTCTATTTTTAGTTTTTTTTTTTTTGAGGAATCTCTATAGTGGGTGAGAAATGCAGATGAAAACAACACTGAGATTCCATCTTACTCTAGGAAGAATGGCTATCATCAGGGGCTCAAAAACCAGCAAGCCAGTGAGGTTGTGTGGGGAAAGGAACCCTTCAGTATCATTGGTGGGAATGTAAACTAGTACTCCATCTTTGTTAGGGTCTTAATCTAATACTTTTTTGAAACTCTTTTTATTATTACCTTTTATCTATTTTAATCTCACTTGAGCTTATTAATAGCTTTTTTTTTTTTTGGTACTGGGGATCAAACTTGGGACTTTGTGCTTGCAAGGCAGGCACCAGACCACTGAGCTAAATCCCTAAACCTTTTCATTTGTCTCTTAACCCTTTACTAAATTACAATTCATGCAACATTAATTTTTTTTAAATCTGGATTTTAAAGAAAGTGGGCTCTTGGTAGCAAGACTAAATAGTTAAGTGCTCTCTAGGAATATCAGCTGTGACTATTTCCTGACTGTAACTATGGAAAGATACCTTTTCTGCATTAAGTTTCCTGGTAGTACTTTTTTATAACTTGAAATCAAGTAATATGTTTCCATCATTTTGTTTATTTATATGTAAGCATTTTTCTGGCCTACCCAGAAGCTTATTATTCAAAAATTGTTTCTTAAATTAGCAGACGCAATGGAGACCCCACTGGCCCGTTTGCAGTGCCGGAACACCTTCGGCAGGAAATAGAAGAATTCGAAGCTCTCTACGAGCAGCAGCAGCAGTCTAAAGAGTACGTTGCTTGCAGTAAGAAGCTATGGGCTGCTAGCCCAAAACACAAAAGTGCTGCTCTGTATGAGTAAGTTGGTTGACATTCCTGCAACTGTTTATACTGAGGCCGTCAGTCCTTTAATTTATGTCTCTTACATTCATTAAAGGACTCATTTATTGGCCTACCACTCTGGGAGAAAAATATTTTTAAAACACTTCTTTCTACTAACCAAAATTAATTGAAGATTTTTAATTATTAAATTTAGAGACTAAATGGTTATCATTTCATCAGCTCGAGCTGCTAATATAGATACTTTCTGCTTCTAAAACTCTCCTGCTCTGTCCTGAGAACTGATGAACAAAACTTTCAAACGTGATCTTTTTATATTCATTTGTCAAAGAATAATACCATTATTGAATCACATTTTCCTTGTGCTCATGCCTGCACAAGGCCCTGAGGTCAATCTGCAGCCCTCAAGGGAAGAAAAAAGAAATTGAGGTATCTGCTCTCCAACATAAAATTAATTTAAATCTGACCAGTTGCAGTGATGTGCCTTGTTATCTCTTCAGCACTTGGGAGGAGTTTTAATTCCCACATGGGTAATTTAGTGAAAGCCTGCCTCAAAAGAAACAATAAAACGAGTAGGTTTGCTGCTCAGTAGAGCACTCTGGGGTTTAATGCACCCTAACCCCAAAAAGGAAAGGAAACAAAAAAAATCTATTCTGAAAATCCTTTATCATCCTCAGGAGGGTTGCTTCTTTTTTTTTTTTTTGTGCTTCTTCTGTTTTTCCTAAATTCCGTCATTCTTATTTAGTCTATGTAGTTGCCATAGGACCTTGTTATAGACTTTTTCTTAGAATGCAGTGTGTATAAATCTTATTTCCAAAGAACTTCTGGATGACGGCTACTTACTAGACTGTACTTCTTTTTTCTTTTCTTTTTTTTTTTTTTTTTTTTTTTTTTTTTTTTTTTGGTACCGGAAATTGAACTTGGGTCCTTGCGCTTGCAAGGAAGGCCACCAAACTGCTGAGCTAAATCCCTGGCCCTAGACTGTACTTCTGGACATAGGCTAGAATTTGCTTCTAGCATCCAAAACCAAAGCTACAGTACATAGTTTTCAGTAGCTTTTCTCTTAGAGAACTTATTGCCATTATAAGTGTGAAGGCTAGGTGTGATGGCTCACGCCTGTAGTCCTAGCACTCAGAGGCTGAGGCAGGAGGACTGCCATGAGTTTGAGGCCAGCCTGGGCTACATAGTGAGTTCAAGGCCGGCCTAAGCTACATAGCCAGACCCTGTCTCAAAAAAG
>NW_022900936.1:6551248-6559337 GCF_012274545.1 Fukomys damarensis | reverse complement strand
AAAAGAAATAATACACACACACACATACATATACATACATATATATATATATATATATCTTATATAACTTACAATAGTAGAAAACCAAGAAGTTACAGGAAGTTACATCTCAAAACAATTTTTTATTTTGTTTTGTGGTACTAGAGATTGAACATAAGGCCCTGACACTATGTCCTCAGCACTTTTTAAAAAGTTTTGGCTGAGCATGCTGCTACATACCTGTAATCCTACCACTCAGATAGCTAAAGCAGAAGGATCAATCACCATAGTTCAAAGCCAGCCGGGACTACATAGTGAATGCAAGGCCAGCTTGAACTACAGTGACATCTGTTTTGTTTTAGTTTGTGTTTTAAGCCTTTTTGAGGCAGGACGATTGCTGCCTTTTGAGACAGCATTTTGCTACTGGACTCAAAATTGCAATTCTTCTGCCTCAGCTCCCCAGAGTGCTGGGATAGCAGGTGTACTCCACCATGCCCAGAAAAATATTTCTTTGAATTTCATATGACAGCTTAAAAATGGTGATTTGGCGGGTGGGTACTAGGGATCGAACTCATGACCTTGCACTTGCAAGGAAGGCAGCAGAACCACTGAGCTAAATCCCCGGCCCTGGTGATGTGTTTTATTTGTCCATGTGTAAGAAGCCTGAGACTGAACTTTCCAATGTGAAGAGATGGAATAGAACAACACTGGACAGGGCTGGGGATTTAGCTCAGTGGTTCTTCCACCTGCCTCACGAGCACAAGGTCCTGAGTTCAATCCCTGGTACCAAAAACAAACAGTGGACAGGCTATCAGGATCACAGGGGTAACTCATGCGACAGATTAACTCTCTCTGGACTGTAGCTTTTCACTTTGAAAAAGCGGGTGTGCCTGATTTCTTTTCAGTGACCCCTTCCAGTTCTAACATTTTATGATATAGAGAGCTGAAGCACATTATTTTGCATTGAATTTTTCTTTACACCACTTCGCTATTAGCTGAGATCAGTTAACCACGTCACGTTAGGTACATGGCTGGATCCACGCAGCCCGAAGCATTGCAGGAGAGCTCAGCTGATGTAGGCTCACTGGATTGCAGATAAGACCAACCTTCCAAAGTAAGGACCATGAGCATGCACAAAAACCGTGGTTGCCAAGGAACATGCCAAGTATCACCATGCGGGAGTGCCTTTCGAGATGCCCTTCCCACCCTCTGGTGACAGTCACAGCACTGTGTGTCCTCACCAAACTGACGATTATTTCCACGCACAGAAACACTCCCACTTTACACGACCACTGTTAGTGCCTTTGGTGTCGTTAGCTGCATTGTGTTTTGCTCCTGTTACCTCCAGTGAGCCTATTCCTTTGCTATAGATTAAGTGTAGGGTACTGACCTTTTAGAGTCCAGTACTTTGAAGGGGCTGGATCATGAAAGAGAAGGTAAATTTCCAAACATGGCAGCAAACGAATTGTTGCTTGGCGCCTCAGTTGTGTCTTGCTTCTTCTGGTGGAGGCTTAGCTTCTTTCCCGTCTGCTAACCAACTGCACCAGCACCAGTGTGCACTGCGGTGACACTGTAAACCCTGAACACTGGATGATGAAGAAATCACATGTATGCTATTTTGCATCCAGTGTACACTTTTCTGGGGCTACTTTTAAGCCTAGAAAAGTCTAAACAATACAGCTAAAATTCATTTTCTGTTGTACTTCAAATGGTAACTATAAAATTTTTCTCACTTGTCATGGTAGCACACGTCTGTAATCCTAGCACCCAGGAGGTTGAGGCAGGAGGATCGCAGCCATTTCAAGGCCAGCCTGAACTGCACATTGAGATTCTCTCGCTCTCAAAAAATAAAAAAAAAATTTTTTTTTCTTCGCAATATAGTTATAGTAACACTTGTTTTTAGACTAGAGTCTTTGTTGAGTTAAATTTTATTCTCAGTGGGGGCTGGGGATTTAGCTTAGTGGTTTCACCACCTGCCTCGTAAGCGCAAGGTATCCCAAGTTTGATCCCTGGTACCAAAAAAATTTTTTTTTATTCTCAGTGTATGACAAGTTCATTGCTACTTAGCAGTAGAAATAGTGGAAGCTGTCTTTCTTTAAATAAAAATTTTTTCTGATTATAAAACTAAGCCAAATAGAAATTTTTAAAAATAAAATATTAAAAAGAAAGATTAAAAATTATCAATAATTCTACCACCTAGATATAACCACAGTTAACTTTTGATGTGTTTTCTTTCAGATTTAAAATGCAAAACATTTTATAAAAATTTACAAGCTGTGATTTTATGACCTATTTGGTCTTGTCATTTGCCTTTTTTAACCTGACAGTATGTGTATCTTTTTCATATCCTTTTAAATATTCTTCGGGAACGTGACTTCCTAGTGACTTCCTGATGCGGGGTAATCGGCAGCTGCTCAGAGTGAGCCTTCGTACTGTTGGTCCTGCCTACTGATTGGTGCCGTGTCACCGCCTCACTGAGAGTGATTTCCTTTCACATAGTCTCTGTGCTTTAGTGAGCACATGTCAAATTCAGTTGTTTTAGTCCAGATCGAAAAGTTTTATTTTTCAACATTGCTCTTTAGTATTCATTATGGAGAACAAAACTGTACAGACTGACAAATGCTTTTAATTTTTCAAAAAGAGTAAATCCCATTCCCCTTCATCAGTTCCTCTGCTGTGTCTTGATAGCAGCTTAGGATCCACTGGTGTAAGGCCTCTCTGGGGACAGATGGTGGGGCCTCTGTTACCCAGACCAGTCAGCAGGGTCCTCAGCAAGGACGTTCCATAGACTACAGCGATTTCCAGGGATCAAACTCAGGACCTTGCACTTGCCAGGCGGGTGCTGTGCCACTGAGCTACATCCCTGGCTCTGCGATTTCTTTTTACCTTCCTCTCCCTCAGTCCTTTCTGCTTTGAGAGTTTCTCTGTGAGAGTGAAATTTGGTGGGAATGAATCTTAAAATCATTTTAACCGCACCTTCGGAAAGAACACATATATAGTGGAGTTTCAGCAGTAGATGCCGTACTTGGAGGAGATGAGATAAACATCATAAAATATGAAAATAGACTCGAGGTCATTTCTGAGTATTTAGAGCAGCAGAGCTGATGAGAGAAGAGGCGTTTGGTTTTCAGCAGAGTAGCAGTTGCTGTGAATAGAGGTTAATCATTTTGTCCTGTGCATTTATCTGTGGTGGCAACTGCGCAAAAGTTTTCTTCAAGAAAGTGTCATTTTTAACTTTCTTGCTAAGTAATTTGTTCTCCTTGGTGGCATTAACTTACTAAGACTTGCTGTTGGAAAGATGGTCTCCGTGGCCCAGCTAGACTGCCTCTCTGCGCCTGGTGCAAGAATGGGGAGAGAAAATGGACCCGGAAACGAGAGGAGCAGCCCAGTCCAGAACCAGAGTCAGATTAAGGGAGCGGCCCCCTTCCTGTGGAGCTGGGTCTTAGACTATATTCGTTTATTGATCTAATTGGATAGGATTGATTTCAGTTCCTCTGAACTGCTGCATGTTTATAGTCAGAAAAATTTTAATAGATAGATTCACTGTATGCAAATCGAAATAGGATTTTTAACACTTCATTTCTTCTCATTTAACATTTTCCTCTTTGACATTCTTGAGGGGGTGGAGTCCTGAATAAACTTTCTTGTTTGACTTTTGCTTTTGGCAGTACTGGGGATTGAACCTTGGGCCTTTGTGCTGAGGTTCATCCCCAGGCCTTTTTTATTTTTATTTTGAGACAGGGTCCCTGAGTTGCAGGGCTGGGCTCAAACTTGCATCTTCTTTCCTCAGCCTCCTGGAGTGCTGGGATTACAGATTCATACCACCTGGCTTATAAAATAACTTGTTGATTCTCTTTTGCTTTTTCCCCCCAAAATAGTTTTTAAGATTACTTTTCAAGAGTAAGCATTTTTGTTTATTATGTTGTTATCTTTGTTGTTGGGGAGGGCTTTAAGACCAGTAGAAGTGAATAGTATTTTCCTTTGAGAAAATAAGCATTTTTATCAAACATGTATGAGTATTTCTTTATACTAATTCAAGTAAATGTTCTTTTTCCCCAAGTCATTTCTCTCAGTATGTGGAGGAACAAGGTCCCGTGGACATGGGTAACAGAATATTCACTGAAGAATATGAATTTTTCCCAGAAGAAACCCGAAAGATAGTAGAACAAGCTGGAGGCTTAAAGTCTTTTCTCCTAGGATGTCCACGTTTTGTTGTGATTGACAACTGTATTGCACTGAGGAAGGTTACGTTACGGCTCAAGAAAAGAAGAAAGAAGAGAAACATGAAAGCAAAAGCAGAAGAAATTTCAAAAATGGAGGAGTATTTGCGAACTAAGCTGTCGCCATCGCCGAGTCCAGCTGCTGGAGCATCTCCGCCAGACGGACAGCCCGCCCCAGCATCTGATGTGGCTTCGGCACCAGCTGCCGAGGAAGCAGAGCCCAAACCCGTGCCTGCTGACCCTCCCAGTCCTCTCTGTGAAGACACGAAGCTCACGTCTAGGCCTGAGAGCTCTTCCAGGCCAGTTTCTGAAAACGAGAAGCCTGAAGGGGTCTCTTGTGATTCTCTCAAACCACTGTCTAAGGCAGTGACACCAGCTTATTGGGCTCAGTCTCATGTCGTCACGACATTCTGTACCTACCTCCCTTTCCAGGGATTTGGTGTCAGCCAGACTCCACCCGCGTACATGAACGTGCTGCCAGGCTTGCCCCGGTACACCAGCATCTACACGCCATTGGCCGGCATCTCCTCAGAATACCAGCGGCAGAGGGCAATCGTCCCCCTGGTACCATCTCTTCTAGCCAATGACAGGGCCAAGAAAAATGGTCTTTCGTATTTTAGGGATCCCAATTTGAATTCTGAGAAGGCTGCTGGTAAACCTGTTGCCTCCGAAACACAGATCTCCAAGGACTCTGTGGTAGTGTCTGGAAAGTCACAGTGGAACCCAAGTGAGTCTCACGGAAGCAAGGGGCACTTGGGAAACTCTGACGGCAAATGCGGAATCCATGCAGAAAGCATTCCACGTACACAGGAGGTTGCTATACAGGTAAGGTTTAAAGAGAAAAAAATCTTAATACTGCAGCTAAGTTTTCCTTTTAATTTTTCATTGTCAATATTCTTAATAAAATCTTTAGAAATTTTTGGTTTTACAACTTCACTGAAGTTTTGCCTGAAAATATTTTAAATATATGAACCCCTTTTTGGTGGTATGACAGGAAATTTTGCTAGAAAGAAGTAGGTCCAGTAAATAATATTTTTCCCTACCCAAGTTGTACACCAGCAGGGGGAGCCACAGCATCACCTCAGAGCGAGTAAAGGCTCAGGAGGATGTGGGAAGGCCGTGCTCACAGGGCCACTCTCCCTGTGGCTGCAGCAAGAATGGAACAGGCGGAAGGTGGAAGGGAAGAGGAAGGAGGAGACTGGCCGTTCCCCAGAGAATAAGAAAGGAGAGTCCGAGTGACCCAGCTCTGGCCTCTCCTGCCAAACCAGAGAAGGAATGAGAGTTAAAAGAGCAGGCCAGACGGAGGGATAAGAGTGACCCGTAGGGGGTTCCTTCCAAGCAGCAAGAGAACAGATTGAGTCCTTTCTAGTTGCCTTTGTAGGCTCTGAGTTCATTAAATCCTCATTGAAGTTTCTGTTTTCTAGGAAACTTTGAACATGTTTAAAAAGTAATGAACCAGTGTCATTTCAGTTATAAATAATTCTAAATGATAACTTTTCCTAATAGAAATATTTATAGAAAGCATGAAACAATCTAATTTGAAAAAATTGGGGACATATTTTAAAATGTTACTTATTTCACTAGAGCAATTGCAGTAAGTAGTAGATGTTCTGTCCCGCAGGTGTCTGGGACTGAGAAGTCACACCAAGCAGCGAATACTGAGGCGTATGGTCCTTTTGAGGTGCAGCAGGTGAGTGATAATTGTTTTGAACTGCTTGCAGATTCAGTTTGCATTGACTTACCTAGATGGAAATGACGAGTTACATTCTTTTGGAGCCAGCTAGTTCCATATAAAGTTATCAAGGGTCGGGGTTTAGCTCAAGCGGTTCTGCTGCCTGCTTCCCAACCGCAAGGTGCCATGTTCAACCCCCGGTTCCAAAAACAAAAACAGAATCTCTAATCCATATAAAGTTATCATGGATGAAACTTTACAGTATAATAAAAGCTTTTTTGTATTATTGAAATTTGAGAAGAGGCAAAGGAAAAGGTATGTTTTCCTGGCATATTTATTTCAGAGTATAATGGTTTTATTTTAATTTGTATAATCATGTTTTAATTTCTAAATAAACATTCGTGTGGATGATATAGAAAGATATTATAAAGACCCACAATGCTTTATGAATGATTGAATCAAAATCATAATGTATTTTGTTAATATAGAAGGTATTTGTATAGTTGTTGGAAAGGTATTAGAAAAATTCAAGTCTTTTTTTTTTTTTAACCAAAACTGATAGTAAAATGAGAATTGGTGAATATCTCTTGGCATGTTAGTAGCTTTCACTCTTAAGCCAAAAGCCATTATCCTGTTTCAATTGAAACATCACTGTTAATGGAGATACTGACTGACAAAATTAGATGTGAGGAAGAATAAAGGTAGAAAAGAGGCCTCATGACTTACAAATGTAATTTTGGAAAATCCCAAATGATCATCTAAAAATCCACACCAGAATAAAAGAATCCAGAAAGGTGATTGGATATAAAAGAACTACCTCTCCATATACTGTAGCAACTTGTTAGAAAGTATATTAAAAGACAGTTGCATATTTTAGAGCAACAAAATGGTAAACTACTTAAATCTTTGTAAAGAAAACTTTAAAACACTATTTAAAGATATAAAAAAGACTTAAATGAAAAGATGTTCATGTACTTGGCTAGGAAGACTTACTGTAATAAAAAGATTAATTCCCCCTAAGGCCTTTTTAAGTTTAGCACAATCTCAGTACACACGTGAACAAATTACTCAATATAACATTACCTCACAGTCTAGTGGCTTGGAAAAATAACTCACATTTATCATCTCACATTCATCTTGGTCAGGAATTCAGGAGCAGTTCCTCGGAGTGATTCTGGAGACTCCCTGAGGTTACTGTGAGTGCTGACCAGGGCCAGGTCATCTGCAGGGTCACTGGGCAGCAGGTCCTGCTCTTAAGATGGCTCCCTCACGTACCTGGCCAGGAGCCTGCACTTCTTGCCTTGTGGACCTCTACATAGTACAGTTGCTTTTGTGGCTTCTTCAGAAAGTCAGGCTCCATCGTTTGCCCTAAACTCTGTTGGCCACACAGACCAGGACCATGATAAATGTCAGGAGAGGTTTATACACAGTTGAGTACCGAGAGGCTGGGCTTTTGGGTCCTACTTTGGAGACTGGAGACTACTACTGCACAGGATTCATTTGGAACTAGACATGTTGATTCTGAACTTCCCATATGGACCCAGTTACAGCCTAAGTTCAATAGTGAACTGTCAGACCTGCCCATGGGTCATAGTAATAATAATAACTCAGGCTGTTGAACCCGGGCTGAATTCGCAATGCTGAACTCTCAAGTCTGGACAGTGGGCACACCTGCCTGTCTGATCTCCCCAGCCAGGTTCACAGCTCTCTGATAAACTCTAGAGTTCTACATACGTGATTCCTTCCTTTTTATACTTGGGAGATGCTCGAGGGTAGGTGCAGGAGACGTGGCAGATGGCCCAGATCTCTCCCGCTGGGATAGATTTGCACACCCTGGCTGCCGTGGGAGGGCAGTGCCAGCAGCTGGGGGAAGTTTCCAGCATCCCCTTCCTCGGACAAGTGTATGGTTCCAACAGGCCTGGCTGTGTGAGGATTTTTTAAAAAGCCTAAATAAGTGATATTTACTGTTTGCCAACATTTTATGTTGTAGTATGGTTCCTGGGGTTTTGTTTTTAAGCTGGTACAAGATACAGATACCTGAAAACAATTCATTGATGACACTTTGTCTTTTTGAAATAACCATCAGTTATCTGTGTGAAACATTTAAAAGTAGGGTCAAAGGGCTGGGGATTTAGCTCAGTGGTTCCCCTGCCTGCCTTGCAAGCGCAGGGACCCAAGTTCAATCCCCGGTACCAAAAAAAAAAAAAAAAAAAAAAAA
>NW_022900936.1:6537937-6551175 GCF_012274545.1 Fukomys damarensis | reverse complement strand
AAAAAAAAAAAAAAAAAAAAAAAAAAAGTAGGGTCAAAGATAACCTGTTCAGTTCATATCTAAAATGCATATAATATGTTCAACTTTTGAAACCTAATAGTTCCTGATATCAATTGTAGAGAGCAATATTCAAATGAGACTATTGATCTAATACTGAATCCTACTAAAACAAATACTCAGAACTGATATATTTGAACTTTAAATAATATGAACAGTTGTGGTTTAAAAAGAGCTGGCTCTGTTGAACCATATTCAGAGGTTTTAATTCCTACATTGTTGTGACATTTCCCTTGTAAAATTTCATCTTCCTTTTATTCTCTTTGTTTAAGAGACAGCTCATAAATAGGCATTTTAAGTGGTTTTTATAATTTACTTCTAGGGGGACATTTCACAGATGGAGAAGGAGTACTGTGTCTTACTAGAACAGTTTAAGGAAGCGTGTAAAAATTACCAGCAGATAAAACGCAAGAGCTTAGAAGAGACCAGGGACCTGGAAGAAAAGCTGAAAAGGAACCTGGAAGAAAACAAGGTAATCCTGTCTGAAACCCTCTGGCATAGTTGGGAGCATCCACGCACTTATGAACCTCACTTAGCTGGAATTGCACTGTTGATAAAAGATTCTTTCTCAAAGTAGCCTTTTTCAAGTTTCTCTAAAACGTATGCGAGCAACAGTCTTCTGCAAATTGCTTTGAGAAAAGGACTGTAAATTCGAGTTTGTTTATGTATGATTTAGTTGGCCTGTTAGCTAAAACTTTTCCTAGTGACTAAGTTCCAAGTTAAATTCTCGTCTCAGCGGAGACTGATTCCTAAAGTCAGACTAGTGGGGCTTAGCAGGCCGGGTTCTGTTCTGATAGCTGTGGTCTTGGGCGTGTTACTGAACTTCTCTCTGCTTTAGTTGCTTATCTGGAAAATTTGAGCACTACTTGCTCAAGTTTCTTGGGTTTGGCTTGCTGCCTATGAAGGGCTTACACCCACCTGCTGTGCTGGAATGGGTGCAGTAGCTGGTACACGTCTGTAATCCCAGCATACTGGTAGCCTGAAGCAGGAGACCGCAGTACAGCCCAACCCAAGCAACTTCTCTACGTAATTTGGATATTAAGAATTAAAAATGGCTGGAGATGGGGCTGGGGTCAAGGCCCTGGTTCAGTGCTCAGTACCCCACCCCTCCTGGTGTGTTGTGAGGGCTCAGTTGCCCCTATTGTAACTGTCAGCGTTAACCGTCGCCTTCTCTCACTCCTAAGGCAATATGAGGAGAATGCCTACAGGTGTGTTAGAACTGTCGTGCGGGGCATCGGCTTTGAATCTGCTGAGCTGGACTTTTTGTTAGTTGAGACTGACCAATGGAGTAGTCCCAGTTATGGGCAACACCACACTGAATTAATGCGACAGTAGACTTATAGAGATGTGAGAAAATTACTCTGTGTTTCTTTTTGAAAAGCTGCTGTCTTCTGTTCAGAAAAGAAGCAAAAAAAAAAAAAGTATTTAAGAAGGGAAGAATTTGTTCCAGATGTCTCGATCAATAGCTGGATTAACATATTAAATAAAAAAATGAGCTTAGTGGGCCCTCAATCAGGAAACTCATTTATCTGAAATTTAACTAAACCCAGAAGAAAGGGTCCATATGTAAAGGAGCTGTTCTCATGCCCCGGGACCTGTTCACACTCAGGACAAGACTTGGGAGGTGCAGAGAACAAGAAGAGTTATGTGGGGCCATAGATTTTTCTGCTCAGTTGCCTGGTTGGAAAATATAATAATAATAAAAAAAAACAGCATCAGCAACAAAAACCTGCTTAGCACATGGTACACAAATGTGAACACACCGTAAAGCCTCTAGTCCGCTTCTCTTTTCTGACAAGGACCCTGCTTGATCCCTGTCACCTCCACACTAAAACCTGGGGCACATTTGTTGAGCACTGAGCATTGCTGGGCGCCAAGGACTGCAGAAGCTATCGCAGGAAAAGTGCATAGGACAGTGTGTTACTTGCTCAGTGAATCACAGCTACTACTTGCCATTGTTACTTGCTTCCAGGGGGAAAAGGAGGGTTAGTTAACACAGTACAATATTGCTGTAGACTTTCATCGCTCCAGGAAAGGTCTTCGCATGGGAGCATCTATGGCCAGCCCTAGTGACAAGGCGGGTTGGGCCCCCATCACTGACGGTGGGCGTTGAGGGAGTGAAGGTTTCTTTCCCTGAAGGTAGAGGCTTTTCCAGCTCGGTGTTGTATCCGTGCAGATCATTGAAGCACCACTATTTGTGGAGTCCTCAGGAAACTTAGGGGACAGAGAGCAACCTGAGGAAGGTGCAGCTCTGATGGGTGGTCTCTGGCCCGGGGCTTCTTACCTTAGTATGACTGACTTCAGGTCTCCTAGACTAGGAGTGGATATGTGAAGAATATTTAAATTTGTAAAACGGATTACAGTAATGGACACATTGTCAATAATACCCCTTCAACAACACTCCATTGTTCTTGCCCCTTCTAAAGCAGTTCTGAAAGTCTCTTTTGGGGCTGCCTTTGTAAGATGTGGTCAGGCGGTGACTGCCCCTGCTAAATGCCACCCATCAGAAAGGCAGCCCCCAGAAGCTCCATGGCCTGCCCTCATCCACCGTAGTCACCAGACTTGGCACCGTGCCGCTGCTGGCTCCTCCCAAAGGAGTGTGTGAAAGGTTAACATTTTGAATCAAGTCAGGAGATGGAGGCAGCTGTGACGGCACAACTGAAGACGTTCAGCTGCTTCAGAAAGTGGCAAAAGCAGTAGTGCAGATGTGTTCAAAGCAAGGGGGAGTATTTTGAGGGAGATTAATGCAGTGTATTTTTACTGTAGTAGATTTTTTTTTTTTTCTGATACTGGAAATTGAACTCAGGACCTACATCCCTGGCCCTATAATAAGTTTTTTTATGTTTTCAGTTACAGTGGATTCTTTGATCATACCCCATGTGGCTGTCCTCTGGTGTAGTCAGTCCAGGTTTTAATGGGACAGTTCTTTAGTCCCTCGAAGTAAAGGCTTGACACATCTTTAGACTTCCCTGGTGAAATGTGTACCTGTTTCCTGTGGGGACAGATTGCTGACCTCAATCCCTTGGTTTCTATCCACACAAAAGCAGATGGGACTCAGCTGTGGTCATTTCTTTGTTACTCATGTGGCAGCCCCGCGATTAAAGGGTGTTCCATATAAACAGCACATGAACTCATGTAGTATTTCCACTGCCTGAGCTGAGTCTGGGCACACTCGTGTGTTTGTAATACTTTATGCCTTTTGTTACCTGACCTCCCTGAGGATCTCGTTGCCAAGTAGGTTCCCATGCCCCAGCATAACCTTGAGCTGCACCTCATCTCCCAGACAAGAGCCAGGTCCAGGGTGAGATCATGGGCTCTGAGTGGAAACAGGACAGGTGAGAAGCGCAGTAGGCTTGGCTGCCAGTAGCGAGATCAGCAACTCAACATTGGTCCTGGTCCCAGAACCGAGCCGGGTGCAGTACCAGGTTTGTAAGTAGGGTGGGCACAGCAGTCGCCCAGGTCACAGTAATGACTTGACACTTTTGGGACAAGCAAGGAAAATGTGAGCAGGACCCATCTCCAGGCTGGAGACAGGAGGCCTCTGCCTCTCACAGCTCCCTGAGGCGCCCCACCCCTGCAGTCAGAAAGGAGTGCGACTGGTTTCAGTCCTGGTGTCTGAGGCTGAGGGAGGAGAAATGGCCTCCAAGTCGGTACCGCTTTTGACTTGAGGCCCGTTATTTCCCACGGAGGCCTGGCAGGTTGGCTGTGGGTGCACTGTGCTTTTTGTTTTTTGTTTTTTTTGTTTTTATTTCAGTACGTATTTATTAAACAAATTGAGTTAACCTGTCTTGTACAGTGGGCTCTACAGGCTTAGAAAAGGATATTTTTCTTTTCTTTTTCCATCTAGTTTATTGGTACATCTTAGGTATACAGTACACTTATATTCATCATCGGGATCTTGTACCTTTACAGGATATATCTTGGTTCTTATTTTTTCCCCATTTGTCTGTCCTCTCTTTTCCCCCTCCATCCTTCCCTATTTACAAAGACTTTGTTTCTGTTTTTTCCTTTTCTCATATTTTTTCTTTTCTGTTCTTTCCTTTGCCCTACCTTCCCACTTCACCGGGGATTGAACTAGGGTCCTTGTCCTTGCAAGGGAGGCGGCATAACCACTGAGCTAAATCCCTGGCCCTACTTTCTCATTCTTATGGCTGAGTAGTTGATGGGCAGTTGGGCTGTTTCCAAGTTTTAGGTATTATAAATTGTGCCACTGTAAAGATGGGTGCACATATATCACTGTGGTATGGTTCTTTGGGACGGAAACCTAGCAGAGGAACAGCTGGGTCAAATGGAACCTCTAATCCTAGTTGTTTGAGGTATCTCCATAGTGATTTCCACAGTGGTTGCACCAGTCTGCAGTCCCACCAAGAGTGGAGAAGGAAGGATTCCTTTCTCCCCACAGCCCTGCCAGCATTTGTTGTTATTGGTTAATTTCTTGATAGCAGCCATTCTTTCTGGGGTGAGGTGGAATCTCAGTGTTGTTTTCATCTGCATCTCTTAAATGACCAATAATGTTGAACATATTTTCATATATTTATTTGCTGCTTTCACTTGTTTGTCTGAAAGATATCTGTTTACTTCACATGCCCATTTTTTAATTGGGTCTTTATATTTGGGGGGGTCTGATTTTTTTTTTTTTTTTTTTTTTTTTTTTTTTTTTTTTTTTAGTAGACCTTTGTGTGAGGAACAGCTGGTAAAAAAAATTTCCCACATTGTAGGTTGTCTCTTAGCTCTGTTGGTGGTTTCTCTTGCAGTGCAGAAGCTTTTTTTTTGAGACAGGGTCTCACTACGTAGTTGAGACTGACCTGGAGCTCACTATGTAGCTCAGGCAGGTCTCGAACTCACAGCGATCCTCCTGCCTCAGTCTCCCAAGTGCTGGGATTACAGGTGTGCGCCACCACTCCTGGCCAGAAGCTTTTTAATAAGATGAAATACCAGTTGTTGATTGTGCTAGTTCCCATGCTAGGATTTGTTCATAAAGTCTTTTCCTATGCCAATGTCTTCAAGAGTTCTACCTAACTTATCTTCCAGCAAGTTTAGTGTTTCTGTCTTAATATTTAGATCTTTAATCCACTTGGCTTTTAGTTTAGTGCATGGTGAAAGATAGGGGTCTAGCTTTAGTCTTTGGCAGGTTGATTTTCCAGCACCATTTATTAAAGAGACTATCTTTCCTCCAGTGAGGGTGTTCGGCTCATTTGTTAAAGATGAGGTAGCTGAGTGTGTCTGGAGTTGTTTCTGCATCTTCTAATCCAGCCACTGATCCTCCAGTCTGTTTCTTTGCCAGTACCATGCAGTTTTTATCATGGCGGGCCCTGTGTTTCTGAAGCAGAAACGCTGTCCTCAGTACCCAGGCATGTTTCAACCTGAGCAGGAAGGGAAAGTTGCGGCTTTCCCTAGAGCAGTGTGTCTAGCCCTCAGGCCAACAGGGCCCCGGACAGCTAGCAGTTCAGTCCCACAAGGTTTAGATTTTTAAAATTATTATTGATTTGCAGTGATTTTTTGCACTTGATGGTGCAGTGTTGAGCTTAGACTCTGGGTGACAAAGGCACGCTGTGTAGGGGAGGACACAGTGCCATCGCTAGCTCCACCTGTGCCCGCCGCACAGTCGAATCAAAGCCACCGTATCCGATGTTGCCTGCACTTGAGCAGTTGCCAAGTCAGAGGCAGCAGTTGCTGGTGCTGGTGTTTCAGCCTCCACACAGGGCTGTGCGCCTGTGTGGATGGGTGTTTATTTAGGTTTCCTTACTTAAATACTAAATTTGGGCTTGTGTTACTTAGCAAAATAATTCAGTAAGTTAAAATATTAAAAAGGAAGTTCATTGCTGATGTATGCTCTATTTCATATGCAGCCCAAAAGAATTCATACCAGAAGGTTGGGAGCGAGTGCCCAGAGCAGACAGGAGTGAGGATGTCAATAAGTGGTCATTGGTGATGGCAGGATTTCAAACCGGAGACTTCTTACAGTGTTGCTGTTAGTTGTCGCTTGTAAACAGTGTTCTGATTATCCGGTTCACATTAATCTTTAGCATCTAATAGATGAGAACATTTTCCTTGAAGGTGATTTATAATAAGCATGTGGCCTGCCCACACCCTGGCCACCACCGACTCGATGGAGCTTAAAAAGACCTAAAACTCTTAGAGTGTTTGTAAGTCGGGGCATTTCGGGAAGCAGCCACTGCGCAGCAAAGCTGACCAAAGGGACAGGGTGTCGAGTGGTGTGGAGCCCCGCCCCTGAGGCCTGGAGAGGAGCTTCGCTTCTGTGTCACACTGCCCAGGCCTGGCAGGCCTTCGCCCGGACGTTTGAGCATCCAGAGGAATCCCATTGCCACTTGTAAAGCGAACAGAATGTCTGGGACTGGCCGGGTGAGACCTGTGCGGGCCTCACGCAGCAGTGTGTGGTGTGGGTGTAGTGAGTGCCCGGGCGCGCCCCGCGGATCCGAGTGTGACCAGGTGCACTTGGTGTTAGCTCGTGGCTGTGCCGGGGGTGCCGGCTCATGGCCATGTGCTCCCAGACACCATCACTGTGACAGCTGAGGTGCTGCCACCACTCTGGTCTTTCGGGCTTTTGTTTGCTTAGTACCAGGGATCAAACTCAGAACCTCGTGCTTACGAGGCAGGCACAGTGCCACCGAGCTAAATCCCCAGCCCATTGTTTGGTTTTTAAAGTAAATCTTGCCATTTATTCAAATACATTCTAAAATGCTTTTTTTTTTTTAGATATCAGAGACAGAATTAGATTGGTTCATCCAAGATTTGGAAAGAGAATTTAACAAATGGGAACAAGAGAAAAAAGAAATCCAAGACAGACTAAAAGCAATGAAGAAGAAAGTTAAAAAGGTTTTGAATGCCAATGAAATGTAAGTGGTAATTGAAAGGCAGTTGGTGTTTTTGTTTTGTTTTGTTTGTTTTGTTTTGTTTTTTCTTGTGTTTTGTGGTTCTTTTCATATTTCTTAGAGTTAATTTCAAATTGTGTCAAGTAAAAGTTGATAGATAAGGCGTTTACACTGTTTTTATCTCATTTTAAAAAGCATCTGTTGACTACCTCGCCTAAGACTATATCTAAACCTAGCTGTTTTCAGATAGTCATATCCAGGGAGTAGCTGGGCTGGAAGACCACAAGGAACTGGTTTCTTTCTTAAGTGAGCACCACTGCTCACTACAGACATGACCTTTTACGTTCTTTTCCTTATTGGTAAAATAAGTGGGTTGAGTGTACATGTAAGGTGTTCTATTTATACTTTGATCCTAAATCTTTAAATGATTAGAATTCGATCTTACAAAGTGAAGAGTGGCTAATCCTCGCGGACCGGGGCATGGTTGTCCCGCAGGCCTCTGTGATCCTCCCCTAACTTCCTGTTCCAGACGCGTTACGCCTCGTGGTTCCTCAGCATGTTGCCATCTGCCCCTGCGTGACAACATCTGCACCCCGTGGCCGAAGTGAAGCCATTTCACTCGCTCACGATCGTGTGGGCTGGGGCAGGCTGGGTTCTGCTGGCCTGTTCTGCGTCCTGGGCAGCCATCCCGCTCAGCCTCTTCCTCCCCGTTAGTTTCCGCATCTCTCATTCCTTGTAGCCCCTTCAGCTTTTCTCTACGTGACCCTTCTGGGTGGCCTCAAACATGGTAGCCAGATTTGTGCTGGTTAAGGCCTCCCAGAGGTGCAGCCCTGCTGAAGATTTGGGCTCAGAGCTGTCCTAGCCTTGCTCCGGCCACCTTCTCATGCTGAAGCCAGCCTTGGGCTTGCTCAGATTCAGCAGCATGAAGAAGGGCCAGGAGGACGGTCAGGCTGGCCAAGAGTTTTAGCCCTCAGATAACTGGGACTTGAGACCCTTCTGCCTCGGCCACCCACATAGCTGGAGGTAGAGGTTTGTGCCACCACACCAGCTTGTCATACCATTGTCATTGTGGGAAAAGTAGTTTTATTAGTAGAGCACATTATGGAAACAGCAGTGTCTGTAAAGCTCTGGATATTTATATGTGTAGATTATGGCATTAAACGTGTGGAAATGGAGCTGGGTGTGGTGACACATGCTTGTAACCCCAGCACTTTGAGAGGTTGAGACAGGAAGATCCCAAGTTTGAGCCCAGCCTGGGCGACTTAGCACCTAACTGAGACCCTGTGTCAAAATGAAAACAACCCAAAGACTTGGCGATATAGTGCAGACTTAGGTGTTCAATCCCTTGTACCATGAAAACGAGTGGAAGTATTTTTATGTGTTCATTTCAGACACAGACTCCGACATATTAGACAAAATTAATCAGACTGTAATAAAACTTTTTTCTATAATAGCATAAAAATTAACTTTTTCCTGTGGAATAGCTTTTTGTTAACTTTTTTGTTGTTGTTGTTTTTGTTTGTTTTGAGACAGGATTTCATTATGTAGTTGAGAGTGACCTGGAACTCACTATGTAGCCGAGGGTGGTCTCGAACTCACATCAATCCTCCTGCCTCAGCCTCCCCAATGCTGGGATTACAGGCGTGCGCCACCACGCCCGGCTCTATTAACTGTTTTTTTTTCCGCTTTGTTATATTTCTTTACCTTTTCTGGCACACCTTAAAGATAAGCCATAAGTGTATCTGTGCTTTTTCCTCTCTGCTTTATGAGTAAACACTTTAAAACTGAAGTTTTTATGTTCAGATTTTTAAAATTAAAACCCCAAGATCTTTTTGGATTCCTTTCTTAGAGAAGCACAAAGGGTATGAGGGATTATTTCATTGGATATCATTGATGTTTATACTTTTTTTTTATTTTGTTTTTTGAGACAGGGTCTCACTATGTAGTTGAGACTGACCTGAAGCTCACTATGTAGCCCAGGCTGGTCTCAGACTCATAGTGATCCTCCTGCCTCAGCCTCCCAAGTGCTGGGATTACAGATGTGCTCCACCACGCCTGGCAGATGTCTGTACTTTTGATCTCGCTTATCCAATGGCTAGGACTTAAAGTTTAACTCGTGGTTGGGGCAATGGCACACCAACCACAGGTGGTTGTGAAAGATGGCACAGTTCTATGACAGTAGGAAGGCTTTGGGAGAGGGAGGAGTGCAGAGGTCCTGCAGGCCACTGTCTGGGTTTGGTAGGTCGCAGTGACTACAGGTGTGTGAGGGTGAAATGGAAAGAAGGGCTGGGCTGGCCCCGCTCCAGGGTGCCCTTGCTAACACAGAGCTGTGCCCCGGAGGGCAGGCGGGGTAGGCCGCTCT
The DNA here is from genome assembly GCF_012274545.1 of Fukomys damarensis. Taxonomy (NCBI): domain Eukaryota; kingdom Metazoa; phylum Chordata; class Mammalia; order Rodentia; family Bathyergidae; genus Fukomys; species Fukomys damarensis. The sequence continues at coordinate 6,541,923 of NW_022900936.1, read as the reverse complement.
TTGATTTCACTTACAGGAAGAGCAGGGCCTGGTTCCATTTTCACAAAGTCCACGTGCCACTGTTTGAGTGAGAACTCCTGCTTACACAGATGGCCCTGCCACTGTGTGGGCTGTGGCAGGTGGAAGGCATCGAGGTGCCCTTCCTCACCGAGGGTGGGGTGGCCCATGAGCACATGACTTAGTGTGAAGAAAAGCTGGCTGCCTCCAGGGGTCAAAGGAAGAGTCTCCCGTTTTTATAAGATACTTGAAATGAAACAAAATGTAGAAACGAGAAATATTCAGGAAATGCTTGTATAGGGCCGGGGATCTAGCTCAGCAGCGCCACGCCTGCCTGGCAAGCCCGAGGCCCTGAGTTCGATCCCCGGTACCAAGGGGGGGATGTTTGTATGGACATAAGTGCAATTTACTGTGTAGAGTTGTGTTGAAAAATATCTGAACATTGATTAAAATTTGGTGACTGTGTTTTTATAGGTCTACCCAGAGAAACAATGGAATGGATAAGGAACATGAGTTACATCTGGATCAGTCCTTTGAAAACAGGCAAATTAAGCTTACATTTACTTTAATATTTTACACTGTTAAAGCCAGAGATAAGCACGCTAGCCTTCTAAATATATTGTTGCTTGTTTCTTTTAAATAGTTCTATATATGTTTTCTTTATTACATTTTAAACTAATATTTAAGTAACTATATTTAAACATTTGAATTTTACTGTTTCTGCTTTTATTTCCCATTGTCAGTATAAAATCTCCTGAATCTGTTTGTCAATTATTTCTTTTATTTTCCTGAATTAGCTTGAAACTAAGAATGTGTTTGAAGTTTCCGCTCTGGCTGGGAGACGCGTAGCTCAGAGCACAAGCACTTGCCTGGCAGTGTGCAGGGGGCACCGTGGTTCCTTTCCCAGCACCGCACCTCCAAGAACACCCCAGAAACTTTTGTGTTACATGAGTAACTTTTTGCTGTGTGATTATTGTTTCATTAAGAACTTTTATTATGGGCCTCTAAATTTAGTTTCCTTTTATTTATTTATTTATTTATTTATTTATTTATTTATTTATTTATTTATTTTCAGACAGGGTCTCACTATGTAGTTGAGACTAAACTAGAACTTACTATGTAGCCCAGGCTGGTCTTGAACTCACAGTGATCCTCCTGCCTCAGCCTCCTGAGTGCTGGGGTTACAGGCATGCACCACCACGCCCAGCCTTTTAATCTTTGTTAATGGACATTATATATTTTCATGTACCAGTAGTAAGCAGTTGCATTTTGCTTTTCTCATTTAATACTCATACATTCTCCTCCTGGTCCATGGCCACCTTTTTTTAGCTACCCGTTTATTGGACCTTTTGTTTTGTTTCCATTTTAAAAGTATGACCATGAGCTGGGCATGGTGGCACACATCTGTAATCCCAGCACTCGGGAGGCTGAGGCAGGATGATGGCTGCAAGTTTGAGGCCAGCCTGGGCTACATAGTGAGATACTGTCTCAAAAAAACAAAAAGATTATGACTGTGTATAACCTTGCACAGGTCACTTTTTTCTTTAGGATCATTTCCTGGTAATATGTGTCAGTACAGAATTTCTGGCTCAAAAGACGGGGCTTAGTGTATAGAGTTTGACCGAGATACCGAGGTTGCACTGCACTGACCCTCATACATCTGCACTCTGGTATGGGGCCCTCACCTGTTTCTCTGCAGCCCACCAAGTACTCCCTGCTGATTTCGTATCTTCCTCCGACCACTTGCCAAGCACAGAGCGCACACCCCGCACAGGTCTCGAGTCATGTGCTCCCCGGGCTAGCTGAGCCATGGCCTTGTGGTCTCACAGCGGGCCTGGCTTGAAGCCTTTGTACTCTGGCTGGATTTGTTTTCTAATTTTTTTTTTCTTTTAACATTTGCAGTTACACCTTTACAAGTGAGAGAAGGAAAATAGAAGACGGTATCAGGAAAGGGAGAGAATATTACGAAGAGAGTCACCAAAGGGCTCTGATTGCAGAGGTGAGACTGGGACACTTGGTGACTGGTAGATAAGGCAGAAGGCCGTTTGTTTGCTTTAGTTTCTTTAATTACATATGAAGGTGATATTACTGGAGCGGGGCAGGGATATCCTACCATCCCAACATTCACCTTGTATGTTGTTACATAGAGGCACTCATAAGGTACACCAGGTTTTTTAACCTGCTTTCCTTATTTAATAGTGTGATTCAGTTATTTCTCATACTATACATTTTGTGTAGTTCTGTCTTATTTAATCAATTGTGTGCCATGAAGTAGTCAACCTAAAACATTTGCCAATTCTTGAAAAGCAAATGAAAATAACCCACTTGTTAAATATATACTCTGCTCTCCCCTAGAAAAATATATACCAGTGTTTGTAAAAGTACTGAGACAAAAATGAAAATGATGTCTGGCTTTTTCTTTATTTCTAGAACGTGGTTGTCTGTGTTTTTTCCTGGCTGAGAAAACAAGTGGTATTTATTGGTACATGTGTCTGTAATTGTTCAGGGAAAATGAGAAGAGTTAATTTATAGTCTGCAAACATCAGGCTTTTCCATGAAATTCGGCCATGCAGCTGCTTCTAAGGGAAGGAGGGGGATAAGGCCAAAGAGAACGGCCCCTTCCCCACCCTTGTCCTCCTGACCTCCTGTAGTTTGCCTTCACCTCCGCCTGCCAAGTAGTTTGCCCGGAAGGCCCTGAAAGGTTACTGACCCTGGGATTAACACGTTTACAGTCGGATTTGAATGTGTTAAAACTAGGCTATTCTGCATTTCCTACAATAATTCTTACACACCTGGTTGTTGGCTTGTGGGGAAGCCAGGGGTCTGAAGGGTGCTCTTGGTGCCGAGAGCAGCTCCATGGATGGAGACTCTGATCACAGCACACACATGGTCACCTGGCTGTGCAGACAGCCATGTCCAGCCATGTCTGTGAGAGGTTCCACAGTGGATGGCTTTAGTGCAGTTTTCAAATCCTAACGTTTTAATTTGTACGCACCTGGAAGAAATCACAGCAACAGGTTCTGGTGATCTTGTCATCATAACTCATGTAAGGGGAAACTGGAAAGTGGTTTGGATTGTTTCCATTCTAACCCTTAAAATAGTTTCAGGTTCTGTTTGTGAAGTGCTTAAACATTGTCTGATGTCTTGGCAGGTATCTGTGCTTGAGAACTGGAAGGAGGGGGAAATATATAAGCTACAGACCATGGCATCCAAAGCCGAAGCCTACCTGAGGCACCTCATGAACAGGTGGTGTGGCCTCCCATGTGTCTATCCCTAATGGCTCTTAGGAAGCAGGATAATAGCACTTGAAAACAGATGTTTTATTAATATTAAACACTAGCACCTTACTATTTTTGATAGTTTTACAACATGTTCAGCTGTAAAAATCAAAGCAAACAAACAAAAATGAGTTAGAAAATTATTCATAATTCTAAATGGAGATATAACTAGTCAAGACTTTGGAATCATTTCATTATTTGGAAAAAATAAAAATTTATACTTTTTTAACTAGTATATAGGAAATTTTCTTCATATTGGTAATTATAGTTCTTCAACCTGATTTTGAAAGGTTGAATGGTATTGTAGCCTACAGACATCATGATTTATGAAACACCACTGAGGTGGGATGGTTTAATTATTTGCAGATTTTTGTTAATATAAACTGCACCACAGTGAGCATCCTTGTAGTTAAGTCGTTATGCACATTATTAGTGATTTCCATGCAAAAAAAAAATCTGCAGCAAAGATGATATTTTTCAAGGCTCATTTTTTGCCCCATTGCTTTCTGTAGTAATTTGTTTAACAGTTTCTGTGGCAGAGTGTGGGAATGTTGCTATGAAGGAATATCACATGAGTTAGATTTTTTCCAGCTCTCTATAACCTTTACCTGTGTTGACTGTTTTGCTTTGTCTGTAGAACAAGCTTTAGCTGGGAATTCTAGAGGGTCTTCCCCAGTCTGGCACTTAGCACTTCTCTGTGTGGTCTTTACT
>NW_022900936.1:6483284-6537793 GCF_012274545.1 Fukomys damarensis | reverse complement strand
GCTTTTTTTTTTTTTTTTTTGAGGCACTGGGGATAGAACCCAGGGCCCTGGGCATGTTAGTTAGATAAGCTCTACTTCTGAGCTACACCCCAACCCTGTGTGGTTTCACACATGGGATTGCTTTTTGTCGGTCCCTTTATCACTTCGTATGCACAGGTTTTACATTTTACTGCCAGCTTTTTCATTCTTCCTAGTGCTTGTTGAATTTTTTATTGAAATTTCAAACCCTTAGAGTTGAACTAGAGATTGTGTGGGTTATGGGAAGTTTTGTTTTGTTCTGTATGTGTTTCGTTTTTGTTTTTTCCTCTGAGGCAGGGTCTCACTGTGTAGCTCAGGCTGGCCTTGAACCTCAGGTCAGTCCTCCTGCCCCAGCCTCCTGAGTGCTGGGATTATAGGAGCATGCTTGGAAAAAGTTTTAGTATAGTCCTTTTTCTTCATTTTCAAAATCTAATTTTTCTCACTAGAAAACTTCCGGTGAAAGGTAAATGGGTGTGCGGATTCAGATCACAGGGCTAGTACTGCTGAGGTGAGACCAAGCCGTCCGTCCATGCTCAGGTGTCTCGTTAGTGACGAACTTGCCATTGGCCATTTCCTGGGAAACGGATGCCTCAGACCTCATTCAGTGCAGTGGTTTCACTTCCTTCTATCCAGCCTTGTGTTACCGAGATTATTTCTTGGGGTTGCTGTACAACCTCTGCCTGTTCATCAAAGGACAGCGAGAGACAGGGTGAGGGGAGAGCAGGTGGGGTGAGGAGGAGGGGAAGGGAAGTAGAATAAAGATGTGGTGCAGTAGGAGTGTGAGTATGTGAGTGTGTGTGTGTGTGTGTGTGTTAAATGTATCTTTCACTCCTGTTTAAGTGTTCAGTTACACTCACATGCTTTTAATTAGTAAATTTCTGTAGTTACTGTTAAGCAGTTTCATATTTTTATGCCTTTTCAGTGGTTCTGCAGCATATCTCCACAAGGAATCTGATGTACATTCATGGGAATCATTTATTTGTAATGTTGCAAAAGAAATTACGAAAGCAGAGGTAAGCTGTAAAAAATGTCATAACTCTGTCAGGATCTTTATGATAGTTCTCCAAAACTAACGTCATAGTTTTTGTTGAAATTATTAGGAATTTTTCAAGAAATTAATGACGTGCTCCTAAGTAAGGGGTTGCTGGGGTGTGGCTTCCTGGAGGGGAATCTCTCCTAGCACTGCCAGGCCCTGGGTTTGATCCCCATCACCACTTTAATAAGGGGGAGTTATCTTAAGCCTTGTCTCTGAATGCGAAGATCAGAGATATAATAAAGCTTTAGAATATCCTGACTAATAAGGTCTTATTTTTGTCCCTTTTCCCTTATAGGAAATAGTTGTCTTCATGCCTTGCATCTTAGTTAATGTTCCTTACAAAACTCTTGACCATTCATAATGAATAATAAGAAAAACAATTAACTGAAAAATGATAGTTTTCCCATGAAATGTTAGAAAAACTTTACATTTTCTCTTTTGCCCACAGTCTCAGTTTGAAGACCAAATTAGGGCAATTAAAAATGGATCTCGGCTCCGGGAACTTCCTCAAGTGCGGGTTTCTGAGCTTTCGTTTCCTGCCTGTAAAGTAGTAAGTCCATCGCTGTTTGTCCTCTAAGACGACATAATGAAACAGCTTGTTAACTGGCCAGAGCGGTTTATTACTGTTCACTGAAGAGGGGGATGGAATGGACTCAAAGTGGTCGTATTGTTGCCATCATTGTGCTACCTGCCAACCTTTCGGGCTTTGAACACTGTAACACTGTGCACTGGGGGAGCCACTGCTACTCCGTGTTTCTGTCTCCTCGCCCACTGGTGTATGAGTGAGGTGGGGAATCCCAGCCCTGGAACAGATACAGGCGTAGCAGGCACTGTGACCGAGCAGGCCTCTGTGTTACCGCCAGCTGGGACGCTGCTCTCCTAGATCCCTGGGGACATTAGACCAGAATCTTAAAATTAAGATCTGTTTTCCCACCAGATAACATTGAACACCACTGTAGGTCGTTGTTGATCTGGCACACCATTTTTTATTGCACTTTAATTGTGATTGCCAACCCGTGTCTTTTTATTTTAAAATTCACAACACTGCAAAGAATACCATTAATTGTATTTTGTGGACTTTACAGTGTGGCTGACCTAGCATGACCGTTGAATTCTGCGGTACATATTTCTAAGATTTGAACCCAGACCAGGTTGCTATAAATACTAAACTGAGATGAATGAGGGCCAAATAAGATCAGACTAAAAGCATTTAAAGATTATCACAGAGTTCGAGATGTCTCAGCCTATTTTTTACACCACTGCACTCTTCTGGTCCCTAAGGACGGAGGCGGCGCTGTCCCCGCACCTCAGTTACTTCTTCCTGCTCTTCCCAGTGTGGCCTGGACTCTGCACCGCCCAGAGCGCCATCCTCTCTGGGCCTCTGCCCTGCTCTGCGAGCCTGTCTGGCCTTCCTTCTCCGAGCCCATTACACTCAGGCCCCTCTGGCCAGCCTGCTCCTCAGTCTCCTGCGGGTGAAGAAGTGCAGCCACCTCGAACTAAGTAAAATGATTCTCTGAGATCTGGACTTTCTCTCCATCTGACTGAATAAGCAACATGGTTTTATTCACAATTAAAGATCACTTCTTACAGATTCTTACAGCAGGAATAGGGAAAAAAACTCTGGATCTCAGTAGATTATTTTACTCTTGTAATTTTAGTTATGTCATTTTATAAATATTCAAAAGAATTTTCACATCCAAAAACCTGTGACCTGTCAGTGTGCCTGGAGCCTGGGCAGCAAGTGTCCCTGAAAGCCATTTACTCCGTGTCTGGTTCCCACTTCATCTCTCCACTGAGTATTTAGTGGCGATCGAGATTAGACACCGGCTGGGTTGGGAAAACGCAGTGCCCACAACCAGCTTCAGGCGGAGGGCAGTGCAGGTTTCCCTGCAGGGCACTGTGACAGCACCGATGCCTGGAGGCCCAGAGCACCCAGCCTCTGTGTGCTTCCTAGTGGGAAGCTCAGTGAAATGGGACCTGGAGGAGGATCGTGGGGTGAGAGAGCGAGGGTTGGGGAGGAAAGGAGGCTGTGGTGCCTGTGGGGAACAGTTTCCCAGGGAAAAAAAACAGGAAGAGAGGGAAGCCAGGTGTGGTGGCGCATGGCTGTGATCCCAGCACGTAGGAGGCTGAGGCAGGAGGATCACTGTGAGTTCGAGACCAGCCTGGGCTACGTAGTGAGTTGCAGGTCAGTCTCGACTACAGAGTGAGACTTTGTCTCAAAAAACAAAACAAAAGAAAAAAGAAGGGCCTTACTATGTTCTCAGCTCTAAAACAAGTTCATTTTGACTAGGAGGGTTGTAGAACCATCCTGGGGCCAGGAACCAGGGAGTTTTGGTTGCTAAGCCATGTTAAACATCTTGGTGACCCCTCATGGGGAAGCCCGAAGGTTTTGGCTAAGGGGAGGACAGCAGGTCTGAACTGTGCTGAGAGCTCACCACATTGGTGAAGTGGCAACAAGGGGTGGACCGGGGGCCAGCTGTGGGCCTGCTCCCCTAGCTGTGTGGGTGAGGGTGCAGCAGCGGGAGGACAGACGGGAGAGGTGTTGGGGAGGAAGGAGGAAAGCCGCACTGCCTGTGAGAGCCAGACGCGGGCGGGTGAGGAGTTAGGCACTGAGGACAACTCTGGGGAGCACCGGCGGCCAGTGTCCATCAGTCAGCAACTGTCAGCCAGGAAGGGGCACGCGGTGAGGTGGGGGCTGACAGGAACCGTAGGCAGGGGAAATGTTTTCTCTCAGGCAATTTTTCTCATTCTACAGAGAAACTTGGGCAGTTATTTAGAAATGCCAAATCTGCCCTGTTCTGACAACTAACAAGGTGTGATTAGTAATTCTTTTCAAACAAACCAGCTTTTTGCAGGACATTTCCTGTGTGCTGCATCAGTCATGTGTGACCCTCCGTCTCCGTCCTTGAGGGTCCCTGGGCTTCGTTCCCACCAAGCCCTGCGGGGTTTAACTCTGGCTTTGTGGCTGTTCACAGGTCCGTCCTGAGTTAGCCCCTGAGCGTCCAGGTCCTGAGAGTCAGGCGCCTGTGACTTCTGCAAGCAGCAAGACCGGGGCGGTTGGCAAGGGTGATTGCTCAGCAGACGCCCCGGCTGCACCAGCACCGTCCAGCCAGCCAGAAGTGGCTCCACTGCCAGAGCCCCAGACAGCCGGCCAGGCTGCTCCGCCAGCTCCGAGCCCCAAAGCGGGTGATGGACAGCCTGTTCCACCGCAGCTCACTCCCCGTTCCCGCCAGTCTCCAAAGAGGCTGCTTGACAGTATCCAGGAGAACCTGTCGGCGGCATTCCCGCAATACACCAGGTACGATGTGCAGTGGCCGTCACTCTTAAAGTCTTCACTGAACTCAGGTTTCCTGGTCACATAAGATCGTGGACGTGGCCATGGAAAGGGCTGCTCAGAAGGCAGGTGCCACATTTTATAAACACAGTGGTGAGCTCTGGGTGTGTGGCTGGGCCTGAAACCCAGAGCCTTGCGCATACTGGACAAGACCTACGAATTTGAAGGATGGAGGCGGAGGGTCACACGTGACTGATGCAGCACACAGGAAACGTCCTACGGAATGTGTGCGTCTAGATCGAAAACACTGACCCCTGGGTAACACTCCCTGGAAGCCCTGGCAGTTTGCTAAGATGTTGACAAAAATCATTAACACTCTCTAATGTTCCTTGTTATGGAATCAGTAAATAAATTGTTAAGTAATAGTTTTGTAACATTTTTGGATGAAAATCACAGCAAAGAAAGCAGCAGCAAGTTGTACCTGGTAGATCAGTGCCCCCCACCCCGCCTTGCTAGAAATATGAAAAACCCAGCTTGGGCTCTGTGGCACCCAGGGTGTAGACACCCTAATAGGGCCCTGAGAGCCCAGGAAGAGCTGAGTGCACCTGGGTAGTTGTTACAAGGCCCTTCCGCAGGAGGGCAGAGGTGAGCGTCTGGGTGGGGGTACTTGGAAGGGAGGTCTCCACATGGGAGTCTGCACCTGCCCTGTTATTTTTCTGAGACAGTGTTAATTACAGACTTTGTAATTCAAATTTAGAGACAGAGTAATCATTCAAAATGTGATTGGCCAGAATTAATGGTTTGCATTTCTCAGTGGGAGCCCTGTCCATTTAGAGTTAAGTATATTTTGTCTACACAAAGGCATATTTTGTCCTGCCTGAGTTTGAGAAACATTGGAAATCTTGGGCTGTTACGCCCATTGTAAAAATATCCAACTTGTAATTATCAGAAATACCCTACAAATAAAATTGTTTGCAATCTTGATTAAATTTGGCAGAGATTTAAAAATCAAATAACTGCCCTGATTTTCTGAAAGCTGAAATATTTGGAATATTAGTAGTATAATTATCAAGTTCTGTTGACTAATGGTATAATTCTCATTTAATGGTACTCATGAAATAGTTATGCTTTGAACTTTGTTGGTTAGATTTTTTTCAAGCGATGGAGTCTATATAACTAGTTTCTTCTTGAGAAGATGTTACTGACTTCTCTGAGAACCAGTGGTGTAACTTAATGTCTTTGTGTAAAGCCATATAAAGTATCGAGAGACCACCAAACTCAGTTTCCTAAAGTAAGGATATAAGTATCCCGGGTAGATTTAGCGGATATACTGTTACTTTGGAATTTGGTGGAAATCATTATTTTAAAATAATGCTGAAATATTCATAATTAGAATGATCTGTGTTAAGATAGTTCTGCTTTTCATGTATGGTTTTTATTGTTGTCCTGTGATCTACAAATTACTCCCTCGTATTTTTGTTTTTTAGATTGAGCTGTTAGGTTAATATTAGCACAGCGTGTTTCTTAGCAGTAGAGAATTTGATTTTTTTGGTATGTATTGCTTGCTTTCCCTTTCAGGGCGGAGCTTGCCGGTTTTGTTAAAAAAGTTCGAAGCAAGAGCAAGAATTCGCTTGCAGGGCTGACTATTGCTGAAATTGTCCAGAGAGCTACAGAGTACATTCTGGATGAAGAGAAAGAGAAAAAGGTATTTCAGAAATGTCCCGCTTCCCCTTTATTCATTTAGCCTTTACAGAAGCCAGTCCCGCCTTCAGTAACAGCTTTGCTTGCTTCCTGTGCCCCTTCCCACCCTTCTGTTGTAGCCAAACCCAGGAAAGGACAAAGGGACACCCAGCGCCAGCCCTGCTGCTTCTGTGAGCACCTCCTCTGGGAGTCCACCCCTAGTGACCACCAAGGCACGGAAGACACCAGATGTCCGTGTATGTGTAACTAACTGTACAGTGCTTTTTGTTTTTTAATGAAGAACAAGAGAGAAACTTTTTTTGTACCAGGGATTGAACTCAGGACCTTGCGCTTGTGAGGCAGACGTGGTGCCACTGAGCTAAATCCCCAACCCAGCAACAATTTTTAATGCGTGATTTTACTCCGTTCTTTTCTTTCCTACTAGACCTAATTTATTTGATCCTAAAATTAGAAACCCATTGTTGCTGTCTGAGCCCTGGCCTCTGAACAACAGGGAGAGGACCAAGAGAACCTGGGGGGTAGAACTGCTCACCCCTTGTTTTCAGCACATGATCACATGTGTTGATTTTTTGTATCAAGTGCTGTATTTTGACTAGCTGGGAAAAACACTTTTTGACTGATTTTATTCTCTGTAATTTAGGGTTTTGGAATCGCAGTGGCCTAGACTAGCCTGGGAGGAACACTGTGTGGCCTAAATATCCCTACATTTCCACTTGGCGATTTAAGTTGTGTGTTTTCCTTTTAGACTTTAGGGTTGTCTACAATTACACAGAACTTTTAAAAACTTTTATGAGATGCTCTTTACCTGTGACCTGAACTGAGAGGGCCTTGTCCCCGTCTCTGTAGGATAAGAGGAAACCAAGGCCCGAGTGGCCCAGGCAGCTTGGCTGCATTTGCCTGCCCAGGGAAGGCAGGAGGACCGAGCTGGCCTGTGACAGCGCCTTCCCTGCCTCCCTGCAGCCCCTAGGAGCTGCCCTGTAGTTGCAGAGTGGTCGGGGTCTTGCGGCCTGGCCCTCAGTTGAATTCTGGAGCCCTCTGTGCACGCGAGGGCCCAGGCGGGAGCAGGCGTGGGCCATGCAGGACACTGTCCTCTGTGAGCTGCTCCCCTCCTGCCCTCCCAGGACTTTATGCACCACTGCACTCAGCTCCCAGAGGCCCACCCCTGCCTTCACCTGCTAGCGCATCCCTGCATCCCTGCCCCAGGCTTTCCAGGGTCCCCAGCGTCCTGCGACCTGGGGTCTGTGTCTGTAATTGGCCACCCAGAGTCCTGCTTCACAGGAGATGTTGATGCTAAGATGTACAAGCTTATTTACTTCACCAAATTACATGAGGAAGAAAAACATTCAGAATGGGAGCCGATAATCATATGTAGTTTCTTAAAAAGTGAAAGCAGCTTTTTATTTTTAAATTACAAAAAAATATGTGCTTATAACATAAAATACAAATAAAAATGGCATTTAAAAAATTTTAAAGCACCACTGTCTGCCTTGCAAGTGCAAGGACTGAAGTTCAGTCCCTGGTACAAAAAAAAAAACCTGAAAACCAGGCCCAGTGGCACACGCCTGTGTTGCAGCTGCTCAGGAGACTAAGTGAAGCAGGAGGATGTGTAGTCCAAGGCTAGAGTGTCAGCAACGTAGACTCCATCTGGACACAGTACAGTAAAATAGTGTGAGGGGACACCCACACGCTGAGCAGTGTCATCACATCGGCGTGTGTTTTTAACTGTTTTGTATGTATGTGTGAAGTTAGTTAGAACTGAATACTTAGTCATTCTTTTTATGTCCTCTGAAAGAGGATGTTTCCATTTTTAAATTGTTGTTTAGAAATAACACTGTAGTCAGGCGTAGTGCTGCCTATCTGTAATAACACTTGGGACTGAGGCAGGAAGATTGCTGTGTTTGAGGTCAGCCTGGGCTACAGAGGAAGACCCTGTCTCCCCCAAAACAGCAAAGAAATACGCCATGCCATCTTTCCACCCATTGTTGCAGCTAAGCCTGGCTATGAGCATGGCCGGGGGACTTGGAGGGGCCTCACACCGTGTCTTCCCTGTTTCTTGAGTCACAGGTAGCAGCAGAGCGGCTCCACCTGCCCGGTCTCTGTCCAGGCCCAGTCAGTGCAGCTCAACCCTGAACTCCCCTGCTGGGAGCTGCATCCCACCTTCTGGGAGTGCAGCAGTGCTGTGAGCGTGGGGAGTTCTGACGGTGGCCTACATGGCCTGGGGTCTGCTGTCACCTGGGGACCAGAAGCCAACCACAGCCCTCCCGGGGTGTTTGCCCGTGAGCCCTGCTTATTTTGTTTGGACTTGTGTTCACAGACAGTCGAGAGCAGAATTAAAACACCCTTAGGCAGAGTAGTTTACCAGTTTCTGCCTCTCATCTGCCTCTTTTCTCTGCATCTCTGTGGATACTTTTGTTGTTGGTTTTTTTGGTTTTTTTTTAAATTCTGTGGTAAATACTGTTTTGTCACCTGCCTTTATTCGTTGGTTCCTTTCGACCAGCTTTCTGTGTCAAGGATTACGGATATCTGTAGTCCATGCCGTGGGTGTTAGATAATTAGATTCATGATTAATCTGTACTCTATAACTAGTACTATACTTAGAGTATAATAGGTAATGTAATGGAAATTGCAAATGTTTCACATGGAACCTGTTACCCATAAAAGTTTTTCTCTGAAAAAATTTGAGCTTAAAAATCTTTTCTGTTTGTTTTTTCTTAAGAAATGCTACTTTAAAACAAAATTCTTAGCCAAGCGCACACCTGTATTCCTCCTACTGAGGAGGCTGAGGCAAGAGGATCATGAGTTTGAGGCCAGCATGGGCTGTAGAACAAGACCCTGTGTCAAAGCAGAAAGCAAATGCAGGTTTCTTCAGTGCTCATTCGTGTTGGAAATAACTCATCACCCTTTGTGCAAACATGTTGGAGGCCATTCGCCTCCTGAGTCATGAAGAGAAAGTTAATCTTTACTGTTCTTTGTCTCCACAGGCACCAGGCACAAGCGCGTGTGAAATATGCCACAAAGTGTTCAAATCCAAAAATACGTGTGCGCTGAAATGTGGGCACAAGTTTCACAAAGGAGTAAGCGTTCTCTTTGGCTCCCCTTACATGGGGCCTCAAGTTTTGAGTCCACTTTCCTGTCGCCCACACATCAGAGCCAGCACCATGGGAGGGCAGGGGCCCAGCCAGGCACAGTTCATAGCTGGACTGCCCTTTCTCTGTTGGCTGTACCGCTGAGGGTCAAAGCTGTGTTCGTCCCTTGAAAAGTGACTTCTGAGATGACTAAATGGATAGGTGGGGAGACACTTGTCAGTTTAGTGTAGTGTAGGGGTTGGTTTACCATTTTGAGGCGTAAGCCTTGTCGGTTCCTCGTGCCTGACCCTGAGCAGTTCCCAGATTGGGTGTTACACATCTGGTGCTTCAGGCACTGTGCATGTTGGTCCTACGCCCTGTTGCTGCTGCGTGAGGACGCGTCAGGTCTCTGCCTGTGGGCTTGTGGTCCCCGAGAAAGTCCCTGGAAAGGACTGAGAAAGCCTGCAGTCCCATCTGCCTGGTCACCGCCTTCAAGTGTGGTGTCACATGCTAGGCCCTCGCCCTCCTGCTCCTGCACGCTGGGCCTTGTGGTGCCCCTGGGCTGATGGGACATTTGAGAACCCAGGACCAAGACCAGTAGAAGCATGGGCTGAGAATTGAGTGTCAGGCCCCAGGGCCACACAGATGCCAACCTACTGTTCCTAGGCCGGCGGCTGGGCAAGGCCACCCCAGATGCCAGGTGCAAGCCTCATATATTCATGGACTTTATTCTGAAGGGTTATGTGCTCCTGGGATCCCTTCCACACTGCTGGTATGAGCGTCCCTGAGAATCGGCAGCCACGGGCCTCCCCAGAGTTGGAGGCGCCGTTAACCATGCCCGCCGAGGAGTCCGGTGGTACAGGGGAACTAAGCCCCTCGTGGTCCTGCAGGCACTGCTGACTTGGTTTCTTCTCTTTCAGTGCATTAAGCAGTGGCTTAAAGGGCACAGCACCTGCCCCGTCTGCCGTGACAGTGCCCTCTCGTCGGGAGAACAGTGAGCACCCGGAGCCTCCTCTGCCTGGGTCATCACCCTCAGCGCCGCGTCACCCGCCTGTGCACAGAACTGAGACGTTGCCAGCGTCCTCTAGTGTGACAGCAGACATCGTAAGACTCTGGCATCGTGTGTCACAGGCACAAACGGAAACCTCCGTGTGTTGCTGTTGAGTCATTTCCCCTCTGAGTAAACGCTTCGTGATAGCCGCATCGTGGCGTATACAGCGTGTGTCACCGCATCCCTCCTGCAGAGGCTCCCGGACGTGGGTGGCTTCTTTCGGGAAGTACTGTCAGTGCCTCAGAACTGTCCTTGAGCCGGAAGAGCTCCTAACCTCGCTAAGTGCCCCTGCTTCCCTTTTTGTGTTTGAAAAGTCTTTTGTATTACTGGCCTTTAAATTATTTTACGTGATTCAGTATTCCTGAAAACATGCCTATACTTTCCCTCAGAGATTCTGCATTTTAAAAATGGACTTCAAAGTTTAATAATGTGTGGTTAATGTTAAAATATTAGCTGGTGTAGACCAAACGATTTGATCTCTGTGAAATTCCACCTGCTTTTTGTTGTTTCATCATTTTATTTCCCCTTTAGATTTTTAAAGCCTTCATTTTTCATCAGAGACGTAGTTTGACTTGAAAGTCACTTAGAGAACACATTCTTAGTACAGTTTGCCTAGACTTTCTAACTGCAAACTCCAGGCTGTGTACTCATCCTCCATCCCACTTGGGGTTCGCTCTGAGGATGCCCCGCCCTTCTTGGGGCAGTGTCTGGCCTCTGTGATCCACGCGGTGCTGGGCACACGTGGGTGTCGTGTTGAGCCGGTCACTCCATTTCCTTCCTAATCTCACCACCAGCTGTGAAACTTGTGCGAGCGGCAGCCCCGCGGCGCCCGTTCGTCATCGTGTTGAGCTCCGTGCGATGTAAATGCATGCCGTCTCGTCTGTGGCTTTAGAAGCTGCCTAAAAATGTGGTATCTTTTAGTGGCCTGAAGACAATGCTAAATACAGAAACACATTCCATGTCTCTGAAGCAGGAAGGATCACAAGATGCTGTTCGCTGTGTTGTGTCCCTTCGGCCACTCAGCGTCCTGTGTGTGAGGAGTCGGTCACCTTCCTCTGCCTGTGTCCCCGTGAGCTGTGACCTCTTTGTGACTTGACCGTAGAAACTCCCTGTTCCCAGACACTCCCCACAGTGGCCCCGAAAGCCTCGTCTGCGTGTGCGTAGCAGTCGGGCACCGTGTGTTCCTGTCCATCAGGGCCAGTTTGTGGCAGCAAGTGCGGCGTGCTCTGTGCTTACCCGCCAGCCGTGTGACCCCGCCTTACTCTCAATAAAGAGCACCCAAAAGACCAGTGCTGTGCTGTCGTCCTTTCCTGCAGCTCCTAGAAAACTCAGGGCCTCTTGCCATGCCAGCATTTAAGTGGCTTCATTTGGGGGAAAAGCCATACCACCCCATCCGAATTTGCAAGAACAGTTACACAGACAGTAGAAAATTTACTCAGGTTAAATTCAGAAATTGTTTTCCTTGCCGGTGATTTAGCTCGATGGTTCCACCACCTTCCTTGCAAGCACCAGGACCAAAGTTAGATCCCTGGTACCGGGAAAAAAAAATTGTTTCCCTGTGAATACATGTAAGGATGCTGAAGATAGTTAAAAATCTGTCTACTCATTCAGGTGCATTCGAAGGATTTTCAGACCCTACCTGGTAGCATTTACTTCACGGAAAGCTTTAACTGGAAGCGGTGGCTGTTCCTCCGACTGTTGGGTTACTTTCTCCGCTGACGTGTGTGGTGGACACTGCGTAACGCGCGGTCCACTGATGTGTGGCTGCACTGTCAGTGGCGCTGGCTGATGAGCCGGGCACAGGCGGGTCTGAGTGGGCGAGGCCTTTGGGCTGCAGCACAAACAGCTGCATGTGGGTCGTCTCGTCCCTCTTCACTCCAACATGGACTCACAGGCAAGCACACACACGTGGCCGCTCTCCTGTGGGCTTGTGAGAAGGGTGGGCAAGGCCCCCACGGAAGTCGCGCCTCCAGCCAGTGTGTGCTGTGGGTCTGCAGCGGCCCAGGAACTGGCTGGCCGTTGGACAGACAGCAAGCAGATCCATAATGTGACCTCAAGGGCTGAGAAGGGCTCAGCAGGAGATGCAGTGGTTTTGCATATAAAATAAATACATGACCCCTGATGAAGGCGAGCTGGTCCTTGTTGCATTCAGGGCCTGTAGATAGAGTGCAGAGCTGGGTCTTGCGTAAAGGTCTTGTTAGACGGGGCAGCACTTCCTCAGCCCAGCCTGGACCAGTGAAAAGAGCAGGAAGAATCAGGTCATTGCCCTGAGGTCTCCCCCGTCACTTTGGAGACTGGGGGAGGCAGCTCCCCTGGGCTTTCCTGAGTCCGCCCCTCCCTTGGTGGACTTGCCCCAGGGCCTTGGGCTTGCTCACCACCAGCCTGTTAGAGAAGCCGCCTGCTCCATACTAGGTGAGGTCCGTTCTCATTCATCCTGCGCTGCCTCTGCCTCAGCCTCATTGCTATGTCTTTGAAAAGGAAAAAACTAACAAAAGTGGAGAAATTGAACACCTCCAGGCAGCTGTAAAACCCTGAAGAATGGTCGGTCAAGTCAGATCCACCGTCAACCAGAAAAAGATTTTCAGCAACATGAAGAACAATCGTGGCTGCCCATCTGGGAGAGAACCTCAGCCCTCAGTGCAGGGCCGGGTGGGGTGGTCCCCAGCCCCCGCCATCTCCGCTGTAGAAAGGGGAAGAGGAGTTGGGTGTGGTACAAAAACCACGGTGAGTTTATTTGCAGAAGAAAGTGACACAAAGCCACTGTGAGGAGGAGCAGGAGCCCCAGAGCTGGGCGACCGCTGAGTACGGGGCAGCGGTCCTGTGCTGTGCGTAACCGGGTCCAGGGGCTGTCGCATCCTTCCTGGGGCCGTTTCGAATTGGGTACTGCTCCTGTGGCAGTCTTAGGTGTTTCTAAGTAGATCTGGCCCAGATGTACTGCCGACAGCCTGGGTCAGCTCCCTCGCATGTGTGAGGGGACGTCCCCACGTCATCCCTGCGGTTGGGGCCCCATCCCCGATTCCAAATGGATCACAGCCCTAAATGTAAGATAATGCGGCTTCTGCAAGGAAATAATAATTTCCTGCCCTTTGAAATAGTTTATGTAGAAAACAAAAAGCACTAATGGTAAGAATAAAAAGCTGACAGATTGTCAGGCATGATGGCCACATACCTGTAATCTCAGCAGTCTGGGAAGCTGAGTCAGGAGGAATCCAAGTTTGATCCCAGCCTGGGCGATTTAGCAACTTGCTGGGACCTGGTCTCAAAAAATAGACATTTAAAAAAAAAATATTAACAACATGAGATTAAGATGGGTAACCACATATACACACACACACACACACACACACACACACGTGCGCGCGCACACACTTTTTTTTTTTTTTAAGGCTAGGGATGTACCTCAGTGCAAAGGCACTACGTTCAATCCCCAGTACAAGTAAAAGCTGATAAACAACTTCAGTGCAATTAAGGGCTCTTTATCAGGTTGCTGTTGAGGAGGAAGAAGGAAGCTATCAGGTGGAATACACACACACACACACACACACACACACACGTGCGCGCGCACACACTTTTTTTTTTTTTTAAGGCTAGGGATGTACCTCAGTGCAAAGGCACTACGTTCAATCCCCAGTACAAGTAAAAGCTGATAAACAACTTCAGTGCAATTAAGGGCTCTTTATCAGGTTGCTGTTGAGGAGGAAGAAGGAAGCTATCAGGTGGAAGAGATAGGAGATACACACTTCCAAAGAAAAAGATCGCCGGTGTGTTCAGAAGTCGTGACAGTTTGCCCATCTGGGAGATTTAGCAAAACCGTGTCCCAAATCTTTAACCGAGGCTGGGGGAGTAACTGGTGCGAAGGCCCTGCATTCAGTCCCCAGTTGGCAAGAGGTCCCTAAGTACCTGTGCCACAAGCAGGCGCGTGGTCTGTGGACCCACGACAGCCAGGTCAGCTCTTGGAGTTGCCTGACACACTCATTTGCAATCTACAGGCCAAAGCGGAGGAATGGAGCAGTGGCCTCTGCCCTCCTTGCACTTGCGGTGGCAGTTGGGGAGCGCAGCACCCCTCGGGATTTCTGCTGCACGCTCCTCTCTGCAGTGCTGCACCCCTCGCTGCTGTCCTGCAGTCCCCGGAGAGCCTCTGCCAGTCCCTGGGAACTGCCCCCAGCAGCGCCCCATCCCTGGCCCCTGCCCAGCTCAGGCGGGCACCCTGAGAGTACAGGTAACCCGAGCAAGCATCAGGGTGGGTGTCCGGGGAGAAGCCACAGTAGGGACTAAGGATGGGCCCAGCCCCAGGTGACTCCTGACCTCCAGGAGGAGGACGGGCGCCTTCCAGGCAGAGCTGGTGGGAGTTACCTGGCCCAAGCGCCTGGACTTCAAAGAGAAACTGTTCTTTCTAGTGCTTTCTGCCAGACAGAGATGTCATTGTCTCAGCAAATACCTTCGGGCTCAGCGAATAAATGGCATTCTGTTCTCCGCAGTCCTGCTCCATTTTTCAGAAGTCATGTGTAAAAGCATTTTGCCAAATTCCTTCCGATCCCTGCTTCAGTCTCTATTTATTTGATGTGATAAAGAGTCTTAATATAGATCTCCCTGCTGCCAGTTCCAAGAACCCTGCCACCCTCTCCAGCCCAGTGTCCTGAAGTGCCACCATCGTGTTCTGCCAGCTGAGCTAACAGCCCTGCAAGAGCCCTGGGTGGGATGGCACTGTGCCCGGCCTGGCTGCAGCTCAGTGGCTGCAGGACTCTGGCACTCGCTGGGCCTCCCTGGAGGCCACAGGGCCTTTCCTTACAGATTCAAGAGGCCACCAGGAGTGTGACAGCAGGGAGGATGTCCCAGCTCAGCCCCCGAGGGAGGGGGCAATGCCACCCTTCGATCTGGTGGTTGCAGAGGTGGGGTGCCCAGGGCATAGATGGGTACTTGGGGTGGGCAGTGTGGCACCCGCCAGGCAGGCGGCTTCCTCAGCGAGAGTTCTGCTCCAGGCCTTGGGTCCAGGGACCTGGCAGAGGGCATTTCTGGCCAGGCCTCACCTACCCCTACCCCTGCCCCAGCCCTTCTTCCTCCATCTGCTGGAGATTCTGGCCCCAATCGGGCCCTCAGTGGGTCAGGGGCCGTCCCTGAGCTTGCTGTCATCGGCACTCCCTGCCACCCTACCAGGCAGCAGTCCCATCCCTGTCTCCTCACACCTGGCCTCACCAACGCTCTTCCTTTCTCTGCCCAATCCTAGTTGCCCTGGCGCCCCGCCACACACTGCTTCCTACAGGCTGCTGGCCTCCAGGAGCTCTGGAACCTCTTGGGGCGTTGTTTTTCACAGTCATACAATAGAAATTAAGCCTGGCATGGTAACGCACACCTGTGACCCCGGCACCCAGTGGCTGATGCAGGAGGATCGCCACGGGTTTGAAGGCTAACAGAGCTACATAGTGAGTTCAAGGCCAGCCTGAACTATACAGCAAGACCCTGTCTCAACAGAGCAGGAAAGAAAGGAAGAAAGGGAAAAAGAAAAAGAAGCCAAGAAGGAATAAAAATATTAGTAGCTGCTCAGTAAACACTGAACAAAAACCCTAGGCTGTGGGAGAAGAGCCATGCGCACCAAGCGGAGGTGGCCTTGGAGCCCAGCGCTGACCCACCCAACTTGCAGGCACCACACCCCGCTCCAGTTCTCCCACGGGCTGCCCCCATGATCGAATGTTTCGAGTGTGGCCCTGAGGACCTTGACGCTGATTCCCCCCATTTTACAGGTGCAGAAACCAACCCAGGTGCAGAAGGTTCGGTAACTCCCCAAACTCGTGCAGTGGAGAAGTGTCACTCCCCTGCTCCAGCCGTTCCTTGCAGCCCAACCTGCTTGTCCCCCACGCCCTAGCTCAGGTCATGGCAGAAGCCTTGGATGCCCAGCCCTGTGGCTCCCTGCCCACCTTGGCTGCCCGAGTGTCCCCTCCTCCGGCCACCACAGTGTCTGACAGATGTGTGGTTTTTCCACAGCCAGGATGCTATGACCTGTACCAGTCATTTCGCCATCCGTTCTGACGGGGCCATGCTGTTTTGCCTTTAGTTTTTCCTAAAATTCGCGGTTGCCTCTTTTTTCCTTGCTCCTGCTTTCTCTGCACCTCCTTTCTTCCATTTGCAACTTTAGTCATTCTCACGGGCTCCTGCTAGCCCGCAGCCTTCACTGCCTTTACCACTGGCCCGGAATAGACCCATACGTCCCTTGTCGGTAAGTGCAAGAAGTGCTGAGTCATTAGTTCCTAAAGAAATGTCAAGGCGGACGCTCAGGAGACACTGTCACATACCTACCAGAGTGGCCCAGTACCTTTGTAGGGACTGTGACGCCCCTGCCTTGCCTTTGTTGCCTAGAATTGCTTTTGTATTCTAGGTCACTTCTGGTTCTAAATGAATTTTAGGATTGTTTTCTCTAATTCTGTGAGATATGCTGTTGGTTTTTTGATCAGGATTGCATTAAATCTGTACGAATATTTTAGAAATATGGCCATTTTCACTGTATGGGTTCTTCCTATCCAAGAACAAGGGATATCTTTCCATTCTCTGATATCCTCTTCTGGCCCCTTTTTCAGAATACTGCAATTTTCAATGCAGAGGTCTTTTACTTTCTTCATTAGATTGATTCCTAGGTATTTCATTTTCTCAACGATATTGTGAAAGGCGTTGTTTCCCTAATTTCTCTCTCGGTGAGTTTATTGTTTGTGTATAGGAATGCTACAGATTTTTGAGTGGGTTTACATCATTCCGGGGTTTCTCTAGCCAGAATCTCCAAGCCTTTCCAAACTCCTCCCATGAACCACTTCTAAAGTCTTCCAAACCACACCGTCAGCTTCCATCATGATAATCACGCCACTTCTCCATTACCAAAATCTGTCTCATTCATTTTCCCATTCTTGACACACAACCTCAACACCCGCAACTTAAAGGCGGAGAGGCATATTTTGGATCATGGTTTTAAGAAGATTTAGTCCATAATGAGCTGGCTACAAGGCAGGAAGCAAGAAAGGCACGGTGAAAGAGCCTGGCAGAGAGCTGCTTATGTCATGGCAGCTGGGAAGTACAGAGAAGAAAAAAGAGGAGCCGGGGAGAGAATTGCTTCCGGGTCACTTCCCAGTGACCCTCCTCTTCCACCCAAACTCCACCTCATTACACATCCAGCTCCGAACATGATTGGCTCACCTTCCAGAAGCTCTACCTCCAAAAACATGAGCCTTTTGGGGAACATTCCAGACCCAAAGTATAACCCCTTATTTTATGTTTGTTTTTTTTTTTTTATTTTAAGATTGAGTCTCACTAAGTCACCAAGTTTCCCAGGCTGGTCTTGAATCTTAAACACTCCTGCCTCAGCCACCCACAATGCTGGGATTACAGACATTTACCCCCACACCTCTGCTAGATTTTACAATTCTTTGCTAAACTTATCTAAGTAGTTTCTGATGTTAATAGTGATATTTTAATTTTATTTATTTGTACTGGGGATTGAACCCGGGACCTTGCACGTGCGAGGCAGGTGGCAGAACCACTGAGCCAAATCCCCGACCCTCTGTCCTTCTTTTGAGAAGTGCCTATTAAATTTATTTGCCCTTTAAAAAACATTGGGGTGGAATCAAGACTTGCCATGTAAAGGTACATGATCCCAACAATGAATGTAACTGTTCTGTATCCCTAAAATGTACCAATAAACTCAATAAAATAAAAAAAAAAACATTGGGGTATTATCTTTCAGAAGTTTCAAAAGTTTCTGTTTTTATATGTAGGTCTTTGATGCATTTTGGTTTGATTTTAGTGTAGAGATAAACATGAGGATACAGTTTCAATTTTCCTCATACAGATATGGTTATCCTAGCCTCATTTTTTAAAGACGCTGTCCTTTCTCCAATATATGCTCTTGGCCTTTTTGTCAAAAATCAGATGGCTGAAAGCCCACGGGTTTATTACTGTGTCTTCTGTTCAACTCCACTGGTCTACCTGTCTTTTTGTCCCAGTACCATGCTGTTTTTGTTGCTACAGCTTTGTGGTGTAACTTGAAATCTGGTATTGTGATACTTCCCACTTTGTTTGTTTTGCTCAGAACTGCTTTGGCTGAGTCGCTTCTGGCAGACTAAAGATCAACACAAAAAAATCAATAACACAAAAATTACTAGCATTCCTATACACCAATATTGAACCCACTGAGATAGAAATTAAGAAAACTATTCCATTCATAATACTTTTGAAAAATTAAATACCTAAAGGGGCCAGAGATGTAGCTCAGTGGCCTAGTAACCACCTGGCAAGCACTTGATTCCAACAACAACAAAATTAAATGCCTAAGAATCAACCTAGCCGAGGAGGTGAAAAATCTCTATAATGAATACTGCAGAACTCTGTTGGGAAATGGGAAAAAAGTGTTCAAATAGGAAGGGGAACGAGGGAGGAAGAAAGGAAAAAGGAAGGAAGGGGCAAGAAAAAAAGTGAAAATAGAAGGAAAAATGGAAACAAAAGGGCTGGGGATGTAGCTCAGTGGTGCCACAC
Source organism: Fukomys damarensis (assembly GCF_012274545.1). NCBI lineage: Eukaryota > Metazoa > Chordata > Mammalia > Rodentia > Bathyergidae > Fukomys > Fukomys damarensis. The sequence goes on along the minus strand of NW_022900936.1, from coordinate 6,519,137 downwards.
CTGCCTCGCAAGCACAAGGTACTAAGTTTGATCCCCGGTACCACAACAAAAAAATAAAGGAAACAAAACTTCTGTACATAGGGAAGGGAGAGAACTGGAGGGAGGGAATGGGATAAAATGTTTTAAAATTTATGTTTTAAAAAACTATAGAACTCTGGTAAAAGAAATTGAACAAGACGTTAGAATACAGAAACACACCCTCTGCTCCTGGAGAGCCAGAGTATTGTTAAAATGGTCATATTACCAAAAGTGATCTAAAGATTTAATGTAATCCCTATTAAAATACCAACAACAGGGGCTGGGGATTTAGCTGAGTGGTTCCACCGCCTGCTTCGCAAGCACAAGGACCCGAGTTCGATCCCCAGTACCAAAAAACAAAAAACAACAAAAAATACCAACAACATTGTTTATGGAATTAGAAAAAAAATCCTAAAATTTAGGTAAGTATTGTTTTTTCATAGGTGTCCTTTATCAGGTTGAGGAACTCCTTTCATAGCCCTACTTTGCTGAAAGTTTTCTTTGTTTTTAATATTTTGTTTGCTCTTGTTTTTGGCAGTATGAGGGACCGGACTTGGGTCCCATGCACACCATGCAAGCCCTCAACTATCTAGCTACATCTCCAGCCCCTCTGAAACTTTTTAAGTTCTAGAACATTTAAAGATGGGAATTAAAACTCAGTCAATAATTAAATGATGAAATGAGGTTGACTGTCTTATAAAAGGTACATTTATTTTTGACAAAGTAATGTAAAATATGGGTATTTATTTTAAAAGTGGCTAATATTAATATTGGTAATTGGTCACTAAATCTATTGATAACCACATCACAGCCATTTAATAAATATGTATTGGTGGATGAGGATTTAGCTCAGTGGTTTTGGCACCTGCCTCGCAAGGGGCAAGGGCCTGAATTCAATTACCAGTACCAAAAAAATAAAATAAATAAAATAAGTATGTATTGGTTATCTAGAGTGTGAGGGGTAGGAAAGAAATTGATTTTATGCTCTTTTGCAAGAAAAGTGGCTTCTTAAAAAAGAGGCCCCGCCCCCTCCCCTCGCGAGCCAGCGCGAACTCTGTGAAGTAATTGGGTGGCGGCTTCTGCTTAGCTGGGCCGCCAGCCTTTGACCTGGGCACAGGGGACGCGTCCAGGCGAACGCTGCTCTCCCCGCTGTTTTCACCGAGTTCCCCTCAGTGGCCCGCGGGCCTCCTCCACGGCAGCGTCCACCCGAGCGGTCTCGGCGCTTCCACAGCGGTGAGTACTCAGCCCTGGCTCAGCGGTTCCCAGTCGAGGGCCCCGGGGGCTCCCGGGAGCATTTCCGCTCCCGGCCGCCAGGTCCCATCCCCAGACTGACGGAGGTGCGCTCAGTTGCGTCCCCCTCACCACTGACCTGGGCCTCAAGTCAGTGAGACGCGTACCCTCCGAGGAGGGGCTCTCGGTGACTTTCTGCCCTGAGACGCAAACCCCTCACCCACCCTCCAAGCAGGACAGCTTTCCTCCGCCCACGGCTTCAGTAGGTTTACTCCGTGGTTGGCCGGCTCCAGAGCAGAAGAGCCCAGAGGAAGGGCCTGGCGGAGGACAGCTGCTCCCAGCATGGAGAACCGGAAGCAGGGAGCCAAGGGAGGAGCCCGGAGGGAGAGGAGCCTCCCGGGCCGCCGAACAGGCCTCTGCCAAACGCCTCCTACGGGCGCTGTCCAGCAGGCGCTCCCGTGACCCTCTCACCTGACACACGAGAGTTTGAGGTTCTGGATGTAAGCCCAGAGCAAAGACACGACGCAGAGGAAAAGTCCATATAAGGACACAGGGAACAGAAGGCCGCCATCCACCAGCCCGGGCAGCAGGACGAGCCAACCCCGCCTGCATCTCACTCTGACTCCCAGGCTCTGGAGCTGGGAGGAATCCGCTTCTGTTTAAGCTGCCTGCGTGGGGCATTTTGTTACTGCAGTGCCTCTACGCTAATACAGTCCACCATTAGCATTTCTTTCTTTCTCAAAATGACTCAAATACAAATTTAGAAGCAGATCATCATTTTCTCCATAAAACCGATTGGGGGCTTTGGGCGTCGTGTGGAATTTATTCTTCAACTTTTTTGTTTTTTGAGATAGGGTCTCACTATGTAGTTGAGACTGAACTGGAACTCACTATGTACCCCAGGCTGGTCTCGAACTCACAGCGATCCTCCTGCCTCAGCCTCCCAAGTGCTGGGATTACAGGTGTGTGCCACCACACCCGGCTTTATTCTTTAAATTTGGAAGAGCAAACACCTTAGCCAGCTGGGGATGTAGCTCAGTGGTTGCCCTGCCTGCCTCACAAACACAAGGCCCTGAGTTCAATCCCCAGTAAGAAACAAAACAAAAACACCTTAGCCACGTTGATCTTCCAACTGCTAAACACAGCATAACTCTCCATGTATTATTTTAAATTGCTTTCACCAATGAATTACAGCTTAACTGGTCTTTCACATCTGTCATTATGTACATGTAGTCCTAAGTGTTCGACACATTCTTAGTGTTTTGTAACTACTGGAAATGCTATTTTTGAATTTCATTTTCCAAGCTACCACTTAGAAATATAATTTTTGTGGCGTTGTATCCTGTAATGTCGATATGTTTCTTATTCTATTTATAAAAATACCTTAGAACCTTCTGTGTAGACAGTTGTATTGGCAAAGAAAGGAACTTTTACTGTTTTCTTCCCAGTGTTTATATCTTCATTTGACTGACAAAGCAGGACATTCTCCCCACTGACATTCTTGTCTGGTTCTCAGTTTTAAGGAGAAAACATTTGGTTCTTCATTATCAAAAATGTTACCTGTAGGTTTTCTGTAGATGCCCTTTATCCAACTAGGAAAGTTGCTTTCATATATCTAATTTGTAGAGAGTTTTTTATTTCGAGGTAGAGTTCACTATGATGCCCATGCTGGCCTCGGACTCCTGGGCTCGAGATCCCCCTGCCTCAGCCTCCCAAGTACTGGGACTATGCCACCAACACCAGCTGTAGAGTCTGAAAAATAATTGATACATGCTGAATTTTTTGTTTTAGTGATCATATTGTCTTTTATTGTCAGTGTGATTCATCACACTGGTTGCCTTTTTAAAAATTTCATTAATTAATTGGCAGTCAGATGTAATGAGATAGGGCCTTGCTATGTAGCCCAAGCTGGCCCCAGACCCACACCGATCCTCCTGCCTCAGTCTCCTGAGTGCTAGCATCATAGGTGTACGCCACAACACCCAGCTACCATTATTTTTTAATTAATTAATTTTTTCACAGTGCTGGGTATCAAACCCAGGGTCTCATTCATGCCCAGTAATTGCTGTGACACTGAGCTACAGCCCCATTTCTTGACCATGTACAAAGTTAGGTATTGCTGCGTTTGCGCTTGGTCACATTGTATGGAAGATGCTTGTGTGTACTTTCATGGAGCTATCAGTTTGTAATTTTCTTTGTTGGGATGTCTTTGCCAAGACGTAAAATTGTTTTATCCTTACACAAGGAGTTCCCATTACCACTGTTTTCTGAACAAGTTTGTGTCATACTGCTGTTTCTTTCTGCATTAAATATTTCATAGTTTGGATTTTTTTCTGTGGGAAAGTTTTTAATAATGTGTTAATAAGTGTAGGATTATTCTGATTTTCTATTTCTTTTCAAGGAAAATTTTAACTTTATTCTGTTACTTCTCAGTATTTTTTTTTCTTTATTGGTACATTTTAGGTATACAATACACTTACATTCATCATTGGGATCTTGTACCTTTACAGGATGTATCTTGGTTCTTATTTTTCCCCATTCCCCTGCCCTCCTTTAACCCCCTCCACCCCTCACTATTTACAGAGACTTTGTTTCCATGTTTTTCCTTTTCTCTTATTTTTTCTTTTCCCTTCTTAGCTTTCCCCTACCCCTCCCACTTCCCCTACACCTTTAGACCTTTTCTTCCTATTACACAATATCAATTATACACTTTGATTCTTATTTACACTTTTAGCTTATCACACCAGAGAAATTATTCGGTATTTACATGTGTGTCCTATTTAATTTTCTACTTCTTTTTGGGTCAGTTATGGTCATTTCTGTCTTTCAACAAATGACTTCAGTTTGTTTAGATTGCTGAACTTGAAGAAAAGTAATTTAAACATTTTCTTATTGTATGATCTGTACAGATTTCTGCCTCTACCCCTCATCATTTGTATCTGTCAATTTTCTTCCTTCCAGTTTATCAGTTTTGCTCGTCTTTTCAAGGGTCAAATCCTTGACATTAACTTTTCCTATTATTTATGGATCTTCTTTTTTCTAGCTTCTTGGATAATTTTTTTTTCATTTCCAGTACCTGGAATTGAACTCAGGACCTTGCACTTGTGAGGCGGGTGGCAGAACCACTGAGCTAAATCCCTGGCCTTTGGCTAATTGGTTTCAAACTTCATGTCTTTCATAGTCTGTACATATACAATTTAAACTTCCATTTAAAGAATGCCTTAGGGCCCAGGATTTAGCTCAGTGGTTCTGCCGCCTGCCTCACAAGTGCAAGGACCCGAGTACCCCATGAAAGAAACAATAAATAAATAAATAAGAAAAATAAAGAATGCCTCGGCTTCATCACATTTTGATATTTTGTTTTCTTTTATTCAGCTCAGAATATTTTCTAAATTCCTGCATATCTACTTTTTGTTTTTAAGTTCACAAAAATTATTTATTAGCCCGTGTTTGCAGCAGATCATTATATGCGTCATGGGGAATTGGTGCCCATGCATAACACAGCTTAATTTTGTTTCTTCCCCTCCCTCCCTTTTCTTCCCCTTCTGTCCCTCTCTTGGTCCCTTGTATCTTTTTTTTTCTTTTGAGACAGGGTCTTGTAAGTAGCTCAGGTGGCCCTGAACCCACCGCGTAGCCCAGGCTGGCCTGGAACTCAGCGATTCCCCTGTCACAGGTGTGCACCTCCGCCTAGCCTTATATCTGCTTTTGGTCGATGGATCACCTAGAAGTGCGTCTCACTGCTAACATAATGTAAGTGTCAGAAGTCTCGGAGCCTGGCTGTGGCTCGTGGTCCTGGTCAGCGGTACTGCCCTGCGTGGCGGTTTGGGGACTGTGAGGGTGGTTTTGGCCGATGCGATGTTCTGAAGTCAGGCAGAGAAGGCCAGGACCTGGGTGTCTCCATGACAGTCCAGGAGGGCAGGCAGGTTCCCACCCAGCCCAGCCCACAGGGACTTTATATGCACTTCTTTTATTTCTTCTTCATATTGTAATTGAGCATTGTATTGATGTTTTAAAAATTACGTATGACGGTAACATACAACAGTTTAGGTTTTGTTCAGGTTACTATAAGAGATGGGTAAACATATTAAATCAGTATCAAACTTATTAGCCATGAAAGTGTTATTTGTAAATAAAATATTAGAATTACTAGTTATAAAAAGGAATACTGAAGCCTGGAGTGGCGGTGCAGACCTGTAATCCCAGCACTCCAGGAGGCTGAGGCAGGAGGGTCACAAGCTCAAGCCCAGCCTGGATGATTTAGGGAGACTCCATCTCAGAATTACAAAGCTCAGCTGTGGATCCGTGTAAAGGCCCTAGGTCCCATTCCAGGTATTGAGGCTGGGTTGTGCTATTGATCTTTAGCAGAAGGGAAACCACAAATGGTCTCTCATGGGGTGGAGAAAAATAGAAGCCACAGCAACTGTTCCCTGAGTGCAAAATACTTGGGAAGCTCTCAGATTATTTTACAAGGCGAACTCTTCATTGCAAATATTTCCCTCTATGTAAGAGCACTTGTTAAATGAATACCGTTTCCCCTTGACTAGACGGAGGATTTATGTAATATGGCAGATCTTTATCCTAGCACCTCAGAATTCAATGCCTGTTCTGATTGAATTAGGTCCTTCTGTTGGGAAAATGTCCCTCCAGACCCCACCGAGCTGGGCAGAACAGTTACTGGTGTTCCTGCGGACCCATGGTATATTAACAGGTACAATAAAGTCGCTTTGTCCTAGCTATGCAACAAGAAGCTTCCTGGGAAAGTATGTCTAGGCTTTTTGTTTCTCAGAGGTAGTAAAAATAAAAGAGCACCACTCATTTCTGGAAATGCAGGAACTAGTAGGACAAAATGAAATTTTATTTTTAGGATATTACAAACATAAATTCTCTCAGTATCTACTGGCTCCTACCTTTTTTTTTTTTCAGTCTGTTTTTCTCTATTTTTATTGTTTTGTTTTGGTTTTTTGAGACAGGGTCTCACATGTAGTTCATGCTGAGTCTTGAATTTACTCTGTAAGCGGGGCGTGGTGGAGCACACCTCTAATCCCAGCACTAGGGAGGCTGAGGCAGGAGGATCACCACAGTTCAAGGCCAGCCTGGGCTGCATAGTGAGCTCAAGGCCAGCCTGAACTATAAAAGGAGACCCTGGGTCACAAAATAAAAAACACATTTTAAACTTAAAAATAAAAAGAATTTATTCGGAAGCCCGGGCTGCCCTTGAACTCACGGCAGTTCTCCTGCCTCCGACTCTCAAGTGCTAGGATTACAGGTGTGGAAAACGGGCTGAGAATCCTCCTCCCCAGGTGGGCCACGTGGCAAGTCAGCAGCCATTCCCTGCGGGCCCAGTGCTCCCGTTGTGTACTGAGCATGTAAAACATAGGACTTTGTAACCCTACAAAAAGCAGAATTAAGCAAGATAAACTAAAGTGAAACCAAGTGAAATTTGACAGCCAGCTGACAGCCTGACAGCTGACAGCTTGGCAGTTGTGTGTTAGGACAGATAAGAGTTTGCTGTGACATCCCCCCCCGACCGTGTGCCGTGACACATGACTGCTGTGACATAAGATTAAGAGTTTGAAGTAAGGTAATGCGAGTGTTGAGGAGTTAACTTAGATAGAGCATATGGATGTATTAGATTAGAAATGACTTAAAGTATAAAAGGAGAAGACTACAGACAGATGACGTCGCTTGACGACTCCGTCAAGATGACCTGCTGAAGCTCTGCCCGAGACGCAGGAGCTTCCAGACCTGGAACAGAGGATCTGCATCCCTGCTCTGTCCGAGATGCTGACACGCTGTACCTGATCCTGACTGCCGAAACATCGAAGTCGCAGCTCGACCCTGCGAAGCCTGAGACCAGACTACATCTACCAGGTCATATGCCCTCACCTATAACATGATAACATTTATGATTGTGTTAGAGATATTATGGGCTGACATTATTTCTGGATTGCGCTGGCAATTGTAGTTATATCCTTTGTGTGGGCTTATATTTATATTGTTAATGAGAATAAAAACATTGATCAAAACAAAACCAAATTGACAATCATTGATGCGCTGACCCGTGATCCCGAAACGCAAATCGATGCTCGCAATCCGAATTGGCAATCATTGATGCGCTGACCTGTGATCCCGAAACGCAAATCGGTGCTCGCGACACGTTGTCCCTGCTCTGGCTTTCATTCACGCTGTGAGGGAATCTAAGGGCGGCTGCGGGGAGCAGCACTCTTACGGGCCAGGCCCCGTGCCCTTTGCTGTCCATATCTTGGGGATGAGGAATTTCTTTCCGTTTTCCACAGGGCAGCCTAGTGACTTGCACACAATCGCCAACCAAACAGGGGTGAGCTAATTTGGGCTCCCACCTCACGTGTGTTTCAGAACAATGGCTGATCCCGCTGTCCGGCCACAGGGCGGTGACCTCCGCGGGTTTCTCCGGGCCGGGGGCCTCTTTCTGCTCTTGCAGCAAACGTTCGCTGAGCACCTGCTCCCTGCCAGGCCTGGAGCCGGGAAACAAACAGAAGCCCGTCAGGCGCTGCAGCCCCGACAGGAAGCGCGGCGGAGGTGCGCGCTCCAATGTAGGAAGGAGTCGCAGGCGGGGAGCAGGGTCGGCCGCTCCCTGGCCCGAAGTCCTCGCGCCTGTTCCTGGAAGTGTTTCTGTAGACTGGGTTTCTGTTGTGCGTAAATCACGTTCCCGATTCCTGGAGAGCACCGTGATTCCGATAAGATGCTAGATGTCCTGCGGTCTGCTAGGAAGAGTCTGCGCGTCTGTGGAGTCCCTGAAGGAAGGCTGACTTGGGCTGGGCTGGGCTGCGCTGGGCTGGCCGTCAGATGGCTGCGGATCAGCCTGGGCCTTTAAGAACGATTTTCAGGCTGTGCGGGGAGTGGGCTGAGAGGAGGCTTCACGCTAGGCCACATCAGCCCTTCTGGAATCTTTACTGAGAACCTTAGGGGGTCAGCGCAATCGGTACAGTAAGACCCGACCTACGAACCTTCGAGTTGCGAACTTTCACAGATAGGAATGGATCTTACATTAGGAATGTTTGACGATGAGAAAACAAATCGCGGAAATCACCCGTGTGCCCCGTGTGCTCGGTGCACAGCCTGATAGTGAGCGGCGTGGTGAGGTGGAGGGGACCACGGGGAAGCGCAACACAAGAGCCACGGAAACAAAGTGAAAATGACTGAGACCAGACCAAGGTGGAAAGATGGCAGACATCGCTTGTTCTTACAACACAAATCATTCACCCACTGGCACACTTCGAAAGAACAAGGGCGAGGTCACGGAGGTGAAGCTGTTCGCGCTTTGCATCGCACGTTTGTGTCACAGGTGTGTAACACTTTGTCGGACTTACGAACAACCCAACTTACGAGCGTTCTCCGGAACGGAACGTGTTCGTAAGTTGCGGGCTTCCTCAGCCTGGATGGAGCCTCTCGTCTGCTCTGGGGGTGGCTCAGGTTAGAGACCCCGGAATCCCCTCCTCAGCTGCAGTTTCACCCTGCACCTACACAATGAAGCTCTTAGCAACAGGTCCCAGGATTTCAGGGCTCTGGAACTCTTTTTCTGTGTAGATTTCTTCTCTCCAATACTCTGACTCACAAACTCCGGACACCGCGGGTGCAGCCCGGGACCTACTTGCCCCTCAACTCAAGGAGCATCCGGCAGAAGGCCGCACTCACAGGCCCTGCTGTTTCCCTTTGCTCAGCTCAGCCCACCAGGACTGCACTAGGGCCACTCAGGAGTTTCAGCTGCTTATGAGAAGAAAGCAAGTCTGGGACCAGTTACTCCTACGTGGGTGGAAGCAGGAATTCCTAAAGAGTATTTTAAAAATCTGCATCTTTCATTATCTGTAATTATAGACTGTGTGGGTGTAAATATTAATCTGTTAACAAAGGTCTGGATATGTTTAGGCTTAGGAATTTTTAATAATATATGTCTGTTATGCTTTTGCAAAAGGAAGCTATTAATCATGGAAGCTATTAACTCTAGTGTTGAATGGAATTTCTTGTTTTTGAGGAATCTCCATACTGATTTCCATAGTAGCTGTACTAGCTTACCCTCCCGCCAACAGTGCAGAAGGGTTCTTTTTTCCCTGCAGCCTCACCAGGATTTGCTCTAATTGGATTTCTTGATGATGGCCATTCATACAGGTGTTGTATTTTATTTTAATTTCTCTAATGGCCAATGATGTCCAACATCTCTTCCCGTATTTATTGGCCATTTGTACATCTTCTGTGAAGGGTCTATTCGTTGAATTTGCTGATGTTTTCAATGAGTCTTTTATTTTGGGGTTATTTGGGGGGGGCCTAAGTTTTTGAGTTCTTTATATATTCTACATATGACTCTTCTGTCTGAGGACTAGCTGGTGAGTTTTACCCATTCTGTAGGTTGTTTTTTCATTGTTGGTGGTTTCTTTTGCTGTGCACAAGCTGTTTAATTTGATATGCTCCCATTTGTTGATTCTTGGTATTATTTCCTGTGCAACTGGGGTCTGTTCATATAACCCTTGCCTACACTTATGACTTTAAGGGTTTTTCTTATTTTATCTTCCAGGAGGTTGTTTTTCTCTTTTTGAATTTTAGTGCTTTATCTATTTTGATTTAGGTTTAGTTTGTGGTAAGAGACGGGTCTACACTCAATCTTCCACATGTGGATAGCTGGTCTCCCAGCACCATTTATTAAAGAGACCAAAGTGAGACCCTGTCTCAAAAAAAAAAAAAAATGCCCCACATGGAAGCGCACTCCTGTAATCCTAGCACTCAGGAGGCTGAGGCAGGAGGATCACTGTGAGTTCGAGACCAGCCTGGACTACAGAGTTCCAAGTCAATCTCAACTACAGTGAGACTGTCTCAAAAAAAAAAAAAAAGCTGTCTTTCAAGGGTACATTTTTGGCCCCCGTCAAACATCAAATAGTTCAATGTACGACTTATTTCTGCATCCTCTATTCTGTTCCATTGATCCACACATCTGTTTGTGCCAGCACAACTCCATTTTTATCGCAGTAGCTTTGTGACAGAACTTCAAGTCTGGGACTCTGACGTCTCTTGCTTTGTACTTGTTACCCAGGGTTGGTTGCTATCCTGGGTCTACTCTGCTTCCGTATGAATTTTAGGTTTCCTCCTGTTCTGTGAAGAATGCCATTGGCATTTTGATTGGGATGTGTTCTGTGTATCCATTTTGGAAATATGGCCATTTTTACTATATTGCTTCTGCCTTTTCAGGAACAAGGGATATCTTTCCATTTTCTGATGTCTTCAATTTCCTTCTTCTGAGAACTGAGCTTTTCTTATAGTTTTTTACTTTCTTAGGATAAATTCTGAGTATTTAATTTCTCTTGGTGCTGTTGACTGGTTTTTATCCTAATGTAATGGCTTCATTATTGGTGTAAAGGAACATTGATTTTTGTGTGATTTTGTATCCTGGCACATTACTGAATCTGGTTAATTCCAGCAGTTTAGTGGATTTTGTGGGTCTTCTGTGTAGAGGAACATGTTCTATACAAATAATGATAATCTGACTTCTTTTCATATACACATCCCTTTTATTTTTGTTGCCTAATTGCTCTTCTTAATGCCTTGAGAACTATGTTGAACAGGAGTGGTAATGGATATCCTTGTCTTATTCCTGATTTTAGAGGGAAAGCTTTCAGTTTTTCACTATTTAATATGATGTTGGCAAAAGGTTTGTCATAAATGGCTTTTATCAGATTGAGACAAGGTCCTTCTATACCTATGTTTTTTGTTTTGTTTTGTTTTTTGGTTTTTTGAGACAGTGTCTCACTGTGTAGTTGAGACTGACCTGGAACTCACTATGTAGCCCAGGGTGGTCTCAAACTCACAGTGATCCTCTTGCCTCAGCCTTCCGAGTGCTGGGATTACAGGCGTGCACCACCATGCCCAGCTTCATGGTTTTTTTTTAATCATGAAAGGATGTTGGATTTTGTCAGAGGCTCATCTTGCATTATTATGTGATTTTTGTCCTTGCTTCTGTTTATATGGTGTATTACATTTATTGATTTGTGTATGTTGAACCATCCTTGTATCCCTAGGATGAAGCCTACTTGGTCATGATGTATGATCTTTTTGATAATTTGCTTCATTCTGTTTTACTAGTGTCTTGTTGAGAAGGATTTTTGCATCCATATTCCTTAAAGAAATTGGCCTATGCTGTACCTTGTGGTGGTGGACTAACGAATGGTCAACTTGTAAACCCCAGCTGAACCGAATCCGCATGGTCTGGCTATAGAAGACCCACCTGAGGAGCACTGCCAGTGGCATAAAGAGAACTGGAGGGGAAGATCGTGGGCTGTTGATTTTCTAAGAGAAGCTTCTTGTATTTGGCTGTTCTCATCAGAGGAGCAGCTCGGGGCCTTGCTGTTGCTGGGAATGGCTGCTGTTTTTGTCAGGGGAGCTCTGATCTTCACCATGAGTGTAACTTCGTGGATCCTGTGCGGATCCCGCACTCTACTGGTATAGAATTTTTTGCCTTCCACCACTGGCCTGTGGGCCCTCCAGGTGCAGATGCTCAATATAGGCAAGTGGGAGACACTGCCCTGGGCTCTGGGCCACTGGCAGGACTTGTTGAGAACAATGCCTTGGACTCTAGGCTTTCAGCTGGACTTGTGTGGGACATTATGGGATGCAGGCCCATAATTGACTGCATTCTTCAGGCTTCAGTGTGTGGCTAATCTCTTGCACTCCTCTGCATTTGACTTTTGGGATAAATGCCATAAAATAATCCTTTAAGTTGTATGTCCTGTATTAAATCTAATTACTTTGCAAGACCCTTACTACATTTTTTCAGGATTTTTGCATCTATACTCATTAAAGAGGTTGGTTTATAGCCCCTGGTCTGATTTGGAATTAAGGTAATACTAGCTTTTAGGAATGACTGAGTACCCCCTTCCCTTTTGATTTCATTAAAGAGCTTGAGAAGTATTGGTGTTAGGTCTTCCCTGAAGTTGGACCTGGGCTTTTCTTAGTTGATAGGCTTTAAAAAAAAATTACTGTTTCAATCTCATTGTCTGTAATTGTTCAGTTTTAAAATCTCCGTGGTTCAGTTTTAGTAATTCATATGTATCTAGGAATCGGTCTAAATTCTCCAATTTATTGGCTTACAAATGTGTGAAGTAATTGTTAATAATCTTGATTTTGGTGGTTTCCATTGTTACCCCCCCACACACACACTTTTTAAGACAGGGTCTCATGTGGTGGTTCAGGCTGATCTTGAATTCACTATGTAGCCCAGTGTGGCCTTGAATCCACAGTGATCCTCCTGCCTCAGCCTCCAGAGTGCTGTAATTACAGATGTGCGTCATCATAACTGGCTTGCTTTTTTCATTTCTAATTGTATTGATTTGGTCTCTCTTTTCCTTTTAGTTATATTAGCCTATAAAGGTTTGTCTATTTCCTGTATTCTTTCAAAGAACCATTTCTTTGATTCACTGTTTTTTCTTTTTGGTCTCAATTTCATTGATTTCTTCTGTGATCTTTATCATTTATTCAGGCTGCCTCTGTTTTTGTGATCTGGATATTCACAGGTATAAACTTCCCTCTCAAGACTGCTTTCACTTTTGATATGTTGTCTTATTTGTTCCTTGATTTCCTAATTCATTATTTAAAAGTGCATTATTTAGTTTCCATACATTTGCATAGTTTTCTTTTGCCATTGATTTCTAGTTCCATTGCACTCTGATAAATATACATAATTTCAACTCTTTTGCATTTACTTAACCTTCCTTTATTGGCTAGTATGTGGTCTATTTTGGAAAAATTTCCATTGGCTGCTGAGAACGTGTATTCTGTTATTGTTGGGTAGGCACACTGTAGATTATCTGTTAAGTCCATCGGTTTAAATGTTTTGTTCAACTCTCTGGTATTTCTTTGTTGACTTTTGTCTAGTTGATCTATTTGTGACAGTGGGGTATTGAGGTCCCCCGCTACAACTACATTTATTTGATCTTTTATATCCAGTAATATTTGTTCCATGAAGTTGGGCGTCACAGTTGTTATCTCTTCCTGTTGGACTATTCACTTAACTAATATGTAGTGACCCTCTGTGACTCTTTATAGGATCCCATTGCATGAAGTATTGTTTTCCATCCTTTGATTTATATTCCATGAGCTTATTTTTAGGTTAAATGTGTTTCTCGTATATAGCATTCCATTGAATTTTATTTCTTGATCCATTCTGCCAATTTGTACCTTTTTACTGGGGAATTGAGACCACTCACACTAAGAATTACCACTGATAGGTAATGACTTATTCCTGTCACTGCCTTATTTTTCTGTAGTTTAGTCTTTTTATTCTTTTCTACTTAACTCCTCACCCTACCTGTTGTATTCATTCTCTTAGATCTTTTGTCACTGTTAGCTTCATTTTCTCTTCTTGGGAAATTTTTGGAGTGCTGGTTTGGTGGTCATGAATTTCTTTAGGTGCTCTTTATCAAGGAAATATCTTATCTCTCCATCACTTTGGACAGTTTTGTACCATTTAATTCATTTGTTAATTATATAATCTATTATTTCGTAGTAAGACAAAGGTACACAAGATTTATGATGGCACAGAGCGATTTTAGGCTTACTTCCTGCTGTCTGCTTGTCTCAGCAGGATTCACTGGCCACAGGTTGTTTATCTCTGACTCATATTTTGTATCCTTTAGTTTCTACTGTGAGCAGATAACAGGTATTTGCTATACAGAACCCAAACAAAAGATGAGGCCATATGATCTGCATTATTATTTTTGCCTCTTCCTGTATCTCCTTCCATTTAGTCACCAAATCTATTCACCTTTGAATGGTCACAGAAGGCCACTCAGTATACTTGGACAATACTTCCTCAAGCAGCGTCCCTTCCTGCCTCTCAGGAACTGTCACTTCCTCAATAAATTTCCTATTAAAAAAAAAAAAAAGAACAGTTTCTCAGGGTTTGGGATCATCTACTTGGAATGCGTTAGCCAAAGAATTAAGAGCTGGTGCTAAGAGAGGAGACTCTGCTGAGGTATATGGACAATTTATTAATCGCTAGATGCACTCCCCGGAGTTGGACGGCAATACCATTACTGTCCTCAATTTCCTGGAAGAACATGGTTACAAGGTCTCACCCACTAAGGCCCAGATTTTCTAGGGTTTCATTTTAAATCCAGGGACCTGAGCTTTGTCAACAAATCAAAAACAAGCAGTCACCTCGTTATCCTCTCCCCAGACAAGGAAGCAACTCTGAGGCTTCTCAGGCATGGCTGGCTGGTATCGAATATGGATACCAATTCAGGGGCACTGGTCAGGACTCTATGAAGAGCTAAAAGGAGGCCACTTTGCTGGGATAAAAAACATCAACAGGCGTTCGAGGCCCTTAAAAATAAACAGAGCCAAGCCCTTTCATGGGAACTCCCAAATCTAGAAAGCCCTTTATTTATACTTACATGAGAGGTGGGATTGCTATGGGTGTCCTAACCCAAAAATTCAGACCCACTCCCTGGCCACCTGCTTGTTTCTCCAAACAGCTTGATGCTGTTGCTCAGGGATCTGCTTAAGAGTAGAGGTGCAACAGCTCTTCTCGTTAAAGATGCCTCCAAGCTATCTCTGGACAGCCTTGGAGGTTCAGGTTCCTCAGGTGCCAGCAGTTCTAGAGATAAAAAGGCCCCACTGGCTGGTGGGTGAAGATTAATGCTGTATCAGGATCAACTATCAGACAGTCCTGACCTAAAACCCAAGGCCACCAGGCCTTCAATCCGGCCACCCTTCCACCAACAACAGAAGAGGCTGAGTGGCAGTCACTGAACTCTTCTTAGAGGCTTGATCTCCATGCAACATGCGGATGCCAAGCACTTTACAGATTGGATGTTTTTTGGAGGGGGCATTCAGGAGAGCAAGTTATGCTACAGAGAGCACAGTGGCCACCACAGAGGCCAAAGCCCTCTCAGCACAAACCTCGACCCAAAAAGCAGAGCTTAGTCAGAGCCCTACACTGGGAAAGGTAAGACTATTTATATGGACTCTAAATACAAGGTTTTGGTATTGCACATCTATGCAGCTTTTTGGAAAGAGTAGAGATATTAACAGCAAAGAAAAAATAAAGTGTCCCCTATAAAAAATCCTAAGGAGTTGTTAGTACTTCTGGAAGTCACCTCAGGGGGTAGCAGTTAATTCACAGTGGGGGCCCTCAAAAGGGTAATTCATCAGAGTAATGGTCTAGGAGACAGAGTGGCCAAAGGGCAGCCCAAACACGAGCCAGGAAGCTTATTGGCCACGGTACAGAGCAGCCCCAAATTCTCTGTTCAAGAGTAAAGAGGCTCAGACTAAGGGGTACATCAAGACCTGCCCAGGGTGACGGAGAGATGAAGGGGAACAAATTCTCCTCCCTAGGCCAATGGCAAGAGTGACCCATCCAGAGCAGGCCTCTTTATGGCACTTACTTCTCCATAATTCCCTCACAGGGAGAGGGCTCAGGGGTAAGTGGGTAACTGGAACCCTCAGTCCCACCCTGCCCCTCCTACTCTGACCACCCTCTATAGTCCCTTCCACTGCATCATCAGAGATTAACCAGGAAGGGTTGCCCACCAGGGATGAGCAGCCCTATGACAGCCTGCACAGAATCCAGAACGGGGGACTCCTGGCCAACACAACCCTGGGGCAGGGTGGACCATGGACCTATGGCAGCATGGGGACCCACCACTATGTGTGCTATACATGTTCCACTAGTGCTGTGGACACTGTGGGGCAGACGAGGCCATGTCCTGTCACCTGCTCTGTGCTGTCATGTGACTCCATGCTGCCACGAGACCAGGGCTATTGCAGAGGCACCTGGGAAATGAGTCTGGAACCAGGGTCATGGGTTCCAGAAAATCTAGTCCCACTGTGCAAGGGAAGGTTGGGGACACTGCCAATGTGGGTGGCCCTGGGTTACCATCAGCAAGTGGAGGTTCTCTGCTCCCCAGCGTCTTAAGGGGAAATTCAGACTCAGATACTGACTTATGGTGACGGCAGAGATGGACAGGAAGGTTTCTCGTGCTGGATGGGCTGCCAGGGCTGCTGAGGTCAGGACACAGGCTCTGATGAGGCGAGCCCCTGGGCTTCGGCTTTCTTTGCCATGTTGTTTCTGGTGTGTAGCCTGACCTTTATTCAGGACTCACAATGTAGCCCAGAGGCTGAGAATTGGAGCCAGGCCCCACTTCTGCTTGAGTAATCACAGAAAGTGTGTTCTTGCCCTAACAAGCAATTCCAGACAACACTGTTTTTCATTCACTGTTCAGAGCTTTCTCTCCTGGATTAAATGAGAACCTGAGGAGTCGGGCGTGGTGGTGCACACCTGTAATCCCAGCACTCAGGAGGCTGAGGCAGGAGGATCACTGTGAGTTGAGACCAGCCTGAGCTACATAGTGAGTTCCAGGTTAGTCTTAACTACATAGTGAGACCCTGTCTCAAAAAAATTAAATAAATAAATAAATAAATGAGAACCTGACAACTCTTGGGGCTGGGCCAACTGATGCCCCTAACCCCAGCCAGCCCGAGCAGCTGCTGTCAGCTTAAGGCCCTTACCTAGCTGCTCAGGGTTGAATGAAATCATATGGGGAGCTGGGCTGGTGCTTCAGGTAATAATGGTTCCCGAAGAAGGGCACTCACCATTTATCTGTTTACTAAAGAAAATATACAATATATCAACATATACATACCAAGGCTTTTCTCAAAATTGTCACTTAGATTTTTTTTATTCATTAAAATTTTTTTTTCATGAAAAATAACTTCCTGCTTACAAATTTCCCAGAAAGCATGGCCTCTCTGTTCTGGCTTCTCTGTCTAAACACATCACCAAGGACACAGAATTACCTCTGTCATGTGAGGATAAAAAACTTACAAGGCAGAAGTGAATTCTCTGGAAACCAGGTCTCAGGGGACTTGGCTCAATCTTACGGAGTCACCGGTTTAGGGCAGAGTGGTCTCAGGGGGCTGGGGGCAGCCGAGACATCCGCCCAACCAGCCCTGTGCCCGTGGAGGACAGGCTGGCGTGCCCGGCAGGCACATGGTTTGCTCGGCACTCACTGCGGGCCAGCAGCGGCAGGGCCCAAGGAGGAGAGTGCTGCGACCGACTGTACACCGGGGCCACACCAGAGGCCGGGGACACCGTCCCTAGGGTGGTCAGGCACTGCCCCGGCCCCTCCCGTGGAGATGGACCCGCACCACTGCGCTGTACACCCAGGAACCAGAGTGGAAACACAGTTTCCCTCCTATCTGGGGAGATGGCAGCAGGATGGCGCGTGCCAGCTCTGGAGGCCACACACGTGCAGCTCCACCACAGGGCCAAACCCTCTGTCCTGCGAGCACAGAATGCTGTACAGGCCCCTAAAAAACCGGAAGTTACAGTGGAAAATGTCACGCAGCTCGAGAAGAGGAGAAAGGCTCCACACTTGCAGTGGGTGCAGCTGGCAGGCCGCCCGGGGGAGCAGACAGCGGGCATCCACGCACCCCCTGCCCAAGTGCCAGGCCGTCCCCCAGCACCCAGAGAGCGGCTCCTCCTGTCCCCAGGACGTCACTGTGCTGCAAAGCTCAAAGTGCAGGTACAACTGCTCTGCTGGGAACTCGGGAGCCAGCACAGATGTTTTCTGTGGTCCTAAAGCCAGCACTCAGAATGCGCTGCACCCACAGAAAGGTCTGGGCGGTGGCGCTGGCAGGAAAAGGAGGCCGGATCGATCATGAGTGCGCGGCACGGTCCCTGTCCCCGGCTACGTGCGGCACAGCTTCAGCGGGAAGTTCTCGGTGATGAGGTGATCGGCCTGGAGCAGCACAACGATGTTCACCTCGAACTCTGCGGGGAGCGGAGACAGAGCTTAAGCGCACTCCAGCAGCGGGCACCAAACGCCCACTCCCAGGTTCTCGGCTGAACCCTCAAGTTACAACCTGCCTGACATGTGAGCAACTCTTGACTTACGACTGGAATTTTAGTTTTAACAAAGTCTTGAGTTACAACCCGAATGCTGGCTGCTTGTGCTTCCAGGTGGTCTCAGAACAGATCTAACCCTCAGAGCTCTGGAAGGAGCAGGACCGCATCCTCTCCTGTGTGGGCTCACTGAGAACCTGGGCCAGCGTCTCCCTGAGGACACTGAGACCTGCTGTGTGCAGGAGGGAGACTCTGAAGGCTGTTTAGAGGCTTGAGCGTTCACTGACCAACTTGAGTTAGTTACAACCGGCCCTCGGGAACGAATTGAATTCGTAAGTCAGGGGTCCACTGCATTTTCTCCTCTAAGCTGTTTCTCTCAGGTGCTTGGTCACAGCAATGAGAAGCTGACTGACAGAACCACTGTGCTGACGTGTAGGTGCCTGTGGCAAAATCAGGAGAGGAAGTGGCGTGTGGGTCACGACCGGGCCGGGCTCAGTCTTTCCAGAGATCCATGGCAGAGGCACAGACGCCAGGATGGAGGCTGTCAGAGCTTTCCCAGCGGTTACCACTCGCTCCAGCTCTTCAAAGATGCCCTGGGACCTGGGCCCCATCCACGCCACCCTCCACCTGCCTGACCTTGCCCGGGCGGCCAGGGCTCAGGGACACGGTGGCTGCGTGACAGTGCAAGGTCCGCAGAAGCAGAAACACGCACACAGCGCTGCCCGAGAGCCAGCTGGCCCCGAGACCAGGTGCCCCCCGAACCTGTGCCACTTACCCACTTTGAAGTTGGTGGTCTCCAGCGTGGGGCAGGTGAACAGCCTGGGGAAGACCATGTGTATGGGGACCGAGAGGCCCCGGCAGACGTCGCCATCGGCGATCTGAATGTTCTGAATCTCTGTGGCATCGCGGGCGTAGCCTTCTGCGCACCCTGGGGTGGGGAGGAAACGTCTCCGGCTCAGGACCAGCAGGAGCAACGTGCCCTTCCGGCTCTGTGCTACACACTTGCCTCCTCCAGTCCACCCCACGGTTCCAGACAGAGGCCAGTCTTCCCTGCTCACTGTGCTCCAACGAACTGCACCAGGTTTTAGTCCTGTGTGGGAAACTCAGTCCCCAAATGAACATGACTGGGATTTGGAGGTGGAGGCTTTAGGTGATGGTGGACGTGGCTGAATGAAATCTCAAAGGGAGTGGCCATGCTCTAAAAGTGAGTCCTCACCAGGCATGGTGGCGCATGCCTGTAATCCCAGCACTTGGGAGGTGAAGGCAGGAAGATTTCTGGACAGGAGCCTGTGCTACATAGTGAGAAAACTCTGCCTCAGAAAAGTCAATCAATCAATCAATCAACCAAAGTGAGCTTTCTGTGACATGCTGTGCTGTCTCCCTGGGTGGTACGCCCTGCCCCAAGATGGCACAGGAAGGCAGGAAGGCCCTTGCCAGATGCACTCTTGGTCGTGCAGCCTTCAGAACCATGAACCAAACAGGCCTCTATTCTCTATACATTTCCCAGTCTCGGGTAATTTGTTATAGCAACAGAAAACAAACCCAAGAAGCACTTTTATTGCAACAGAGAGACATGGCCTTACTTTGCATTCACTCACATCTCCCCGCCCTCCGGTGCTGGGAATTGAACCCATGGCCTCTGAACAGTATCTGCAGCCTTATTTATTTATTTATTATTGAGGCAGGTTCTTGCTAAATTTCTCAGACTGGACTCAAACTTGCAATCCTCCTGCCTCAGCTTCCTAGGTGCTGGGATTGCAGGTGTGCACCACCACACTCAGCTCTCCCACATGGTTTTAACCACTGAGCGCACAGGGTAGAAGGCAGAGGGCGGGACTCACCGCAGGTCTCCACGCGGACCAGCTGCAGCTCGATGCTCCGGATGGCGGCATCCGAATGCTCCACCACCAGCTCGCCTGTCAGCGGCTGTGTGATCATGCAGTTGGTGGAGTTGAGGTGGCCTCTAATGAGGAATTTGGGCAGCAGCGCTCTCTAAAACAAGTCAGGAGCAGGAGGAAAGGGGTGAGATGACTCCACAACACTTTGCTGCAGATACTAAAAACTGAAAATAAGCCAGGGACCCCGATCTACGGAGAGGCAAAGGTGGGACGACGACTGCATCTTCTTCCAGCTCGGAGGCTGAGAGGCTGAATCGTTAAGCTCTAAACACATGAGATGTGACAGAAAAGCACAGTGCATGTTTTAATTTTTAAAATTTTATTATAGTAAAATACACGCTGCCATGAGTCGCCTCAAAATGTGCCCCCTCACATCAAGCACACTTGTCTCACCACCCCTGCCGCCTCCTGCAGCAGCTCTGCAGTCCTCTCACGAGTGCCTGTTTTTCTCTTTTCCCATTAAGTTCATTGGTACATTTACGGCAAACAGCAGTTACACTCACCATTGGGATCGTGCACCTCTACAGGACAGATCTCGGTTCTCATTTCTTCCCCATTCCCCTGCCCTCCCTTCACCCTTCTCTATTTACAAGGACTTTGTTTCCATTTTTTTCCTTTTCTCACATTTTTTCTTTTCCCTTATTTCCTTTCCCCTCCCCTTCCCACTTCCCCACTAGCCATTTTCTTCCTATTTCACCTGTCAGTTATACCGTTTTGAACCTTATTTCATGAGTGTCTTTAGTTGTGCTGTTGTGGCTGCCTCCGTGACCTGAATGGACTCAAAATGTTCACGTTTCACTGTCATTTTGATTTGGGGAAAAACAAGAAGCTGCACAGTGCCAGACCCAGCGACGAAGGTGGACAATGACACAGCACCATGTTTTGGGGAGCTACCTCTCTGTTGGATGGCACTCAGCAGCACCTTTTATTTTTTTATTTTTTTTGTTTTGTTTTTTGAGACAGGGTCTCACTATGTAGTTGAGACTGACCTGGAACTCACTCTGTAGCCCAGGCTGGTCTCGAACTCACAGTGATCCTCCTGCCTCAGCCTCCCAAGTGCTGGGATTACAGGCGTGAGCTACCATGCCCAGCCTACCATGCTTTTTAAATCAAACCATGTGAAGACACTCAGGAAAGGGGGCTCCAGGGCTGCTGCAGAAAATGGCAAGAATGATGGGGTGGGTGTGGCTGAAACTAGGGGAGTGTTCTGAAGGGGATGCGTGGCAATCTGGCTTTTATGATTACACGTAGTTTAAAATGTAACTATTCCCCACATATTTTGATCACAGCTGTACTAAGGCTCCTAACGACACAGCTTGTACAGAAGGACCAACTTGCTCAGAAAGTCATCTGCATGCCCCAGACTTGGATCTAGATGGCTCCTCACACCAGGCAGTAAGATATAAAGTCTCAGGGAGTTGGCAAGGGCATTATTCAAGGACAACTGATCACAGGGGAAAAAAGGGGGAGAAGGTTTAGAAAAGGTAATAAAAAATATTTCCAATTGTGCCATTTTGAAAAGCCAAGGTATCTTATTTCAAGGAAACATCAAACAGCAGTTTTCCCAAGGCCTGAGGAAAAGCCTTTGAACCTTTTGTCGTGGCCGCACCTCCATCAGAGTGGAGCACGCAGCATCCAGCAGAAACCACACCGCCACAGGTGTCACTGACAACATGCAGTTAGCCACCCAGGAAAGTAAAACTTCCTATATTTTCTGAAGAAGAGGGTAAAGTTAACCAGCATATCCAAAATGTTAGCTGTTCCACACACTCTCAATCTAAAGCGACGATCGGTGTTTTCTGGTGTTCCTATGGAGTCTCTGAAACTGGCCAGCATGTCCGACTCTCTCCTAACCTGGACAGCCTCTCCTTGAGTCCAGGTTGTCCGGCGCAGCTGCTGAACTAAGAACAAGGGAGCTCTGCAAAGACAGTGGCTAAAAATGGCTCAGATGATGACAGGGTTAAGAATGCAAGCCAACGGGGCTGCGGGGGAGAGGAGTGAACAGCAACAGCAGTTCATATCAATATTCTTTTAGGGGCCAGGGATTTAGCTCAGTGGTTCCACCACCTGCCTTGCAAGCACAAGGACCTGAGTTCGATCCCTGGTACCAAAAAAAAAAAAAAAAAAAAGATTATTTTAGGAAGCTGAAAAAGGAAAAGCATCCATGTCCAGCTCAAAATGCAGACCAAACACGCACATCCCCCTTCCCAGCGGCGGGCAGCAACACAGACAGAATCAACCTCCGCTGGCTCTCAGTCCATTTCCAGCCTTCCTGTGGCTTCTCCGAGCTCCTTATCCTCCTGTAAATCCTTTTCTACTTAAAAAACAAGAAAAAACTGGCATTTTGTGAATACCCAAATGGATTTATATGTTATGGCCTCATTTCCCAACAATGGATGAGAATGCTTGTCTTTTTCACTCACACAAAAAGCTCTCCAGCCAGAAAAGCTGTGAGGGACGCCCCCAGGACCACCCAGCGCAGCACTTCCGTCAGAGAAAAAGCAGGCAGGCCCGGTGCAGTGGCGACTTCAGCCACACAGCCCTTGACTTCCAGCCCAGCCAGGGCAACTCAGTGAGACCTGTCTAAAGAAAAGCTTGGTACAAAGGCCCTAGGTTCAATCCTCAGGACTGGAAAAACAACAACAAAAGCCAGTGGATGGGATGCCAGGGATGTCAGTGCATATCTGTAATTCCAGCACTCAGGAGGACGAGGCAGGAGGATTTGGAGCAGGCCTGGGCTACACATTCTAGGAGAGAGATCTTATCTCAAAAAGCCAAACAAAGAAATAAACGTGGATGCAGGAGTAGCTCAGTGGCAGAGCTCTTGCTAGTATGTGTGAGGTCCTGGCTTCTATCCCCAACAGCACAAAAAAGGGGGAAAAAGGGATTGCCAATGAAGCTGCGAGAGTTCAGGGGCCTGCAGCCAACCGGAGGTCAGTGCAACAAGCGTGCTCCTGGGCAGACACTGGTGCTTCCTGACCAGGTGAATCCAAAAGCAGCCCTAGGAACTCAGAGCCCGGGGCCCAGGGTCACAGCAAACCCAGGGGACAGGCGCTCCCGGGACCCTCGGGCAGAGCCAGTGCGGCTTCTGCCCGGCAAGCAGCCTTGCGTCCCACAGCAGATCCTCCTGACAACAGGAGCCAATAAACACTCAGAGGAAATGCAAGAAAGTAACGAAGAACCTGCTCAACACAGCAGCACAGCCTGGGACCAAAATGGATGTGTGACAGGAGGTTCCCTAGCAGGGAGCGGGCAGGCAGACCATGCTGTGGCCCAGGCGGACACCAGGGCAGGGTCCACTGAAGAGATGGGGAAAGCTGGGTGTGGGGGCGCAGTCCCGTGACTCCAGCACTCAGCAGGAGGCTGAGGCAGGAGGACTGCTGGAAGAAGACAGCCTAGCAACATAATGATACCCTGACTCAAAAAACAACAAGAAAGAGAGAATAGAAGGAAAAAAAATGGACACGGGTTTTTTAAATGAGGGGAAGAGTGGCTGAAGGGAGGGGAAATGGGAAAAAAAGAAGCAAAATATATCACATACAAGTACAAATTTCCTGTGGTGAATGTAATCATGTAAATCTAAATGTACCAATTAAAAAAAGAGATGGAGAAGAGAGGGCTGACTGGTCCTGGGTCAGGGGCTCTCAGAAGCCAGAGGGGGCCATGGAGAGTGCACAGGGGAGTGGACCTCACCCTCAGAGGGGCCCCACAGCCCTTGCCTCAACTGTATCACCAAGGGATGAGGTCCACAATCTCTCCCGCGTCCCAGTTCTAATCAGTCTGGTCCAGGGACAAAGTGCAGAGCTGGGGGAGAAGTCTCCATCCTGAGAGCTTCACGTGGTAGCCGTCTGCTCTGAGTCCCCATCTAGAGTGGTGCGGAGGCACGCAGGGTAGGCTCCAGCCAGCTTCTCTGTGCATAGCACAGGCAGCCTCTGGAGGTCACTGCCGGCTCTTCCAGGAAGCACTGGGTGGAAGGGAATGTGCCAACCACACAGCAGCAGAGGACAGCAGGAGGCAGGTGGCCCGGTGCAGACTGTGGCCCCTGAGGCAGCAGTGCTGGAGCTCAGGCCCACAGCACAGGGAAACTCAGAGCACAGAAAATCACTAATGAGCTGGGAGCGGGGGCACATGACTCAGGAAGCTGAGGCAGGAGACCGCTTTTGCCCAGGCACTGGAGGCCAGCCAGGGCAAACTAGCAAGACCCTGGCTCAAAAAACACACAAAATCATAAACACACAGGAAAAATTTCTAAATAATTACTGGGTTCCACACAAAATCAAGGTGAGGATACTGATTAGCACAGATACAGGCAATAAAATCAAAACCTCCTTCTGCTGAGTCGATTCCCAAATAAAGAACAAGAGGGCAAGGGCTGGCCCTGAGGCCCAGTCACCGGGAAGTCCCATGGCCTGAGTGTGCAGGGCATGCGGTTACCTCCTTCACATTCTGTAAGGTCTCCGGCGTGATCGTGAAATCCACAGGACTCGGGGTCAGCTTCCCCTTCTGTGGCTGGAATGGGAGGTAAGACAATCAACAGAGGGGAGGCGGGACAGCTTCTCCTCCTGCAGCACAAGGAGCTGGGGTGCTGGGTATCGGGGCAGGAGGCCTGGGTCCCAACACAAACACAGCTCAGCCAGAAGACAAAGCTGTGCTCTGCAACACCTCTCTCCACCCCACCCCCCGGGACTCAGTTTCTCTATCTGCAAGGGTCATTATGGGCTTGGAATTTAAATATCAGAGGCATCTGCTATAAGACTGTCTCCTAGAGTAAGAGCTAACACTGCAGCGTGCCCTGTGGGCTGCATGACACAAGCAGGCAAGGGCCTGGGGCATCGGCCTTCATACTCAAGGGCAGGGTACACCCGAGCCAAGTGATTAGCCCAGCACGCCGGGCCCGGGGACGCTGCCAGGCAGGTGCTCCTGCTGCCACTGTCCCAACCAGGCACCCATTCTTCCAGCAGCACCCAAGAGGGATGCAGCCACCTTACTTGCTGGACAACGGGGCCATCTCACACCCCAAGGAGATGTGGGAGCCGGGAGAGGCTTACGGCAGAGTGTACGATGAACTCGCAGGTCTTCGTCAAGTCTTTGGCCAACAGTGAACGCCTCATGTCACAGCGCAGCGTGTACTAGAGGGAAAGTGAAGAAAGTGCCATGTTAGTGGGCTCTGCACGGAAAAGACATTCAAAGGAGCAAGTTGGCCTCCATAGTTTAGGGCAACTGTGTTCGATAATGTGCGATGTGAAATTAACACATATAACAGGAGAGTTAATGTTGCGAACAGAGGTGCTTCTGCTAAAACAAAGAGTAGCACCAGAAACAACACATCAGGCTCATTCCTAGCCTGTCCTCACAGGCATGCTGAGGTTAGGTCACAGAGGACCCTGACACCAGGTCTGGCTACAGCATGGGAAAGACCAGGCTGGAAGGAGAGAGTGCAGGCAGGAACAGCTGGTTCAGCCACAAATCTGCTTCCTTTGTGAGCCCAGCCAAATGACATAACTTCCCTGAGTTCCTGCCTGTAAGCAGGGCCACCACTACGAAGCTGCGAGAATCCAATGTATTATGTGTGGGAGGCACTGAGCACAGGGTTGTCAGGGACCCCCACAGCCAGTGCCTATCCTCACTCCCCTACCAAGCATGAGGGCCCAGGGCCAGGTTCACAGTCATACCCTGTCCTCCAGAGCATCAAACTTAACAAAGCGAAGTCACAGAGACAGGTGGCTCAGGCCTGTAATTACATCACCATGGGAGGCTGAGGCAAAAAGATCCCAAGTTCAAGTTGCCAAAGCAATTTAGTAAGACCCTGTCTCAAAATACAAAAAGGGGGACTTCTGGGAAGATGGCAGAGTGGTGATCAGCAGAGAAACAGGCTGTCCAAGATTTGATGTCCAGATGATGGAATACAGCAAAGTGAGGAAGAGAAGGAAGGAAGCAAGGATCTGAAATGATTGTTGAAGCCCACAGGGAGAGCAATGAGAGATCTGAACAAAGGAGGCAACAAATGGCACTTTCTGCCTAAGCCCTGACTTACTGCATGGGAAGGATGACTCACACCTTAGATGCACAGGGACTACTGGTGACCCCAGAGGGCTCTGCAGAGAAATGTATCAGTGGAATGGCACAGTGGACGCAGTGGACTACAGTGGCTGTTGAGTTACTTAGGTTCTGATGCTCCCAGGCGAGGGCGATTGGCTGGTAGCCATCTTGGAGAGGGACCAACAGAGCTCAGAACTCAGAGCAGCTGCTGGGTGGCTCCATTGGGGTGAGGCGGAATCAACTTCAAGTAAGCAGGAAGCACATGGGGTGTTGCAGACTAAACAAAATTGTTTCCAATTTCACAGGCAGAAACTAGCCTGCACTTCAGAACCAAAGGTGCAGGCATGCTGGAATTATGTACTACCCCACTGAAAATCCAGCAGGCTTGCTGGGATTAATCGACGTGGATGTGGGCTCTTTGTGCCCACTGTGTCTACCAGTGATAGCAGACAAGTCCTGAAGTAGACGTTTTTCTCTCTTCTTTTTGTTTTATTTTGTTTTCTTGATTATTCTTGTTTCTATATAAATGAGAATATTGTGTCTAGTTTTCCTGTTTTTGTTGTTCTTGTTTTTATTTTTGTTTCTTTCTTCTCTCTTTCCCTTCTGTCTTCTTCACTAGTTTCTGATTATGGCTGCATAATCTTCCCTTGTTCTTCAGCCTTGCTTCTAATTTCTTCCTCTTCTTCTATTTCTCTATTTTCCCCCCACCTCTTTTAAATATTCTACCCTATGGGTAAAATTGCCACAGTGAGGGCATATTTACTGTATATAATTTTCTGGTTTTCTTTAGGTTTTGTTATATAACCACAAATCTAGTTCATATGGTTAAAGGTGGCAAATTAATAGTTCACTTTCTCTAGGCTGTATGTGATGCTACCATTGTTGCTGATTGCACTACTTTAGTCAAGGTGACATAGTTGTTCTAATTGGTTGTTCTTTCGGGTACACCAAGACTGAGATTGATTAAGGGTTATAAACAATACTATAGACCAGTGCCAAAGAACCAGGGGCTAGGCCAAAATGGCAGCAACTTCTCATCCTCAATAAAAGGAAGAGACAGGATCCTTCAACAGACTCAAAACCCAAAAGCCAGCTGCACCACGTAGACATCACTGAGAATTAATCATTTCCCAAGGGTTCTAAACACTAGCAATAAAGCTATTTGCCATAGAGATTTAAAAGAATCAACCCAGGAATTAAATTTTAAAATACAGAAAATGAGATAACACTTAAGGAAGATGCAATTCCTAAACATCTAGCTCACCAAAGGCAAAACCAGGGAGCAATGAAAACAATAAAAACCCACCCACCTAGATGGACTCTTTTAAGTGCTAAAATTGGAAGCAACAAATTAGACACAAGAAAAAAAAATAGTTTCTTAGATAACTACAAAGACAGTGACCATAATGAAAGACTCTAGTAACTCTAGAGCATATACAGATTTTTTAAAAAAATTACAGGAGCTTAGGAAAATGATGGAAACCATGACCACCCAACACAGGAAAGAAATGGAACCCACAAAACAGATTCAAACAGATATGTAGAAGATTAAAAATTCCATTGAAAGTATACATAGCAGAATGAGAATGTGAGGACAGAATATCAGATACCGAAGAGAGGACTGTGGTTAGTGACCATGAAAATAAATATGTCTTAAAAATAGCAAGGGACCATGAAAAATCGATCAAAAATCTGCTAGATGATGTAAAGAATAACAACAGGATTAATCAGAGTCAATGAAAAGCTGGGCAAGTGACACACAAAATAAACATGTTCAAAGACGTCGTGGAAGAAAACTTCCCAAACAGGGAAAAAGAATCCGATATACAAATAAGTCAGTTATATGAAACTCCACTTAGCTATGACTAAAAAAAAAAAAAAAGGTACACCAAGGAATACAATGATCAAGATTCAAGAAATCCAACACAAGAACAGAATATTAAGCCGGGCGTGGTGGCGCATGCCTGTAATCCCAGCACTCAGGAGGCTGAGGCAGGAGGATCGCAGTGAGTTCAAGACCAGCCTGGGCTACATAGAGAGTTCCAGTTCAGTCTCAACTACATGGTGAGACCCTGTCTCAAAAAAAAGAACAGAATATTAAAACCTGTTAGAGAGAAACAAATCACCTATAAAGGAAAGCCCATCAGAATCATAGCAGAATCTCAACACAAACCCTCAAGTCAAGGACAGCTTGGAGTGAAGTATTTCAAGCCACAAAGGAAAACCTCCAACAAACTGATGTACCCCACAAAACGATCTTTCAAAACTATTAAAGAAATAAGGTACTTCCATAAGAACACCTGAAGAAATTCATGCCCACCAAACCAGCACTTCAAAATGTTCTGAAGGACATTCTTTAAAGAGATAATGAAGACTACAATTCCATGAACCCAACAGAATGAATCTACCAGACAAATAAATTAAATAGAGGAGGAAGAAAGGGAACCAACAACAGGAAAATAACATGACAAGGATAAGTCAACACGTATCAGTTATAAAAATCGATGTTAATGGTCTCTGAGCTAAATTCCCAATTTTATTTTAAACAAATTAATTTCCTGTAACCAGTGATAATAAACAAGAGACTAACAAATATGACCAGTAAAACCCTGATTTTATTCCTCTCAGTTTCTTATGAACATATCTTCCTATTATGAAATAAATGGTATGGATTAACTACTGTGTGCTGATTCTAGACAGGTGATAAGAGAAAGCTTTTTTTTTCTTTTTTCTTTTTTTGTTGGTACTGGGGATCGAACTCTGGTCCTTGTGCTTGTGAAGCAGGCGGAGGCACCACTGAGCTAAATACCGGGCCCCTAGAGTAACTTTCTAAATGAAGCACTGGAGATGGTTTCAGGCTATTTGTTCCCATTCACTTTCCTTCGTGGTGGAACAGTCCCAAGCCAGTGAGCTGGTCAGAGGCAGTCTGCCGGGTGACTGGAATGTTCTGTCTGCACAAGTGGCTTCAGTTAGAGCTACACACTGTCCCCATCACTCCCAGGGCTGTTCTCAGGGGCTGTCCAAAGCCTCTTGGGTGTGTGTGTGTGTGTGTGTGTGTGTGTGTGTGTGTGTGTGTCTGTCCAGCCGGAAACAGGTGCACTAACAAAAAGGCCTGGATGCATGGTTTTCTTCGCAGAAACAGAGCACATCATCGGACATTTGAGCAATGTCTTAGGCAATTCAGGAAACTCACATGCAGACAGATCTTTGGTTAAATCTCCCAGTGATTTGAGGATTTTTATTTTAAAGGTGTGGTATTCTAAGGAGAGGAATGGCACTTACCAAATCTCAGCTATCAATTAAAACTTTACAAATTCCTAACTTCCAGCCCTCTCGCACATAGAAAAGACACGGAGCTCTGTCTCATCTGGCAAGGGAGCTGCTGTGTGGTGGACAGAACAGAAATACCTTTCTTTCCACAGAATAAAGGGAAGCCTTTCTCTAGCTCCAAGTCATGACTCTGCTTTGCTCCAAAGACAACAATGGTAGCTGTGAAGCCATCCCAACCCAGCAGAGGTAGACAGGAAGTCATAAATCCACTTCCCCTCATTTACAAGGTTTGCTCAATGAAGAACACAAGCCTATGCTAAGGCAGTAGTTGCCTTTGGGTATCAGACAAAGAGATACTTTATAAGAGTCAAACAGACAAGTTACGTGCTGGTGCCAGAAAGAAGTTAGGGCATATCTGTTATCCAACAATCAAAGCACCCCAAAGTGTCCGTTCGGCCTGGGAAAGTCCAAAGGAATCTTATAGAAGTTACAGCATGGTACCTATCAAAAGTACCATCCGCGGACAAGATGTAGTTAGCAGAGCAAAGTGGGAGATCAATATGGAACAGAGTACACGCAAGGGCTCAGTGACAGACTGAATGTTCCTTTCCTGGGACCATGGGGTAAGTTTCAGTGAAGGGAAGAGGATGCTGGGTTTGGGCAGGAAAATGATGCAGGCATCAAATGATGGAGACCAGGAGACTCACCTGGATGTTGACAAACACGCCATGGTAAGTCTCATAGAGGACTTTGTTGCCCTTCACGTGCAGAGGAAATTCGAAGGGAATTTCTGTCTTGCCACTGGGGAACTTTCCTGGCTTCACCATTTCTATGGTGCTGTTGATAATCTGGATCGGCTGTAAACAAAAGTCAACTCAGTCCATCAGCACATACCTGTAGATGTCCCCTCAAAGGAGAGTGTGTCAACCACCACCCTGAAGACACAGCGACCTGGGCTCCTGGGTGCCACTCTTCCTGGCGTCTCCAGCAGCACAGTACTGGGTCTGTGGATGAGTGCTGAGGAGAATCATAACGTTTTCTCTTTGGTGGTACTGAGGATCAAACCCAGGGCCTCTGCATTGAGCTACATTTATTTTTCATTTTCAAACAGGGTGTCAGTAAAATCTGTTCCCTAGGTTGGGCCTGAACTTGAGATCCTCCTGTCTCAGCCTTCCAGAGTGCTGGGATTACAGGCATGGACCATCATGCCTGGTTGAGTTGGTTCCATTTTTTTCACTCTCTGCTGCAGGAAGGGTTCATTTACACACATCCCTCTCCTGCTCAGGCCTGGATCTGCAGAATGCAAAGGCAGACACAATGCTGGACAGCTGCCTGGCCCACTGACACCAGGCTCAGCTTCCTGCGGCTGTGTGAGCAAGATGGGCTTCTCCTCCAGCCCTCAGGCCACACAACCCTTCAGTGGGGCCTCCAAGGAGGAAGGCAATGCTGACACTGCACATCTGCAGTGTTGTGGATTACCTGGTGGTTAGTTTGAGTGGATCGCCCAGCTGAGCTCAGTCAGCATGGCTGTGGGCTTGGAAGCCCCACCTGAGGACTGTTGCCAATGGTATAAAGGGAGAAGGGGAGAGGAAGATCGCGTGCTGCTGATTTTCTCAGCGAAGCCCGCTGTGGCTAGTTTTCCTGCCTGTCATCTTCGGGGCTCGGGTCCTCACTGTCACTGGGGATGGCTGCCATTCTCTCTGGGGGAGCTCTGGTCTTTGCCCTGAGCGTCACTTCCTGGCTCCAGTGCAGATCCCTCAGCCTGGTGGCACAGACCCTTCACCCTACTGGCACAAACTTTCTGGCTTCCACCACTGGCCCTTGCTTGGGGCTTCCCAGTGCAGATCCTTGCTACAGACTCACAGGAGATATTGCCGCGGGCTCTAGGCTCTGGCTGGACCCGCAGGACACTGCCGTGGGATCCAGGCCCTCCGCTGGATTCTTCAGGTCTCTAGCTCGAGGACAGATTTCTTGAGCACCTCTGCATTTGACTTTTTGGGTGAGTGTTATAAAATAACCCTATAAATTATGCGTCTTGGAATCTATTCCTTTGCAAAGCCTGACTACAACAGAACTGGTCCTGAGAGTAGGGTTGCTGTGATGTTGCCTGGTGATGTGGCTTAACAGCCTCTGGAATTAATTTGGAAAGGTTTTGAGAGAGGAGCCAAAGAGGCAGCCCTGGAATGCGCTAAACTGTAAGGAGACGGGTCAGAGCCTGGAAAGCCAGAGACCTGATGGGAATGCTGCGGTTAAGGGTGAGGCTCCAGAGGATTCTGTCGAGAGGACTGTTTTGGGTGCTGGATCCCCAGTGGTGCATGCTGTGCTTTGGCAGGAAGTTGGTCTGCGTTTTGCTTGTGTGTAGAGATACTTCCTGGGTGGCAGAAAAATTTCAATGCAGTCTAGCGTTGGGACGGTGGTGTGGATGCCGTCGGGGAGTTCTGGTGGGATCTATGTTGGGAATAAGAGCAGAAAGGCAGCAGGGTGATTCGAAGCAGTGGGTTTTTTTGTTTTGTTTTGTTTTTTCTTTTTCTTCAGTTTGGCCACAGGGGAGGCTCCAGTGAAGCTGTGGATTGCAAGGATGAAGCAGAGGACAATGTGGTCATGGAGGAAAAAATGACCTGAGGCCTTTTACCATATGGGAGATCCCCTGGGGAGCATCTTTTTGTGTTGCTGCACCTGTTGTTAAAGTTAATGGGAAAGGACTATGATTTTAATTGCTCTCTCCTATTGATTTCAATACAGTAATATAATGTTGATGTATATAAAACTGGCTTTTAAGTATTGCTAAATCGTGTACATAAATGGAAACCGAAGGAGTCTTAAACTTGAAGCTACAGTTTGTAATGTGGATGCACGAAACTGGCATATTGCACTTTGTAAACAAATTGATGTTTTTTTACTTGTGGGTGTGATTTTTCTTTTTACTTGCTTTTTGGTATTTTAATGGTTGTTCAGTATTAAATATGAAGATTTTGGAATGAAGTAGTTCCGTAGTTTTAGACACTTGTTTGTAATCAGGTTATTCAGTCAAAGCTTTGTGGCTTTTAACTTTGAATTCTGAGAACCCCGCGTGGAAGTGAGCGCAGTCAGAACTGCGTACGTCATTACTAACGTACGTGTAAAACAGACCAAGACATGTCCGCCTTTTACGGACCTGCTCTCTGGTTATCAAGCTGACCAGAGTGGGCTGTGCTGCATTACCTGATGGTTAACGGAAGTGGGAACACCCAGAGCTGAGTCAGTGCGGCCGTGGGTGTGGACGACCCACCTGAGGATCCTGCAAGAACAGCATAAAACAAGAACGGGAGGGGAAGACTCAGGCTGATTTCACAGGAGAAGCTTTGCTGTGGCTGGTTTTCCTGATATGAACTCATTGTTA
Organism: Fukomys damarensis; assembly: GCF_012274545.1. Taxonomy (NCBI): domain Eukaryota; kingdom Metazoa; phylum Chordata; class Mammalia; order Rodentia; family Bathyergidae; genus Fukomys; species Fukomys damarensis. Next base: position 6,486,436 of record NW_022900936.1, on the reverse strand, counting down.
GAGGAGCTCAGATCCTCACTGTCACCGGGGATGGCTGCTTCTCTCCTGGGGGGGCTCTGATCTTCACCTTGAGTGTGGCTTCCTGGCTCCCGTGCAGATACCTCAGCCTGAGGCACAGACCTTTCACCCTGCTGGTGCAGGTTTTCTGGCTTCCACCACTGGCCCTTGGACCTTCGCAGGTGCAGATCCTCGATACGGACTCCCACGAGACATCGCCATGGGCTCTAGGTTTCCAGCTGGACACTGCCCTGAGATCCAGGTCCTCTGCTGGATTCTTCAGGTCTCTAGTGCGTGGAAAGATCTCTTGTGCGCTTCTGCGTTTGACTTTTTAGGTGAATATTATAAAATAACCTTCTAAATTATGTGTCCTGTAGTAAATCTATTCCCTTGAAAACCCTGACTACAATGTGGACACTCTCCCAGCCCGGGTTTATCATCACCCTGAGAAAGCTCATGGCATAGAAAGGAATCTCTAAGTACTGACGGATTAAAATAAGATGTTTTGCAAGGACATGGAATGTTCTTAAATCTGAACACTGTTAACTAATGCACTCTCCTCCCTTTTAACTCTTCCCTTTCAATTAGAGAGTTGACCCCCAGGAAAAGGAAACAGGGAGTTTACATTGTGGAACACAAAACTACCCTAAATGACACAAGAGAAAAGTGACTCGCTCCATGTGCCACACTCAAGTGCCGAATCCAACAAGAGCAATATACACAGCTAAGAAGTAAGAGTTCTGATGTAGGACAGCAAGCACCATAAGCAACTTCTCAGGAGCGCTTTCTAATGGTGGTGACTTAGTCCATTCACAGCTGTGCTACTCAAGTAGGAATAAGAACAGGCAGGAGATAATGGGAAACATTAGAAACAAGTATCTGAATGTCTTCAATTTAATTAGTACTGAAAGGACAGGAGCCACATTTCTTGGAAAATAAAAAAGGCAAGTGAAGACTCCCATCAGCACTTGAAATCCCACTGAGCACCCTTACCTTCACGGAGTTGTAGAAAGCTTCGAACACGCCCACACTCTTGGCACTCAGCTGGAGGTTCACAGTTCCCTCCATTGTCAGGGACACTCCTTGGTGCTGGACGGAGTCCTTACTGGAGATGACCACCACGCCAGAGAGCATTTCCTAGGGGCCAAGAGGCAGCTCCATCAGACCAGCACATCTCTATACCCTGGTGTCTGTGCCTTAACCAGTGCGTTCAAAGGCACATCTGGCGAGGCACCTGCATTTCGGGACCAGAAGCCCCCGCGTGGCACGACCATACCCACTGACAACACTGGGTACCAAGGAGGGCACCTGGCAGTGGGTGAGAATCTCATCCCTTTGTTTCCTCCACACACACCTGTTCCTGTTTATTCCCAAGGGCACGGAAAAGGCCTGGACACATTTACAACTGACGGAAGCCCTCGGGGAAGTGGAGCCTGCAGGAGGTCAGCGCCACACTCCACGGAGGGCAGCAGCCACTGCCCAGGGACTGTCCCCAGCCTTCTGGTTCTGGCTTGCTCACTGAACACACGCCTTTGCCCCCAGTTCACAAATCTTTCGGGGAAACCTTCACGACAGATGGTCACCTCATTTATGTGAAGATAATCACTAATAAGACGCGGACAGGGCCATGTTCTCTTAGAGGATGGCAGTGGCTTCCTGTCAACGTAGATCGTGGTTTCCTGAGTGAGGGGGCTGAGCGGAACAGGAAGTGAGGAGACTGAATATCCTCAGCCGGAGTCTGCAATGAACACAGCTGTGCCGTTCTGACATGACCTTGAAAACAGCATGACCACCCATCAAATGGTTCCATGGTGGCAGAAAGGTAACAACAAAAAGAAGGGGGAAACAACTGGCCTGCAGATCAACCGATAAAAAACACCTGTGCTACTAACGAGTAAAATGGCTTAGCTTTCATTCCATCTAGTCCACCAGTGAAATTTTTCTTTTGTTCTTAATCCACCTGGCATCTGAGGAGTCAGGAATACTCTGTGTCCCTTAACTGTTTTTAGGTTTTCCACTACCCATCCGAAAACCCTGAACCCTACCTTAAAACACACTATCATCACCATTTTAAGCAGAATTTGGACAGAACTGATTCTGTTCCTAAGAACACCAACATCTCATAAGCAGATTTAAATAAAAATTCTTCCAATTTAACTTTCAAATATACAATTCTATTAAAATAAAACAGAAATTGTAAAGTTTAAATTCACTAGTATATTTTTCAGTCAATTCACTAGTATATTCCAGAAATAAAATGAGACAAAATAATTGTTGCAAACTTTGTGAATTAAACAGGACAACAGCAACGCAGGATGGTCTGTTCCCACCAAACCCCAACATTCGCAGTTAATCACACACGGAACAACTCTCGGGTTGACCGCTGGCTGGGATGTCGCAATCGTATGACATCAGAACTCATGCCACTCTTCACCCCGGGACAAAGGAAGGAACAGGCAGCGTAGGGCTCTGGAAGCAAGCAGAGTCCGTATTTCATGACTCCAGGGACTCATTTGTCATTCTTTAATTTAATTAAGAAATAATAAAGGGGCCAGGATTTAGCGCAGTGATTCCGCCACGTGCTTCACAAGCAGAAGGTCCTGAGTTCAATTCCCCAGTACCATAATAACAACAGTAGAGAAAATATAAAATTAATATATTTATTGACACACCAGACATTCTTATACACATAGTACATGTCTATCTGATTCCTACCCACAAAAGGACGATCTAGAATTAATCCAAGTGTGGCCCACAGAACTGCGAAACAGAAGATGACAGAGTTAAGACTGCTGGAGGGGAGGAAACAGACTATTCTCAATTGTTCCTGCTCAGGAGAGCAGGGTGACCTTAATTAACTGAAATTAATGAAAACCCAATGCTGAACCAACAATCCCTACCCACAGACCTCGGTGTGGATTCTCAACAAAAATAAGCAGGATGGCTCTGGATGGCACCAAAAACTCACCCAACAGAGCGGGAAGGCTAAATTCTCAGCAGGGGACCCATAGAGGGCCCATTCGGCCTTCAGGGTGGCAGCCAACTCAGAAACGACGCAAAATGACTCAGAGAAATCAGGGAAGGTGTGTGACTGCTTAGGGAGAAGAGCAATGGTTTTGCCACCTCAAGCAGGTCCTTGACCTGAAAGGCGAGGT
>NW_022900936.1:6478392-6483161 GCF_012274545.1 Fukomys damarensis | reverse complement strand
ACGCAACCTCATCCTCATCCGGGCGTGGCCTGGAAGCGTGCACCTCCCTCCCCGTCAGCTTCCTGTCTGCCCTGAGGTGAACAGCTTTCTCCTGCCGTGCCCTTCCCTCAAGCCAGCCCTGAGCCAAAATAGGCCTCTCCTAAACTGTGGCCGTCAGGCATTTTGTCCCAGATGAGAAAAGTCACCAGGGTGGAAAGCGTTATTGGGAGGATGGGTCCTCAGCTGCCATTAAAGCACAGGGTCCAGTGCTGTTGCCAACTTGCCCCCAGGGGAGCGTAGCACAGCCGCTGTGACCTCACATTCCCTGACCCCACCAGCATCATGGGTTTAGGGCCAGTTCTCGATGAAACACAGGTTCCCGTCAGGAGGCGGAGGACCCCAGCACAGTGGCCTGCTGGAGCAGGAAGCCGAGGCAGGCAGTTCATCCAGGTGAAAACTGGCAGCCAAGAGGCTGCTCATCAGTGGGTGGGGCTGTACGTTTCTAAATCTTCCAGAGGTAAAAGCCAAACGTGTAAAGCCTTGTTCCATGCTCTACAATACGCATGACCTCTGAGAGCTAACACAGCCTGTGAGTTTGGTCACACCACCAAACTGAACGGAGTAGAATGCAAAGACTTCAGTCTCATTGGTGGGTGGTCACTGTATCTCAGAACCAGTACTTTTCAAACTGAACTGCTGGGCTGAAGGCCTGTGCAGGCCTCTCTGCAATCCCTTTGGGATCTGAGGAAAACTTGGGAAGGGCAGCACGGGGCTGGATAACCTCAGCTCAAACAGTAGGTCTGGTTTTTGTTTCTAATCTACCTCAATGTGTATATTTGTAAGAGTTCATTTAACAGGTTTCATTGCTTCAATTATTTCTGGATAATCTTTATCCTAAACCATGCTTTTCTTTAGCTACTTAGGAGAAAACACAATATGGAAGATAGATATATTTTCTATATATCTATCTTTTTTTCTATATATATATCTTTTTCTTGAGGAAAAAACATTTCTCTGAACTTTTTACTCTACAAATGAGAGAATAAACTGCCTCCTCACTATAGAAACTAAAAGCTCGTGCAATCTTTTTAAAGAGTTGCTCTTTCTAGAAATATGTCCAGAGAATCTTGGGTGCAGGTAAATCAGAGGATTGTCTCCATCTTTACCTGTTGTCTGGAGAATTTTTGACAGGACACATTAAGGGGGTACTTTCATTTTTTTTCTTTTATTCATAGAAATGTTTAAATTTTACTATTTTTATATGGAAAAAATGCAAATATGAGATACAATTTCCCAAAATGTGATCTGGAAATAGCAGATCTAGAAAATGCTCTGGGTGAGCTCAGGATTTAGCTCAGTGGTGCCACCACCTGCCTTTGAAAGCACAGGGTCCCGAGTTTGATGCCCGGTACCAAAACAAAGAAAGAAAATGTTCTGGAAGACAGCAAAAAGGACCTGTGGTCCGCTAGGTTTGGCAATCTCTGCACCCATCAGGAAGGCTCTAGAGAGTCCTGACAGCCGAGAGGCACCCAGGCCTCCAGGGCCCCAGGGCCTGAAACAGCAGCACACTGCGGTGCCCACCTCTGGTCCACAGAGCTGCGAAGTGGCCTGCAGCAGTCCGGGCCCTGACCGGCTCTCACTGAGCCCTGGACCTCCAGAGGCCGAGCTGATTTCCGAGCCGGCACGCTGCTCTGCTCCTGCGGGCGCACCGCGTCACTGCCCTCTGCCCGTGGCCCTGAGTCGGGCTGGGCCTTGCGTGCTCCCTTGGAGGGGGCTCAGTCTGCCGACCTGCCTGCCAGCTGACAAGCAGTCTGTTTTGGGAGCAGAAGTTGGAACTGAGAGGAACTGGAGTGGGTAGGGGCAGTGGACAGAGCTGGGGGTGACAGACTCTGCAAGGCAGCTGAGATGGAAATGAGAGCAAAGGAGAGCTGGCCTCACTCCCACTTTTCAAGAAGCCGCCTGCCACTGAGGACAGAGGACTGGAGAGAAGGAACAGAGGTGCAACACTGAGCGACAGGGCCAAAGAGCCAGAGGGAACAGAGCAGTGAAGAGATGCGCTGGGAGACACCCGTGGCAGGAGCGGCGGACCAACTTCTGGGGCCGGGAGGGGACCGGAGATGGAGGCCAGGCTCAGACCGACCAGCAGGCTCTCCAGCCCAGGAGAGGTGGCATTCATTGCCCGGGGCACCCAGCGCTAGGAGACAGAGCACAGGACTTGGGTGGAAGGCCCGACTACAGGTTTGGGACCTCAGCAGGGTCTGGCTGGCAACACAGCAGAATCGGGAGGAAGGCAGGGGAAAAGCCAACCTCGCTGGCTGAGGGAGATCCCGAGTGAGGTCCTGGGTGCGTGACCCACAGTGACCCATGAGGCCCAGGGCCGATGCACTGTAGGGCTCCGCGGGCTTCCGGACGCCCTGGCTGGGCCAAGATCTGCTGCGGCAGGCAGACAACAGAGGCAGTGGCACTGCCATGTGGTTTCCAAACAGGCTGGGGTGATTCTGCGACTACAAATTCTTCTCATCCAGTACATAGGAGCCAGGCTGTAATTCAGGAGACGAGCCTTTTTAGGAGTATCAGGTTATCCGTGAGAAGAGACCTACTTACAAGTTTAGATGATTGTTTCCTGAAAGGTTCACAACCTCCAGAATCAGCCTGAGAGCCCTCCTACCTCAAAGATCTACATTTTCCTACCCTAACAGCAATCACTTATAATTCATTTACTAACCCAGCAGGATGAAGCGGAATGGTTATGCTCTTTTTTTAAGCAGCATTTCAGCTTTGCAATTTTTCTTCATAATAATGAGCTGTTGTGTAGCATAGAGGGTTTCTCCTTTCCTTCTCTTTTAACACGAAATTACATGCAAGCCAAGTAGGGCAAAATGCAGATAGTACTGAGTTTTGAGGGGGTGAAAGTAACCAGCCCATGGAGCACAAATCCCTTGTTGCTGAACCCTAGTCACGCTGGGGAGTAAATCTCTCCCTGATGTATTTCACAAGTGTGACATTTAACAGTGTCATTTACATGAGTACCTGTGCCAGATTTAAGAATATGAAATATTGTGAATTTTTTAAAAAAATGAATTATATGTGCCTTAGAGAAAGATTTACTGCAAGGTTCTGGCCAGCAAGCTCCCCAGTGCACTGCAGATATAATCTACCATGACCCTGAATCAAACTTTTCTGATCAAGAACACGCTGCATGGGGCTGGGGATTTAGCTCAGTGGTTCCGGCACCCGCCTGGCAAATGCAAGGACCCAAGTTCGACCCCCAGTACCCCCCAAAAAACAAACAAAAAAACACGCTGCAGCAAGGTACAAGGAAGCTCATGGTAACACCAGCCTCCCTGGTCCCTGTCCGTCCTTCCTCCAAGCCCTGACATCTGTAAGTCATCTGATGAGCGCTCACCCCGCCATCATCGGCTACTACGTGGCGAATGTTGTGGGAGACAAAGCTCCCGGAGCTAACAGACTTTGTGGAGGGCGGGAAAATGGCAGGTGACGGCCGTCTACCAACTGAGCCACCACTGTGGTCAGTCTGTGCTTTGAACAGGCGTCACTTTCTGTAGGTGAGAACCAAGACCCAGAGAAAGCACCATGAGCGCTACACTTGGGAATGAGCAGGCGCAAGTTAAAACACTCCTGTCAACGCCCCTGGTGTCACTGAGTTCTGAGCCTAAGACTTCTCTTCACCTGAAAGCGGCTATGCTGGTACACGTTATTTAAAAAACACTATTCGCTGGGGAATTAGCTCAGCGGTTCGGTGGCCTGCCTTGAAAGCGCAAGGACCCTAGTTCAATCCCCAGTACCAAAAAATAAAAATAAAAAACACTATTCGTTCGTTAAGTATTCCCATGCGAGAGAAAACTCGGGAAATAGAGAATCAGGCAGTTGTCCATCTTATTCTGGACAGCCCCACCCACACGTGGTGCCTAGGGGAGGGAGGACAAGGTGTCAGGCCCACGAGGAAGGGCTCACAGGAAAGTCTGTGTTCCAGCTGGGAAGAGGGCCTGGACAATTTCCGAATACTTCCTATCCCGAATGAGAAAACTGTCTTTACAGAATTCTGAAATCTCTAGTCCCACATTGATGTGAATCATTCTCTTACTGGCTACCCTAAAGCAAATACAAGTAATATATGGATTCACTGTGCAGCTTTAGGGCTTAGTCAAAATAAGAGTAAGTCTCACCCACACCTGTCTGGAACTACTGTCCCGAATGCGATTTACGGTGACAAAGTAACCCATCAGGTGCTCAGAAGACCATGGTTCCCCTTCTGACTAACACATCTAAAACACTATCAGTCTGAGGCCCAACTACTGGTCTGAGGAATTTTGTTCAAATGTTTTAAGGCTTTGAATCAACATGCAATAGTTTTTGAGCACCTACTAAATGGCAGCTACTACCAGACCTAAAAACACAAATATTAAATAGATACATATATGTTTAATTGGGTGGACTCGTACAACAAAATCATGACAATAGACAGTGCAATGACGGAAGTATGTTTTGTATGTGTGTAACTACTGGTTAGGAATGAATTATAGGAAAAATTCTCATAGTATTTTCCTATCTCCATCATAATCTCACTCTTGTTAAAGCTATTTTCCTAACTCTATCAAAGAAATTTCTAAAAATCGAGCTGGGCGTGGTGGCGCATGCCTGTAATCCCAGCTCTCAGGAGGCTGAGGCAGGAGGATCGCTGTGAGTTCAGGCTACATAGTGAGTTCCAGGTCAGTCTCAGTCTCAACTACATAGTGAGAACCTGTATCAAAAAGCCAAAAAAAAAAAAA
>NW_022900936.1:6454148-6478376 GCF_012274545.1 Fukomys damarensis | reverse complement strand
AAAAAAAAAAAAAAAAAAAAAAAAAAAAAAAAAAATCTTAAAATCTAAGTATTAAGGCTGGGTGGGGTGGCATAGTCTTACAAACCCAGATAATGGGGAGGCAGAGGCAGAAATATCTCAAGGGCAAGGCCAGCCTGGATAGCACAGCAAGACCCCATCTCAAAACATAAATAAGACATAACTACTGATACTAGAAATTAGCATATGCTTATGAGTATTTACTCATAAATTGTTGTTTATTTGTTGTTGCTGTAACTCATTTCTAAATACCTTGGATAAAAACACTACGATATTTAAGCAGAACAATAACCTACTACAAATTCAATCTTGCTGGAGACAATCTGCAGATACGGCAACGAGGCATTAAATTTGGGTTGCCCCGGGCTGGGGATTTAGCTCAGTGGTTCCACCGCCTGCCTTGCAAGCACAAGGACCCGAGTTCGATCCCTGGCCAAAAAAAAAAAAAAAAAAAAAAAATGCACAAGAACCCAAGTTTGATCCCTGGTACCAAAAGAAAAAAGCAATTAAGTTCGGGTCGCCCCATGTGCCCACAGAGCAGGAGCTCACTGCACCAAAGCCTCACCACAGTCCCCAGCAGTCCCTTCGCCAGAGGTGGGCACGGTGACCCCACTTACCCCAGGCCCCTGGATGAGTTACCAGGGTGTTTCCTGATCATGATTCATTTAACGAAAACTTTACAGGATGCAAATGAAACAGCAGTTAGTGGGAAAGGTCTACATTTTTTTTAAAAAGAGCCTACAATTTAGTAAGCCAAACAATTAATTTAGGACTTCTTTCTCTTTTTGCAAAAGAATAAACTCAAAGAAAACAGAAAAAGTAGTACGAAAGACAACAGAGCCAAGTTGCGTGGGACAACTGCTGCTGACGCCGCGCTCGCGGAGGGTGAGCGACTGAAAGGCTGCCTGCTGCCCTCAGTGGCTCACTCCGTCCTCTTCTCCTGGGGAGGCCAACAGGGCCGGGCGGCCCGCTCTGAGGCTTGGCATCAAAGCTGGGTTCAGAGAGGCCCTCCCCCACCTGTCCTCCTGCCCTGGAAACGACTCCACCCGCTGTGCTCCGTCACCTACCACACGCGCCCCTAAGCGAGCACTGTGCCATCTCGTCTGACTGCTGCCGCTGATTTCCAGAACTATACTGAACAGGAGTGGTGACAGCGATCCGCGGATGTCCTCGTCTGGCTCCTGATTTGCCGCGAGCTTTCAGTTTCTGACCGTTTAGTATGACGCTGGCCGTGACTCTCTAACATCTCTCCTGTCAGGGATCCACCCACCTGTACTGCCCCGAGCCCCCTGGAGACCAGCAGACAATGAGTGGCCGAATGAATCTGATTATCAAATAATCTAGAGAAGAGTGGGATGCCCGAAAACATCCCAGATGCCCTGTCAAGCAAAAGGGACAAGTTGTCAGTTGCACATGTGTGCCTGGACCCACACAGGAAGTCAGTGGGTGCCCCCGGGGCAGCAGGGGAGTCCTCTACAGCCTCCTCACCGGGCACGTCCTGCGCTTACAGTTTTTAGTGCTTCAACTAGAATTCAAAAATAATTTTGTCAAAGAACACTTTTTTTTCCCTAGTGAAAAAAAAACCCAATTCAATGTTAAACCCAGGTATAATGGGTTCTGTGGTTTCCACAGAAACGACCGTTTTTCAAATGCTTCCACAAGTGAAGGGCTGAAATCATAACAGAACCAGCATGTGTTCAGAGTAGAATTTTATCACTTTTCCAAATAACTGGAATATCACAATGTGATTTCTAGCACTCCTAAGAAAGGAATCAACAGCAGTTTCAAGTCACAAATTCTTCCATTTGGCATGAAAACGGCCACTCTTGGAGAGCAGTACACAGATGAGGGACGATTTGGAATCCGACACATCCGGTGGAATCCAGGTGTCGTTAGTGGGTGATCAAATTCTTCAACTCACCTAGGCCTCAGTCTCCTCGCTACAAAAGTGAGTGATGCTGGCAGTGAAAGCCTCCCGGGTGCCTCTGCTGGGACCCGAGACTGCTTTCTGCAGTCACACAGACAGACAGACGGGCTGCAGTGACGGGCACTCGGAGAGCGAACTCGGACGACAGAGAAGTGGGAATGCCAGGTTCTAGCTGAGGGAGGGGAGGAGGGGAGAGAAGGGCCGCCCTCCCTCCACCGTGCTGCCAACTACACTTGAGGAAACCACTGCCCCTGGCCCTGATACCTCATCCAGGGTGCTGCTCCCCCAGATACTGCAGGATGCCCCTTACCTGAAGCCCAGAGTACTCAGTCCGGCACCTGAGTCCCGGGCACACCTGACCAGACACAGCGTCCTGTCACTTGACTAGATCTAGTTAACAACTCCTTTTGCTGTTTTGCCTTTAAAACAGTAAATAGTAACAGTTTAATAGAAGTTAGATTTTTTCTTTTTATCCTCCTCATACAAAGATCTCCTTTTAAGATACACTTATGTAAATGTGAAAAGTGACTGACATGCGGGAAACTCTGCTCCCGATCCCAGCCCCAGGGCTTGTGTTCCACCGCACAGATGACACATCTCAACTCGGCCACTTGTGGGGACGCTCTCGGCTGTGTGAGACTCACAGGGCCTCTTCACAATCCCATTTGATGCACCTTTTCTAAGTGTATTTTTCATCACTTGTAGTACTGCAGTTATAACTTCAAAAAACATGTCAGCATCTCAGCTAAGATTAAAATCTCCACAAGGAAAAAACGGACAAAAAGCTTTTATACATGGGAGGGGACTGTGAAGCGGGGCAATGGGATAAAATAAAACTTTCTTTTAAAAGTAAGTCTGAATAAAATGTTCTAACCTTCGAGTAAGTATTATAGCTTGAATGCCCACCCACATTTATTTGGACTACAAAGTAGTAGACAAACTGGGACATTCAGACAATAGCAGATAGATAGTGAAATGGTGCAAAAGTTCTTCAAAGAAAGTTAAACATCAAATTACCCAGAAAAATCCCCTTCTAAAGAACACATCCTAGAAGGAATAAAATTTTCATGTTCATATATTCACACAAGAATTTGTACTAGCACGTTAATAATAGCCACAAAGTAACCTAAACGTCTGTCAGCAGATGAATGGATAAATAAAACATGGTCTGGGGTGAGAGCCGCAGCAGCAGGCGAGAGCACGGCAGGGTGTGCGATAGGTGCTGTCCAGGGCTGATTTGCAGATACCCTGGCTCCGGTGGTGGCGGCCACTGGTATCAGAAGAGCAAGTCCCTCAGTGCTTTGGGGCCTGCCTTCACCTCTGCAGACCACCATCCTCCGGTACTCCAGGCCTCTGACCCTTGGCACTGGAGGCCCCAGCCTGGGTCATCTGGCCACCACACTCCAGGACTCAAGGCTGCTGCCCAGGACTCCTGACCCCACCCAGGATGCCCAGCCGACCATGCCCAAGGCCTTCCTGCAGCCTGAGCAGCAGAGCGTAAGGGGGCCAGGAGCTGATGGTACAGAGCTCTACCTCCTGAGGGAAGCTTCACCGTATTCTTTGTGGAAGGCGGGCAGAACTGTGGTCTGTGGCCACCACTTTGACCTTGCCGCCATCCGCCAGATTTTCTCAAAGACCTCACCATGGATTCCGTCCGCCATGTCAGTCAACCAACTGTAGAACATGGTCTGGATAGAGCACCCTCCCCAAGAGGACCCTGGAAGCCTGGAGTCCCCCAAAAGGAAGTACACATATGATGGAGGCGATGAACTTTACCTATGATGCAGTATTTGAAGCATTCTGCTTTCTTGCCCCAGGAAATTCTTCACAAGTGGAACAGAGCCAAACAGATTACTTGAGCCTCACGGCCAGTACCTTAAAAACCTTCACTGGAAAAAAACAGGTTCTTCACAGGATCAGAAATTCCCAGCCATGAACCCAAGGCAATATTTTCTGTAGTCACTCATCAGATTCCTGATATTCAAAAGGCTAAGAGTATTCTACATGAGGAACTGAGAACTTTCTGGAACATTCTAGAAAATGTCTCCATTCTATCAACTATTTTGCAATTCCTTTGGTTTCTCTTAACCATGAAGGCGTCTGCAGGCAGTAAAACCTGAGCCAAGAGAAGACTTTGTGAAAAGAAAGATGGCAACAGATCCACTGACACCCTGATGGCCGAGTGTGAGGAAGCATCAACCAAAGTCCTAGGAAAGGAAGTGCAGGGCCTATCTTACCTCAGACCCAGCGTCTCATCCCAGGACAAGCCAAGTGTCCTAGCATGGCAGACTGGGGTAGGAGGAGCCTTGGTAAGGCATCTGGAGGGGAGGATCCCCAGAAAAAAGCTGGCATTGATGATATGACCCAGGGTCCCACTCTTGGTTCAGGGAAACAGCTGACAGAGACCCAGGGACCATCATGACCCTCAAGTCCAGTTCTTTGTGAGCCCTGTCACACTTGGCTCCTGTTGAAAATATTCTGAGTCATCTTCCATCCCTGAGCCCAGGAGAAAAAAAAAAACAACACACACACAGAATAAATAACAAGGCCTTTACGACAGACATCTTGCCATAAAGTGTGTCAGAATTACCCTCCAGTGGAGAGAAAGTCCTCTGGCTGCGAAGCAGTGGGCAGTGAGGTCAGAGTGGCACTCAGATCTCCCCTACTGGCCTCAGAAGGAGCAACCCCAAGGAAATCCACCTGGCAGCAAGGACAGCAGTGTGGCCCAGTGGTTGGCCCCTCTCCAAAGTCCCAGATGTTCTGTGGATCAATTGGAAAGTCAGACAGCAGTCAAGAGCAGGTCAGAGTGAGCCCCAGCCTCTCTGTGGAGAATCCAGAGCCACAACAGGGCCCTGTTGGTGGGACCCAGGGGTTGAGACAGTCTCATGTGGGAGGGATGCTGCTCCCGTGCAGGTCACAGCCAGACTATGTGAAGAACAGAAGCACCATGCCTGCAATGGCTCCAAGGACTGGGAGGAAATGGCCCAGCACAGAAGGAAGAAGCTCCGAGTCCAGAGCTGCCAACATCCCATGCCTGGGGAGCCCAAGCCTGAGGAGGATCTGCAGGTGGAGGCCCCAGGAGCCCGGACAGCCTTATGCAGCTTCTGCCCTGCATCCTGGCTGCCTCTCATGGACCAAGATGATGTGGCTCTGTATTTAGAAGAGACAGACATCTGACAATTATGAAAAACATTACACTGCCCTCTGTCTTGCTAATGTTGCTTTTATGCTGTCCTGGTAATTTGCTCAGTTTGTACTTTTTACACAGGCCTGCATCGCACATTGGGCAGGTGGGTACTAGAACCTGACTACAAGGGTCTCTAACAATTGGCGCCCAATGTGGGGTTTGAACCATGACCTTGAACCTGCTCAGTGAGGCTACTTAGAATAAAAAGGAAAAAGAAGCCGGGCATGGTGGCGCACACCTGTAATCCCAGCACTCAGGAGGCTGAGGCAGGAGGATCACTGTGAGTTCAAGACCAGCCTGGGCTACACAGTGAGTTCCAGGTCAGTCTCAACTACATAGTGAAACCCTGCCTCAAAAAACAAAACAAAACAAAACAAAAAGGAAAAAGAAAGAAAAGAATCAACAATGCAGTGCTCCTCACATCAAGGTCAAGGACAGCACAAAATCCTGGAAAAAAAGAGGTATGTGCTTCAGATGCGGGAAGGCAGTAGTCAGCTGGGATAAAGCATGGGATAATCTCTTTCAGCCCACATTGGCCTACAGTGCAGAAACAAATGCTGCAAAAGATGGTTAAATACATCATTTTTTTACAAACAAGAACTTTAGATGTGGAACCTAGGGAGTGTGTAAAACATAACATCCAGACAGCTCCACAAAGCAGAAAAGTTATCTCCCTTGGGACTTTAACTGACAACTTGGAGCTTCATGCCTTGTCTTGCAGACAGAACAATCCAGCCTGGGAGCTTCTCAAACTTCTGCTCCACTGGTGAGAGCCACTGGTGAGAACTGTTTAGTTTTGGTTTTAGAACAACTGCTTGCCAAATCTGCTGTCTTCCTGTCTTCCACACAGCAGACTCGCCTCTCTCAGAAAATGTGACATCATTACAGGCAAACTCCAGTGCTTCCCCTCTGGAGGAGGTTGAGCTGCCTCCCCCTCTGCTTGAGTTGCTAAGATCACAGGTGCAGAGAAGGTGGGAGAAAAGCATGAGAACTGCTTGGCTTTTAGTGCACTGGGAAGTGCTGTGGTCAGACGCAGAGAGGGTCAAGCAGGGCTTGCACTCAGCTTGGAAAGAACTAAAATGAAAAAAAAAAAAATCCTTGATGGACAAAATAGGACAGCTCTGAAAAGCATAAAGCAAAACAGAGAGGAAACGCTCGACACTTTAAGAGCCAGAAGGCCAGTGCTGTTATCAGCCTGATGCTGCCTGCAAAGGTCTGGAATCCAAAACAAAGCCAGAGAAGTTGCAACTGTTCTCTACCAGACATCAAGAAATTTTACAAGAGAAATCCAGTTACAAATTTTAACTATTTGATAAATGTATCTTTGTTTCAATATGAGCTGATGCGTAATTGGTGTGCTTAAAAAATTTCTTGTACATTGCAAATTCCTGAACTATGATTATAGGGTTAAACTCGCTCTTTTCTGTACTTTGTTGATGAAGAACTCAAGGATAGTACTTACTGTTCTATCGGTAGTCAAATTTTAAAATGTAACAATGTGAGAACAGAAGGAAAAAAGGGACACTTTAAAATTTTAACAGCCAGCCGGGCTTGGTGGCGCAAGCCTATAATCCCAGTCCTCAGGAGGCTGAGGCAGGAGGATCGCTGTGAGTTTGATAACAGCCTAGGCTACAAAGTGAGTTCCAGGTCAGTCTCAACTACGTAGTGAGACCCTGTCTCAAAAAAAAAAATTTTTTTTTAACAGCTGAAGACAAGTCTGTTATAGAAGGTTTATAGGATGTAAGATGAAGGAAAAACATTTAAAAAGCTAAGTAGAAGAGATATACTTTTGATATGAAAGGATTTTGTATGTTTGTCTTGTTAGAAAGATAAAGAGAGATATACAAGACCAGAAGGCCTAGGTCTATGAGAAGGTGCGTGGAAGTGATTTATCCAGGAAATATGCATGCTTGCTTGTTGGTTTCAAGTTTGTTATAAAAGATTTACATTTACAGGCATAAAGAGACATATCAATGAATATTACTTAAATATGTTACTGTAATATGTTTACCTTGGTTGTCATCAAAGGGTTAAATTCTAAATATGTTATTGTGATATGTTTACACTGGTCATCTTCAAAAGATGAAATTTTCTGTGAGAAAAAACAAGGTTTTATTGAAAAGATGCTTTGACACCAAATTAAACTAAAGGACATATGGTTTCATATTTAAAAAACAAACCAACAAAAAAATAAGCAGGACCAGGGATTTAGCTCAGTGGTGCCACTGCCTGCTTGACAAA
Source organism: Fukomys damarensis (assembly GCF_012274545.1). Lineage (NCBI taxonomy): Eukaryota > Metazoa > Chordata > Mammalia > Rodentia > Bathyergidae > Fukomys > Fukomys damarensis. The sequence continues at coordinate 6,471,003 of NW_022900936.1, read as the reverse complement.
TGCAAAGACTTGAGTTCAAACCCCAGTACCAAAAAATAATGATAATAATAATAATAATAATAATAGTAACAAAAACATGGTCTATCCTACAGGGGACTATTACTTAGCCATAAGAAGGGATAAGGAACTGACACATGCTACATCATGTATGGACACTGAAAACTTCATGCTAGGTCCAAGAAGCCAATCACAAAAGGCTACATCCTATATGATTCCATTTAGAGCGGTACCTCAGTTCACGCACTTAGCTTGTTCTAGGATTTTGAGAAAGACGGCTACATTTGTTTGTGGTAAAGATGGCCACGGTTATTTGTCACCAGATGCAGTTTGCAAACAAAAACAAAATGTTGCCAAATGCAGCAGGTGAGAACCAAACTGTTTACAAAATAAGCATTCGCAAACAGGCACCACTGTATTTGAAATGTCTTGAATAAGCAAATCCAGAGAAATTACCAAATAGTAGTGATGGAATCACAACTCTATAGACATATTAAAAGTCACTGAAGTATACATTTCAGAAGGGTTTTACATTATTTAAATTATATCTCTATAAAGCTGTCATTTTACTTATTATTTATATTTTGGTTTCTTGAGAAAGGGGGTCTGGATATGCAGCCTAGCCTGGCCTTGAACTCACTGTGCAGCCCTGGCTGGCCTTGAACTCGCAGCGATCTTTCTGTCTCAGCCACCCATGTGCTGGGATTTATAGGCTGGGATTACAGGCCTGCCACCACTAAGCCAGGCAAAACTGTTATTTTCTTTTTTGTTTGTTTTGTTTTTTTGGTTTTTGGTTTTTTGAGACAGGGTCTCACTGTGTAGTTGAGACTGACCTGGAACTCACTATGTAGCCCAGGCTGGTCTTGAACTCACAGGGATCCACCTGCCCCAGTCTCCGGAGTGCTGGGATTACAGGCGAGCGAGCGCCACCACGCCCCAGCAAAACTGTTATTTTCAAAAAAGAATACAAAATAGACCCACTCAGCTCTCAGCTAGATTCAGCAATTGTTAAAGCTGTGCCACACTTGCCATGTCCCTTTCTCCAATCCAGACAGCAACATATGCAAATTTATGGCTAGACCATCTGAGGTTTAGTTACTGTAACACTCTGCTTCTAAACACTGCAGCATGTATTCTCCCACACAACCAAAACACAAACATCACACTCTGAAAGTTTAACCCCAATACAAAACTACTGTTTAACCATACTGAAATTCGCTACCAATGGTTATGCGTAGTTGGTTTTCACATCCCTTTAATCTTGAAAAACTCTGCTTTTTTCTTCCTATGACACTGAAGAATCCAAGACAACTGTTTCTCTTTTTTTGGTTTTTTGAGACGGGGTCTCACTATGTAGTTGAGACTGACCTGGAACTCACTCTGTAGCCCAGGCTGGTCTCGAACTCAGAGTGCTCCTCCTGCCTCAGCCTCCCTAGCGCTGGGATTACAGGTGTGCACCACCACGCCCGGCCCTAAGAGAACTGTTTCACAGGATTCCCCTCAAGTGGAATGAGTTTGAAAGTTTCCATATAAACCAACTTTAGATTAAACATTTTTGGCAGGCATACTACACAGATGAGCTGGGTGGGCCCTTCTCAGCGAATCATGCCAGGAAGAATAAACCCAGTCGGCTTCCTCAGTGATGATGCTAAAGCGTTGTTGTTGCTGTTTTTTGCGGTGGTCTGGTTGGTCTTGGTTTGGGTAGTCGCTACCAGATTCCTCTATCAAAGCATGACCTATGGCTTTTTCCCCTTCCTAAGTAATAATCTGGGGAGTGGCTATTTGAAGCGTCTTAAATATTAGGTTTCACTTGTCTTTTACCCAAAATTGTAGCATCCAGACAAGATGTCTGCCTTATATCATCACCCTTTTGACACTGCACCCGTGCGACCACCCACCGTTATCAATGGTATTCCAGTCACAGCTGTGATTTCAACTGCAGCAGCACACCAGAGCTAGTATGTCCGGGGATAGGGCCCAGGCAATCAAGTTTTAAAATTTTCCACAGTGCTTCATTCTGAGGTTGCACAAGCACTGAGGATCCGGGTTAGAGGAAAACTTCCAATACCCTCATCGTGCAAAAAAGGAAACTGAGTTCCAGAAGGCCAATGGCAGGAGCTCACACTTTCCATGGGCTTGCATTTTAATATGCCACCCCGCCCAGAAAAACTAACTTCTGTATGTTGTTGCAACTGACCAGTGCCTGAATGAAGTACGCTGCCACCAGATGTTCCTATTCCTCCTTTCAAAGTCAACTCTGCCTTTTGATCACTAGACCTTTGTGGCCACGGGAGGAGAGAGGGAGCGAGGCGTTCAGTCACCTGGCCCTCCGCCCTCAGGACTCAATGCGACAGCGCAAGCCTGAGGCCTGGCTGGACACACAGGGGCCTGACGTTCAGAACTGCAGCCCCGCGTCCGCCCTGCAGACGCCTTTTGCCGCCACTCCTTGGCAGCAGGCCCCACCTGGCAAGGAGAGACACATCTGGCGGGGTGCACCTGGAGACAGGCTACTGCCCCACCCAGGGTCGCCCAGAAGCGCACAGAGCGCTGAGACAATGGAATCTGCAAGCCCGGCCACGCCCCCACTTACCCCAGCGTGATACACTTTATTCGCTTTTAATCTTTTCCTTGGCAGCAGGCCCCACCTGGCAAGGAGAGACACATCTGGCGGGGTGCACCTGGAGACAGGCTACTGCCCCACCCAGGGTCGCCCAGAAGCGCACAGAGCGCTGAGACAATGGAATCTGCAAGCCCGGCCACGCCCCCACTTACCCCAGCGTGATACACTTTATTCGCTCTTTTAATCTTGATGTCCAGAGAGGTCCCCATCTCTGAGTTTGTGCAGCAGCCGCCACTTCCGGCCGCACGTGACCCGAAAGGAAGAAGGGCCGCCCCGCCCCTTGTCCATCGCCCCCGCCCCCCTCGCAGTGGCATCACGTGACCTCGCACCTACGTCTTGCTTTCTTCTACCCGGAAATGGCGTAAACCGCACGCCTTCCTTTTTCCGGCGCAGAGGCGAGCCTTGGTGCGGGCCCAGGGACTCGAACCCTTGCCCCACCCCCGCCAGGCGTGAGGGGCGGGGCAAAGTTAGCCCCACCCCCCACGAAGGCGGTCTTACATCGGCAATGCCCTCCTCCCGCCTCTCCCGGCGTGTCCCGCGGCAGGGGGCGGGGCCAGAGCCGGTTTGCAGGGCACGTCCCTTGGAGGAAGGTTGAGCTCCCGTAAGGCTGTGCGGCGCGCTGGGCTGCGCTATGGAGGCGGCTCTGAGACGGTTATAACTTGGGAATTCGTTTCTTCATTACGTCTGTTTCCTCTTTCCATCCCTAACCTTCCCCTACTTCCTCCCTGGGGATCTGAGGAGCCGGCGCCCCCCCGTCCCCTCCCCCACAGGAGCATCCTAGTCATCCGCAGGGGCGCGGCCGCACGCTCGTCCCTGCTAAGCGCTGATTGGCTGGCGGCTGTCTTCCCCGCCCCCTCGCGCGCCCCTTCCAAGGTCTTGGAAAGCTCTGGGTGACCTCGCTCTGCTGCGAGCCGCGGCACTGGGTCACCCACCGGCCTGGCTCCGCGGACGCGAGGGCTTGTGGGTATTCCCCAGGCGCGTGTCCTGGAAGCGGGTGCTGAAAACTCAGTCGTGCGCTCGGCGTCGTTTGCGCCAGGGCGGGGGAAGGCACGGAGTTGCAGGTTGGGGCTCGGAAATTGGTTGGAAATGCGAAATTTCAGCTGAAATGGACCTGCCTGTTCTTTTAAGATTTTCATTGCAGGCGAGTACTGCCTCCAGCCAGGCCAAACAGCGTAGTGTTAAGCGTCATACTGCGTTTCTGGAAATACAGTATCTTATAAATTATTTAAAAGCAAGGACTTTAAACATAAGGCCAAATTTCATCATTTTAACAGAGTTTTAAAATGTGAGGAAATGCTTTTTTTATTGCTTCAGACTCCCTGACCCTGTTTTTCTTAGAGTGCATTACTTTTAGGATAACATCAAAATTTTTGTAAGCAGTTTCATGAATTAGTATCACGAATGCCTCCTTGAGAATTTAAGGTTTCTCAATGGGTCCACAGAAATGGTAGGTGGATCAAAACTAGGACACGTTGTCGCTAGGCGAGAGCTCTACCACTGAGCCATGTCCGTCCCAGTCCCTTGCAATTGCTTTTGAAGATTAAAAAACGTGTTTCCCAATGTTCAGGACTCAGTTTTCAACTCCTCTCCGCCCTTGAGGCTTCCCTCTCTTCCTGACAGCTCAAGCTCAGCAATTCTAAAACAGTTCTTTAGGGACTGAATCATCACAGTATAGGCTAGTTGTACCTCTTCACTAGTCTCATCTATCATTTTTAACTGGTAAAAAATTAGTCACAGTAGGTAGGCAATGCAGGGGAACAGAGAAAGAATCGTGTGGATATATATACTAAGTGCGTTTGTTCCAGTAAACCTTATTTATACTTCTCATATAATAGGACAGGTGTAACCTATCTTGTTTGTAGGTTGTACACAATCTTTTTTTTTTTGAGACCGTCTCAGTATGTAGTTGAGACACGTGGAACTCACTATGTAGCCCAGGCTGGTCTCGAACTCACAGTGATCCTCCTGCCTCAGCCTCCCGAGTGCTGGGATTACAGGCGTGCGTCACCATGTCCAGCAGTTGTACACAATCTTTACGGAAGTCTGGTGCGATGTAGAGAGCTCTCTTTCCAGCACTTAGCAGTGTGACCTGTTGAGCCCTCATTTGATGGCTTTCAAATGTAAAATAGTCCATTTTTCTCCAATCACTACTTTTTTAAATCTTTCCGTTTCTTAATTTCATCTTGGTGGTACCTGAACTTTTGGTCAATTTCAGTGTTATGGTTTGGTTTGATTTTTGGTTTTTTGAGGCAGGGTCCGGCTGTGCAGTTCAGGCTGGCCTTGAACTCCCTGTGTAGCCCAGGCTGCCCTTGGACTCTGAGTGACCGCCTGCCTCAGCCTCCTGAGTGCTGGGATTAGAGGTGTGTTCCACCACGCCCAGCAAATCTGAGTTATTAAAAGTCAAACCATGTCAAAGTGTCCGTTTCATGGCTGGAGTGGGAACCTAGGTCCTCAGTGGTGGGAAGGTGAGGGTTGTCCTGGTTCTCAGGCACCCTTCTTGGAGGCCTCGCTTCTGTTGGGACGAGAAGGGAAATGAGGTAAATGTCTCTTAATTGTCCATTGCTGAAATCGTCTTAGTCGCTGCTTGGTTACCTGAATAAATGGCCCTTATTTGAAACTCATCTCACACAGCACTGAGAAGGCCTGGTGGGGCCCTTTCCCCGCCAGACGGGTCCTTGGGAAATGTGTCTCCAGCCTGAGCTTCTCCATCACCTCGCTGCCAGCACCCAGCAGCACCTCGTCTGTCAGCTGAGTTTCCAGCCAGGCAGCAGAGACCTCTTGAACCATACGGACGCGTTGTTGCCACATGAACTTCTGGACCAGAAGTTGTGCGGGGCGTTCTTCTCTACCCTGCCACCTTTATCTTCTTTTCCCTCCCAAAATGTGGCCCGGGATGAATCATCGAAAATGTTCCTGAAACAGTGGCTAACCAGCTTCCCCTTCCGGTAGGCCCTAGTGATACCTGGGAGAGGTCACCTTAAAGTCTCTCCATTGCATCACTGCCCAGCAGAAACACCACCGAGTCGAATCCACAAGCTTCATTGCCACCTTTCGATCCCTCCCTTGCCTGACTGAGAAGGAGAAGACTGGGAAAGGAGTTGGTGGCTGTAGAGCTTGACTTGCAGCTTTTTATGAAGCATCAGGAAAGCAGCCTGAATTGGAGGTATCTTTCATGGGCAGAGGGGAAACTATACCTGTGGCATTAGTAATCAACTCTGGGACAACACCAGTCCCGCTAAGCATTTTAAAGTAGGTGCTGTGGTCCTCTGCCCAGATCCTCTTTTTCAGGACTGAAGGACATGTTTCCTGGGCTGCCAGGAATGATAGTCTCAGTGTCTTCGGCTGAGTCACTGCAGAACTCTCCTTAGCCGAACTAGCCTTGCTCAAGATCACGCTCCCTCCTTGAAGGCAACTCAAGTCTACTGACTAATTGACTTAGGGTGTAAAGGCCACTCCCCGCTCACCCCGGCTCAGGACCACTCTGAAGGACCGTTCGGTCTCCACAGCTTTCTGTATTATCAATTGCTATGTAATGTTCTGAACGTTTGTCAGGAACACAATTCCAACCTAGAATATATAACAGAACACATACAACAAAACATACACATAAAGATAAATGGACTAAGATGGTAAGAGATGTAACAGTTTATTGAAAATGGAGAAAAGAGCATTTTAATGAGTATAATTAATAAGACAGTAGTGGAGAATTCGCTTTTAAGAGTACAGTGCTTATATAAACACAACTGCTCGGCCCTAATGGTTGGATGAGTGGCTTAGATTGAAGGGAGCCAGGTGTGGTGGTGCATGCTGATAGTCAGTACTCGGGAGGCTGAGGCAGGTGGATCGCCGTGAGTTCAAAGCCAGCCTGGGTTACATAGTGTGTTCGAGGCCACTCTGAACTGCAGAGCAAGACCTGCCTCAAAAAAACACAAAGCGTGAATGTTGAAAACCAAAACATATGGTCCAACCAAAGAAAAGTATTTTTGGAAAAATTATTAGAAAAGTTCAGAAATTTGGCCAGAATAAAATGGTGACTGGGATTTACTTCCAAGTAACTCCAAGGGAAGAAGAGAAGAGGCGAGCGATGCAAGGAGTTTTGGTTGGAGCCAGCTGATCTCAAAGCAGACACTGGTAAAGCCAGGTGAGGTGGTGCATGCACCAGGAGGCTGAGGCAAGAGGATCGTTGAGAGTTCAAGGCCAGCCTGGGCTGCACAGTGATACCATGTCTCAAAAGATGAGAGGGGAAAAATGATGCTGACTATTGTTGAAGCAGGGAGCATTGTCTTTAAATTCACTTCTCCTTTGGATAAACTTGGATTTCATAATGGAAACAAGACACATAGTAAGCTGTTTTTGCAATATTAAGCTAAGGTATTTAAAATTTTTCTTATAATTCCCAGTAGGTTCTTCCCAACTCTCCCTGCATCAAATTTATACTCCAAACAAATCACAAAATGTGTCAAAAAAACAAAAAAAAAAAGATTAAAAAATATAGCCGGGTGTGGTGGCACACGCCTGTAATCCCACGGCTGAGGCAGGAGGATCGCTGTGAGTTCAAGACCAGCCTGGGCTACATAGTGAGTTCCAGTTCAGTCTCAACTACATAGTTGTTTTTTGTTTTTGTTTTTGTTTTTTTGGTACTGGGGTTGGAACTCAGGTCCTTGTGCTTGTAAGGCAGGCGGCAGAACCTCTGAGCTCAATCCTCAACTACATAGTGAGACCCCGTCTCAAAAAAAAAATCATAAAATGTGTGATAAAGAATATTATTCCAAAGATATGAAACAGGTCCAGTCGGGGGGAGGGGTTGCAGAAAGAGAAGAGGTTAGGAGTGGGCCCTGAGTGGGGTCTGGCTGCCCCTTGCTGTGGGTGGTCCAGTTAAAACTGGCGCCTACGTGGGGATGGAAAGGAAGTCAGGTTAGAATCTGCGACTGAGTTTTTGGCTGACTCAGCCAGCAGAGTGTGTGCAGGGGGTTCAGGCTGGATCAAGCAAGCCCTGAAGTTTGGCCTGGCCTGTGGAGACGCCAGTGCAGACCGCTCCAGTGGGGGCATGGCGGGCACCCACTTTGAGCATGGCCCTCTCTCTGTCTCAGAACGCTGCTGGGCAAGGTGAGGAAATGAAGGGTGTGAACAGTGAATTCTGCGGTGCTGCTAACCGAGTTCTAGCTCCATAGTGGAGAGGTTGATGCCCCCCTCCTACCTCCCCACAGCAGAAGTGCTTGCTGGAAAGTAAAACTGGGCCAGTTTATGGAGAAATGGAGACTGTTGCTTTTTTGACTATTTGTTTTATGTGTTTAAGGTTTGTTTATTTATTTATTTATTTAGGTGCCAGGGATGGAACTCTGGTCCTTGAGCTTGAGAGGCAGGTGGTGGAACCACTAAGCTAAATCCCCAGCTCATGCCTATAAATTTTAAAACAGCTATAGATCCAGAAGTCAATAGGGCTTTCTATTTATGGCAATAACCACTTAGAAAATAAAGATAGCAAGTGGAGTCTCAGTGGCAAAATATAAAATATTTGGAGTAACTTGAATGTGATGTTTGATTATATGAATAAAGCTATAATAATGAATTAAGACATGAAAAATTTTACAGTATTCCTGAATAGGAAATCTAAAAAAAAATCTTTAAATACTATGGAATTCACAGAAGATTATTAACAGTGGAAATGTGGAAACCATTCGATTGACAAAATACGCATGAATTGTTAAGTTACACTTTCAAACAATGAGCTCTTCTGCAGGTGCTAAAAACAAGATTATCAGCTGAGCACAATGGCACATGCTTGTAATTCCAGCATTCTGGGAGGCTGAGACAGGAAGATCACCAATTTGAGCCCATCTTAGGCAGCAGTGACATCCTGTCTCCATATAAAATGTACAGAAAAACACTTGAGGATGTAGTTCAGTGCGAAGACCCTGGATTTGATCTCCAGTAAGGAAAACAAAAGTAAGCAAGCAAAAAAAAAAAAAAATCAAGGTTATGTTGAAAGAAAAGACATCCCGGGAACTGAAGAAGCAGTCCATGGAAAGGGACTTCTCCTCACTCCATTCTCATCCAGTCGTCCTAGCAGCTTCGGAGGGCAAAGAGGGTTAAAAAACAAAAAACAAAAAAAGTATGGGATAAGGTTAACTAATATAATTTTTCAAGTAGCAAAGTTGGAGGATGTCTACTGCTTGAGTTCAAGACCTAGTACAGAGCAATGATCAGGCTGGGGATTTAGCTCAGGGTTCCACTGCCTGACTCGAAAGAGCAAAGTCCCGAGTTCAATCCCCAGTACCAAAAAACAAAACAAAAGATCAAGTCTTAGGAATAGACAAACAGATCAATGGAACAGATTGGAGGGACCAGAAATAAACCTATGTGTATATAGTCAGCGAGAATCATGATTTTTTAAACAAAGGTACCAAGGTAATTAGATGGGAACAGAAAAGGTCTTGAACAAATGGTGCTGGAACAACAAGATATCCATGAAGGAAAAAATGAGCTCTGCCGTATCTCATACTGTATCCAGGTTAGCTTGAAGTGGGTCCTGCATCTACACACGAAGGCCATACAATTTCTAGAAAAAAGACAAAATGTACTAATTATGAAGGAAAAAATGGTTAACTATATCTTCACTTTTCAAAATACACTAAGAAAATGAAAAGGGAAGTTCATAATGAGCTAGGAAGAAATGTTAGCAGTTCACATATCTGACCAGCATGTTCCCACAACTCAATATTAAGCCCAAAACCATCTAAGTAATTATTGGTCAAAGATATGAGTGGACACTTCACAAAGGAAAAGCCAAAGAGCACACTTAAAGATGATCAGCATGAGGAACTGTAAGGGAAATGTGCATAAAAATCACACTGAGGCCTAGCACTCAGGAGGCTGAGGCAGGGGGATCGCTGCAAGTTCAAGGCCAGCATGAGCTACACAGCAAGACTCTGTCTCAAAAAAAAGATACATAGATCGATGGGTCACAGTGAGGGAGATGGGTCATTTGCAGATGAGAGAGAATGGGACCAAGAGATTGAGGGACAGGAGGGACAGAGGATCCAAAAGAAATGAAGATGAGTCATTGACATGTACCACCTCCCCGTGATGAATGTCATATTACGTACTAGAAATATCCACACAAAAACTTGCACTTAAATGCCCATAAAAGCTTTATTCACAATAGACAAAAACTGGAAAACCCTAAGTTTTTATCAATGAGTTGAGAACCAAATAGTGGTACAGCTATATAACACACACACACACTACTTAATACCAAGGAATAAGCTATTGATACAAAACCATAGATCGGTGGTGCCACAGCTGGATGTTATTAATGAAAGCTCTAAAAGGTTCGCCGTCACTGTGTCTCAAAAACATGCTGAGCCAAAGCCAGCCACGGAAGACGGTACGCGTAGTGCTCCACGTGGGCCAAAGAGTAGCATGAAATAGTCAGTCAGTGGACGGCTAAGCGGTGACTGGAGGGAGGGTTGACTGCAGAGAGTGTGACGGAAATCATCTCTATGTCTGCTGGGGCGGCAGTCACGCAGTTGTATCCATTTGTTAAGACTCATCAAACTTTATGGGCCTAGTGGTGAACACCTGTAGTACCAGCTGTTGTGGAGGCTGATGCAGGAAGATCACTTAATCCCAGGAGTTTGAGGTCAGCCTAGAGAACACAGCAAGACCCTACCTTAAAACAACAAAAAAGGCAAAACGAAACAAAAATCTTTCTCTCTCTCTCCCTCCCCCATCTCTCTGTCTAAATATAGACAGAGATCTAGACATTATGTATAAATATCAATATAAGATAGTTAGATATGGTGTATGTTATTTTATATAAATGATACCACTATAAATTGACTTGAAAAGCTAAATAGTGCAATTGGAAGACCATATTCTGTCATGAGAAATGGTTGTGTTAAAATGTTTTTAAAAAATACAGAATTTTGCAGGGCGTGGTGGCGCATACCTGTAATCGCAGCGCTTGGGAGGCTGAGGCAGGAGAATCGCTGTGAGTTCGAGACCAGCCTGGGCTACATAGTGAGTTCCGGGTCAGTCTCAACTACACAGTGAGACCGTCTCAAAAACAAAAACAATTTATCTGTAATATGATAAACAGACATGACGAAACAGGGAACAAACGGAACGTATGCAATGATCCCTCACAGGAAGCCTAGCAGAAGAAATGGCCCAGAAGTTCTGTACCAGCGGGGTCTCTGCTGTGGTACCCGGGATTATGGGCACCTTTTCCTTCTTCGATTTTATCACAACCTAGCATTATTTCGAAAATATTTCCCATTAAATTTAAAAAATCACAAAAGGCAGAGATTGTTTCCATTGCAAGAGGCAGAAGCCCCTGTGAATGACCCTTAAACAAACCGTAGACTTATTGGCCTTATGAACTGGAATCCAGCATAGAGCTGTTATCAGTTACATTATATGTAAAATTAATTTATTAATTTACGTATATTTTTCTCCAGGGAAGATCATCATCAGTTATAGGGAGAGATTTAAAATAACCTCTCAAATGGGCAAATCCATGAAGACTATCAGTTTCAGTATTAAAGAGGCAATAAGGAAATGAAAACTGTTTTTTGAATCATATTTTTATTCACTACATGGATTTCATTCTCACGGCCCTCCACTCATTCAACTTGGAAAGGTTACACTGGGGCCCCCTGCGGGCCCCGATGTTCCACTTTCCCATGTACCAGCCACAGTACAATGCCACCTACCATCGAGGAACGGCCGTCCAGAAGTGCAGCAGGATGGGTCGCTGTGCCCAGAGAATTTGTCCACGGAAACGATTCCAAATTCTAAAATGTAAGTCGCTCAAAGAAAGCCCTTATGATGAAATCTGCACTTAACAAAAATAATCCTCTAACAACGTGTGACATGGGACAGGCCCCGGCGTGGGGCCGAGCGCGGTGTAAAGGTGACAGTGGCCAGGCCCTGGATCTCCAGCAGGAGCCCCCAGATAGCCAGGGCAGAGGAGGGGCAAACCCCTGGGGCGGCTGCAGACCCTGTGCAGCGTGCGGCCGGCCGGGCTGCTTATTGGTGGCTCTGCCGGCCGCCTGAGCTGGATCCATCTGGCTGCTCCAGATCGTCCTTCCGCGCTCTCAAATGCTCGCTAGCCCGGGCTCCTGTTTTCCTTCGGAGACTGTCAGGTTTTCCTGGAATCCAGAAGACCAGGAAAGAAGGAGTGTGAGCTGATAGCGTAAGAGCCGTGGAGAAGGTGCGCACCCACGCGGTGGTCCCCGTGCCCAGGCTTCGCCCCCTGACCGTCTCTGAGCAGGCGGGGTGCTCGCCTGAGACTGGTCTTCCACGGAGGAGTCCTTTACTTCCGTTCAGTTTCGTCCTGCTCTGGTTTCCCTCCAGATGTCGCCCTAGGGACTCACGCTGTACGCAGACCTTTGGGAGGTGCCTGGATTTCAGGGGCACCAGGGTGGCTTGCTGTTAGGAGGCAGAGTCTGGTCTCCAGAGGGGTCCTGGGGCCTGGGAGGATTTATCTTGCTTCCGGGCTCCTCCCTTCACTCCCTCTGCTTCTTCCTGTCCACCATGCCCTGAGCAGCTGTTCTTGGCCGGGTTCTTGGAGCCAGCTGACCGGAACATGAGCCACTATAAACTTCTCTTCTTTGAGTTGCGGGTATGGGGTATTTTATCCTAGTGACAAGGAAAGTGACTGACAGTTCTCAATGGCTTATTTTCATTAACCTTGAGCTGAAGGCAAAATGTTTTATTAGATAGTAGCTGAGATATATATCTCTATATATGGCTAAACACAGGTAACCATCTGGAATAAAGGAAGTGCTAGATAGCTCCACCTAGCACCACTGTAAAATTCCAGTTTTAATGTTACAAATAAACACAATTATTGCATTAACACAAAAGGACAAGGAAGAGACTTTCAGGAATCTTCCCAGTCTGCCAGAGTAGGGACATTTACCAGATGGAGCCGACATGTTTGCTGGGCATCTGGAAGACTCATGAGTAAGACTCAAGACTCATGAATAAGATAGCTGGGTAGTGGTGCATGCCTGTAATCCCACCACTTGGGAGGCTGAGGCAGGAGGATCGCTGTGAGTTCGAGGCCAGCCTGGGCTACACAGTGAGTTCCAGGTCTCAACTACATAGTGAGACCCTGTCTCAAAACAGAACAAAACAAGATAGATGGGTAGACAGAGGAGGCAGCAAATGTGGCAGTTAACACCCGAGTCCAGGCGGTGAGGGTGTGCCTGTTCACTGTAGATGTTCCTCAGCTCCTCTTGTGGTGCCGAAGCTTAGTTTTGTTGCCCTGATCTGGGTGTGACACGGACGTGTGACCTTGCTTACCATTCCTGGTCCCTCATCCCTTCCTGTGTGCCACTGTGCTCCTGATGTACTTCCCAGTCACCGTGAACCAAGCATTTTTCCTGTACCACCAGCTGGCCATGTACGGAATTCCCTGAAAAAATGGAGCCAATGAAAGCTGTCCTCTAAGCTGCGGGTGCAGGGAACTGTGTCTTGGTGAGGGAACCCGAATATACCTGTCCACATCTGAAAGTTTAAAAATATAAATATGCCAGAGGTGAAACTTGCAATTAGGTATTCTTAATAGGGTACGAAGAGATTTTTTAAAGGTATGATTTGTATGGGTCAGTAGGCCCAGATCTGTGTACTGGTGAACCTGGGGAAAATCAGCCAGCCTGGAAACTGTTTCCTCGGGAGCCCTCTCTGCCTCCAGTCTGTAAGTGAGTTTGACTCGTCAAGTGGTAATTTAGGGCCTCGCTGGATTGAAAAACCCAACTGCTTCCCATGCCCTGAGCAAAGGGAGACCGTCCTAGTGAGGAGTCTGAGTCGCAGGAAGGGTTTCATATTTAAAATTCTCCTCCAGACTTTGAAAGCCAGTCAGTGTTGAGACAAGCGCTGACTCCAGGGTGGAACCTTCCCGACCAAGCCGTCTTTTCACACAGCGTCAAGGTAGCAGCCGCTAAGTTGAAGTGGGGTGGAGCACAGGGACCAGGTCTTCCGGAAATAAAGAAGGCTGAAGAAGGATTTTGGTTCAGTTGACAGTGGAATCGGGTTGCCAAACAAAACACAGACTATCTAGTACGTGAGCTCAAGAGAAAAAAAGGATAATTTTATTTTTGCCCTAAATGTTTTCATACGAGCATTTTATGGACTGTTTATCTGAAATTCAGTTTAGCGAGGCATTCTGTGTCTCCTATTTTTTTATTTCCTAAAGCTGACAACGCTAACATAAACCAGACCAGAAATAAATCCTACTGAGTTTGTGAGGGGATTGGTTATGCTACTGGAGAGGCCGCAAACTCGCCTGCCAGCGTGGGTGACAGAACAGCCCTTCGTGTGACTCCCAGGTCCCGAAACTGCTCAGCCCCAGAGAAAGACATCTGTAAAATGAAGGACAAAGAGGAGGCCCCTACAGGGCGGAAAGAGGACGCAGAGGTTCTTATATCCTTCTCTCCTTTAGAAATAGCAAGGCACATACAACCTGTGACACTCCTCGCCGTCTTTACTGCTTATGGTCTTCGAATTCCAGATCGGAAGAAGATAGAAGATAGAAGTGGTGACAACAGGAGCACAAAATTCCACTTCAGATTTACTCCCCTCAATGCCTTGGTGTTATTATTTTCATGGGAAAGAGGTATACACACACGTGTGTGCATGTGTGTGTAGGAAACATGGAAGTTAATTTTCTCTCTCTCTCTCTCTTTTTTTTTTTTTTTTTTGGTACCAGTGATCGAACTCAGGCCTACTAAGCTAAATCCCCAGCCCAGAAGTTAATTTTCTTTTTATTGCACTTTCAAAACTAATGGATCAGGCCGGGGATTTAGCTCAGTGGTTCTGCTGCCTGCCTTACAAGTGCAAGGACCTGAGCTTGATCCCTGGTACAAAACAAAGCAAAACTAATGGGTAGAGCTGGGCATGGTGGCTCATACCTATAATCTCAGCCCTCAGGAGGCTGAGGCAGAAGGATCACTGTGAGTTTGAGGTCAGCTTGGGCTATATAGTGAGTTCAAGCCCAGCCTGGGATACAGAGTGAGATCCTTTCTCCAACTCAAAAACAAACAATAAAAACAGACAAAACCTAATGTTCAAAGCTTTCATCCATATCTGCAATTTGCTTTTTACTTTTCTACAAACCAAGGAAAGAAAAGTTATATAACACCGAAAAAGGAAGTCGTCAAGCTTCAGCAGTTACTGAACAGCGGCCTTTTATGCTGGGGTCAGGGACCTGTGTCCTCAGTGTTGAAGACTTGGATTATTCCCCGCCAGGAAACCTAAGAACTTAGTCAGATGTCCTGCTTTTCCGGATGAAATAATGGATGCTTGGGGGGATGGAAATAGTACCCAAGCTTCATCCCGCCAATTAGAAGGAAAGCGAGTCGGGACCCTCTGGCTTCCTGCCTCAGGGATCTTTTTGCTGTGTGTTTTCTTTTCTTTTTTTTTTTTTTTTCCCCCTCATTAGTCTAGATGCCACCAGTTTATTATAAAAGAGGCGTGGAAATCATTTACACAATGAAAAAATGGGCAGCCTCGTGTGATGCCATTTCAACAGGGATTTATTTACTCGACACTACATATTTTCCAACAATGCCGTCATCTCTAACTAAGAAATAATCTTTGTCACCTAGAACTACTTTGGTGCCTCCGAACTCCAGAGGAAGAACTTTATCTCCAGCTTTCACACGCACGGGTTGAATCTCTCCGCCCTTCCCCCTGGGCCCCAATCCCACAGCGACCACAGCTGCCTGCAGCTCTCTGACTTGAGACTTTCTGGAAGCATCGGCGCCTTTGATGACAGTTTCGGCCGTGCTCCTTCCAACCAACAGTCGGTCAAATGGCTGGAGAAACGTCCTCAATGCCTGTCCTGCAGTGACCCCTGCCCCGCATCTCAGACTCCAGTGGGGCCGTCGTCATCACTGCAAAGAGACTTGTCTGTTTTCTGACACAGGGTCTTGCTGGGTTGTTGCCCAGAATAGATTGAACTCCTGGGCTTCTGCAGTCCTCCTGCCTCAGCCTTCCGAAGAGCGAGGACAGCAGGTGGGCAGCATCATGCCCAGCTCTGGGGTTCCTTGGGCACAGCCCATGCCCTCTTTGTGATGGCTGTGGAAGTTTCCTGTCACCACAGTTAGAATGAACTGCATCCTCAGAAAACAGCCCAATCCAGCTGCTCCCTCCCGATTGGGAAGAGCATTGTGATGAAGCGAAAGAGCTGCACAAAACTCGGGGTTTCCAAAGTTCATCAGCAAATTCCCAGCACTCAGGAGGCCGAGGCAGGAGGGTCTCAGCCAGTGTTTGAGACCGACCTGGGCTACATAGTGATTTCAAGACCAGCCTGAACTATGTGAGACCCTGTCTCAACTACCCCTCCCCTGCAAAACTCCCCAAACCAACATTCTTCTTATTTCCTCTTGTAGATGTTCAGTTCCTTGAAGATGAGAATTGCCCAACCTTGTGTCGCCTACAGGGCCCGGCAAATAGTTGCTAAAATTTCTTTTTAATGAACAGAACGTGTAAATCATTGCCTTACACCTTGGCTTTGTGTCCTTTGCCAAAGAAGCACTGAATAGACGCGTCTCGAATTCCCGTGCTGACAGAAACATTATTTCACCGTGCTGTTAAAAATAAAGAACTCCAGGGCCCACTGAACTAGGCAGCTCAGCTGTGCAGCCCGCCCGGAAATGGAAGGTGGGGAGGGAGCCTCGCTTCTGCAAATACCCTGGAATGCCGGAATGTCAGGAAGTGTTTGGAGGAGGCCTGGCAAGCCGAGAAAGTGTTTCCAAAGCAGAGTAGGAGCAAAGCTATCGAAATAGACGGAGGAGCACAAGCGCGCGGGGTCAAGTCCTTCGGGGTCTGGGAGTGGGAGCCGCCGCCCTGAACTCAGAGTGGAGGTGGCAGACGCCTGCCCTTGCAACCTGTCCTCTTAAACTGATCTTCCCAGGGTGAAAGGCCTATAGAGGGGCGGCATAATTCAATCGCTGCCTTGTGAATGATGCTGGCGTACTGCAGAGATGACTCGGGACGCGTTTGTGTCCTCTTGGAAAGAGAGGCAGTGATTTCTTCATAGGAAGATAGATGTCACCGAGACCTAAAAACCTGAGCTGCAAGCCCTTGCACCTGTAGTCACACCAACCTGAGAGGCTGAGGCAGGAAAAATCTCTTGATCGCAGGAGTTTGAGATCCTTTTGGACAACATAGAGAACCTTTTGTCTTAGAAAAAAAAAAAAAAAAAAAAGGAAAAAAGAAGGATTC
>NW_022900936.1:6442656-6453986 GCF_012274545.1 Fukomys damarensis | reverse complement strand
AAAAAAAAAAAAAAAAAAAAAGGAAACAAGCTGAGTATTCAGCTACACTAAGAACACTTCCCTAGCCAGGCACACAGCTGTGATGATCCCAGCACTTGGAGGCTGAGGCAGGAGGATCACCCTGATTTCAAGGCCAGACTCAACCACATAGCAAGACCCTATCTCACAAAATTAAAAAAAAAAAAAAAACACTCTCCCCTCCCCACCAGCCCCCACAATTGAAATGTTGTGCAGGACTTCTCCAATTCATAGCACTAACATAGCAAGGAACTGTCCTAGGCACTGACAGTTCTAACCGCGCCACCTGTGAAGAAACTGCTTCATTTCAGAGAGCTAAGAGAATAATGAACACCTTAAAAGTGTCCACCAGACGGAGGAGTCGCCTGTTATACAAAGGACTGAACTACAGAACAGGCCTCAGAGACGTGTGGCAAAGTGGGAAAAGTCACAAAACGCACGCACGCACACGAGACTGTGCTGTAAGGTGAGGCTGTTAGGGGACGGGCCCTTTGGGAAGTCCTTAGGTTACTAGGACCACGCCCTGATGGGGACTGTGGGACCCCAAGCCCTTCCTTTCTCTGTTCCCCAGCACATGATAAGGCGAGCTGTTTCCTGCTGCCTCACAGTATCTTCATCAGAGGCAAAAAAAAAAAAAAAAAAAAAAAAAGAGAGAAGGATGGAACATTCTAGAACCAGAACGCAATATGACCAACCAAGCATGGAATGGCACTTCCAAAATAAACCTTTTCTCTTTTTAAATTTTTCAGCTGAGGGATTTTATTATAGTGACAGAAAGCTGACATACAGGTTTTATATTAGATGGTCCTGTTTATATGTAGTCTCTAGAAAAGGGAAAACTACAGAAGCACAAAGTAACTTGGAGGGAGCAGAATCACAACACCCAAAGGCTGAATCTTTTTCTCTAATGTCTCTTTGCCTCTTCTGCCTGGTCCCAGTTATTACAGACCTTGAAGGCCTCCTCTGCTAAAGTCAACAGTGGAGTTTGAGGTCCTGCCTCCAGCATTTGTAACTTTCCCTGATACCTGAAGCAGACTGCATCGCAAGATGTGTGCCCACTAGGGCTCGCCTCGCTGCCAGCCACGGTCCAGTATTGGTATACTTTGAGGACACCACTGAAAAGTAATTTGAAAATACAGCAGGATTCTCTTCTTTTTTGTGTTACCTCTTTGTCCCTGTTCTAACTGACAGGCTTAACCTGACACCCTCTACTCCCACCTTCCCTCCCTTCAAGTCCTCTCTCTTCTTTATCTGTACAAGCCTTGTTTCTGTTTTTCAGAATAAACATGTTTTAAGTAGCCAATGGATCTTCCCGGTGCAGGAGACTCTCCTGAGCAGGAGCATTTGAGGTACAAATCTACATAGTGTTATATCAAACCAGACTCGGTGAAGTTTCAAACATTAGAATTTGTGATTTCTAAACATAATTATTGTTTTTTTAGCCAGCTCACAAGTACCAGTGTTGATCCAAAAATATTAGTCCATTAAGTTGAGGGAAACACACAGAGCCTTCCCTCTTCTGGGTGTGTGTGGGGGGGTCTGACCCAGAGCCAACAAGAGCTTTGTGAGCTTTTCTTGAACCAGGCAGCTGTTTGGGGCACTCCTGGCACGAGAA
Organism: Fukomys damarensis; assembly: GCF_012274545.1. NCBI lineage: Eukaryota > Metazoa > Chordata > Mammalia > Rodentia > Bathyergidae > Fukomys > Fukomys damarensis. The sequence continues at coordinate 6,452,353 of NW_022900936.1, read as the reverse complement.
AAGGTATTTAGGGTGTAGACTTAAATGCCTTCCCTAACAACTGTGGTATTGCTGACTACACATCACCCTCACCACAGAAATGTGGGGAAATTATATTAGGAAAATTCATCTTGTTCAGGGGCAAAAGAATGAATGGAACATTCTGGAACTAGTGTTTCTTTCCACAGCAAGTGGGTGTCTAACCCGGGTGCCCAGCGAAATCTCCTGACTGGTTAAACAGATGCCCAGCCTGAGCCTCAGGGCTGTGGAACTGAATGTCTAGGAACAAATGAACCCTTAAGGAGCCCTGGAGGTGATTTGCACAGGGCCAGTCCGCAGAGCCGTAGAAAGAACAGGAACCTCCTGAAAAAAGACGAGGGAGGTTCCTCATCAGGCCCTGCTACGGAGGACCCTCAGTGGACTGAGTTTTGCTTCTTTTCAGTGCTCTAACTCAATCTCCTCCCGACCCCCTCACTGCCTGGCTTTCAGGTAGAGGAGAGCCACTTACGGTGGACTCCGGCAAATACCTTGGAACGTTTTTCTCTCGGCAGCCCCAAGGGACAAGGCTGAATGGGGCCGACTGAGCTTTTTTGGCTCATGGGCGTGTCGGGTGGTTACACTTTGAGATTACTGGAGATTCGTGTTCTAAAACCTTGCTGAGGAGGAGCACAGAGGATGCAGCCCAGGACAAGGCTTCCGGTGAGGTCACCTGATCTGTAGTCACATGGGAGAGAAGAGGGCCCTCCTCCCTGTGAGACCCCAACCCTACTGGCCCACTGCATTCTGATTCCTCGGCCCTAGAGAAGCTACTTCTTCCATCCTTGGCAGTGGCCAGCCCACAAGTGACAGCCGCTGGCTCTCCAGAGGATGCATCTGCTGACCCAGCCCCAGCCAGATCTACGCCAACCCCACAGGTCCACCTCAGGCAGCCATATTTGTAACCTGAGGCCTCCCTCCCCTGATCATGGTTGACGGGACCAGGAGTGAACCAAAATGGCCCAGTGACTCCAGTGACTGCCTCTTTTTTTCCTGTTAACTTGTAATTCTAAGTAAGCCATTCGCATCTCAGTGTATGCTTCTTATATAGAGAAACAGGAAATATTGAGAGGCTTCTGCAGGGATTGCTTTTCTGTACTCAAGTGGTATAAGGAATGTTAAATCAATATTCCAAGGGCTTATTGTTTGGGCCTAAGCTTTTCCACCAGGACCCAGAAGTCCAAGAATAAAAATCAAAATGGAGTCACGCTGAAGTTCACCAGACAGAAACCAAGTTGCTCTCTTGGAGCATCCTTGAAATCAGTAAAGTGAAACAAAAGCGACATTTCTGAATCAGGCCAGTCTCAATTGGTGTGATAGTGAAGGTCCCTATGCCTCAGTCCTTACACACAAAAAGGTAACCCAGCTGGGCGTGGTGGTGCACGCCTGTAATTCCAGCACTGGGGAGGCCGAGGCAGAAGGATGCCAAGAGTTTGAGGCCAGCCTGGGCTGCATACTGAGTTCAGGGCCAGCCTGAACTTTGTAAAGTGAGACTCTGTCTCAGAAAACAAACAAACAAAAAAGAATTGGTACGTTTTGAGCCAGGTGTGGTTGTAATCCCAGCACTCAGGAGGCTGAGGCAGGAGGATTGCAAATTCAAGGCCAGTCTAGATTACACAGCAAAGACCCTATTTCCAAAAACAAAAACAAAGTTTTTTAAAATACTGATTTTAAGGAACATCAGTCAAATAACATGCAACTAAGTACAAGCATGCAATAGGAAAAAGAATTTTTCAAAGTAGAGTTCTGGAAGGGACAAGAAAAAAAGTGAAAATAGAAGGAAAAAGTGGAAACAAAGCTTCTGTACATAGGAGAGGAGGGGACATAAAGGGGAGAATGGGATAAAATCAAATAAAATTTATCTTAAAATGGAAAAAATTGGGGGCCGGAGATTTAGCTCAGTGGTGCCACTGCGTGCCTCAAAAGCCCAAGTTCCTGAATTTGATCCCAGTACCAAAAAATAAAAGAGGAAAAACTGGAAGCAAAGCTTTGTGCACAGGGAAGAAAGGGGGCTTGAGGGAAGGGGGAGAATGGTAAAAAGGAGATGGGAGGTACCACGTACAGGTGCGAATTCCCCGCAATGCGTGTTGCCATTACATACGCCTAAAATGTACCTGTAAGTTTTTTTTTTACCAATAAATGTTTTGCTAAAAAAAAAGAAAAAAGAAAAGTGCAGCTAGGGATTCGAGATCATCTCTGATGGAGCTGTTCAAAATAAACTACTCTAAGATCCATGGCTTACCTTCACGTTATAAATGTACCCATTTAACTAATATCCTATGTAACAACAATACATGAAGTAATCTATCTTGCAGTTTTGATTGTCTTAGGAATTGTGTACCAGATTGAAGAGGAAGCCACGCGCCGTCTGCCTACTGGGGGAAGGCATATGTGTGAGGACAGAAGTGTCTTGGGAGCCCTCCAACGGCTATAAAAAGCCGGCGTATCCATGCAGACCTCCCTATGTACAGGAGCGAGTAGGTAGGAGATGGTGGCATCTGAGTGCACTTCTCTCTGTATTCGTACGGTTAGGGTGGTCTCTTCTGGAGCGGGTAGATCTGAAGGGTCACAAACTGTCCTCCTAAATTGTGATTCCCACCCCACCCACGCCTGCGCAGCCTCGGGTGGCCAAGGTCTGGTGTCTGCACGGGTGAGGACCCAGAGGGCAGGTGACACAGAGCTGTCCTGCTCCCGTGGCTGCTGTCATATTGTGGGCATATTTGGGGACCCGCCTGTGAGCTCAGGAGTTCCCAGTCATCCCTTCCGGGTCTGGGACCTGTCCTTCCACGCGTGCTGGGCATTTGCTGCCAGTCCTGCCCTGGGTGGGGTGTCACCTCCAAGACCCCCACTGCAGCTTAATCGCCATTGTGACAGTGCTGGCAGTGGGACTTTGGAGAGGCCATAGCACATGAAGCCTGTGTCCTCAGGGGTGGATGAACGCTGTCATCAAGGAAGTGGGCTCCTTATCTCAGGGTAACTTCCCCCGCCTTCTTTTTCTGCCCCCGCCCCGTCTCCCTCCTCCACCATGTCACAAAGCGTTGAACTGTCCCTCACTGGACACGGCGCCTTGATATTGGGCTCTCCAGCTCCTAGAACTATGAGAAATAATTCGTTTCTTTATAGATTTCCCAGTCTGACAGTCTGTTACAGCAGTGCAAGGGACTGAGGCAAACCGTGATTGGATCTTGCAAATACTCTGCAATCATTTCCCCCTGTGTAGCCTCTTGCTTTTTAAAGCACATTTATAGTCAAAGCAACGTTCCCTGATCTCAAGGTGTGACTTACAATTCCACTGGTTCTAAGAACCAAGGATCTACTCCACCACAGGGGAACAGGAGTTCATCGTGAGGACATTTTCACAAAATGTATCGGACCAAAACATGCCTTCATTCAGGGGCCGGGTGACTGACCCTCTCTTCGCCCCGTCTCCTCGTTGGGAAGTTGAGTGAGACTAAAGGTTTAAAATTACAAGGTCAGGGCCAGGGATTTAGCTCAGAGGTTCCACCTCCTGCCTCCTCGCAAGCGCAAGGTTCTGAGTTTGATCCCCGGTACCCCCCCCAAAAAAATTACAAGGTCAGTATTCGAAGATGTTTTCATTGGAATACAATATTTATACCACACATGCAAAAAAGAGCAAAATATGAGAGCTGAATTGTGGACCAATGAGTAGTGGACATTGCTTTTTCATGGAACTTAATTCTTTTACAGGGAGGATAATATTAATCAATAAACTCTAGATCAGGCCGCTTGACACTACATTACTGACCCAAGCTGAATTTTAGTTACATTGCAAATTTCAGACCTTTGAACAATGCTCTATTAAAAATGCTTTAAACAAAACAAAAGCAAATATCTTTAAAACCACAGTTTCTTTTTGTTTGTTTGCTTTTTGAAACAGGATTACTATGTAGTCCAGGTTGATCTTGAACTCACTGTGTAATACAGGTTGGATTCAGACTCATGGTGATCCTCCTGCCTCAGCCTCCTGAGTCCTGGGATTACAGGTATGTGCCACCACATCCAGCTAAAACCACGATTTCTTTTATGTGTTGTATTTATAGATATGTTGACTGTGAGACAAAGTACTAAACAAATAGACATTTTGTCAAATTGTTTAGGACTAACAGTACAATTGCTTAAGGTAAGCTACCAGAAGAATTTTGTTGAACCTACTTAGTATATTGAGATGGTGATTTCATACATTAGATAAGTAGATTTTGAATATTTTTGCCCATGACCCTCAGTAAGAAATAAATTTTATAACAATGAACCTGAAGTAAAATTCATTGAAGGAAATATTTAACTTTCTGTCAAAATATTCTGATTTTTTTCTATTTTATTCTACTAAAAAAAAAAATGTCTTGTTATGATCCACAGAGCTGATTTCACAAATCACCAGTGCAAGCCAGTCATGGTGGCACACGCCTGTAATCCCAGCACTCGGGAGGCTGAGGCAGGAGGATTGCTGTGAGTTCGAGACCAGCCTGGGCTACACAGAGAGTTCCAGGTTAGTCTCAACTACATAGTGGGACCCTGTCTCAAAAAACCAAAACAAACAAACATATCATCAATGCAAAGTGACCTGCATTGGAATACACTACTTTATTAACAAATAATGATGTGGAATATTTAGGATAATACGCACCTGGGAAAATGCCACTCACTGTTGAAAACTCCTAGCAGTTTCCATGTTTGTTATAGTTTTCTTTAGTCCATATTGAGGCTTCTGTATACCCTTCCCAGATACATTATGTCTTCTTTCTTCCTGAAGGCAAGAACTTTTCTAAACTTGGTAATTTTTGACCCTAAACCTGTTTTTATATATCGATATATGAATCTGTAAGCAATTTATAACTTTGGTGCTTGTGTGCACAGATTTAAAACAAATGTTATGTTATTTTATGACTTTTTTTCTGTATTTTCTGGGGGGAGAGAACTAGGGATTGAACCTAGGATCTTCCTGAACTGAGCTATATCCCTGGCCCTTGTTATGTTTCCTTTTGAGATAGGTTCTTGCTAAATTGCTCAATTGCTTGAATTCACGATCCTCCTGCCTCAGCCTTCCAGAGAGTGGGATCCCAGGCGTGCACCCCTATGCCCGGTCTGTACCACATCTTGAAATTCGTGGATATTGTCGTCCCTGTGTGCTATTCCACAGTCTGAATAGTGCATTCTTTATTAACATTTTCTTGTTAATGGTTCTTTATGTTATCATAGTTCATGTTCACAAATACTGTGTCGAAAACATCCTTGTATGTGTCTCATTCTGAACCCAAGCTAAAACTTTCCTAGGACAGGGAGAGGGGGGTGAAGTGGCTGGAAAACAGGCTCTGTCACGCATCACTACCGCCGACGGTGACTTGGAGCGCCGTGTCTCTCATCTTTGACGGTCCCAGGAGGCCAAGAAGCCCTGAGTCGGATTCTGTGCTTGGATCCCCGGGTCCCTGGTCCTTCTGCCCCTTCTGTGCTGTGGGCTGGGATTCTTCGGCTGTGGTCTAGGACTCTGCGGCCCCAGCAAGTGGAGTCAGTGGGGGGCTCTGCAGGCGGAAAGGACAGTCTGTCCAGGGCAGGATCCACGTCCCTCAGTGTGGAGGAGACCCAGGGAGATGGCTGGGCTGCAAGGGTGGGTCGGACGCTGTGAGGACAGGGCCTTATTGGCATCCACTGTTGGTCTAGTCTTTCTGTGAGGACATTTAGTTTGTTTGTTTGGTTTTTGAGACATGGTCTCACTATGTAGTTGAGACTGATCTGGAACTCACTATGTAGCCCAGGCTGGTCTTGAACTCACAGCGATCCTCCTGCCTCAGCCTCCCAAGTGCTGGGATTATAGGTGTGCACCACCATGCCCGGCTCTGTGTGGACATTTAGAAGTGGCAGGATGTGGACTAAGGATTCGAATAGACATTTTGTCAAAGAGGATAAACAAATGGCCAAGCAGGCATATGAAAATATGCGTGACATTGTGATTTGAAAAACTGCAAATTAAAAACACTGTTGAGGGGCAGGGGATGTAGCTCATCAGTGTCGTGCCTGCCTGGCAAGCACAAGTTCCTAATACAGGGAAAAAAGAAAAAAAACACCATTGAGGATGATTGTAATGAAAAAGTAAATTACTGATGAATTTTGCTAAGGGTCAAGAAATTGGAACTCTCATCCTCTGAATGAAGAAATGTAAAATGGTGCAGCTGTTTTGAAAAACAGTCAACGGTTCCTCGAAAAGTTAAACATATAGTTACCATGTGGCCTAGCAATTCTACCCCTAGGTATATGACCAAGAGGACTTTTCTTGTATGTCCCCATACAACCAGTACATGAGCACTCATAGCAGCCGTATTCCTAATAGTCAAAAGCTAGAGGGTCCAGGGATTTAGCTCAGTGGTTCTGCTACTTGCCTCGCAAACACAAGATGCCAAATTCGATCCCCAGTACCAAAAAAAAAAAAAAAAAAAAAGGGTAGAGGGCCGGGGCTGTAGCTCAGTGGTGTCACCGTCTGCCTCAGAAGTGTGAGGGTCCTGAGTTCGATACCCAGACCGAAAAAGGAAAAAAGAAAAAAAAAGTTAGAAACAACTCAGATGGCCATCCACTTCCAAGTGGATAATGTGATATATCCATTTGAAGGAATATTGTTCAGCCATGAACAGGAGCCCTGTACTGATTCCGGCCGTGATTTGTATGCACCCTGAAAACACTCAAGGTGAAGGAAGTCAGTTAATCACCAAGGCCAAGGTTGTACTGAAGTGTTCGGCACAGGCAGATCCACAGGACAGAAAGCCGATGTGTGGTTGCCAGAGGGCTGGGAGATAAAGGATTGGGGGCTGATTACTAGGGAGGACTGGGTTCCTTTTGGGGGGAAATAAAAATGTTTTGGGATTTCAGTTGCAGCAATATGTGTATAACTCTGCACTGAATTTATGCCTTAAAAGAGTGAAATTTATGGCATGTGAGTTATAACTCAATAAAATTTTTTGGAAAGAAAAATATGCCTCCCTGATAATTCTGTGCCTTATGGTGATCCTTACGTATGCACAATAGGGATATAGGAAAGCAGATAGCTTACCTAAACTCTTTATGTAAGACAATGTCTACTGTCACAAGTACAGTCCAGCAAGTGCTTCTTTCAATTTTTTGTTGCTGTTGTTTTTTGAGGCAGAGTCTCACTATGCAGTTCAGGCTGGCCTTGAACTCACTGTGTAACCCAGGTTGTCCTTGAACTCACAATGATCCTCCTGCCTCAGCCTCCCAAGTGCTGAGATCACAGGTGTGCGCCGCCATTCCTGGCTTCTTCTTCTTCTTCTTTTTTTTTTGGTACTGGGAATCAAACTCAGGTCCCTGTGCTTGCAAGGCAGGGGGCAGCACCACTGAGCTAAATCCGGGGCCCCATTCCTGGCTTTTAAAAACAAAATTGTTTTTTTGGTGCCAAATACCAAACTCAGTACCTCACACTTGCGAGGCAGGCGGTGGCAACACTGAGCTAAATCCCCAGTCCCTTCTTAAAATCTTTTAAGGAAAAGAGCCGGAAGTGTAGCTCAGTGGCAGAACATTTGCTCAGCGTGGAGGCTCCATCCCCAGAAGCTTGGTCAGCCAATCCATTAATCAGTTCATTAAATCCTGGCCAAATTAATGAAGAAAAAGAAAGAAAAATACAAATTAATAATATTACAAATGAAAGAGGGTCAGCTGTTGGCTATGTCGACAATGAGTGATAATAAGAGAATACAACGACCCTCCACAGACTCGATAACTCAGATGAAATGGCTGAATTATGAAAAAAATGAATTCCTTAAAATAACACAAGCTAACAAAATTCTTGGCAGGAGAAGTAGACCATCTGAGTAGGCCGATATAGTAAATACAGCAAATCAATAATTAGCAAACTCCCCCCACCCAATACCAGGTCCAGGCGCAGTCATCAGTGTGTCCCACGAAACATTTGAGAAAGAATTCTAGTTCTTTGAAATCGCTTTCGGAAAACAGAAAATAATTTAAAGTTGCAACATAATACAGATAGCAACGAGGAGAAGACTCAGCAAACAGAGAGAATGGAAGGACAAAACTGTAGAACTTTACTGAGAAACACGTAAACGCTTGTACGTATACAGAGGCACACTGTGAAAAGGGTTTGGAATATTCCATTTTGAGGCGTCCTTTTTCACTATGTTGATTGTTTTGTTCAGTGCAATGTCAATTAGAGTGTGTGTGTGTGTGTGTGTGTGTGTGTGTGTGTGTGTGTGAAACTGACCAACTGACTCTCAAATTGTAACTGAATCTGAAAGGGCTAAAAGAATCCCAAACAGAAGACAAAGATAAGGAAGGGCTCAGTCTTGTTTCCTGGGTGGTTGCAGAATTCCCAGGCACAGAGCCGGGGATTTGGCTCAGTGGTGCTGCCATCTGCCTTGCAAGTGCGAGGTCCAGAGTTCGATCCCTGGTCCCAAAAGAAAGAGAAAAGAAAGCTACGTGAGGAGAGCGGCGATGTCTGTGTGACCGTCTGTGTGACAGCGGTGCTAACCTTAAATCTGGACGAAGCGTCGCAACACCCACTGGCACCCAAGGTCAGCAGGAGTCGGGTGCTAGGAAAAATGGTTCCCGCTCCGTTAAAAGTCATATTTTATGTACTAACACAAACGAATTCGAAAGTTTTTTTGTTTTGGTTTTGGTTTTGGTACCAGGGATTGAACTCGGGTCCTTGCTCTTGCAAGGCAGGCCCCAGAAGCAGAAAGCTAGCACACCTGTGATCCCCCCTACTCAGGAGGCTGAGGATTATAGGCGTGCACCACCACGCCCGGCTGGAATTTAATTTTAATAAAACTTTTTGTTTTGTTTGTTTTTTGAGAAAGAGTCTCACCATGTATATAGTCAAGGTGGGCCTTGAACTCACTGTGTAGCCCAGGCTGGCCTCAAACTTGTGGTGACCCTCCTGCCTCAGCCTCCCGAGTGCTGAAATTATTGAAATTATACGCATGCAACAGCGTGCCTGGCTAATAAAACTTTTAAACATTTTTTTCCGTAAGCACTTAGAATCATATCTATAATCTTCTCTTGTTGGAACAAGAACAATCTTAAGTAGCTTAGGCTTTGTAGGTGTAAACCAAAATTTAGTTACAGTTTATACTTAATCTTCTTTCTACATTTGTTTTAATTTACAAAATTTGTTCTTTAATGTCTTAAACTGAAGATTTCAGTATTTTCCTAGTTTATTTTCTTACCATTTTTTTCATGATTTGAACTTCTCTTAGGATTTTTAGAGGGTTTTTGTGTTTTTGTTTTGTCAGGGTCTGTCTTCCCAGTTCAGGCTGGCCAGGAACTCTTGGTGATCCTCCTGCCTCAGCCTCTCAGGTGTTGGGATCACAGGTGTCCGCCACCCCTACATTTGGCTCTTTTCTTTTTTCTCCCCTGAAGGACACTTTTTTCGGAAAGGCTGGATGAGCAGTAAACTTCCTAAATTCTTCAGGATCCTTCTTTCTTTTTTGCAAACTGGAGCCAATCGTACCCTCCCCCGAATCGTTGCTAAACATTAAATGAGCCGAGATGTAGACAAGATATTCCCTGGAGAGACTTCCCCTTTACATGCAATCAATAAAGGTCCCAGAGTGTTTTGAAATTACAGCTGGAGGCCGCGCGTGGTGGCGCATGCCTGCAATCCCAGCACTCAAGAGGCTGAGGCAGGAGGATCACTGTGAGTTAG
>NW_022900936.1:6429270-6441879 GCF_012274545.1 Fukomys damarensis | reverse complement strand
GAGGTCCCCGCGGCCGGCGCCCCTGCCTGCCAAGCCACCGGGCTCTTCCGGCCACTGGAGAGCTTTCAGCCTTGACCTTGCGCAAGGTCTGTAATCGGCTGGGAATTTTAGAGTCAGGACCTCTGGTACTTTCCAGCGCGTAGGGAGTCGTACCTGAGGTTAAAAACAAGGGACGGGGGAGGAAAATCAGATTAAAAAAAAAAAATCTAGTCTGTGATCCTTAAGGTAGGATATTGTGTTTAAATCTTTGCATAAAGCACTTGCAAATGTTCATGGGGCGATATTTAAATAACAGAAGACATGGCTTCATCAGTTTGTACTTTAAAAGCTTTCCTAGGAAAGAGATAAAGGGTAATGCGGCTAATACAGGAAATGCTGATAAAGTGTGGAAAAGAAGGAACGCTTACGCCGGCCTCACCCTCCGACTAGAAGCTTGGGAAAACAAGCAAACACAAAATAAAACAGCTGAGAGGCGCAGAGGAGATAAAAAAGGGTTCCTCCTTCTCATCCGTTCTCCCAAATAGAAACTAGGAGGAAACACGAGGACCCAAGTTCGATCCCCCTACCAAAAAAAAAAAAAAAACCAAAAACCAAAAAACAAAATCAGAGGAAAACTAAGATTGCTCCAAAGCATGTTGCGGGGGGCACTTAAGAATTCTAACATTGTAAAGATATTCAGGCAGAATTTTCCAGGCAAAGCTAGAGGAGGAAATAAACCCTGCAGTGTAAACTAAAGACTAGTGCAGGTTTAAAATAAGTCATTTTAAAACATAACTGCAAAAGTGACCCAACCGAGACTTTATGTCAAACATCAGATAGGACAACAATTATACGGTGATGCCTATAATCCCAGCACTCGGGAGGCTGAGGCAGGAGGATCTCCCTGAGTTTGAGGCCAACCTGGGCTACATAGTGAGTTCAAGGCCAGCCGGAATTACAGAGCAAGACCCTGACTCTAACAAAAAACAGGGTGGTGGTGGGGGTTTACCTCAGTGGTTCCAACGCCTGTCTGGCAAGCACTAGGACCGAGTTCCATCCCCGGTACCAAAAACAAAACAAAACAAAAACCCCAAATATACGTAACAGGCCTTCCCACAGGCAAATGAGACAGAAAAGTCCTTTGAAAGTGTAAAGCATTCACATCTGTGGCAATAGTATCGTGATTTAGGAAAACAAGGCTTCTCCGTCCCACTCCTTTCGTTTACCTTAGAGTGTGAGAGTTTATTTCCACCCAACACACCAGAGATGCCTGATGAGCGACAGAGTATGCACAAAATCTGGTTTTCTATTTCTTCTCTTACCGTTCCGTATGACAAGATTTGTTTTTCCTGGTTGTCCCTTAAATACGGTAATGGGAAATTTCATAGCCATAGAGAGGCTGCCTCGTGATTCCCCATACTCCTCCCTCCCTTCAACCCTGCCAGAACCTGGTGTGTTTCGCCCACTTCACAGACAGACAACTTTAAGGCAAATGCCAGACATTATTCCAGTTGAAATTCTTTTTCGTTTTTTGTAATTCAGGCTGGCCTTGAACTCTCCAAGTAGCCCAGGCTGGCCCGGAGCTCCCAGGATGCTCTGCCTCAGCCACTGGAGTGCTGGGATTATAGGCGTGCGCCACCACACCCCTCTGATTGATGTATTTAAGATTTTTTAAATCTAAAGGCACTATATCCAGGCATGGTGGTGCACACCCATAATCCCAAAACTCTGGAGACCCAGGCAGGCGATTGCTATGAGTTTGAGGCCAGCCTAGGCTACATAGTAAATCCAAGGTCAGTTTGGACTGCATAGTCTCAGAAATAACAAAAACAGCATTGGGGGGGGAACAACATTGGGCATGGTAGCATATTCCTGCTTGGGAGGCTGAGGCAGGAGGATCGCTGCAAGTTCGAGGCCAGCCTGGGTTATACTCCCCCAAAAAGCAACAACCCCTCATAAAAGTAATGACAACAACAACAACAACAAAACAAAATATAATCTAGAGCACTGCATGATCTCACTCTTTTTCCTCAACCTCAAACTAACAGGTTGGATCTAGGACCCAGGATTTAGGTCTAGAAACCAGGACTCAACATCACAATCAGTACCAAGAACCCAAAACCAAGACCAGGATCTAAGAACATAACTAGGACCCAGGAACCGAGAGGACCTAGGAAAAAGACCTTGGACCAGAACCAAGACCTAGGATTCACTCAGGACCTAGCATTCAGGACTAGGACCCAAGACAAAGACCCAAGACCCAGGCCTGCAACCAGACCCCAGGCCTCAAGATCCAGGATGGGGATGCTGGACAAGGGTGCAGGACCAGGACCCAGGACAAAGACCCGAGATCACGGAGCAGGACGCAGGACTCACAGGACCCAGGACCTGGCATCAGAGCCCAGGAGCTCCGGGGATCCCTCTGTCTGAAAAACTGCACAGGTCCTGAGTTCCTTTCTTATCCATTCTCGCCAGAGTCTAATGGCTCAGTTTTCTGGCCCAGATTTCAGGGTCTGAGAACAAATAAGGAAACTCATGTAAATATCCTTCAAGACATGGCTGGGCATGGTGGCGCATGCCTGTAATCCATCCCAGCACTCGGGAGGCTGAGGCAGGAGGATCACTGTGAGTTCGAGACCAGCCTGGGCTACATAGTGAGTTCCAGGTCAGTCTCAACTACATAGTGAGACCCTGTCTCAAAAAACCAAAAAAACCAAAACAAAACAAAACAAAGATCCTTCAAGACGTTCGCCTTTCCCTCACCCTTAGTGCCGCCTCCATCCACCTGTGGTATAAATTTACAGCGTCGGTCGCACTATTGGGCAAGGCTGTTTTACAGGGGGGCGTTCTTTGCAATGGAAAGGGTAAGCAAAACTGAGTTAGGAACAGTTTATGTTATTACCTTCCGGGTAAGCGTACGTTAAGCCAGATAATTTTTCACAGGCTCTGAAAACTCTAGGACAAGTGACCATGGCTGTAAGCCCAGAACGAAAAAAAGCAGATGTTTTCTTAATACCCATTTAAGGGAGGAAAAGCAAGCGGAGGTAGGAAGAACCTGTGACTAAAGGGACAGCAGAAACACCTGTGTGGTACCTTATTTGGTATAATGATAGGACAAATGATTCATGTGACTATAGATGTGTGTGTTTCCTCGCTTCCCCCAAAGTGTCAAGAATCGGCTTATTGAGTTTTTCAGCAGTAAAGAATTTTAGAGATTGCAATCTATCACACCTTACTCCCTTTCATGGATGAGAAAATAAAGTCCTAGAGTGGCTCTGAGATTTGGCCAGAGTTGAAGAGCTACTCAACAGCACTGTGGGTGGTAAGACACAAATATAAAAACAGATGCTCCGACCGGGAGTGGTGGCGCACAGCTGTACTCCCAGCACTCGGGAGGCTGAAGCAGGAGGGTCGCTGCCAGTTCGAGGCCAGCCTGGGCTACCTAGTGAGACTCTTGTCTCAAACAAACCAACCTATTTCACCTGTCAGGTTTTGAGAGAGAAATTACAAAGTATCTGCCGTCATTTTAAGGAAACAACACAAGCGATAAAGGTAACCAGCCTACTATTGCCGCTAGTCTTGGAATTTTAAAATATTAAACATTTGTTCAGCCCGCCTGCCATCGTGAAGGAATCATCTGAGGGTCTTTTGCTGGTGACATGAGTCTTATGCATCGGATATTTTCACGCCACACAGTTCAGCGTCGCCTGCCTGGCTGGGGAATGCAGAGTTGGTCACCAGCCTCACTGCTGGTGTTTGTACCTCCGTCCTTTGTTTGTTCTCCCGCCAGCCCCAGATCCGGCTCCCCGCACCCCACTCCAGCCGTGCGCAGCTGCCAGGCAGGTACACGGTGACAGGGGCAGGGGACGTCCCCTGCGGACGTCCACTTCCACCCTTGAACTCCCACTTTCTTTCCGCGGCTTTCAGAAGCGCGCTTTCATTACCCATTTGTTCCGAGTCCTTCCTTTCTACGGATAAGAACCCTGGAGCCCAGAGAGGTCGGGGTCCTGCTCAAGGTCACCCCAAGTACCCGTGGCGGATCCGGGCCCAGAACCCGGGGCTGCACGTGGCTCTGTTGTCAGATCTTGGTTATCGCGAGGGAGAATCAAACCAGTTGGCTCCCCGGGGGTTTCTGCCGAAACCACTTTCATTTGTGGGTGGGTTGAGGATTTTAGCAACGGGATTTCTTGGTAGATGGGGGGAGAAATCCCCACTGGGAATACATTTACAATGAAAAGCTGTGGAAATGTATGCCTCTCTGAGAAAAGGTGTTTTAGCCTGATTCTTGGAGCGATGGCATTAGAAAGCACTCGTGGACTTAGCGCAGAAAGGTACCCACGCCAGCGCGAGGTGACCTGGGAGGAAAAGGAGGCTTCTTTTTTGTTTGTTCGGTTTTTTGAGACAGGGTCTCACTGTGTAGTTGAGACTGACCTGGATCTCACTATGTAGCCCAGGCTGGTCTCGAACTCACAGCGATCCTCCTGCCTCAGCCTCCTGAGTGCTGGGATTACAGGCGTGCTCCACCACGCCCAGCAAGGAGGCTTCTTTTTAATAAATGTCAGCACATACTACTATCATCGGGATATTGAATGGCACCCAAAGGTCCATGTGTGAAGGCCTGTGCTGCTATGGAGAAGTCTGGGAAGTTTTCAGAGGAGGGGCCCGTGAAAAGGAGTTAGGTCATCGGGGTCCTGCCCACAAAGGGGTCGTTGGGCCCTGCCTCTTCCGGTGTCTTTTTGTTTCTTCCTTTCCCTGGAGTGAAGGGGTCTCTTCAACCCTGTGCTCCGGCCAGTCCAAGAAAACAGGACTCACACAAATGCTGTATGCGTTTTTTCCTTTTCACTTTATTTATTTGGAACCGGGGATCGAACTCGGGACCTTGTGCTTATGAGGCAGGCGGTGGATCCACTGAGCCAAATCCCCGGCCCTAAAGTTTATCTTTTCAGCCTGCTATGGCGATACAGGACTGTAATCCTGGCACTGTGAGAGGCTGAGGCAGGACGGGTGCAGAGAGGGCCCCGAGAAAGCAAGCAGTAGCCGCTCGTTTTCCGATCGGTCCACGCGCAGGGCCCTGGACCTCCGTGGTGGACAAGTCGCGTCCACTCGCCCAGGGCTTTGCCACACGCGGATTGCCGGCCTCACCGCCTCAACTAAAACAAAGACGGGCTGAGGACGTAGCTCAGTGCGAAATCCTGAGTTCAAGTCCCAGTGACGGCGAAAATCCCACTTCACTTATTAAAGAGATACAGGGCCGGGGATTTGGCTCAGCGGTTCTGGCGCCTGCCTCGCAAGCTCCAGGACCTGAGATCGGTCCCCGGTAACAAAAACGAAAAAGAAAGAAGCACATGCATTGCAATAGTCGTCATATGAGGCGGACCTGTGGACCTTTTCCACCCCGACTCTGGGCAACCAGCCGGGAAGGTCTTCCACATTTGTAGGTCTTGCTGGTGAGAATCCACTCACCAGGAAACGTCTCGCATGAGAGCCATTCTTCAAGACTACACACCCGCTGTTAAAAAAGCCAGTGTGAAAAACCTGATAGAGCAGGAATGTTTTTGTACATTAAAAATTCAAGCCAGGAGTGGTGGTACATCCCCATAATCCCATTGTTCTGGGAGGCTGAGGCAGGGTGAGTTAGCAATTTCACAGCACCTCAACTCAAAGTAAAACACTGTAAGAAGGGCTGGGGTATAGCTCAGCACAAAGACGCTGGGTTCAATCTTCAGCACCTCCAAAAAGATTGATGCTTACTTTTTTCTTTTGGTACCAGGATTGAACTCAGGACCTGGGGCTTGCGAGGCAGGCACAGTGCCACTGAGCTAAATACCCAGCCCAGTACCTCCAAAAAAAAAAAAAAAAACGTACAACAGACCAACCAAATCAACATGAAATTTATGCCAGGCGTGATGGTGCATGCCTGTAATGCCAGCACTCAGGAGGCTGAGGCAGGAGGATTGCCATGAGTTTGAGGCTAGCCCGGGCTACATAGCGAGTTCAAGACCAGGCTGGAGTATATAGTGAGACCCTGTCTCAAAACAATAACAATAACAACTACAACAACAAAAAAATGCAAGAAGGAAAGGGAGTGAATATGAAACACATTTAAATTCTGGGTGGGGAAAAAAATATAACAGGCCAAATGGGAGCTCACTGCGGAAATGCGACTGTGGATTCTACGTCATATAATCATAAGGGTTGTTGTACAGCCCTCAGTGTGAAGGTTTGTTCGGGTGCAGAGGACCACACCTTTGTTCTCGAGACATCCGCCGGGGCATTTATGAATGAAGCACTGTGCTATTCTCAATTCTTGCATTCATGCGGAAAGAAAAGAGGCTGAGATAAAGCTCCTGCGAGGCCAGGTCCTCGGGACATGGGTGTTCATTGTGCTATTCTTTAAACTTTTATATAGATGTGAAAAATTTCAACATGGGAAAAACCATAGCACTCAGAATCTCATCACAAAACAATGTGGTCTTATTCCACCCTCTCCCTGTTATCCAAGAAAACTTCGTTCATGTTTAAATTTACCTCCAAATTTCAGTATAAACACAAATGCTGCTATTTGTGAAGGCTTAATGTTAGTTATATTTGATAATTTTTATATGAGGTGACAATGTTAGCTCTTTTATGCCCTATTTCCTTTCATTCTGTCCTCCCAATGTTATTATATAAAAAGTTGTCTTGAGATCCACAGTCAACATTTTCATGGTTAAAACTTGACATATAGGGCTCTATGTTGGTTAACAAAAGAGCACACAACAATGACAGTTCATTCATGATAAAACCTGTCCCCTGCTTTTTTTTTTTTGGCTGTGACAGGGTCTTGCAATGTAGCCCAGGCTGGCCTCAAGCACAGGTGATCCTCCTGCCTCAGCCTCCTGAGTACTGGGATTATAGGTGTGAGCTACCGTACCTGGATAAAACCTACCAATTAAAAAAAATCAGGACTTCATGAATTAATGGCTTTATTCCTTCCACTGCTTTCATTTTTATGAACTCCTGCGAAAGGATTCATCACCTAACAATACCAGTTCTGCGAAAGCCTGCTCTGCTCTGCTCTCAGATTTTCTCTTCTGCGACGGAGCAGCTGGTGTCCTGCCCGCCCACTGCGTCCAGGTCCTGGGTCCCAGGATTTCTCTGCCTCTCACACAGCTCTCAGGTGTTGGTTGAGAAGATGGCTCGTTCCAAATCCTGACCCGTGTGACCTACTTTCTTTTTTCTAAAAGCTCTTGGGGCATTCTCTTCTGTCTGATGTCCTGAAATGTCGCCACAGGACTCTTGGGTGTGCTACCCTTCCAGGAGAGCTCTGGGCCACTCAGTTCATTTGGGGAAGCTCTTCTTTGATTCTGGAAAAATCTACTGAACTCTTGATGGGGTCATTTTTTCTTCTTCCTTCTTTTTTACTGGTCCACCCTTCTGGGACTCTGTCAACTGAGATTAAGCTTCCACACTGACCATCTTTCTACTTTTTTCTCTGTAGGATCACAGTTCTTTTTCTGCATGCAGAGAGATGTCTTGAACATAACCTTTCAGCCTTTTTATTATTTCTTCATTTCTGCTATTTACTTATTTATTGTGGTACCAGGGACCGAACTCAGGACCTTACACTTGTAAGGCAGGCGCGGTTCCACTGAGCTAAATCCCCAGCCCTTCTGTTATTTATTTATAGTCATATGTGTGTGTATATATATTTTTTTTTTAAGTTCATTATTTTTTCTTTTTTTTTTCTTTTTTCTTTTTTGGTTTTTTGAGACAGGGTCTCACTACGTAGTTGAGACTGACCTGGAGTTCACTATGTAGCCCATGTTGGTCTCGAACTCACAGTGATCCTCCTGCCTCAGCCTCCCAAGTGCTGGGATTACAGGAGTGTGCCATCACTCCTGGCCTATAATGATTTTTTAAAATTGATGTTTAACTTATATATAATAAAGGACACAAACTTTAAGAGAAAAATCCCAATGAATGTATATGTAAATATGCGTATTGCACATCATACTATATGTATACATATCTGTTGGTGTTAACATTATTACATATTATTATGTGTTCATATATTTAATATTTATTTATAATTAAATTACTTCACTATACGCAGTGCTACCTTGGTTCTTGAACTTAGTTTGTTCTACAGTTTTGTTTGTTTGTTTGTTTGTTTTATTTTTGAGACAGGGTCTTACTATGTAGTTGAGACTGACCTGGAACTCACTATGTAGCCCAGGCTGGTCTCGAACTCACAGCGACCCTCCTGCCTCAGCCTCCGGAGTGCTGGGATTACAGGCGTGCGCCACCACGCCTGGCTTTGTTCTACAATTTTGGAAAAGATGGCCACATTTGAGTCTGTGATGGAAAGATAGCTGAGGTTGTGTTTGTCTCCCTGTGCAGAGTTTGCAAACAAAAACAGAATTTTGTCAGACACTTCTGTTTGCAGACCAAATCGTTCATAAACAAAAGCATTTGTGAGCTATCACTGTATTATACATTTCTTCTTACATATAAGTTACATGTTCCAGTCAAAGAATCACATACAGCACAGATAAAAGATGCACAGACATGCATATACTATGTAAATACACCCACATAACCACCACTCACAGGACAATGGAAGACATCTCCAGCCTTGTCCTCACAACTGTCACTTGTGTCCTTTTATTCTGGTTTTGTCCTCTATCAACTTTCAAGTGGAGCCGGGGATTTAGCTCAGTGGTGCCGCCGCCTGCCTGGCAAGCGCAAGGTCCTGAGTTCGATTCCTAGTACAAAAAAAAAAAAACAACTTTCAAATTAATCCTGCACTTTGGTGAAAGAGATCACGGTGTGCCTCTGAGTGACTGACATACTTCGAATCGGAACTTTCACCACTGACAAGCGACTAAGAGCCTGACACCGGCCTCACTCCTTCGCCCCTGTGCGTCGTGCTGTGGTTCTCACGGCCTGCACTCCTGTTCATGTTCTAGAACACGAAAAGCATTATTATCACCGACTCAAACAGCAGAGTGTTTCGCATTTCCCACCCTTTTCTGTGCTCTTTGATGCTTCTGGGAAATCCACGCTTCTTTCAGTGATCATTTTACTTCAGTTCCAAGACGTCTCTCTGATATTTCATTCAGTGCACGTCTGATGGCGCTACGTCTCAGTTTTTGTTTGCCTGGAAATGATTTCCTTTGGCTTGTTTTTTTGTTTTGTTTTGTTTTTTAGGTGGGGGACAGGGTTTCGCTGTGTGGTTCAGGCTGCCCTTGAACTCACTATGTAGCCCAGGGTGGCCTGGAACTCTCAGGAATCCTCCTGCCTCGGCCTCCCAAGTGCTGTTGCATTTATTTCTGGAGAGTTTCTTCAGTGGGTATGAAATGCTGTGTGGTCAGGTTGTTTTCTTTCTCTTTTGATTGTACAGATGATCTTCCATTATTTTATGGCTTCCATTGTTTTTAAGAAATCAGTTGTTGGGCTGGGGATTTAGCTCAGCGGTTCGGTGGCCTGCCTTGCAAGCGCAAGGAGCCGAGCTCAATCCCAGGTACAAAAAAAAAAAAAAGAAAAAAAAAGTCAGCTGTCATTCCAGTTGTAGCTTCTTAAAAATGTTTCTTACCTTAACTGCTTTTAAGAATTTCTTGTGGTTGGCTTACATTAGTATGAATTTAATGTAAGAGAAAATGAATTTCTTCAGATTTATTTTGCTTGAGGTTTTCTGAGCTTCTTGGATTTGTAGTTTGTCTGTCATTCTCAGACATTATCTTTTCAAATGTGGCTTCTACCCTATTTCTCTTTTCTTTCCATTTGGGACTCTGATTTTCACTTGTGATACCTTTTGCTGTATCCCACAAGTGGTAAGTTTGGTATTTTTCTCTTTTTACTGAAAGGTTTACTTGGCTACCAGTCTGTAGAGGTTCCAGTCCATAATCGTCTGGCTCCAAGGCAGGGTGTCAAGGCCGGCCAGCACTGCAGAGGAGAAACGGCTCATGGCAGGCAGAAGGCAGAGCCGCAACACACGACCACAGCTCACTCTGTCCCTTCTATCTCATCCAGGCTGCTTAGGGTGGGTGGCACTCACACCCTAATCCCAGTGCCCTCCAGCCTGGCCTTGTACCATGAATCAATCCCAGCATCACACACTCTAGATCCAATCACCTTTGAAAAAGCCCCACCTTGGCCGGGCATGGTGGCTCACGCCTGTAATCCCAGCACTAGGGAGGCTGAGGCAGGAGGATCGCTGTGAGTTCAAGACCAGCCTGAGCTACTTCTAGGTCAGTCTCACTACACGGTGAGACCCTGTCTGAAAAAAACCAAAAAAAAAAAAAAAAAAAAAGGCCCCACCTTATGACGAGGCTTTGAGGGGAACTGTAGACACAGCCATAACGCGTGTCTCAAAAAAAACGTGATACAAGAGGACAATGGAGCGCTCTTTAATGGGATTCATGCCTTTATAAAAAGACATGCGCGCTTGCTTTCTCTCTTCCTGCTCTCCGACATGCAAAGATACAGATCAGAAGGGACTATTTTGTGCTTTGACTATGAGTTTCCAGAAAGAGGCGTCACCTGTGAGCCAGGAAGCGGGTCCTCATCAGTCCTGGAACCTGCCGACCGCCTGGTCCCAGAATTCCCAGTCTCCGGGACTGTGAGGAATAAATTTCTGCTGTTCTAAGCCAGTCCAGGGATGGCATTTTGTTACGGCAGCCCAAATCGGGACCCTATCGGCAGTACCAATACGTGATACAAGATTGGAAATGCGGTTCAGATGAAACGGAAATTAAATCTTACCTTTGTGCTTCAGCCAGCCGGTTTCCCTCCCCAAAGGGTGCAACTCTTCCTGGGTTCTCATCAGCTTCCCAGAAGTAATCTTTGGGAAATGAAAGTGTGTGCGTCTAAGTTCCTTCTTTTAGCTTTTCTCACAAATGTGGCACACATTGTAGATTTTTCTTCATTTCACCTGGGTTGGAAATATTTCCACATCAATATATCAGCCTGCCTTATCATCATTAATATGACACTTGTATTTTATAGGCGTTCCAAAATTTACTTAACCAGAACTTTCAGATTTTTCCAGTCTCCTGCCGCTACATAAACAGTGCCGCAGTGCATACTGATGTACACGAGACTTTAGACGCATGCTGACTATTTTATGGTGTTGGGGTAATGTCAGTCAGCGTTTTTAGCACTGTCACAAAATAACCTGAGATAGTTAACTGAAGGGAGGCCAGATTTTATCTTGGCCTACAGTTTCAGAGGTTGCTTAGCCATGCTGCTTTGTTCCTGTGGCAGCCCAGAACATTGTGGCAGGAGCGCAGGGAGGAGGGAGAGAGGGAGAGAGAGAGAGAGAGAGAGAGAGAGAGAGAGAGAGAGGGGCAGGGAGGGAGAGAGAGAGAAAGGGGGCGGGTCCTAATAGCCACTTCCGGGCACACCCCCAATGACCTACTTCCTGCCATTAGGCCCCGCCTCCTAGAGGTGGCCTGCTCCCCAGTAGCTCCACAGACCTCTGGCACATGGGCTTGTGGGAGATTTTCCAGATCCAGTTAGAGCAGGGCTTTACAGACATTGTGTAGCACATTCTGTTAATATTGCTTTTATGGTTTCAGGGTTTTATGATATATTTAAAAAGGCCTTCTCCACTCAAAATTTATTTAAAGATTTGTAACATTTTTTTCTAACACTTATAAGGTTTGTTTTTACTTCCAAAATTTTTTATTCATTAATAATTAATTTTGGTGTAAAATCCAACTTTATTTTCATCCATATGGCTGTCCTGTAGTGCTGATATCATTAATGAATAACTCGTTTTCTTCCCGTGGGTTGAAAATGTTCTTTTATTAGATATAAACAATTCCTATGCATATAGTTCTGGACTCAGTCATTTTCCTTACACCTGTCTTTTTCACGCACTGACTTCCCACCCTTATTTTAGTTTTCTAGTATATTTTAATGTGTGGTGCATGAGTGACCCCTCCTTGCTCACTTGTTTGTTTGTTTGCTTTCTGAGGCAGTGTCTTTCTATGTAGTGCAGGCTGGCCTCGAACTCCCAGCAGCCTTCCTGTCAGTGCGGGGATTGCAGGCACGCCCCATTGTGCCACGATAGATAACTTGGGGGAGGATTTGTATTTTTTATGTTACTAAGCCTACCCATCCTCAAATACATTATACACTTGTAATAGCATTTAATCATTTATATAGGCCTTGCGTATTTTTATTTTTATTTATTTATTTTTGGTTTTTTTGAGACAGGGTCTCGCTATGTAGTTGAGACTGACCTGGAACTCACTGTGTAGCCCAGGCTGGTCTCGAACTCATAGCGATCCTCTTGCCTCAGCCTCCCGAGTGCTGGGATCACAGGTGTGCGCCACCACGCCCCACTTTACTTTTATTTTTGAAACAGAGTTTTGCTGTGTAGTTCAGGCTGGCCTCAAACTCCCAGCAGTTGTCTGGCCTCAGCCTCCTTAGTGCTGTACTACAGGTGTGCGCCCCCACACTTGATTAGAGCTTGCACATTTTGCGGTGAATAAAATGTCGTTACTTCTTGTTTCAGTTGAGGAAGGAAGTCGTTATATTTACTAACAAGCTAGCTTTTTTGTATCGAGGAAAACTACTGATTTCTTAGTGTTAATTTTTACCCAGCCATCTCACAGTATTTTCTTATTTGTTTTAAATATA
>NW_022900936.1:6422433-6429246 GCF_012274545.1 Fukomys damarensis | reverse complement strand
TTTTTTTTTTTTTTTCTGGTTCTAGGACTTGAACTCAGGACTTTGTGGTTGCCAGGTAGGTGCCACATCACGGAGCTACATCCCTGGCCCAGCTTTCTTTCCTTTTTTTCTTTTTTTCAAAGGTCCCAGGTTGCTTGATTTTTTTTCTTTCTTTTTTTTGATACTGGACCTCAAACTCAGGACCTTGCACTTGCGAGGCAGGTGCAGGGCCACTGAGCTAAATCCTCAGCTCGAAATATTTTTGCACTTGACTCTCTTGTGCTCTCTATGTTAGCAAACATCGTTTACCTTAAAAATTAGAAAACCCGATACCCGTAAGATAACGCTCAAGTCCTGCTTATGAACCAAGACGTCTTCAGTTACGGTGCTTCCTGCATGCATTCTCTGTCAAGCACGATGCTGCGTTTATTATTTTATTTTATCATGTTTCCAAGTGGTCTTTTAGCTATTACTTTCATTAACAATATTTTAAAACGTCAAATATGGCTGCTATTACATCATTTGGTAACCTATGGAAATAATACTTTCCTTTTAATATTATGAATTGTTTTAATAGATTTCAAGATAGTGACACACTTAATTTTGCGGTGATGTGCCTTATGATCTTGTTGCAGTAGTCATGTAACGTTTGCCTAATATTTTACTTGGAATTCTTGCCTTATCACTTTCAAATGATATTATTCTCTAGTTTCTTTTTTGTGCTATAATTTTTTTTTTTTTTTGGTGCCAGGGATTGAACTCGGGTCCTTGCGCTTGTGAAGCAGGCGCCAGAACCACTGAGCTAAATCCCCAGCCCTAATTTTCTTTTTTTTTGAGACAGGGTCTCACTGTGCAGCCCAGGCTGGCCTTGAACTTGCAGCAGTCCTCCTGCCTCAGCCTCCCCAGTGCCAGGATTACAGGCTTGCACCATCAGGCTCAGCTTTTGTGCTGTAATTGTTGAAGTTTTCTTTTGTTTGTTTTTTTGTTTTCTTTGTGTTTTTTTTTTTTTTTTTTTTTTTTTTTTTTTTTTTTTTTAGACAGAGTCTCACTATGTAGTCGAGACTGACCTGGAACTCACTATGTAGGCCAGGCTGGTCTCGAATTCACAGCAATCTTCCTGCCTCAGCCTCCCGAGTGCTGGGATTACAGGTATGTGCCACCGACCCCAGCTTCAAGGTTTTCTTTTTAACATAAGCTAACTTCACAAAAAAGATTTGGGGAGAGTTCTTTCACCATTTTACTCTAAACAACTTAAGTAGCAATGGAGTTGCCTGTTGCTTAATGTTTTTGGTCGCTCCATTGACATGGTCACAGGAATTTTTGAAAGGGAATTTCTCTGGTTTGACCCCTTTCTAGATCAATTTTGATAATATGTATTTTTGGTGAAAATTATTCATTTTACTTTGGTTTTCTGCATATTTGCATAGTTGAAGAAAGTATTTAAATGTATGTTTTTTTCTTTGATTAGGGCTTTAGCAGCCATGCCGAAATTCTTATGGTTTTTTATTGTTTATCTTTTTTGTCTGTGAGTTTCTTCATTTCCTTATAGTCTGTTTATTGAAGTCCTCTTTGGCCTGAGGATGTAGCTCCACGGCATCATGCCTGCCGGGCAAGTGCAAGGTCCTGAGTTGAATCCCCAGTACCGAAAAAAAAGCCCTCTTTACTTGGGGGCAGACTTCTAAAAAAAAAAAAAAATACATGTTTTGTTTCGCTTCATTTTTGTTCTTTGAGACAAGGTTTCACTCTGTAATTCAAGCTGGCCATGGACTCACTGTGTAGCCCCAGGCTGGCCTTGTACACATGGCGATCCTCCTGCCTCAGCCTCCCCAGTGCCAGGATTATAGGCAGGTGGCCCCATTCCAAGTTCCTTTGTGTTGCTTTCAATTCTCAGCTTTCATTTCTAGAATTGTTTCAGTTTCTTTTCTGCACTTTCATGTCTTTGAGTTGTCAGAATATATTTCCTAAACTTGATCTCTGATTGCGCTTTCTTACCATAAAGGAAATAACTTCATTTTGAAATTATTGTTCTCTGCTCTGAGCAAAGTCCACCTCCCCCGTCACAATTTCCATCTGTTTTGTAGCAATATTTTCTATTGAAGTTCATCAGTTGCCATTTTTGCTTGTTACCATTTATTTCTGTCAACGCAATTATATATGTTCTATTTAGTTCCTTTTTAAAAATTTAGTTCCTTTTTGAAGTCATGAATTTTGCTTAAACTGCTTTGCTTCGGGAAAAGCAGAACTCAGAGGACGGGGGTCAGAGTTGTGTCCTCGGTGATCAGACTCAGTGTCTGTAGGGAGGGCCTCCCCGCAGCCTCACCTCCCGTTACCAGGGGCTCTCTGGGCCCTGGAGCTCACACCCCCGAGTTTTTCTGCCTTGACTCATAGCCCAACAAGACGCTCCCAGAAAGCGTGGCATCGAGAGTCCAAGGCCATCTAAATGCTAAAATAAAAAAACAAAAAAATAGAGAAAACACAATAGAGTCGCACATTTTCTTGATGTATTTGAAAGAAAGCAGCAAGGAGAAAACAAATACTGAGATCGAGGGTTAAACTCAATAATATTAGACGCTAAATTATATTAAAATGGACCACATCCTACAACTAAAAGGCAAAGACTGTCAGGTTCAATAAAAAAGATCCAACTATATATGACTTTCTGGAGTCATATTGAATTAATGACTTTTTTGAGACAAGCTCTTCTTTTTTTCTTCTTTTGAGATGTTCTCGCTGTGCAGTTCTGGCTGGATTTAAACTCACTATGGAGCCCAGGTTGGCCTCAGACTCATGATGATTATCCTGCTTTAGTCTCCCCAGTGCTAGGATTACAGGCGTGTGCCACCTGTCCTGGCCAGGGTCACACTTTAAATATAAGGGTAATAGTAAGCTGAAAGAATAATGATGGAAAAATGACAAATCATGTAAAATAGCTAAATAAGGTTGGCCTTACAAATTAATTTGAGCAATAGATGAAAAAGCAAGAAATACCACTAGCAATAAAGAAAGGCCTCTCTCTCTCTCTCTCTCTCTCTGTCTCTCTCTCTCTGTCTCTCTCTCTGTCTCTCTCTCTCTGTCTCTCTCTCCCTCTCCCCCTCTCTCTTTCTTTTTGTACCAGGAATCAAACTTGAGAACTTGTGGAAGGCATGATGCCACTGAGCTACATCCCCAGCCCTAAGAAAGGCTTCTCATGATGTTAACAGGGTGAATTCTACTGGAAGACTTAAGCTTTACACCCAGATGTTCCGCCAAAGTTCACACACTCCTAGATAGGGCTTGGGGGAGGTGACGGGACCCTGGGTGTGTGATAACGGATCAGTCCGCGGATGGGTTTACAGCGGGGTGTGATGTTCAGAAGTGGAGCTTGTTGGGAAGAGGCCGGACACTGCAGGCGCCCGGAAGAGTGCACATATCCCCTCCTCCTCTCCTGAGAAGTCCATGTTTCCTGTCTGTCATGCTATGGACTGTTCCTCTTTGCGATGCCTCTCCACTGTGCCTCCTTGTTCTGGAGCCAGGCAGCTATGGACTGAAACCTCTACAAACTCTAGGCCAAAACAAACCTGTCCTTCTTTAACTTGTGCGAGTATTTTGTCCCAGCAATAAGAAAATAACCAAGACAAAGACATACCTATTACACCCATGTATGTATCTAATAACATTTCTTCTGAATTTAAAAAGCAAAATTTGATAGAAATTGAAAGAGAAATGAGCAAATCCATAATCATTTCTCTCAACTAGAACAAACAAAAATCAAAAAAGTCCGAAAGGATGTCAATTTGAATGGTATGATTAGCCAAATCGATCTAGTTGATAGTTATAAAACTCTTAATCTTACAACTGCAGAAGACACACCATTTTCAAGTGCACATGAAACATTTGCCAAAATATACTATACACTGTGTTATAAAATGAGTCTTAACATTTTTATTTATTTGTTTATTTTTTTTTTGTACTGGGGATAATTCAGGACCTTGAGTTTATGAGGCAGGCGGTGGCACCACTGAGCTAAATCCCTACCCCAGTCTTAACATATTTGAAAGTGTTGAAATCACATAGAAAATGCTAACTATTGCAATCCCTGGAATCAGAAACAAAAATTGTTATAATATTTAAATATTAAGCCACACATTCCTAAATAATTTATGTGTCAAAAGAACCAGTACAATCAAAATTATAAATATTTTAGAACCAGGCATGGTGGCGCACGCCTGTAATCCCAGCATTTGGAAGCTGAGGCGGGAAGATTGCTACAAGTTTGAGACCAGCCTGGGTCGTGTTGTGAGTTCTAAGCAGTCTGGACTACATCAAGAGATCCTGTCTCAAAAAAACAGAAAGAAAAAAGAAAGAAAGAAAGAAAAAGGCTGCAAGAAAGAAAGAGTACAGAAGTGTCAATATTATCATGAAAACTGAGCTATCACTACAGATCCTACAGATATGAAAAGGAAAATAGGAGGAAATTAAGAACAACTGTCTGAGAATAATTTTGTCAGATTATATGAAATGGAGACATTCTTTGAAAAATCAATTTATGGCCAAGCATGGTGGCACATGCCTATAATCCCAACCCTGGGGAAGCTGAGGCAGGAGGACTGCCATGAGTTTGAGGTCAGCCAGGGCTGCATGGTGAATTCAAGGCCAGCTTGACCTACACGGCAAGCCTCTGTCTCAAAAAAAGAAAAATCAGCCGGGAGTGGTGGCACATGCCTGTAATCCCAGCACTTGGGAGGCTGAGGCAGGAGGATCTCCATGAGTTCAAGATCAGCCTGGGCAACATAGTGAGTTCCATGTCAGTCTCAACTACATAGTGAGACCCTGTCTCAAAAAAACCAAAATAAATAAATAAATAAATTGTGAGACAGGGTCTTGCTATATAGCTTTTTTTGCATTGTGGTTCTGCAGGCTGAAAGTCCAACAGCATAGTGCCTGCCTCTGCTTGACGTCTGCCAGGTTTTTGCTGCCTTACACATACAGCCCAGAGCATTTCAAGTTGCTTGCTCTGGTGTCTTAAAAAAGGCTCCAGTGCTACTACAGGGCCCCACACTTAAGATCTCATCAAATCCTAATGGTTTCCAAAAGCCCCATCTCTAAAAACCATTAACTTACATTGGAAATTAATTTTTCATCACATGAAATTTGGTAGCCATTTTTTTTTTTTTTTG
The DNA here is from genome assembly GCF_012274545.1 of Fukomys damarensis. Lineage (NCBI taxonomy): Eukaryota > Metazoa > Chordata > Mammalia > Rodentia > Bathyergidae > Fukomys > Fukomys damarensis. The sequence goes on along the minus strand of NW_022900936.1, from coordinate 6,424,111 downwards.
AGACAGTGTCTGGCTATGCAGCCCAGGAGGCTGTCTTCAAACTCGTGGTGATCCTCCTGCCTCAGCCTCTCAAGTGCTGGGCTTACAGCTGTGCACCACCATACCTGGCAAGTTATGGCTTCTGTGCTTCCATTTGGCCTTGGAACCCTTCAGGGTGTGGTCCCATCTCAGGTACCTTGATAGCCGCACCAAGGATCAAGGACCTGACACACTGCGGGTGCTCAGCAAGTGTGCATGCAGGAAGTAGCCGTGTGCACCTGGCCACAGGTAACCCACTGCTCAGCTTGTAGAGCGGCTGCCCAGGTCTGGGCTTCAAGAGAGTGCTGACTGTGTGCATGAAAGCATCCTCTGAAAAAACAAAAAAAAGAAAGCATCCAGCCAGATTGGGGAAGATGAGTTCTGGTTTGGCAAGTGGAGAACTCTAGCTTTTTGTTCTAGTTCTTTGGCCATTCAAGGCCTAGATATCTTTTTTTTTTTTAATTTTCTTTTTTTGAGACAGGGTCTCGCTACATAGTCTAGGCTGGCCTTGAACGCATCCTGTAGCTCAGGCTGGCCTTGAACTCACAGCAATCCTCCTGCCTCAGCCTCCTGAGTGCTAGACATCTTTCTTGCGAAAATCCCTTCAGTCTACAAAATTGTGAATGGTGCATCGTACTTGACTTTCTCTCTCTGGAACAGGTTCACACCAGGCCCTTTGGTGATTTGGTGATCAGAATATAGGTTACACTCCAACAACGATTCACTGGGTACAGGGGAAGGACTAAGTCCCGTGCATTCTTCTGTGACACGGCCTGCGGTTTCGCTGGCTGAAGAGCACACAGAATGTGCACAGTCTGGTCCCCTTCTGAACTCACCCCCTTTGTGAGAGATGGTACCTGCTCCTCGCTGAGGTGCTGGGTGCCCTGGCTGGCAACCTGGACAGAGCTGGAGGCATAGAACTTGGCTCCGTAAAGGGGCTGGGATGTAGCTCAGTGGTGCTGCCCCTTGGCGCCCAAAAGCAAGATCCTGAGTTCGATCCCTTCTCTGGGTTCTTTGGGTTCTCAGGGTGACCACCGGCTCCAGGCTCGCTGGGACTTGCTGCTGGCTGTGTTGTTTTAGCGGTGCAAAGGGGGAAGGAAGGAGTCCACTAAAAGGAGCCCGAAGGTTATGCTCTTGGGCCGTTAGATAGGAGCTGCAGGGACACAGGGTCTGGTTTTCCTCCTGATTGCAAGAGGAGAACCATCATTGCCCAGAAACATTGCCCCGACGTTTACTTAATACATGACGCAATCTTGTAATTCTTCTTGTGAGACGGAAGTGATAAGAATGCTCTTGGGCGGCCTCCTTCCATCTGGCAGACGTTTTCCGCACCCGGTCAAAGCACCGGCTCTAGTTCCACACGCTGCTTGCTGAGTTCGGATCAGTTTCTGTCCCTGGTCTTGCCAGCTGTGCCACCGTCTCCCTGAGATGTCCCCAGGAGTCACCAGCGTGTGGGCCTGGGAGGGTGAAGGGGTTAGGCTGGAAAGGCAGGGCCGGAGGGAGAAGACCAGCTTCCTTCAAGTGTTTGGAGATTTCGGTTTGTGTGGCCTCAGAGGGAACATCAGCGTGTGGAAAGCATGGGGAGATTAATTTGTGATGTTTTTTTCCTTCCTCCTCCTCTTCCTCCTATTTTTTTTTTTTTTTTTTTTTTTTTTTTTTT
>NW_022900936.1:6412619-6422422 GCF_012274545.1 Fukomys damarensis | reverse complement strand
CTTTTCTTCTTTTTTTTTTTTTTTTTTTTTTTTTTTTTTTTGAGACAGGATCTCACTGTGTAGATGAGGCTGGCCTTGAACTTACTATGTGTAGCTCAGGCTGGCCTCAAACTCATGGAGATCCTCCTGCCTCAGCCTCGAAAGTGCTGGGATTCCAGGGATGCGCCACCACTCCCAACCTAATTTGAGATATGTAAAAGTGAGTTTTCTAGGCCAGGTGTGGTCGCGCACCCCTGTAGTCCCAGCACTTGGGAGGCTGAGGCAGGAGGATCATTGTGAGTTCAAAGCCAGTGTAGACCACACAGTGAGCTTAAGGCTGGCCTGACTACAGAGCGAGACCTTGTCTCAAAACAAAAACAAAAACAAAAAACAAGAGAACATGGAAGAACATGGACTAATTTATGTATGTATATATGTATGCATTTATTTCTGGAAGCAGAAAAGGCTTCAAATATTAAAATTTTCTTTTAAAAATTAATTTTATTGGTACACATTTGATATGCATAAGGATCATATTTGCTGTAGAGAAGTTGTACTTGCACATGATGCATCTTTTTTTTTTTGGTACCGGGGATAAAACTCAGACCTTGAGTTTCGAGGCAGGTGTGGCGCCACTGAGCTAGATCCCAGCCCACATGACATATTTTGATTCTTTTTTTCCGATTCCCTCCCTTCCCTTCAGTCCCTCTTTCCCTTTCCATTTACCAAAGCTTTGTTGCCATTTCCCCCTTATGTTCTCTTTATTTCCCTATTTCCTCCCCACCCCGTGCTCCTTCCCACTTGAACATTTTTTCCCTACTTCTTGATATTTATCATCCATACCCTTTGGGTTACTCACACCAGAGAAACAGTGCGATATTTAAACATGTGCGTCCCATTTATTTATTTAAAATTACGTTCTCAAGGTGCATCCATTTACCTAAAAATGTCTCCAGTTTGTCCTTCTCTATGGCAGAGCAGGACTCCATTATATATGAAAACCACATCTTCTTCATTAATTCGTTGGCTGATGGGCAGTTGGGCTGTTTCCAAGACTGAACTATTGCAAACTGTGCAGCTATAAACATGGGTGTGCACATATCCCTGTGGTCTGATGTTTTTAACTCTTTCGGGAAGATACCAAGAAGGGGAACAGCTGGGTCAAATGAAACTTCTAGTTTTAGTTTTTTGAGGAATCTCCACACGGATCACCATCCAAATCCCCACCCTTCTAGATAAATCTTTATTGGTAGGACATTGCCTATGTCCCTCCTTCATTGCAAGAGAAATGAAAATGTCCTCAGTGACCGACGTGGACCTTCCAGTACCCAGCTGACGTTCCCAGTGTGGAAATCCTACAAGCACTTTCTCAGTGAGGTGTGCAGAGCAAGGGCCTCCTCCCTGTTCCCTGAGCCCCTTGACTGCCTCTGCCTCTGTCTTGGTTTCCTTCTCGTTGCTGAGACAAAATACCCGACACCTAAAGTTACAGGAGGAAAGGTTTATAGACGTTTTGGTCCCTTGTTGGCTGGCTCCAAGGCAGGGTGGCATCAGAGAGGAGAAACAGTTCATGGCAGACAGATGGCAGGCAAAGCAGCAAGCGGACAGCAGTGGCTTCTTTCTGCCCCTTTTCTATTCTACCCAGGTTACAAGGCTCAGGTTGTGCCAAACCAATCAGTGGACTGGTTTAGCAACCACACACCCTTAATCTCAGTGTCACACTCTCTCGACTCAGCCTCCTTTGAGAAGCTCCACCTGTGACTACGTGAGGCTTTGGGGTGACAGCTAGACCCAGCCATGACCCCCTCCCAAGTCTGGCCTGTTTCCCACAGGCCTCCACCCTGTCAGTTCACAGCCCCTCACTTCTGGCTTCTGCTGTACCCGGCCCAGGAATGCATTCCTGCTTCTGGTGCCTGCCTTGGACCTGGCCTTTCCCCCAGTGCTTTGTGCTGGACATGCAGCCCTGAGGGACCCTCTGGGCTATGGGAGGGACCTAGGGCCACCTCAGGCCACCAGCTCCCTGCTGCTACTCCTGGGTACCCTTTCCCTCCTAGTCTTTCCAGCAAAAGACACTTGTCTCTGTGACAATGACCCAGCAGAGAGGCACCTTCATCTGTCGGCCCATAGATGCCAGGGAGCCCCCGCTCTGAGTTCCCAGCCCCTCCTCTCTGCAGGAAGCCCAAACCCCTCAGGAGGGAGAGGAGGCCGGAGGCAGATGGCAGCTCCCTTTTGCCCACTACGGAAAGGTTAACTCCTCCTGCTTGTAACCATTTCCTGGTTTTCTCTTGCTGTCGCTGTTGTGAAATTCTGGGATGATTCCTTCCTTTCTTATTTGAGATAGGGTCTCAGACTGGCCTTGAGCTTGTGGTGATCCTTCTGCCTCAGCCTTCTGAGTGCTGGGATCCCAGGTGTGCACCACCAGTCCTGGCTGACTCCGTTCTTTCCGAAGCCTTTGTTTGGCGCCCACTGTATTCCAGCCACTGAAGGTAAGAGCAAGGGCATGGAGTTAGCGCAGTGGTAGGCAGCTTGCCTGGGTTTGATCCCCGGCACCAGGAACAAACAGACACCAACAAAAGCAAAGCAAGACGGAAACCCACAGGGGAGCCAGGTTTGTGCCCCGTAGGGGATTCCTGTTCTGGCCGAGGGAGAAGGAAACCTAGAGTGGACACACAGGGAGAGATAGGTGCTTGCCCGGGGAAGAACAGCAGGCAGGAAGGAGCTAGTCGTGCTCCTGGAGCGTGAGGAGAAAGAGCCTTAGTGGCAAAGGCCGAAAGGGCAGGTTACGCGGGACTGGGGTGAATGCTACCCCGAAGCAAGCTGTAGCAGGGCCACGGTAGGGCACTCAGTTTATTGCTGTTTTTATTAGTCTGCAATTGCAGTGCATGATGATCACCTCCCTCATGGGGAGTCGGCGCACGTACAGCGCACATTTAGTCCTCTCCCCTCCCTCCGTCTCTCGGCCCCTTCCCATTTGCCAAAGATCTGGCTCTGTTTCCCATTATCTATCTTGTATTGCCCCCTCTATTTATAATGTGTTTATCACACGAGACCAACCCTGTGATCTTTATTTCATTTAATGTCATGGTCTTAAGAGGCTTCCATTTTGTCTCTCACAAATGATTCAAGTTTACCCTCCTTTGTGGCAGAGTAGTACTCCACTTTAAACACCACATCTGGGTACAGAATTTTAGGTCCTCCACAGCCCCACAGGGCAGGAACAAGGCAAAGGGGTCAGGGAAGCAGGGAGGAGGCTTAGCAGACCATTTATTTTATTCTTTCTATTTATTTCTCTCTATTTATTTCAACTCAGGACCTTGCTCTTGGGAGGCAGGTGGCGGAACTTATTCTTCTGTTTTGTTTGGATTTTAAAACTATGTATACTTGAATTTTTTAAATCTTAAAAATAGGCAGTCTTAGAGCTGGGGATTTAGCTCAGTAGTTCCAGCACCTGCCTCACAAGCACAAGGGCCTGAGTTCTATCCCCGCCCGCCCCCAAATAGGCAGTCTTTGTGAAATGGAATTAGTCACGGCTTCTGTGTTACTGTACATGGTTTATGACAGATACAAAGAAAAGAAATATAATAAATGGAGTTTGATTTTAAAAATCTGGATGAGCTGGGCATGGTGGCACTTCCCTGTAATCCTAGCACTCGGGAGGCTGAGGCAGGAAGATCACCATGAGTTCGAGGCCAGCTCATACGTAACACATAATGAGTTCAAGACCAGCCTAAACCATATAACAAGCCTGACCACTGGACATAACCACTGGACAGTTTCCCCTAAAGTTTTTTTCCCCCTAAAGTTTTATAAATACAAAAAAAAACCTCCGTAAGATGAAAAAAATGTAAAAGTAGCTCATCCTTCATTTAAAAATACAAAACAACTGGGCATTGTGACACATGAATGTAATCTCAGCACTCAGGAAGCTAAAGCAGGAGGGTCACGAGTTGAAAGTCAGCCTTGAGTACATATTGAGATCCTGTCTTGTAAAAACGTCTAAATAAATATAAATAAATAAATACAAGTACAAAACAGGATTGGGTGTGTAGCTTAGTGATAGCATTTGACCCCTTAAGTTCAATTCCCCCGTTCATACACAAAATACAAAAATAAACCAAAATGAGCACACTGGCACACACACACACACACCAGTACCTACAATATACCAGACAGAATCCCTGTGAGACAAAGGTGAAAAGATAAGGTCTTTGCCCTAAAGATACAGTTTAGAGGACCAGGGATTTAGGTCGGTGGTGCTGCTGCCTGCCTCGCAAGCTCAGCGACCTGAATTCGATCCTCAATACCAAAAAAAAAAGAAAAAAAAGATACAGTTTAGAAGGTAGAGGGCAGGGGATGTGGCTCAGTGGTTCCACCGCCTGCCTTGCAAGAGCAAGGACCCGAGTTCGATCCCCAGTACCAATGGAAAAAAAAAAAAGATATGCAGCTGAGTGTGGTGGTGCAGGTCTGTAATCCTAGTACTAGGGAGGCTGAGTCAGGAGGATTGCTGTGAGTTCAAGGCCAATTTGAAGTACATAGTGAGACTCTGTCTCAAAAAACAAAACAAAGCAAAAAAAAAGACCCCCCCCAAAACCAAAGGTAACTGTTAAAACTATCTTAATTAACATGAAAATGTGCTCACAATGATCCAGGAGATCAGGGCGTGGCAGAGCCGGCTGGGAAAGTGGGCGGGACCTGTTAACTGCAAGATCCTGGACGCATGCCCAAACCCTGCCACAAGAGCTTGCAGGTTTTCAATGGGAAGCGCCGACCTGACCTCAGCCTGAGGAGTGGGAGCCCAGCAACATCTCAGAACCCGGATGTAGAAGTTCTCACAGGTGTACTGAAGATTGGAACAGTATAAAAGGTCACAGAGGCCAAGAAGAGCTTGCTAATGTGACTTTCTTCCCAGTAGCCCGCCCTGCTTCCTCCAGGGTATTGTTTCATTGTTTTTTCTCCTTTTACTCAGCCCAAGCTCACTCTGCAGAGCCAGTTTCTCCTTCACTCTTTGCTTTTACTTTCTTGAACCCCTGCCTTTTTGCTCATTTTGTTCACTTCTTTGTTCGAGGGAAGAACCTGTAGTCAGAAGCAGCCCGTAGCATTTTGGGGCAGCCAAGAGATTCCAATAACAACACTGTAACTGTATGAAAAAAAGGGCAGGAAACAACTCTATATAACGGTGAGTGAGCTCATGTCTCCTAAGAAAACTTCGATGGATATATGCTAATGGCGTGTGTGTGTGTTTGAGACAGGGGTCTTGCTGTATAGTCAAGTGGGCCTCGAACTCACTATGTAGTCCAGGCTGCCAGGCTGGCCTCCAACTTGTGGAGATCTTCCTGCCTCAGCCTCCCAAGTGCTAGGATCACAGATGTGTGCCACTACACTCAGCGATATATACTAATAGAAGAATCTAATACTCTCTAGAGGCTTTTCAGTGAACCTCATCTCTGCGCTTTTAAACATGGTTTGGCTGAGACGCTACATTGCCCAGGCTGGAATGTACCCTCCTGCCTCGGCTTCCCAGAGTACTCAGATTACAGGCTTGCACCACCACTTTGATTACGTATTTTTCTTGTTGATATCTGTAAGTAATCTTTACATTTTTATTGTTTTCCATGTTGTAAAATTACCTGCTGTGACTATACGTTACTTTTATTTTTTGCTTTTTGGCCCTCAGGTGTGGAGAATTAAGTACTGAATTTGTTCATGGCACCACTGTCAGTTTCTATAAAGCTGCTCTCTTGTTTTAATCAACTTTGTTCCTTTTTAATCTGTTCTATTTTTATTATTTTAAAAATAAATTTTGGCCGGACTGTGGTGGCTCATGCCTGTAATCCCAGCACTCGGGAGGCTGAGGCAGGAGGATCGCTGTGAGTTCGAGACCAGCCTGGGCTACAGAGTGAGTTCCAGGTCAGTCTCAATGACATAGTGAGACCCTGTCTCAAAAAAACAAAGCAAAACAAAACATTTTATCCCACCCCTCCCCTCCCTATGTACAAGAGCTTTGTTCCCATTTTTCCCCTCTACTTTCACTTTTTTCCTTGTCCCTTCCTTCCCCCCTCCTCCCTTGTTCCCCTTCCCATCTGAACACTTTCTTTCCTTTTCCCACTGCCCATTATCCATTCAGTCCTTATTTCCACTTTCAATTTCTCACACCAGAGGAGAAAAATGTGGCACTTAAACGTGTGTGCCCGATTTATTTCACTTAGGAGTATGGTCTCAGGGTCCACCCATTTAGCTACGTATGTCTGAAGCTCGTCCTTCTTCACGGCAGAGTAGTGCTCCCTTGCATACAAAACCACATCTTCTTTATGCGTTTGTCCGTTGATGAGCATGTGGGCTGTTTCCAAGACTTAGCTATGACACACTGTGTTGCCATAAACACGAGTGTGCATATATCACTGTGGTAGGATGATTTTAATTTTGGGGGAAGATATCAAGAAGAAGAATGAAACCTCTATTTTTTTTTTTGATAAATTTCCACAACGGTCACACCTGTTTCCACTCCCACCATCAGTGGAGAAGGGTTGCTTTTCCCCACAGCCCCTCCAGCATTTGTTTTTTGTTTGTTTGCTTTTTGTTTTATGAGACAGGGTCTCACTGTGTAGTTCAGACTGATCTAGAACTCACTATGTAGCCCAGGCTGGTCTCGAATTCCCAGCGATCCTCCTGCCTCAGCCTCCCGAGTGCTGGGATTACAGGCATGCACCACCATGCCCGGCCTAGCATTTGTTGTTGATTTTGTGATAGCGGTCATTCTTTTTGGGGTGAGGTGGAATCTCAGTGTTGTTTTTTTCTTTTTCCTCAGCACTATTTTAATTTGCATCTCTCAAATGACCAGCGATGTTGAACATTTTTCATATATTTATTTGCCACTTCTAATCTTCATCTGAGACACATCTATTTCAGATGCCAGTTTTTGCATTGGGTCTTTAAATTTAAGGGATCTGTTAATCTGTTTTATATACACAATTTTCCCCCCATGCTGGGAATCAAACCCAGGGTCTCTCCCATAATAGGCAAGTCCTCTACCATGGCCCATGAATTACTTTCAAAATAAGAACAGAGCCAGGTGTGGTGCCACGTTTGTAATCCCAGCTGTTGGGAGGCTGAGGCAGGACAACTGCATTGAGTTCGAGGCCAGCCTAAATTCCATAGTGAGACCCTGTCTCAAACAAAAAGCCCCAAAACAAAATAAAACAAGAACAAGCAGTGAGGCTCATATAAGGGCCTTACTTAGCCATCTGTAAGAAAAGCAGGAGTGTCCGATTGTAGGCAAGGCCACAGTCTGGGCTGAATTACAAATTGTTCATCCTACTGCCTGCTGTAAGGAGCAGAGACATGAATGTCAGTTGTTTGCCCCAGGAGTCACTGGCTTATAACTCCCAGCCGGATTCCTACCCCTGAGTTCCTAGCCTCAACAAGAGCCGTGACGGAGGGACCTGGACCCGCCCGGGGAGCCTGCCATCTTGGCTCTCCCGGGGGTCTCCCTCAGCATACAGACCTCCCCTGTCATACAGACCAGGTGCGGCTGAAACGTCTTCGGTCTCACAGATCTGGCAACTGGAAGTCCAGAATCAAGCCGTGGGCAGGAGCGATCCCTCTTTCGGCTGTGACGGAGAAGCCGTTTCAGGCCTCTCTGCCAGCCTCGGGAGCCTCAGGTGCTCCTTGGTCTGCAGCAGGTGGCTGCCTCCCCTGTGTCCTCCCTTCGTGGGGGGCTCGGCTGCCTGGACATGTGCATTTCACCTTGTTCTAAAGCCACTGGTCCGCTTAGATGGGCGCCCACCTCCCGACACCTCCGTAAGGGCCTGAGCTCCAGACCACCCGGCATCGATGACCGTGGTGTGGTGGGGGGGGGCCGCCCCCGCCCATGGCCGCCCGTCCCGTCTCACCTCTTCCCGGGATGTCATCGAATCGCTCAGCGTGGCTGCAGAGATGAGAGGTGTTCCGGGACGGGCGGACAGCAAAGCCAGCCTGCTGGTGGTGGGCTCCTGGCCTTTCCGGATTCTGCGGAAGGGAGCCTGAGGGGCAGATGCTCAGACGACAGCGAGGCTTGCGTCTCGGGACCCGGTCACCCCTAACTGGGCACCGGTCCCGGAGGGCCTGAGTGTGTTCACTCGTTGGGCGCCAGACAGAATTTACAGGTCACTTACGGAAACCGCCGAGCGGCGCTCTGACCTGGGCAGTCAGGGCCAGGTAACGTCACACCGCCCGGAAGCGGGTGCGGACACGAAGACCTTCTATTCCTGGGCGCCTGCGATGTCCAGACACTGCCTCACCCTTACAACCTCTAGATTCATCTGCCTGAAAAAGTGTGTAGTTCTTGAGGCATTGGCATGGTCTGTCTGGGTTTGCCACAGCAAGTTAGCAATAAACATTGGACTCCGGTCTAATTCAGTGTTAAAGGTTGTGTCAGAAGTGCGGCCCTGGCCAGGCGGGTGGGAAACGGGGAGAAAATCAAGTGGGGGAGGAAGCCGCTGGTTGTATAGGTGGAAGTCTGGGCTTGGGAAGGGTCAGGGAACAAGCTCACCTCTGAATAGGGACACTCTCGGCCATTTCCTCTTCAAAAACAATTAAGTTGAACGTGGGATTTAATCACACTAACAGGGCAATTTTGAAAATGTCAGCAAACTGAAAAAAAATTTTTGAGAAAAGATCTTATGTAGTTCGAGCTGGCCTGGAACTACGTAGCCCAGGCTGCACTCGATCTGGCAGTGATTCCCCTTGCCTCAGCCTCCGGAGTGTTAGGATTACAATAGGGCACCGCTATGCCTGGCAAAAGTTTTTTTTTGTTACTGGGACTCGAACTCGGGATCTTGGAATTGCGAGACAGGCCGAGGCGGCAGCACCACTGAGCTAAATCCCCCGCCCCATGGCAACTTTTTGATACTATGAAGAATCAGTCTGAAGCAAGTTCCTTCCCCTGCCACCCCGATTTTAGTTTTAGTCTGCTTTTTTTTTTGGTACCGGAGATCGAACTCAGGTCCTTGTGCTTGCGAGGCAGGCAGCAGAACCACCGAGCTAAATCCCCGGCTCTAGTCGGCTTTCTTGCCTGGCCTGTGCTACTTTGAATGGCTGCCTGTGCAATGTTCTAGTAACTGTAACAGGGAAAATTTTGTTGGAAAATATTTAAAGCAAGTGCCTCTTGAGTTGCATAGGACAGAGGCTAGTATTTACTACACATCTAGTGATTTATAAAGTGGTTACCTGATGCAATTGTATTTGGGAAAGCTTACAACTCCACAAAAAAAAAATGTTATGAACTGTCATGACAAAATGACACTTGATATCAACCTATGTATTAGCGACTTGATATAAAACAGTGCATCTCTACATACACACCTTTTAAAGCTATTTATGGAACGCCATTATCTTGCAGTTGGTACAAAATATATTTTTTTAACCGGTGGCTTTTTCCTAATTACAAAGTAGCCAGCACAGCACACTTGGGTCTCAAGGCCTGGAAAAGCACACCCAGCAATATTTACCGGGGAAGAGCGGCACACTGGGTAAAAATGAAAGCCAGAATATTAAGGTTTTGATCGTTAAGGCCGAGTGTGCAAATCACGAATCTGGAAAATGCAGTGGGGTACGAAAAGCAGAAAAGCCAGGTTATTGGCCAAGGACAGCCACGGCGCAGGAGGATGCACGGAAGGGGCATCCCATGGAGGCGGCAGGCTGCGCCCGGAAGGCGGGGAGGGACTTGAAGCCGATGGCGAGCACGGGAGAGCGTGCACAGCCTAAAAAGTTTTGCTGACGGCTCGATCGGTCATCCGCGGGCGCCAGGGCAGGGTGCAGGCGCGATGTGACCAAAGCGGCGGCTGCGGGGC
>NW_022900936.1:6398757-6410424 GCF_012274545.1 Fukomys damarensis | reverse complement strand
GAGTAGGGGCGCAGGGCCCGGAGCGAGCGCGGTCCCTGTGCGCGGTGCAAACTTCGCCGCGCTATTTATGGGCGCAAGCCCGCACCGGCAAAGAGAGATGGCCAGGTGGGCGAGCCGGGGCCTCTGCGCCCTGCGCCCAACCTCAGAGGACGCGGATCCCGGAGTCCAGGTGCAGCTCTCGGATGGCAGCACCGTTCGGTTCTTGAATTCCATCAGATTGCCAGAAAGATCCCTCCGTGTGCTGTTTTCGCACTCCCTCCGAGATCATTGCCAGGTTGCCTTCTGCGGGTTCAAGGTCACCCGCGTGGGGCCCGCCGCAGCTGGGCCGTGGCTCGATGTCCCAGACCCGGCGGCCTTGGGCGGATGACTCAGGGCTGGCAGCCTGCGCTTGCCCACCTCCAGCTAGCAGCGTGCAGTTCACTTTGTGCCTTGCCGAAGTGGAAACCTCAGGAGTTCACTTAATGAAACTTTTCAGCCCCCCCCAACAGTTGGTAGTCAATTTTTATTTTTTTGAGTGAAGGGAATTAATATGTATTACGTGGTGTTTTTTAAATTTTACATACTTAATTTCAACTGTGGGCATCCTTTCGAGTATTGATAAGTCGTAAGAAAGTTTTATGTAAAGTTATTTTTAGCCATTTTTCCTTTAGAATAATGTTATTTCCCCTGCAGGCCTTTATACTTTCCATGTATGGATTGTTAAGAACGAATAGATCTGGTACTTTGATATTGGGGTGTTTTTACAATTCATTGGAATTACTGCTTTTGTTAAGTTTTTCGTAATTTTTCTTTGGAAGAATATTGTTTTCAGATAGATTGTTAGTAGGAGACAACAAGCAAAGTTTTCCATGCTGAAGTTTCAAACACTTAGGAGAAAAGTTTACTAGGTTCTACCTAAGGTTTTTAAAGTGCACCAGACCGGTGCGGAGAGTACCCCAGCGCTTGCGGGACCTTGGCCTTGGCGGCGCAGTGGTGCTGAGGGCAGCTGTCCAAATTCCCGGATCCCTCAACTCTGGCCCGAACGTGCGGACTCCTGTCAGTGCCGCCAGGTCTGGTGACATGGGTGGCCTAGGTGCTGGGAGGACCTTTGGGGTGTAAGGTGAGGGTTTCAGAGACTGCAGACGGAGAGACAGACAGGAGCGAATGCTAATTACTGGTAGGGCTGGGAATGAACTGGATGATCTAGGGAGATCTTTGTTATTCTGAGGGATTTGCAACTTAGACGGAGATTTTGTAAACATTTTAAGCACATTTTGGTAGAACCTTTAAAAATTGATATAATTACTGCTTACTAGAGATTAAAAAATAAGACCAGATTTTAGAGGTGCTAACATTAAGATAAATGAAAATACTCTTTTTTTTTTTTGCTCAGGGTCTTGTTTGGGAATGTGGATGGAAAAAAAAAAAAGATCCTTGGTTAGAAAAACTTCCCCTTTACTGTCTTTGTGGGGATTATTGCATTTGTGACTTAATAGGTTTTTGTAGCGCTAGTAATATCTTTGAAAGTAACATTTAAGATAACTTTTTGTATGGACTTGGGCAGGCGTTCGATTTGTGCCTATCTAAAGAAAGGTTAATTTGCATTGAATCTTGGGTATTACTTGAATACTTTAAAAAAAGAAAAAGAAATAGCTTAGAAAATTAGATTGCCCAGGGATGTTTTTGTGTGCATGCTTGCGGTTGGCAGGTATCTAATTATAGGAAGAATATTTGAGTAGAAGAAACCAACTGTACTTCACAAGAAGGAATGGCTTTGTACAAGACATTAGAAGCAAGACTAATGGAAGAGGGGGCCTAGTGTGTGACTTTCTTGGTACTTGTGGTTAGCATGTCAGGTTTTGCTTTGACAGTAGCTTTCCCCTCTTCAGACAAGTCTTGCACTGCAGGTGTGGGTGTCCCTCCTAATTTCTCCTTTGCCCTTCCTCCACCCCAGAAAAAACAACTGTTCACATGCAGCAAAACTGAGAACTTGGTTTGTCACTTGAAATTTTACTAGCTTGTAAAATTTTGTTGTATTTTCAGGCGGTAAATTGTGAACTAAGAGTCTTTACTTTCTGTTGAGTCTTTTGGTAGTCTTGCCTTCATATGCGTGTGTCTATTTTCAATGTAGAAGTAGAGATTTTGGGCTGGGAATTTAGCTCAGGGGTTCCAGCGCTTGCCTTGCAAGTGTCAAGGGCCGGAGTTCGATCCCCAGTACCAAAAAAAACAAAGAAGTAAAGATTATTACTTGAGACTGTCGGATGGTGTCCCCTGAAACTCGATACCACAGTTTGCACTGTCAAAGGGAACCAGTGCCAAGTATAATATGTATCTAGTGGTTATGCCTTCTAAAAGACTTAGGGATAGATGTTATGACCTCGGGCAAGACTTTGGTTTTTGACACAGGGTTCTGCTATGTAGTTCAAGCTGGCCCTGATCTCCCCGCTATCCTCCTGCCTCAGCCTTCAGAGTGCTAGGATTGTAGGTGTGCACCACCACACCCAGCTAATTTTGTCTTGTATCACTTCAGTCATGTTAAGCTAGGAAGCTTTCCATGCACTGTGTGAAAGTGAAATGTACACTGAATATGACTAAAATAATTAACAAGGTTCATATCAGGTAATTGATGCCAAGTCTTGTTTCTTAGAAATCTGGGGACTACAGACAGCCTTAGGTACATTTTTGTGGTATATGAAAACAAAGCGACTTGGGGAGAGTGCATTATATACACTTTTCTATTGAAATCATACTTCTAGAGTTGTATCATGACTTAAAATTCTTTATTGGAGGTAACGCCTTACATTGAACATCTAAAATGATGTAGTTCCTTGTAGGCATGCTTTTTGCTGCTGTTAGAACTGTTTTGTTTTTTGTCAGCTAGTTCTGACAGGGCTATGTTCCCACTCTTAGTAGGTGATACTTAAAAGTTTGTAATTACTGTTAAATTTTGCAAGGCATATGTACTGTGAGGTGTAAATATACATAAGTATTATGTGTCGTGTATATGTAGACACATCTTTTTTGTTTGAGGGATATATATTTAATATTTGGTAATAGTTCAAGATGTGGCTCTATTCTTACTGCTTCTTGGCCTTTTGGCTAAGATTAAGTGTAAAATGTGCCTCTCTTGTTGAATCATTTTGAGTTTTATCTCCCCATATTAAAATGCTTGTTTATTTTTTGAGGGAGACTAGTGAACTGCTTTGATATGTTTTGAAAGTGCCTTTAAGGATCAACTATTTTACTTTTTGTTTTTATTTTTTGGTACTGGGGATTGAACTGGGGACCTTGCTCTAGCAAGGCAGGCAGCGGAACCACTGAGCTAAATAAATCCCCAGCCCTTATTTTTATTTTTTTGATACACGTTCTTGTTATGTAGTTCAGTCTGGCCTTGAATTCGTAGGGATCCCTCCTGCCTCAGCCGCCCAAGTGTTGGGATTACAGGTGTAGGCCATCATGCTGACAACTCTATTTTAAATAACATTCCTGTTAAATAACTCCCTAATTTTTCTAAGTCTATAAAAATTTCAACGCAAACAATTATTTTATTTTAAAAAATTTAATGGACATATGTGGTTATGGCTTGTATCTTAGCACATGTGTTTGGGTGTTTGGGTAAAAAAGGTGCTCAAACTGGAATCTATTCCTAATCTGCTTGTTGCTGAGGCAGATGGAGGCAGCAAGATACTGTGGATCACGTTTAAATACCACATTGTTTCTGTGGTGTGAGAGACTGAAAGTGGAAACAAGGACTGAAGTGTGTAATGATATCGGGAAATGGGAAGGAGAAGGAGGGAGGAGGGGGACAGGAAGGGACAAGAAAAAGTGAAGATGGAAGGAAAAATGGAAACAAAGCTTCTCTACATAGGGAGGGAGGGGCTGGAGGGAAGGGGAGGGAAAACGAGCAGAGGGACTGCGTACTCGTGCGAGCTCCCTGTGATGAGGGTTAGCATTATATCCACCTAAAACATGCCGATGAATGTTTTACTATGAGCAGTACAAGGTAGTGGGCCGGGGATGTAGCTCAGTGGTGCTGCTGCCTGCCTCGCAAGCTCAAGGTCCTGAGTTCAATCCCTGGTACAAAACGAAAACAAAAACCCCAAGGTATTGCAGAGAGATCACCTGCACTGGGTCCGGCAGTGCGGGCTCGGCTGGCTCTCAGTGTGACTGTAGGCTTGAGGGTGTCCCCAGCGTCACTTCCTGGTCAGGAACCTGGGGGTGATGGTGCTCCCTGCAGAGTTCCTGTGAAGGTGCACGGTTTCTTCGGGGCTCTCTCGCTTACTTTCCCTGCCTTCGTCTTTGTCATTCGTGCTCACCCTTAGGTCTCAGCATAAACCCTACTTCCGAGAGGCTGGCCCCAAATCCCAGTCTGGGTAAGGTTCCTTGGCCATGCCCGGCTTTTCTTTCCCAATCCTTGTTGCTGATAGCTGCATGTTTTCAGCTCTGTTCATTCATTTGTGTCTCCCTGTCCATTAGGTTAGGGTTCCTTGGTGAGCAGTGGGTCTGTCTGGATCACGTGGGATCCAGGGCCTCACGCGGCAGGTGTAGATACTGTGCACGCGTGGTGAGGACCTGCACGCCGGGCCCTGCCGGCCCACGCCTGGCTGCTCGGTCTGGATCCGGGCAGCTTCTGAGCTCGGGATCCTGGGGGCCAAATGTGGCTCGCACAGTTTCCCTGCCCAGGAGCTTGAGAATGTTAGATGAAGTCTTCCTTTTTACTTTCTGTGGGTTTTAATGAAGTCTTTGTAAAAGTGTAAAATGCCACATAAATATAAGATGATACAGTAGCAGTAATCCCAGTAACAGGGTTACCAATAGGTAGTGTTATTGTGACAAAATAAGAATTTAGAGTTTTAGCTTTACTGAGTTGCTAGGGAGCTATTATGTATCAATTTATTATAAATTTGTGATACGTATTATAAATTTAAACTTCATATATCTTTAGAATGGACATTAGGCCTGTATCTGGCTAAAGAAAGTGGCTTAAACAAGAAACTTACGTTTCCGCACGAAACCAGAGTGAGTGAATGAGTGATCTCCCGCTGATAGGATGGATCCGTGTCTGCTCTCCTGTGCTGACGGAATTATCCTTTCTTTTCCTGTGCAGGGAGCTCCCCACCAGTTCCACAGCTCAGGGACAGGCTATGGGGGAGGTGTGTCTCTCCCCTTAAGGACAAACTGGAAGTGGTGGACCTCCTGGTTACGGCTCCTTGGCTGGAGCTTCAGTCAGATGGCCATAGGTAGCTCGCTGCACAGGCTGCTGGGATTTGTGCTCTGCGATAGGTTGGCTGTTTGCTGAGACTTTGATTCTACGACAAAGCACCGGGGACGAGGGAAAATTAAAACATTGCATGTCACACTTCCAGATATTTTGAAACGTCTTCCAGAGATGAGGCAACTTATTCCACTAGTTAATACGATTTATTTTCTGTATTTCGCCACTAATCTCATTTGTTTTAAGGCGGGTTTCACTAGGCTGGCTTTGAACTTGTGGTGACCCTCCTTGCCACTGTTCTTTTGAACTGTAGAAATAGTATGTATCTATAGTTGGGTTATATTACACTACGTTATCTGTACTTTTTGTAGTAGGAGATTTTGGGCCTAATAGCGTATTGTTTAATCGATGCTTAGTTTTCTCATAGAAACGTGAGTTTTGATAGTTGTGATTATATCATGTAAATCATATTTGGAATATGAATATTGGATTTAGTTTTCATAGTTTGTGGACCATCTCGTGTACATATTCCTGCTTATAATAGAAGGCCTGGACTTGTCAGGACTTTGGTATATGTCCCAGTCATGGAACATGACAAGGAAGGTGATAGCAGTGATGTTAAAGATACATTTAGTATAGTGTCTTCCTCTTTACTTTCTGTGGGTTTGAAAAAAGGAAGATCTAGAATTCCTTTGAACTGTAGTTTTAGATGCAGTAGGGGCTTGGGAAAACGAATGGTTCTCAGTCTTACGGAGAACTTCTCAGAGTTGTCAGACTCCCCAGCTCAGATACTTTCCTTCTTTAGGTTTGGGGTGATGGTCTGGAACCCGCTTTCTTTGCAAGGCCCTGAGGTGCTCCTCATGGAGTAGCAGAATTTTGAGAAACGTGACAGAAAATGGATGCAAAGAAGCTCAGTATCTAACCGCTGTGTCAGAATAAGCAGGCAGGCCTAGGAGTAGCATTAGTTTTCCTGACTCCTGCTTCCTTGTTCTGTTCTTCCTACAGAAGTAGGAACAGAGTGCAAGGCAGTAGGACGTGTTGGGGTTTTGTAGAGGTAGCTGTCGTTCTCACATGTGTTGCTCTTTATATGTAAGTTCATTCCTAGTGAATTGTTGGCTCACTTAACGTCCTCATAGCTGAGATGAATGAAGGTGCGAAGTTGACAGTTTTAACTAAGGTATTGTTGGCACTGCAGTTGGCAGCATCAGGGTAGACAGGAATGTGACACGATTAGAAGGAACCAAGGCCGGCTTGTCCCCAAACTACTACTTTCCTCTTTATCTGGTTGCTTATAATTTTCATTATTGAAGTTCATTCCATTAGATTAAAATCAGGATTCCCAGGTTTAAAAAGGAAATATTCCCAGAGGAATATTCTTTATCTCTTATCAGGTTAACACTGGGGAGGTTATGGGACTCTTGTTTAGGGACCTAGTTGGTAGCACAGGTGGTCTCATAATGGCTTCCGTCACCAGGAATGTTGGTAATGGCACCGAGGGTGATTCCTTCGAGAAGCCACTGGACTTGAACTAGAGGAGTATCCCGTTTTCTTAGGGTTTTACCATTTGTTGAGGGCTCCTATTTGGTACAACAAATTAAGCATATAAGGCACAGTTATGATCACCTAGGAAAATCTAGGTTTTAAAGGTAACATATACTTTTTATTTTTTGGGGACAGTCTCACTGTATAATTGTGGTTGCCCTTGAACTCACTGTGTAGCTCAGGCTTGCCTTAAACTCTTCAGCAATCTTCCTGCTTCAGCCTCCTGTTATGCTGGGATTATAGGTGTGTGCCACCAAGTCTGGTTTTTTAAAAAACTTGAAATCAGACCCCATGGAATGGTCTGAGATCATCCCCCCTCTCATGCTCTGTAGGTAAAAACTATTCATTGTTTCCTACCATAAGCGTTTGTTGCATATATACGTCCAGTTGTATGCATAATACCTTGAATATGCGTTGTGATAAGACCATGTTTAGTATGGTCCTGTTCTGTTTGTTTTTAAGTCTACAGGTATTGGATGTGTTGTATTTACTTTTCATGCATTTTTAACCCAAACCATGCTAAACGGTTTCACAGCTTAAGTTTCTGATGTGATCTTAGAAACAGTCCCCTATTAGCTGGTAGAGGTTCTCTGTCATGTTTGTTTGTTTGTTTGTTTCGGTACTGGGGAATCGAACTCGGGCCCTTGTACTTGCAAGGCAGGTAGCAGAACCACTGAGCCAAATCCCCAGCCCTCTGTCTGGGAAAAAAGTAAGTGTGTGCTTTACTTTATTTTTGGTTTTTTTGAGACAGGGTCTCACTATGTAGTTGAGACTGACTTGGAACTCACTATGTAGCCCAGGCTGGTCTCGAATTCACCGCGATCTTCCTGCCTCAGCCTCCCGAGTGCTGGGATTACAGGAGTGAGCCACCACACCCGGCTTTTGCCTTACTTTATGTAAACCCCATTAATGGGTATTAAAGTGTTTTCATATTTTTGCTCTTTAAACAATGCTGCAGCATACTTGTACATGAAATTGTTCTGTGACTATACACCTCGGACACCCCCAGCTGACTGTATCAGGTAAATATACATTCACTGTATATTGCAGATGATTTTCCAGAACATCCATAGTATGAGTATATACTTTTACTACCGCTCACTGAAAATAGTTTCCCAGTTCTCACACACAGGTGTTCTAAAGATTTTAAATCTCCTAGTCAATTGAATAGGTGAATAATGATGTCTAGATGCGTTTGCATCTTTAATTATAACTGAACATCTTAAGTTCATATTGTAGGACTTGTGTTGTAAATACCAGAATACTCAGCCTTTGACAGATGTATAGTTGCAAATATCTTTTTATTCTGTTGAATGAATAAACCGATACTTTAATAAATTGTACATGCCTACGGGGAAGGAGATTCTTGTTCCTCTTTAATTGAGTAAATGTTTGCATGTCCTTAAGAGGTGAATAATGTGGTAGCTTTTGACTGCAGAGCTGAGCGGGGTTTGGTTGCCCTTGATGTGTGCACAGGGCAGGAGTGCACACAGGCCTGACTGTGGCGCTGCCCTCAGGTAGAGGTGCAGGCTGCCCCGTGCAGACCCAGCAGTGGTGGGAGGGACACGGTGGCCCAGTGGCCCGGCGTGTGGTTTCGAGCAGGTGGACTGAAGAGTGTCTTGGCCTTTTACGGAAGTGCGAGGGCGCCGGAGAGTGCAGAGGGGCTGCAGTGGGCGACTCTGGAGAGTGACCGGCGCGTGAGGCGCCCGGGAGAGGCAGGCTCCGTCCGGGTGTGGGGACAGTTGGAGTGGGCAGCGAGCGCCTGGGTGTTCAGCAGGGGCTGGATCTGCAGCTTAGGGAGAGGCGTGTGTGGAAGGACAGCCTAGCTGATGCAGGAGGAAGCCGAGGTGGAAGTAGAAGGCACTGTTCTTACACTTTGATTTCGACAGAACCAAGTGAATCGTTCTCAATTCTTAAAAGGAGGAATTAAGCCATCTTGCCTGTAGTCCCAGCTCCTTGGGTGGCTGAGGTGGGAGGATCGCTTGAGTCCACGTACTTGAGGCCAGCCTGGACGGACAGTAATACTGAGACCCCGTCTCAGAGAGAGAATGTTATTGAAGGTCCTAGGAGTGTTCCTAGGATGTTCCCACCACTGCCTTGAAGGAACTGTCAAGAACCAGAGATAGAATTAGTGTGGCTCTGGCCTCCCAAGGGCAGGAGGCCGTTTGTAGCATTAAGGGTGACTAAAATGGGGCGGCGGGAGAAGGCTGCGTTCAGAGCTGTGACTCTGGGAAGGAAGGAGTAGGATCGTGATTTAGAGTTTTGAGACATGTAGCATTGCTTAGCACTTGAGCATAGCATTTTTTCTGAGTGTTACAGTGTTTTTCTCAACACTCATATTGTACTTAGTTTTTTTCATGAATCCTGCTGGATGGGAAAATTGGTTATTAGAAAGCACGTATTTTTGTGGAGTGTTAGAACTGTTTGTTTATTGAGCACCTATTAATGCCAAACGTGGAACTGGGCCTGGGAATCAGTACTACGGAAAGGCCACCACCTCATATTCTTCCTGATTGTGGAAGCTGTAGAAGGGTGGATCTTTGTCCCCTGAGCCAGGTGTAAGGATACAGTCTAGTCATTAAAAGGAACATGGAATCTGTGAAATTGGATTTTTTTTTTTTTGAGTCAGGGTCGTACTATGTGACTTAAGGCCATTCTCCTGCCTCAGCCTCCCAAGTGCTGGGGTTACAGGCGTACACCACCACGCCTAGCTCATGATGATGCTCTTTGAACATAAAAAATATTTGTCTTATTTTGATGGTAATTTTTAATCAAGAGTTTGTTTGGATATAAATAAGACTCTATTCCTTTATAAAATACCATTAGCTTAAAATTTTGTTCTGATTTGGTCTTTTTTTTTCCTTACGAAGAACAGCTGTCATAGCGGCGATTTTTTGCTTTATCTTTATATCAGACATTCATTATTGATACACATTACTTCTGGGGTATAATAGACTTTGTTAAGTTTTTCAAAACAGCAAGGGTAAGATCTCATGGGGTGTTTTACAATTTATTTCTTTTTGCATTTTCTTGTAATGATTCTGTAGTCCATTTCAAAATCTCAGTAAGCTGAGCACGATGGCGCATGCCTGTAATCCCAGCACTTGGGCGGCTGAGGTAGGACCATTGCTGTGAGTTTAAGGCCAATTTGGTCTACATAGTGAGAGTTCAAGGCCGGCTTGAACTACACAGCAAGACCCTGTCTCAAAAAACCAATGGAATAAGAAATAAAAAAAAGAAAACCCTCAGTAAATCTAGGTAAATTTACCTGGGTATTGGCCTGATGGCTCACAATTCAGCATTAGTCGACTCAGCAATGCACAGGGAAGACATTAAAGACAGGAGCTCTAGGGTTTATGGCAGACAGTTTGGAAACAGACACTGGGTAAAAAAGAGAGACATGAAAGGTGTGGCCATGTAGGGAAGGTCAAAGAATAAGGGGGTTTCTGTTAAATGGGCAGAAAGAAGAGGGGTTTGAGTAACCGTGAGCAAGGATTCGCTGCGAGTCTCCTCTTACCGATTCTGGGCTCGGGACTGTGGTGGCTCCTGCCCTTTCTGTGGTTCATTCTCCTTCTCTTTGTCAGGGAACGCGCTCCACCCTCCCCAAATCAGCTTTTAGTTTTTTGCCTTTTTTTTTGGTACTGGGGCTCGAACTCGGGACCTTGTGCTTGTGAGGCAGGTGGCGGCAGCACTGAGCTACATCCCTGGCCCTCAGCTCTTAATTTTTAAAATCTTGTGTTTGCACGTTCTCTTTCTTCATAATACTTACTACTTTTTCAGTACTTGTTTACTTCTTTGCAGAAAGTTTTTCCTTTTTTGGTTTTTGAGATGTGGTTGAGACTGACCTGGAGCTCACTATGTGGCTCAGGCTGGTCCCGAACTCACAGCGACCCTCCTGCCTCAGCCTCCCTAGTGCAGGGATTCCAGGCATGCGCTACCACACCTGGCCAAATTTTTCCTTTTGCAGTCCTGGGGGTGGGGGTGAAGGTGGAGAGCCGGTTGCCCTAGTTAGTGCTTGACATGTGGTAAACATTGAACGTTTGTTGAATGAATCAGTGAGCTACATCTTTTGATCTTTACTAGTCCTTCTGGAGGACCAAAGAACTACATCCAGGGGACATCTGCATGTGAGTAAGAGCTGAACAGGGAGCGTGGGAGTCTTGAGGGAAAAGGAAAAGGCCATGGTTTTTAAAGGAGAGAGGATAGGAGAGCACTGTGTACTTAGAGAAAGAGGCTGCTTCATGTTGGGAACTAGATATGAGAACGTGGAAAGACCGCCTCCTAGGGTAAAGAAGGACATAATTCTAGCAGTTTATTGCCCTTAGTGGTCATCGAAACATTTAAATTATGGAGCGGGATGAGTTTGAATATTCGTCATTATTCCTCCTCAGCACCATGAAGGTCTCCCAGCAGTTATAACTGGAATGTAATCCAGTGTTTCCAGTGGTTGGGTGCTTATTTAAAATAAGCTCTAGCTTTGAGTTCATTTAAAAAGTGACGAGTGAAAAAAGTAGTTTGGAGGCTTCTTGGTTTTAACTGTTGAAGCTTGGAGGACGGAACAGTGATGCTTGAGGGAGAGTTTGTTGGATGGACAGGTTTTCAGAAAAACAGTTTTTAAAGAAAAGTGAATCTTGTAACCATGGAAAATTATGAAGCTGTTCATCTTGTGAAATGAATGAGTTTAAAAAATTTCAAAGATATTTGTTGCACCCAATTTTTTGTCTTTTGTTGGTGACTCGTTTCTGTAGTATTTGGAAAGCAGCTATTGAGAGAATTTATTGATCGTCTCCTCTTGGCATCCAGCCGGACTCTGGGCCTCTGGGCCCTGGAGACCAAGAGGTGAGGCAGGGGATGTGCATGGGCTCTGCCCTCACAGAGCTTTCCTGTTTCAGGTCCCTGGAGAGAGGAGCAGGAGAGAAAGGGGACTTGTG
>NW_022900936.1:6296837-6398661 GCF_012274545.1 Fukomys damarensis | reverse complement strand
TTTTTTTTTTTTTTTTTTTTTTTTTTTTTTTTTTTTAATTTTCTGTTTTTTTTTCCCCCAGTATCTGGAATCGAACTCAGGGCCTTGCCCTTGTGTGGCAGCTGCTGAGCTAGATCCCCAGTCCTTGTTACACTTAGTTTGATGGTAACATTTTAGCCTGCTCTAAACTGCTTGTTGCTTTCTCTGGCACCGGATGGTAGGCATAAGATCTGTAACACCCAGGTAAGATAAAAATCTTAGAACTTCAGCTTGTTGGCAGGTTTTGAAAAGATGTGTTCATGTAAATCCCTGTTTGCCTCTTTAATAGCTGCTATTTTGTAGTAACAGTAGGTGCTAATAGGCCAGCCACCTTACAAATTTATTATTTTAATGTTTTTAGTAACACTGGAGGGTAGTTGGTATTTTTTGTTTTATAAGTCAGAAAAATAACGTGCAAGGGAAGTGAATTTGCTTTAGGATAATCATAGCAAGTTGGCTATGCTGTCTCCAGATACTAAAAAGCCAGTGAACAGTTAATTGCCCATGGGTTAAACACTCAGAAAAAAAAGAAGCAGTGCTGTAACCGATTAATTGAAGAAATAGATAAAGTTCTGTGTGCCAGGATTGAGGCCTTCTGCTGCTTGTTCGCGGACCTCCGGGTGATAAAGGTCTGGCGCCTTTCTGTGTTTGGAGAAGACCGGGTAGGTCAGTTGCGCCCTTGCTTTTGTCTTCTGCTATTGGGGTGCAGCCCTGTGACCTGGAGCTTCTACTCCCGCCTGCTCCTGACTGTCTCAGAGGGAAGGAAGCAGTTTTGAATTTGAGTTCCCTGGTACAGGGGTGAACCCAATCTGTTTTTCCAGAGGCACAGTGACAGGTTCCAGTTGTAGCGTCTAATTCCTGGTCTCAGTGGTATCAGTGTAAACTGCAGTGGCTGAATCTTTTGTCTTTCCTGGGCCTGAGCTGTGGTTTGAGTTTTGGTGTTCTTGGCTGTGGCCTTCCAGCCTCTCCCCTTGAGGAGCTTTTGGTGAGTTGCCTGTTACACTTTGATAAGTTCCTTTCAGCCTAACAAAGCCAGTGGTAGTTTCTTTTGTTTGTAGCTAGAACCTTTACTTAGGTGATGCTAATTAAGATAATAAACAATTCTGAGGAACTCTCCAGGGTCAGGCTTACCTAGATCTAGATTAGATTTACTAATGAGAGGAGTTTACAGTATATATTAAGTGAAATACTTTTAAAGCAGCTTGCTTATGATTTAATTTGTTGAATTTGAATGTCTATTCTAAGCTAGAATATGTTCTAGGAGGGGCTATAGGAGTGACGAGCTTGCATTTTATTATAAAATGCAGAGAAAACAAAGCAGATAAGATAGAGAAATTGATCAGCGCTCTAAAAAATGAAGATGCTGATATGTGTATAATGGTGTATATATATGTGTTTGGGAGTTCTGTCTTTTTTTTTGGTGGTACCGGGGATTGGACTCGGGTCCTTGCGCTTGTGAGGCAGGCCACCGAACTGCTGAGCTAAATCCTCAGCCCCTCGTAGTTCTATCTTTAAAACATAAGATAATGTGGTTTGGGCCTGAAGATTTGGCCTATTGGTTCCACCGCCTCCCTTGCAAGCTCAAGGTCCTCAGTTTGATCCCCGGTACAGGAAAAAAAAAAAAAAAGGGTAATGTGGTTTGGGTGAACTTAATGTCACGGGGTCATGACTTGTGCCCTTGACTATGAGGCAGTAACATTTTTTTTCCTTTTTTTTGAGACAGAGTCTCACTGTTGTTGTTCAGGCTGGCCTTGAACTGGTAGTAGCATTCTCACTTTCCCCTGCTACCACAAACACCTGGAAAACTGGAGAGACCATTTTCGGATACTGAACAGTAGGCAGCACGGGGCTGATCTTGACAGATGGTGAGTGAAGCGAGGCCTGTGATGAGTGGCTCAGTGTTCCGACTGGAGGCACGGAGGGGATCCCGGTTAGAGCCACGTGGCCTCATTGAGTTGAGGAAACACGGAGTTGCGGGAGACCAAGGTGGTGTTCTTTGAGGAATAGAGTTCTAGAGAGGAGAGAGCTGTGTAGGAAAACAACTTTGTGCATCTACTTAGTGGTCGCTTTGTTAAGTGAAAACCGATCTGGGGAAATTGTAAGCAGGACAGTTCTCCGAGCTTATATAGGGCGGAGAATTATTTGTGTACTTTATAGCCATAGTGGAAAGATCTCATTAAACGCAAGGCTTGCTGACACCTTTGGAAGGCTAAATGAGGCCTAAAGTCAGTGCCACTCTGGATCTATCTGGAAGAAGTTTGAAGAGCAAACCTTGAAAGAAGCAAAATTATCTGGAAATAATGAAGTTGCCTACTATCACTGTGTCCAGCACTCTTGAATGAAATATGAGACAGATCCAAGCCAGGTGTGGTGGCACAGGCCTGCAATGCCAGTACTCTGGAAGGCTGAGGCAGGAGGATCTCAAGTTCAAGCCCAGCCTGGACAGCTTAGTAACTTACTGTGTCAGTTAAACTTCATTATATCAACTTGATTGGCTTGGAACTTCCTGGGGATTAGTGATGCACACTTCAGGATGTGTCTGGGTGGATCATAGGGGCCTGGTTTTGGATACTGTCTGTTACTTTTCTCTTGTTGCTGAGACAAAATACATGACACCCAAAGTTAAGGGGGGAAAGGGTTTATTTAGCTCACAGTTTGTAGAGGTTTCAGTCCATAATCAACTGGTTCCAAGGCAGGGTGACACGTGGCAAAGGGGCAACAACAGTTCATGGCAGTGGAAGATGGCAAAAGCAACAAGGGAACTTAATAGCATCTTCTGCCCCTTTTATTCAGACGACTTAGGGTGGGTAGCACTCATGCCTTTATCCTCGTGCCCTTAAGTCTAGCATTGCACTTGACTTATTTCCCGCTTTATACACGCTAGATCGAGCCACCTCTGCAAAAGCCTGTGACCACGTGAGGCTTTGAGGGGACAGGTAGACACAAACCATAACAGATACCCTACTAGGTCCCTGCCCCATCCTCTCTGGGGCCGTTCCCGTTGTGCCCCACATACCCTCCTGCTGTATTTCTGCCTTGGAGCCAGCCCACCAGGTACTGAGTCCCCTGACAACGCGCGAGCCATGTTAAACCTGTGTAAATTATGAGTGTTGGGTATTGTGTCCTAACAACAGGAAAGCTTACTGGGGGGAAGTCCCAGTATCCAAATCCAAAAATAAAAAGGACTGGGGGAAAATAAAGGAAATATAATCAATCCCAACATCCATTCATGTGAAATGTTCAATATTACAGCTGCTTACAACTTCCCCAGATTGGTTTTCACTTAAACAAAGCGACCCCTAAGTAGTTATAGATCACTAAATGTATATAAAGGAGCAGGTTGATGGGACTCATACCTAGGAAGTCACTCAGCTGCTGCAAATCTGGAACTGACCTAGATGTTAGAGTTAACAAACCAAGGACAGCAAAAGCAGTTCTTCAGAGAGTTAGGCACAGATAGAGAAGGTGTTGTCAGTGACCTGGGACAGGGGAGCGAAGACTGTCACATGGGAGTACACTGGATGGCATTCACGGCAGATCACACATTACAGGAAAGGGGTGGGTGAGAACCTGAACCCAGGCCTCGGTTGATGGAAATGCCAGCCGTGGAAGGAGCAGGCACGGTTGTTAAAATGCAGTGTTAGGCGGTGGTGAATGCCGACATCTTGGTGTGTGTTTGTGATCACAACCTGAAGTTGACTTGGTGTGTAGTTAGAGTGATTGAAAATGAGTACTCCAGCACAGCAGCAGGGTGTGGACAAGGTTCACCACATAGTAAGAACACCACGAAGTTACCAGCTCAGAGCCCACACAGACAGACATTGATTTTCCCCGTCTCTGTGGGTCTGGTGTGTGGGCGCGCTTGCTGGGTCCTCTGCTTTAGTCTTGGAAAGCTGTAAAGACGTTGGCCAAGGCTCCGGTCTCTTCTGGGACTTGAGAAGGCTGTGGTTGTTGGCAGTTTGGCAGTTCAGTAGTCTGTTCCTACGGCTGTCAGACTGTGCACCTGAGTTTTCTTGCTGCCAGTCAGTGCGCGTCTGTCTCGAGTCCTTGCCGCATGGTTCTTTCCCGTGTGGCCCCTCACTTCCTCACAGCCTGCAGTCTGTGTCCTTACTTGTGGGAGTGACATTCCATTACTTGGGCGGGAAGCTGTTGGTCCCACATGCAGGGGAAGAGTCTGCACAAGGATGTGGGCACCAGGCCGTCGCTCACGAGTGGTGTAGGACAAGTGTGTTCTGGCTGTGAGTCCTAACTGTCCTTTCCCAGCTGTGTGATGCCCGAGCCTCAGTCTCCCTGTCCGTAAGTAAGGGTAACTCTTCTCTCCTATTTATAGTTGTGAAGAGTAATTAATACGTGTGAAGTGCTTAGGACTTTGCCCTGTAACTCCTTCCCATCTTTAGGTCTTAGGTCGTGTGTTTGGGGAAGCCTTCCCAACTCCTGTTAGGTGATGATGACTCTCGCTCCCCTGTACGTTAGCTTTTTATTGGTTAGTCTCTGCTTCCTTTAAACTGAGCTGGTGGAGAGCAGGGCCTTGCATTTGGTTTGTGGCTGGGTCTTCAGGGCTTCCTCACCCCTTAGCTGTTGTTGACTGGCTGTGAGAAATGCACAGTCAGTGCATTAACTCTCCTGTGTTCTTCCAGGCACTGGGGAAGTTGGTCTAAAAGGCAGTCCCTCTGTTTCTGAAGATGGTCAGCTGCCAGCAGGTGAGTTTCCACAGTGTAACAGTCTTAATAGTTTTCACATTCACAGAGGTTTGCAGAGTGGATGCTGCATAGTGCTAAACAAACGAAGAGTCTGAAGTGATGAGGACCCTAGGAATAGATAGAGACCAGTCTTGGTGGAGCTGAATCAGGACACACTAGGGAGCTCCTCTCCCTGCAGTGTGCTCCGCAAACCCCTTGATCGTGAGCTGTTGCGAGGGAAATAAAGCTCGGAGAAGAGAACTTTCTTGCAGTGTGACAGCTCACACGAGCACGTTACAGGAAGCCCTCTGCACAGTCTTTACTAAACTTGCTCCTAACTCTTTAGAAACAAACACATCACAGCTCAGGTGCTGTTTTCATGTAACCTGTGGTGGCAAATCAGATGCTTAGAGGTGAAGTAATATTGGCTAAATCACACAGTCGCTGGTATGGGCGCATTCATACTAGGCTTTCTCCTTGGCTCAGTTTTATTCTGTATTGCTTCTGTGGGCCACAGTTGAGCAAGAACGAGCGTAACTGTGACAGCGGGGACCGTGTACATCTTGCTTATCTGATAGCACGTAGCTCGATGAAGGGTTTCTTGTATTATTTATACTGTTATGTGAACATCCTAATTTGAGTCACTTGAAAACGTAAAGAAAGTTTAGTGGATAGCAGTTAATATGATCCAACTAGTGTGAGTGTAATAAAACGTAATTATGCCTTTGCTTTTTGTGACTGGATAGTTACGTCAAGAAATATGTGGTTTCTTGACTCCTTGTAACTCCTCTTCTACCACTTTGAAATCACTTGTACTGCAAGTCATCTTGAGTTGTTTCTGAAATAGTTTTCACTTAAGTTCTTTCTTAATATTATTGTTAATGACCTCTATAGCTCTTTAGTCTGTGCTTCCTGTATAATTTCTTAGGTACAATTCCTTATTTATTTTTTATTTTTGAGATGGGGTGTTCCACTGTTGTCCAGGCTGGCCTTGAACTCGTGACAGTCTTCCTACCTCAGCCTCCTGAGTGTTGAGGTTACAGGCGTGTGCCGTCTTGCCTTGGCAGTTCTTTATTAAAAAAAATTTTTTTTTTTTGGTAATGGGGATCGAACTTGGGTTCTTGCACTTGGGAAGCAGGTGCTGGAACCACTGGGCTAAACCCTGGCCCAGTTTTTTATTTTTAATGTTCATATAATAAAAAATGTATACTACTTAGTGGAAAGCTTACAGTGAAAGCCAGCTGTGCTGGTCACACCTCCCTGCTTCCCAGACCTACTATACAGAGCTAGGCCTTTGCAGACAAAACGAGAGAGGCAGTTTCAGGTCCTTCCTGAGGTCTTTGAGGGTCTTGGCACACCAGGAATACTTGCAGTGCTGTGTGACCCGCGCAGCAGTGACAAACTCTGCTGTGGAGGCAGTTACTTTCATTTCAAGCAAAGTTCCTGTGCTCCATCTCTGTTTCTAAATAATGTGTTTATTAAATTAGGGTGCTCTCAAGTGCAGTTATTGATACCCTGAACCGAACTGGTTTCAGGTAAAGGGATTTCACTCACTGGTAGAGCTTGCAGAGGAGCTTTAAGAGCTGTCTGATTTAGTGACAGTAATGTAGGTCCCAGATATTTCCATGTCCCCCTTTAGTCTGGGATGGGTCCTATGCTCAGATTAATAAGGAGACCGCAGGCAGAAGTTGTATTCAAAGAATGATATCCAGAGGAAGAAGACAAACACTTTCTTCTTCTTGTAGCTGGGTAAAAGTGGACACTTTGCCCGGAAACGTCTTAGCAGACTTACTGGTTAAGTATCTGTTTCTGAAACACTCCTAGGAAGGCAAATGGGCTACATGAGACCCGTCGGCTGGCCCTTGGAAGTGGGCGCCTTGTGCTTTCCCTAAGCGCATCCTTGAGTGGCAGTGGTATGCAGATGTGTCCTGAGCAAAGTGAGCCTCTGTTGCAAAGGAAGAAGGGCATTTTGGAGGAGTTTGGGTGGTAACTTTGATCCTTGTTTTGTAATTGACTTAAAATGTAAGGTGTTATCTATTGCTCTTGGGCCTTTTGGCTAAGATCAAGTGTAAGATGTTATCTATTGACTTTTGTATCAAGGTAGATGGATATTTAACTTTAATCACCTGCTCACACTCTTCTTCCATCTGTGCATTGTAGTTGCATGAAATTTACTTTGTTGTTGTTTTGGTTTCTTTTTTTTGAAACTTTCTGGCTGTGTAGTCTTGGGCTACATAGTGTCCATAAGGATGCAGTGTTGGCCTCCATAATGTATCTTTTCTCAGGAAGTGTTGAGAGATACACTCCAGCAACATGAAGGGTAAAACAAAAAGGCCAGAGAAGCAGAAACAGGAGATTGAAGATTTTTGGGAGACTTCCCAAAAGACTTTTACACCCAGAGAGCAAGAATTTCAGATTTCTTAAGAGGAAAAAAGTAACTAATTACATGGTGTGCCTAACTGTACAGAAAACTATATTGAGAGGTTACTAGAAGAATGAAAAAACTTAACACACAAGTACCTAGAAAATAAAGCAAGTGGAAATAAGGAACACTGCTCATTCTAGGGAAAACCAAATTTTAAAAGGAAAAAGATGTAGTCACAGAATAAAGTTTGGCTTATTGTAAACAGTGATTACTGTTTTATAAAAATTTATAAACCAGGCATGGTGGCGCATGCCTGTGATCCCAGCATCTAAAGGCTGAGGCAGGAGGATCTCCACAAGTTTAAGGCCTGCCTGGACTACTTAATGAGTTCAAGACCAGTCTGAACTACCTAGGGAGAGCTTGTCTCACCCCCCCATTCAAATTGGCAGCTGCCTTGATTGCCTCATAATTACATATTTAAAGTAGTTCATTCAAAAATCAGTTTCTATCTAGGATCTGTAAATTATCATTGGTTTCTTTTAATCTATTAGTTGCTTTTCTATTTTATTTTTTCTCTTTGCACTGTACTTGTTGAAGAAATATATTACTGCTGGGGATTTACCTCAGTGGTTCTGGTTCCTGCCTCACAAGCGCAAGATCTGAGTTTGATCCCTGGTACCAAAAAAAAAAAAAAAATCATGTACATAAATATATTTCCTATCTTGTAGCCTGCTGTGGTCTTGATGTTTTGCAGTGAATTTTTTTTTTTTTTTTTGGTACCGGGAGTCGAACTCTGGTCCTTGTGCTTGGGAGGCGGGCCACGGAACCACTGAGCTAAATCCCTGGCCCCCAGTGAATTCTCATAGTGTCATTGATGTGTTTCTTTATCCCTCGTGTGTGTCTCTTATTGTATACATAGTGTCATACACGTGCTTCTCTTCTGCCTGTCCCTGGGCAGTAAGATCTAGAGACTTGATAAAATTGCTTTAGCTTCTTTGTCTTTATGAACGGGGAAGTGAATGGGGAGATGTCATGACTGGGATATTTGCTTTCAGAGCCACAAAGTATGACTCTGATGTTTTTACAGCCACTTAGTATTGTACTATAAAACCGGGAGCGTATCAGGAGTTTTCATTCTTTTTACATGATCTCTACCCCTTTAACCCTCCCTTCCGCCTCTTCTCTTTGAAATTCTGAAGATCTGTTCTTTGCCTTGTGTTTTGAAGGTTTTGTTAGTGATGCATTTTAGCACAGGTTTTTTATTGCATTGGATCCATTCTTTCACTTTGGAGGAGCATATCCTTTAGTCCTGGAAAATTTTTGTGTATAATGTCCTTGATGATTTCTTCCTGTTTTTCTCAAGTGTCATGTATTTTTGTCATACTATTTTCTATTTTTTTAATCCCTTGGTAGATACTTTTCAACTGTATTTTCTTAGTACTTTTCTTAGTACTCCTTTTTTTTTTTTCTTCTTTTTTTGCACCACCAGTATCTTATTTTCACTTAGTGGATAAATATACATTGCATAACAGTTAAATACCCTTTTCCCTTCATGATATTGATTGAGTTTTTGCTGTATTCCTGATTCTCTGCTTGCTTTGGTTTCTGGCAAGACCCCCCCCATTTTTTTGGAGACAGGTTGTGCTGTATTGCCTAGGTTGATTTCAGACTTCTGAACTCAAATGGTCTTCTTCTTCCTCAGTCTTGTGAGTACCTGAGGCTACAAGGTTCATACGACCCTGTCTTTGATATTGTCAGCTTTCTTTAAGTATTTGGGCAAGAGACCCGTGCCGTTTTTTAATTTTGGCAGTCCCTGGGCCTTTGGCACGAGGCGCAGCTGCTCCAGTACAGTGCTACATCCCTGGCTCTCCTGTAGTGCTGTTAATGGTTCAGGCTGGGATTATAAATCTTACGCCTTGGGGAGAGGGAATGTGTGAATCTGCTGACTTTCTGCAAGCTGAACTCTTGGGTGCTGGGGCTGCAGTGCACAGCTGTGTTTAGTGACTGACTCTATTTTTAGTATTCTTTTTTTCTTTTTGGTTTTTGAGACAGGGTCTCACTATGTAGTTGAGACTGACCTGGAAACTCACTTTGTAGCCCAGGCTGGTCTGGAACTCACAGCGATCCTCCTGCCTCAGCCTCCTACGTGCTGGGATTACAGGTGTGCACCACCACTCCTGGCACTGTTTTTAGTATTGCGCTGTAAACCTGTTTTTTTCTTGGTTATGAGGTGAGGTAAAAACATACAGTGAATGCTTACATAAATTTATTACAGTAAAAGACTATACTACTAATTCCCTTTAAAATACTGTCCCTCTCAGCCTGGCGTGGTGGCGCATGCCTGTAATCCCAGCACTTGGGAGGCTGAGGCAGGAGGATTGCTGTGAGTTCGATTCAATCTCAACTAAACAGTGAGACCCTGTCTAAACAAAAAAACAAACTGTTGAATACCGTCCCTCTGTATGAACACACTTGTCCCATCTTTCTTGCCACTCTCTGATGCAGTTCTGGAAGTCTTCCGTGAGTGTCTTTATGAATTGTGGTAATGCAGTGAATGCAGGTGCTGTAAAAGTATTGTGCTGTGTCCTTGTCCACCTTATTCACCGGATCTGGCACTGGTAGCTTCTGGCTTTCCCCAAAGTCAAAATGATCCTGGAAGGTAAACCTTTTGAATTGATTCAGGATGTTGCTGTAGGTACGGCAGCACAACTGGAGACACGAGCGAAGGCTTCCAGAACTGCTTCAGAAAATACAAGAACAGTGGGATAGATGTGTTCAGTGAGAGGAGTATTTTGGGAGATATTTATGGCAATAAAAATTCAAACATTCACTGTACTTGCTGATCATACTTCATGTCTCTAAACACCAAGTCTCTGTGTTCACCTTGCCACAGAAAATATGCCACTAGGGTGTTCGCCAGTTTTTCTGGAGTTTGGGTTACAGTTGGGGATCTTACTGTATTTTATTTTATTGAAACTTACTCAAAACTTGCAGGTGTGGTATAAACCGCTGCCTTCCTACATACACCATATGAAAGCGGTTGATATGACATCTCTGCTGTTTTGCAGGCTAAACTGAATTCTTTCCTACACAAAAGGACATTCTTTTGAATAGCAGCAGCCATGAGGTTAGCATCACTGCCATTTAGTCCTAAAGACTCCTGTTTCTGTACTTTGCTCCAGTAGTGTTCTTCCTCGAAAAAAGATGCAGCCTGAGATCACTTACATACTTTGTTGTCATGTGTTTTTCAGCTCTCTCGGATCTAGAACAGCTTCTTTTGTGATCTTTTTTTTTTTTTTTTTTTGGTTTTTGAGACAGGGTCTCACTATGTAGTTGAGACTGACCTGGAAACTCACTGTGTAGCCCAGGCTGGTCTTGAACTTGCAGTGATCCTCCTGCCTCAGCCTCCTACGTGCTGGGATTACAGGCGTGCGCCACCAGGCCCAGCCTGTTCATGATATATCTTAATTCTGTTTTTTCTGTTCCCTTCCCTTCTCTTCAGCTCCTCTTCTCCTCCTTATGTAAGCTTTGTTTCCATTTTTCCCCTTCTATCTCCCCCCGGTTGAATTTTGATGGTGTCTAATTTGTTAAATTTTTAAAAGATTGATTGTCTTTGCCTAGTGTCCTTGTTCTTTTAAATGGAGAATGACATTTAGAAGCCAAGACTGAGCAGTACCTGTGCCCATCGCTGCCGGTGTGCGGATGTTTCCCCAGTTCTCGGTGCCCCAGGCAATAGAGTGTGTGTCCTGAGCCTCCCAACTCTGGTGCCTTAAAGGTTCGGCTGGCACCAGCTAGTTCCCTTGTCTTCTGCAAATGCAGACACTCACTCCGGATTCCCTGCTTCCAAGTTGTGCCACCACCGTGCTGTCTTTCTTCCATGTCCACCAAATTGTTTGCCCACCACTGTCTCCTTTCTTGTTTTCTTATTTAAAAACATTTAAGTCTATTTTGGGGAATGAACAGAGGTAAGTGGCTGGATCATCCAGTGTGTTAATGTGTACTTGTTGAAACTTTAATCTCTCTTCGTACCAGTCTTCATTTTTCTTCTCTTGTCCTTTTTCATTTTTGATTTTTTGGAGACAGTCTCGCTGTGTAGCCCAGGTTGCCTTGAACTCACTTTGTGGCCCAGGCTGGCTTTGAACTCACAGCCGTCTTCCTTCCTCAGCCTCTCCAGTGCTGGGATTACAGGTGCGTGCTATTGCACCTGGCTCTCCTCGTCATTCTTAACCCTTTCTCTGATAGCCTGCCCCCGCCCTGAGTGTGTCGCGAGCCGGCGACGCAGAGCACTGTCCAGCAGTGTCTCAAACCTGAAAGAGCAGCGGGGTGGAGATGGGGCAGAGAGAAAAGAAGGACGCCAAGACAAGAGTCTGATCAAGGCGGCGTTTATTGCCGGCAAGCACCGGCCTTTTAAAGCAAAAAAAAAAAACCACAAACTATTATGGGATGGGTTTACCATAGTAACTGAAAGGTCACACAGGAAAAGAGCAAACAGGTTCACCAAAACAACCCACCGTGAGTAGTAGTAACCCGGACAACCACACATCTAAAGGTCAGAGACAAGAAACTGTAACTTTCAGGAATTCCACAAAGGAAACACTCTACCTGCTAAACTGGAGAAACTTAACACATATGGAGTTAACTAGAGTTAACAATACTTACAACCAATACTCATGATCCCCACATGAGTGTGCTGTTCTGTAGACCAGAATCTTCTGTGATTCTTGTTTCCATGGGATAGAAACAACCTTTATTAAAGTGTTCAGGTTCTCTATGTGATCTTGACCCAAGTTTGCCTTTCCAGTCTATTTCTGTTGTCTTAGCATAGCCCCACACCTCCAGAGCTGTTGGAGTAGCTTATTTTTCCCAAATGCATCAAGCTTTTTGACCACTTTCCTCTCAATTTTCCCTCGAGCATACCGTCTCTCCTTTTGTAGTGTTTTCTGTGTAGCACAGAGCTGGCATAAAGTAGATGTTTGATGCATTGTCCGCTTCCACATTTTCCAACTATTTTATTATCTCACCATTAAGTGACATTGTGAATTGTTATTCATCTTTCTTCACTGATGTGTAATTGCCCAAGGTTATAGAGCTGAAGATGATTAGTGCTAGCAAATGTCTGTGCGCCTTTGTGTTGTATGCTATGGGATGTTTTAGACAGGAGAGATGCGTGAAGGAGTAGAGTAGAAGCTGTAATATATAAATTGGTTCATTGATTGGTGTGGTACCGGGGATGGAACCCACGACTGAGCTACCTCCAAGTCCTTTATTTTTAAATTTTGAGA
The DNA here is from genome assembly GCF_012274545.1 of Fukomys damarensis. Classification (NCBI taxonomy): domain Eukaryota; kingdom Metazoa; phylum Chordata; class Mammalia; order Rodentia; family Bathyergidae; genus Fukomys; species Fukomys damarensis. The sequence continues at coordinate 6,386,317 of NW_022900936.1, read as the reverse complement.
CAGAGTCTTGCTAAGTTGTTAAATTAATTGCCCAGGTTTGATTTGAACTTTAGGCCTCCTGCCTCAGTTTCCCGCCATGCCAGGCACTGTATGCCAATATCGAAATGCTTACATTTCGAAGCTGGTAGGGTTGGTTTGAGGGAAGTGTCTGCTAACCTTAGCGACTCCTCTCCAATGCCATCTCCTTTAGTTTTCCTGTTTGTCCTGGAAGGAGGCAGGGTAGGGGTTTCAAATTAACCAAACGTTTCCTGTTTTCGTTAGTTCCTGTCTTGTGTTCTCCTTGCTTTGTTTGTATATATAACTATATGTATAAATTATTACTTATATTTGGGGCCCGTCTTGGTCCGTTTGTCTTGCTTATGACACAATACCTTAGACTAGGTACTTTAGCAATAGAATTTTTTTAATAACAATTCTGAAGGCTAGAAACTCTGAAATCAAGGCATCAGCAGCTTCAGTGAAGCTGCTTTGGTGAAGGTTTTTACTCTGCTTTGCAGATGGTGCTTCTTGTTATAGCCTCACATAGGAGGGAAAGGCTGCTCCCTTCCTCTTTCTTAGTAAAAGATTAACCCCGTTCACTTTATCACTTCCCCAAAGGCCCCACCTCTTAATACTGTCATGTTCTAGCATATAGCAGATTTTGGAGGAGACACCAACATTCAGATCTGTCTTTGTAGTACCATAAGAAAGTATCAGACTAGGTAATATATACAGAACAGAAATTTATTGTTCATAGTTCTGTTTATTTTTGGAGATGGGATCTTGCTATGTAGTTCAGGCTGGTTTTGAACTATGTAGCCCAGGGTCTCGAACTTGTGGTCCTCCTGCCTCAGCCTCCCAAGTGCTGGAATTGCATGCAGCACTATGCCCAACTTCACAGTTCTTGAGACCTGAGAGTCTGAAATAATGGCCGGTTCATTGTCTGGAGAGGATTCAGTCTTTTACAAGGTAGCATCTTATATGCTTCCGATAGAGGGGAGGAACACTGTGTACTCAGAAGGCAGAAGGGTAGGAGGCCAGTTCCCTCTGCAGAGTCGATTTGTTTATTTATTTTTGGTATCAGGATACAACTCGGGACCTTGTGCTTGTGAAGCAGGCAGTGGCACCACGGAGCTACATCCCTGGCCCTAAAGTCGATTTATGTTTCAGGACATCAGTCTGTTCACCAGGGTGTGCTCCTTATGACCTAAACACGATAAAAGTTCCTGCCTCCCACGCTGTTACAGTGGGGACTACAGTTTCCAGTTCCTGGGTTTGGGGAATACAGTAGGCTCGGTAGCAAGAGCACCGCAGGGCCTTTGCTAGGTTGAGCTACTCTGGGTTGGGTATCCTGGGTGCCACGTACATAGGCTGAAAACATAATACGTGTTTCAGCAAGTGAATGCGTTAATAAAGATCACTGGTGGTTTAATTCACTAACAGGCAGCAGTACATTCTGTTCCTTATTACTGTCTGTATATAAGGGCACAAACCAGTTTCATAAAATCCACCATGGGCCAGGGTGGCGCATGCCTGTAATCCCAGCATTCGGGAGGCTGAGGCAGGAAGATCACCGTGAGTTTGAGGCCAGCCTGGACTGTGGAGACCGTCTCAAAAAATGAAACAAAAACAGTAACTGCACCATGTGTTTGTATCGGGAGGACATACTCTCTCAGGTCATGTATGGGAAAATTTTTATGGAAGTTCGATACTTTTGTTGTCCATGTGCATAGATCTCCAGCCTGGAGATGAAATCTTGAACCCCTTCTTTTCCCCAAATATTAACCATCTGGAAGGACTTCTGAGTTGCTCATTGAAGAAGTATACTGATAAAATGTAAGATGTTAGTATTTACCAACCTCTCTTCAAATTTGAGCAGATGATTCAAGAAGAGGCAGAATGTTTGCTTTAAAACACTGTACAAACAGGTTCATTGTAATTTCTCCCCCAAATCTGTGGGCGTACAAAGTGTTGAGGTTAGCTATTGCTGCTTAACAAACGGAGCAGTCTTCAGTGGCTGCGGACAGCTTGTTCATGTCTTGGCTGCAGTGCTTGGGTTTCGCAGAGCTTGTCTTCATTCACATGGCGTCTGCTGCCACTGGACGTCCGAGCATGGCTCTGTCCTCATGGGTGACTTACTTCCTCACAGCAGTGGAGCTTGGGCACCTCCTCCATGGTGGCATTCCACTTTGCTGGCCCGGGCTTTCTCAGGGCCTGTTCTTAGGCAGTGGGACCTCCTACATGGTGACTTAATTCCAGAGCTGCAAAAAATTGAAGCCACCAGACTTCTCAAGGCTTGTTCCTGGGACTGGCACATTGTCACTTTCGTTGGAGTCTGTGGCCAAAAGTAAGCCACAGGCCAGCCCCGATTTAAGGGGCGGGGGTTCTACAAAGCGGGGACAGGCAAGAGTGGCTTATTAGGGCCACCAAAGACACTTGAACCACACAAACCAAGTATCTTCCTGAAGGAGAAAATGGAAAAAAGGTGACTTTTGTTTTTTCTGACCAGTTCATTTTATGGCATACGATGTAATTGCCTTTTTACTTTGAAGTGCTGTGTAACGGTGGTATAATTTTTCATATTTAAACTGCGTTTGTATTTTGATAGGGTTCATAAACAGATTTTGGAATGGCAAGAATGGATAATGACTGTTTTAGAAGATACTCAACTAGTTGCACCTCGGTTAAAGTGCCAAAATACTAGATAAAACCCAGAAAAGTACCCTTGTGAGGTAAATGACATAAACCTCCTCTTGGGACAGATTAACAGCCCATAGAACATCTGCATGCTGTGCTTGTCCTCCGTGCAGGGGAAGCGGACATTCTCGGACCCCTCCCTCTTTCCCACCTCCTCCCCAGGCCTTGATGGTGCAAGGCTGTACTCCTTCAAGGCATTGTCCTGCTCATTCCAGCTTGAGAAGGGTCCTGCCGTTACTGGGCTTCGGTGCAGTGTCAGTATTGTAGGGAACGTGTGACACATGTTCATCAGGTGCCTTTGGGAAGCTCGTTAAGAAATGCAGACTCTTGAGTTTAGAGCTGTCTGAGTTCTGGTGGTACCAAGTTCGAGAAGTTTGTTTTTAGACCCTACAACACTGGTTCTCAGTGCGGATGGTGTCATTGCCCAAGGGGCAGAAATTCTCGGGAATGGGAGGAGAAAAACCTTAGATAATGGTTTGTGGCCCTCCGAAATTCAACCCTGCCTGACACGATTTTTTTCCTTATGACTTATTTCTCTAAAGAGAATTTAAAATTAATTTATGAAATTATGTTTTTCTTCTGAGATCTCCATCTCCCTATAAGAACATCTCCCTATAAGACATTATAATTTGGACATTATACCTGCTGCATTCCACCTGTGCTGCCTCCCCCCAGCCTTCTGAAACTGTAGTTTGTGATTTTGATACTTTTTGGTTTTAATTACATCCAAAGGATTTTCCTTTTAAAAAACATCTAGCGGGTGAAAGCATTACTGTATGGGAGTTTGAATTCCAGGGACTTGGGAGTCTTATTTTTAATAAAAGGTTCTGCAGCATGTTAACATGCAGTCAGCCAGGGGTCCCTCACATGCCCTGGGAAACAGGCGGTACTCTCTCGGCGACCTGTGCCTCGCCTGTCTCTGTGCGAGGTGTCATGGCCCAGGGAAGGGGCCTCAGCGCCCTGGTCCTTAGGAAGGAGTAGCAGCTACCTCAGTTGGTTGCTTTCTTTCTTTTCTTTTGGTTTTTTGAGACGGGGTCTCATCATATAGTTGAGACTGACCTGGAACTCACTGTGTTGCCCAGGCTGGTCTCGAACTCACAGTGATCTTCCTGACTCAGCCTCCTGAATGCTGGGATTACAGGTGTGCACCACCACGTCCTGCAACTTTTTAAAATTTTTAAATTAATTTTATCAGTACGTTTTAGGCATATGATATAATGACTTTCATCATTGGAGGTTTGTACCTTTACATAATCTATTGTGGTTCTTATTTTTTTCCTCTTCCCCTGCCCTCCCCTCAACCCTTGCTGCTTTCTTTCTTCGCTTTGTTTGGGATACAGCTGGTAATATTTTTTGGTCGTTAGGGTTATTGAAAGTAGAAGAGGAGTTTCTAATGTGTTACCATTTGTAAGAAAACTCCCACTTGCGATTTAGTTTTTAGACCCCATATGGCAGTGTCGGCTTCTTTATATTTCTTTGATTTTCTGGATCATATGTCCAGGCCCAGGAGAGTTCAAGCATAGTAGGTATGGCCAGGAAACAAGGCCTCTGGAAGTCCCATGAACCTGAAAATATATTGCATGGCAACTGACAGATGCTAGAGAATACTATTTGCGGAGTCAATGAGGTTGATTCAAAGGTTATTTTTTGAAAATGTAATTTCTTTTGCAATTTCAGGAATCTAATTTGTAGCATCACATTGAAGAGAAAGGTGCATTGGAAAGTTAGGACACCTGTAGTCCAGTGTTCTTACTTACCAGGGATTTAAAAATCTCCCTGGACTTTAGTGACCTTCTCTGTAAAAACCTGAAGAATTTGATAGATGTTCTTTTTTTTTTTTTGAAAAGGTCTCACTGTGTAGTCCAGGGTGGCCTTGAACTCACCCGCAGTCATACTGCCCTGTGGAGTTACAGGATTACAGGTGTGCACCACCACGCCCTCTGGCAGGTATTTTTTTTGGAGTGCTCTTTAGCACTCAAGGTTTGGGACCACACTGGAGGTGCACTCAGCTGTTGTAGTTGTGAGAATTAGTTCCGCTCAGCATGGAAATGACTGTGTATTAGGTGCGACAGATCGCCGTGATGGACGTGACTTCTCTGAGAGGATAGCGTGTCTCGGGGAGTGCCCAGGTTTTTGGTAGTGACTGGCTCGCTTGGTCCTTTGGAAAGATTTCTCTTTTCCCTGTTGTACTCTTTTGCTATACCCGGAGTGTGGGCCTCGTCTGTGTTGCCCTTGCCTCAGTATACAGGAGAGCAAGGAGACAAGAAATGCTCACTTAGGGTCTGGAGACCCACAGTGGCACTTTTCTCGTTCTGTCCCTGAGAACTTATTTACATGGCCATACCCATTTGCAAGGGAGTCTGGGAAGTTCAGCTTAGCTGGGCAATAGTGTCCTTGACCCCTGTCCCTGTGGAAGAAGGTAAGTAGTGTCTCTGCCACAAGTACGTAGCTTTTTAGTACACTTTTGAGCAAAGCTTTTTGCTTGACAGTTGCTTTAGCAAAAAATTGTATAGTTGATACAAAGAGATAGTAAATTGTTTTGCAAGTGATAGATAACGACATTAAGGATAATATATTGAAAGAGAAATTTTGGAATTAATGAGAAACATAAAATTAACCAGCCCCAACTGATTGTGCCTTTGTTTCCTGAAAGTGTAAACCAGGTGAAGAGTCATAATTACAACTTTGCTACACTCAGTGTATTCTTGGGTACATTTAGGTATATGCTTAGTCACAAGCTGTGTCTGTCTTTTTCAGAGGGTTAACCCCCCCATACACTAGTTCAGTAAAATTCTTTCTTAAGTATCACCAGGCTTCTAGGGCCCTGGATTCTTATCATAAATCCCTGAATTTGATCCTGTGTCAGAATTGCCTGGGGTCCTTGTTCAACATGTAGTATAAGCCCTGCCCTCCGGAGATGCTGATAGTTATGTCTCTGAATCTGAATTTTTAATAGGCCCCTCAGGGTGATTCTGCTGCACCTGTCAGTGGTATAGGAACCACTTTTTTAGATAGATAATCTTACACCCCAGTTACCTCGCATGTGAGAGTGCATAACCACACCTACCTGACTGTAGGGTTCGGAGACCATGAAGAGTTGTATTTTGAAAGTGATAAACTAAAAGTAGCATAAAAATGTTATATATTATAAGTTGTCTGCGCCTGGTTTTGCGCTGATTTGTACAATAGAGATAACACTATTATTCCCATTTAGAAGTAATTTGGGGAACAACTGGTAGAAATGCAGACTTCTTGATTTTGTGTAATTTAGCGGGGACTCAAGATATTAACTGCCCATTTTAACTGTAAAATAGCATGCCAAACCAGATTATTTATAGTTTTATTTTTACATGATTTGAAAGATAGCAGGTATCACCTTGGTGCTTTCCATGAAGCACATTTCCAGGTCACCCGTGTGGAAGACTGGGCTTTGTGCAGGCCAGGCTGAACAGGTCTGCCCAGTTGGGAGTTGCAGTCCGGTAGAGAAAGGAACACTTAAAAGTCGTGAGAATGTTCTAAACAATCGGTTTCTTTTTAAGAATGAATTCTAGAACAAGTCAGGTTCTGAATACGATGTGAAGTTCAGGGAGAGAAGACAAAGAGAGGCCGTGTGAGGCGGTCCTGTTGTGGAGAGCACACAGTTTGAGATAGGAAATGGCCTTTCTTGGGGGTTGAACTCGACCTTGCACTTGTGGTGGCACCACTGAGCTAAATCCCTGGCCCCTTCTTTCTTTCTGTAGAGCCCTTGCCAGCACCTGGTCAGCCAGTAAAATGATGGAGAAGCTTGCACAGGTTTGGGGTACGGCTCCTTCCCAGAAGAGATGGAATGCACACTACTTGGTTATGCAAATGATGTACTAGGTGCCTTGCGCCTGTCACTTTAATTAGTCCCAGCAGCCCTGATAATTGAGTGAGGCATTGTCCTTTAGTGGAAGGGACGTGGGCTTTCTAAAGTCTGGAAGCAGTTGGTAATGGTGGGCCCACATCTAGATCATGTGTAAATACCACATTATGTGAATTTGCTTCCTAAGCCTCAGCAGCCTCTTTCTTCCCTTTTCTACCTGTTAGGTTTGGCTTGATTTTGACAAGGATGTGATTGCGGCTAATCTATTCTGATATCAGGGTTAGCCATCTGTGGGTTCATTATCAAGCTGGAGGGGACAGGCAGGGGAAGAGCAGTGTGGAAACCCTGCAGGGGCTGGTAGTGTAGTAAGGGATTTTTACAGGAAATAGAAAGGTTGATTTGTTTGACAAATATTATGCCAGATGTTTGAGATGAAATAGTGAAAGAAGATAAGTACAGTTTATGCCTTCGTGTTGTTGCTGACAGTCTTGGTTTGGCATTTTAACGTTTGCTGTTCATAATAGAATATGTGAAAACTTTCTTGAATGACACTGTTTGAGATTGGGTAGCTCAGTGTTAGGTTTTACTGAGCGTGACAGTGGTAGAGATTTCATGAGTCTTTTACTGGTTGAGTCTTTCAAAAGCCTGAATGGCTTCACCAAAAATTAGAAAATTGCGAATCATTCCAAATGAGATACTGACATTAAGCACAATTTTCCATTTAGGAATATGAATCATTTAAGAATGAGCCTGCAAACTGGAACTTTTTTCATAGGTGACAATAGGATAGATATATTTTAAGAAAATTTGAAAATGTTTTTATTAGCTTTGTGTTAGTTTCTTGTAGCTGCTATAACAAGTTACCAAGAATTTAGTGACTTAAAAACATCAGAAGTTCGTTCTCATGGTACCAGAGGATAGAAGTTCAGAATTATCACTGCGCCTGCATTAAGGCGTCTGCAGGGTCAGGAAGGCACAGGTGACAGTCTGTTTTGTGCCTTGTGGGGCTGTGGGTGTCTCCTGAAGTGCTGGACATGGCATTGTTGCTCCAGTCCCTTCCTCCATGGTGGTGCTGCCGTTTGCCCTGCCTGTGTCCGGTCTCTCTCCGTCACTCTTACAAGGTCATGAGTTGGCACTTAGTGTACATTGTGAACTAGTGATACGAGGTAATCACCTCATCTGAAGAAACTCAGCTTAACCACATCTGCTAAGAGCCATTTTCCAAATAACTTCCAGAGTCTAAAATGTGGATCTAAAATCCTTTGGGAGGACATTTTTCAGTTTTTCACATTCCTATAGATTACTTGGAAGAGCAAGGAAGTTGCTTTTGAAATAATAACTTTTCTGTGTAAGTATACTTCCCAGTTACAATAAGAATTGATACTGTATTTTATAATTTTTGCAATATTAGCCAAATTGAAAGGTAGCTTCCCAGATTTTATCACCTTACGTGTTATTTGTAACAAGAGATTTGAGCTACTTTTCTCTTTTAATGGGAGTTGCTGTTCTTTCAGACATGGCTTAAGCTGACAGTGGTAATTTTCATCAAACACTATAAAAATCTAAATTTAGGAAAGACATGTAAATTACTGGAATTTATTTTAGAAATCTGGGGATTTCAGTGACCTAAAAGGAAAAGATTAACGTAGAGTGAAAAAACATACACTTTTTCTAGAGATGTGTGCGTGATCAAATCATAGTTGAAAAAATGTTGGTAGTTGGTCTGTGTTTTTTTTAGGCTGTATTTTAGGTAGCTAATTTTGGGCTGGTCTAATAGCTCATTTTGAATAACTTAGATGCATATACTCGGTGGTGTTGAAAAGATGTGCACACTTAGATTAGAAGGTGCCAGTGAAGGGTTTTGTAGTCAAGGAGACAAATAGGTATATGTGTATTTTACTTCTCTGAGCATCCAAAGGGTACGTATTTTGAAGTTCTTCTCAAAATAGTTGTCATTTCTACTTTCTCAGATGTGAAATTTGTTTAAATGAGGAATGTCTCTTGTGAAGGAGGGTTTCTTTTGTGTTTTCCCGTTATTGTGTGTGAACTCTGCCTGAACTGTTAAAGCGTTCTGTGTGTTGAAGAGTGTACACATTCGTCCTCAGACACTCCGAGTCGTACTTGGCAGTTGATGGCTTTTTCTTCCCGTTTCCCACTGTGTAGACGTGCGGACCCTGGGCAGCAGTACCGGGTCTGGCTCCCCGCTTTGTGCACTGGTTGCCATGTGTTTGACTTCTGCTTACATGTTATAAACTCCAACTTTTACTTTTGCCTTCACCTGTTTTAAAGAAAATTTATTTTTGTTTTAAACTGCCAGCTGTCTTTTGTTTTGTTTTGTTTTTTGAGACAGGGTCTCACTGTATAGGTGAGACTGAACTGGAACTCACTGTGTAGCCCAGGTTGGTCTTGAACTCACAGCGATCCTCCTGCCTCAGCCTCCCAAGTGCTTGGATCAAAGGCATGCGCCACCACACCTGGCTAGAGTGCCAGTTGTCTTTTAATGAAATTAATAGAAGAAAAAAGGTCATTTATGAAAATTTGCCTATTCATTTACAGTTTCTGGCTGTCTTTATTTCTCTGTATAGATTTGAATTCCCATCTGATTTTTCCCTTCTGTCTCAAGAATATTCTTTAGGACTTCTTGTCGTGTAGGTCTGTGGGCAAATACTTTTTTCAGTTTCTTTTTCTTTAAGAATTTTTTTTTTTTTATCTGCAAGGGTCTATTTCATCCTTGTGTTTGAAGATTATTTTCACTAGCCATAGGATTCTGGATTGTTTGTTGTTGTTTCTCAGTCATTTTCATGGCGGTGTCTTTGGTCCTCTGGCTTTGTTTATGGTTTGGTGTCACTGACGGTTACTGTGCTTATTCCTCGGGGTATATAATGTCTTTCTTGTCTTTGGCAGCTTTTGAGATTTTCTATATATCCTTGGTTGTAAACTATGATATGCCTGGGTGTGGCTATAATTTGAGAATCTCTTAGCCATAATCTCTAGAAATATTTTTCTGCTCCTTTGTTACTTTCTTTTTCTTTGATTTCACTTACATGCATGTTAGAAAGTTTGATTCTCTGCCACAGGTCTCTCATGTTCTCCCCATCTTTAGATTGGATAATTTCTGTTGTTCTTCTTTCAGGTTTGCTAGTATCATTTCTACCTTCAATATACTTACTAATTCATCTAGTGCATTTTTCATTTTGGGCGTTAGACATTTTATAGTTTTTAGAAGTTTTGCTTTTTTTCGTGGTTTTCATTTTTCTGCAAAGGTACCCTGTCCACATATTAAAGATCATATGTTCCTCTAAGATTTTGAACATAGTTTCTTTGATTGTACAGTAGCTGATTTTAAGGTCTTTTCTCTAACTAAATCTTAATATGAATACTGAGGTTGACTGGATAAAAATTTTCTTTCTTTGCTTGCCTACTAACTATTTATCGACTGTTTTTATTTTGTTTCCTTCTAAGAGTGTTAGTTTTTGTTCCAGAAGTCTCTTTGGTCTTCCTTAATTTGTATAGGCTTGGTTTTATACTTTAAGTCAAGGTCTTTGAAAAGTGCAAGGTGACCCCTGGCCTCCCTCATATATATGGTTGGGCAGGACTTGCACACCGGGTCTTCTGTGGCTCTTGTGGGGTTGAGTCCTGAAAAGGGGAAGGGAACTAGGGAGGTCTGTATTAGTCAGCTCTCCCCGGAGAGCATCGTATCAGGGAGCACTGATGCGGGTGACACGTGTGGGTTTGTGCTAAGGAACTGGTTCCTGTTAGCCACGAACACCCCCAGGATGATGCTTGACCAGGTAGATGCTCGGGCCCTCCACGGGCCGGTCAGGTTGGCACACACATTCTTTTAAGTACCGTAAGTCTTCATGAGATTTATCCACTGTGGCTAGAAAGGAACTCCAGCATTCCCCAGGCCTCTTCATTCTCCATCAGTTTGGTCGCTTTCAGTCTCCGCAGTTGCTCTGCTGTTTCGGGTGGTCTTCCCTTGGTGCCTACGTCTTAGTCCTGATGGGTTCTCTGCACAGGCTGCTGGAGACCCGGTCCACATAGTGCCTCGTCTCCCTGGAGACTAGCTGTGTTAGTTGCCTGGAACTTTGCTCTTCGCCTTCCCAGCTCAGCAGGGCTGCTGTGTTTTGTTGGGAAACTGGGTGGGGATCCTTCGGGGATCACATTCTTGCGCTTCCGTGTGTTCATTGTTGGGAAATGTTTGCCTTAAATATTTTGTTCAGCTTCACGGTTGTTTCCAGCGGGAGAGCAAGTCAGAACAAATTAGGTCCTTACAGTCAGAAACAGGGTGGTTGAGGCTTACTGCCTGTTGGGTGGATAGCTTCTTTGTAGGTGCTTGCCTGTTGAGCTGGATTGGGCAGAAATTATGAATCGGACTGAGAACTCAGAAGGGTCAATATAAAGATGTGTCCGGCTTCAAGATTCCAAAATACAGTGTTGCTGTTATGGCGAGTCTGTTCTCAGAGAATATTGAATCTTAAGCGGGATGGGATCTCCGCAGACTGGGCAGATTTAAAATACAGGCTAAACATTGTTAATCCCAAAGTCTTAAGTCCAAAATGCTCCAAAATCTGAAACTTTTTGAGTGCTGATATGCGGGACATGTGATGGTTCAATGTGCACAAATTGTTTTATGCACACAATTAGTGCTGTAGAGTCACCTCCAGGCTATATTGATAATATACATGTAAAGCCTAAGTTAATCTTTGTGTTTAGACTTGGATACCATGGCCAAGACAATTTAATTATATATGTACAAGTATTCTTCACATCCGAGACCAGAATTGCTTCAGGTCTCAAACGCTTTGGATAAAGGGTTACTCAGCCTTTAATGTATCAGTGATGTGGGACTCTAGGCAGAAGGGTCAGGACAGTGGAGTGGACTTGAGTAGTAAGTCTGCTTCTTACCTGGTGTTGGAATGGTGGCCAAGGCTATGGTTCAGGGTCCCAGCTCTGCAGAGAGACCTGGGGATGTCTCTGTACATATTGTTGGTTTTGTCCTGTCTGGAGCTGTAGGGAGCAAGTCAGTCCCATCCTTGTGTGTCTTTATCATTTGAGGGTATCTGCTCATCATTTCTTCAGTCTTCTGTGTCTTGATTGAGTAGCCTCAGTCAGATCCCCAGCATTTATTTTGGATTTTCTTTTTTATGTAGATCTAGAAATAAGAATTGTAAATTTAAGCGGGGCGTGGTGGTGCATGCCTGTAATTCCAGCACTAGGGAGGTTGAGGCAGCAGGATCGCTGTGAGTTCGAGACCAGCCTGGGCTACATAGTGAGTTCAAGGTTAGTCTCACCTATACAGTACCACCTTGTCTCAAAAAACCAACAACAACAACAAAAGAATTGTAAACTTAGCTTTATAGATATTAAAAAATATAGTTTTATTATAAATTCATAGAATGACTCAGTAACTCCCTTTTCCCCCAGTCCCTTTCTTTCTTTCTTTTTTTTTTTGACACAGGGTCTCACTATGTAATTGAGACTGGAACTCACTATGTAGCCCAAGCTGGTCTCGAACTCATAGCGATCCTCCTGCCTCAGCCTCTCGAGTGCTGGGATTAGAGATGTGTGTGCCACCACGCCTGGCCCTATTTCTTTCCCATCTGTAGTTTCCCTCACACCCTTAGTACAGTCTGCAGTCCCATATGGATTGGTGTCCTGGGGAAACCCAGATTTTGATCCATCTTTTACATTGTGTACTGTGAAGTCCAGGGCAGGAGGCATAGTGGCAGTAAATATCACCCTCTGTCTCCAATGCCTGGTACACATTTATTGACGAAATGAATAAGCATGAAACTACTTATCATGACATCATTGACTTCTTTAGGATATTATTTGTGTTCAGTTAATGTAAAATTGTTTTCTCATTTGGATCACTAGGCATACATGTGCCCTCCTTGTTGAAGTTTTTGAAGTGTATCAGTATGTACAAGAGGGATTAAAATGTCTTGAATATTTACATAGAGTTTGTTACAGTAAAGTAGACATTTGTTACATTGTCATTAGTCCCCCAAATCCTCCCCCTCACTCAGAACACTTTATCTCATCACTCTTGGCACTTTCTGAAGCAGTTCTGGAGTCCTCTTTCATGAGTGTCTTTTTTTTTTTTTTTTTTTTGAGAGAACGTCTTGGTTATAGTTCAGGCTGCCTCTGTGTTCCAGATTGGTCTGCAGTGCACAGTGATCTTCCTGCCTCGCCTCCTGAGTGCCATCATACCCAGCTTTGTGAGTGTCTTTAGGATGTGTGATCCAAAAATTTAGTGAATGCTGCTGTTAAGTGTCATTGAATGAAAAGACAGACTGCTAAAAACATTATGGTGTATCCGCATCCACCTTTTTAAGTCACATCTGGCTCCATGTGACTTCCGGCTTTTCCCAAAGTCGGAATGAATAGGAGAGGGAAATGATTTGAAGCAATTCAGGACACTGGGGCAGCCAGGACACAGCAGCTAAAAACGAGACTTCAGAACTGCTTCAGAAGGTGGCAAGGATGGTGAGATAAGTGTGTTCGGAAGGAGAGGGTGTATTTTGAGAGGCATTAATGGCAGTGTGTCTTTTACCGTAATAAAGTTTTTTTTTTTTTGAGACAGGGTCTCACTGTGTAGTTGAGACTGACCTGGAGCTCAGTATGTAGCCCAGGCTGGTCTCGAACTCACAGCAATCCTCCTGCCTCAGCCTCCCGAGTGCTGGGATTACAGGCGTGAGCCACCATGCCTGGCTTTTAATAAAGTTTTAAAAAGTAAACATTCCCTGTATTTTTGACCACCCTGTGTATGTGTGGTTTTTTTTCCTTCCCTCTCTGCCTTTTTCTTATCTCATTACCTGCCCCGTCCCATTTCTCTGACCCGAAGTTCTGCTCTTAAAGTTTTGCTGTTCTTTCTGGACATTTGCCTGTGCGTTTGCATTTACATGTAAGTGGTCATGTTCTTGCTTACACATACACATTTCATTACTTGGTTGAAATGGTACTGTGTGTGTATCATTGGTTTGATAAGCAGATCTTTTCACCACTAATGTTACTTCATAAGTAAGGGACACCAGTGTTGTAGACCTTAGTTTCCATCTGCATCTGGTAAAGGATGGATTTGTATTAAATGAAACTGATAATAAATTCAGTGTTAATAATCTGTATTGATTACCATGAACATTGTGTTCTTCTGTCTGAGAGGAAATGTGAAGAAAAGTAAAAAACAAATGTGACTTTAATGGAAATAAAATAAGTTTTGGAGGAACTTGTTAGACTGTATAATTGTTTTGTTTGAGTGGTCAGAAAATTGTCTGCTATCTCAGATAGCAGTGAGGTTTTTTCACTTGTGAACTTTGTCACCAGGAAGCTTGAGCTGTATTGATTGGCCGCACAGTTAGCTGATGACATCCAAGTGGGTGTTTATTTCAACTCCTTGAATTTTCACATCACGACTGTACATTTGTTAACACATGAATGACTGTAAAAATGTTTTGGGAATTAAAGCTTACATAGATAAATTTTTATTAGTGTTACTTAAAAATAGTATTTCATGTTTTCCCCTTTCCCCAAATAGAAACAAACGACCAAAAAGAACAACTTACAAGTTTTGCTCATTCATGGGGTATTTGCAAGTTTGTTTTTCGGTTTTTTTTGGAGACGGGGTCTTGCTATGTAGTTCAGGCTGGACTTGAACTCACTATGTAGCTCGGGCTGGCCTCAAACTCATAGCAGTCCTCCTGCCTCAGTCTCCTGAGTGCTGGAATTACAAGCGTGTGACACCACACTCAGCTCTAAGTTTTCTTATCATAAAATATCACCAAATTTTAAAGTTCCTTTTAGATAGCTGCTTTTGTCCAGTGGCTCATTTATTTCACAGTTTGATAATTGCTATACTTCCAACATTTTTCTCATGTACCTCCACTTGTATTTGTGTTTCTTTTTTATTGAGTTTATTGGTACTTTTAAAAGTATACAGTACAGTTACATTCATCATTGGGATCTTGTTATTTTTTTTTTTTTAATTAAAAAAATTCTGTTTTTTGGTACTGAGGATGGAACTCGGGCCAAATCTCTGGCCCCTTATGACGAATTTAAAACATACACAAAAGTACAGCGGAGAGTAATGTGATGAGCTCTGGTATCCCTGTCTCCTGCTTCAGGAGTTGTCAGTATTTTAGTCATTTTGATTTTGTAATACTTTTAAATTAGTAATACTACATATAAAATATTCTTTTTTAAAAAGATACTTGCTATTTAAAAGGAAGAAAATTTTATTTCCAAGCTTTGTCTGGATACAGTAGTTTATATGGAGTAGATAACTATAATTTTTAAACTCATGTAACAGTTCTCTTATGTAGCAAAATCACTAGCTCTTGTGCTGTTTGAACTGCATTGTTGTAGAGCCAGTAGGAGTGGGTGGTGGTGGACCTGGCTGTTGGTATCATTGAAAGCTGTGAACGGTTCGCTCTCACTGAACAGGCTCATTTACTGCACTGTTGGATTGCAGGTATCACCTGTGCTTGCCCGGCGCATTTTAAATACGTAAACATTTTAACTCAGTTTGTTTAACAGAGTGACTCAGTTTAGGTGTTTCAGGATGCGCTGGTTGGTGATGACGACCGTGTCTTTTCCTGGCAGTTGGCTGTGGCTGAGGAAGCTGGCCTTCAGGAGGGTGAGATAGACAGAGCTTTTCCTGCTTTCAGAGCTGGCTGGGGTTGGGGTAGCCGTCGTGCGGGCACCCCTGGCTGGCAGGTCGGGCAGCCGTGTCTGGAGGCGTGTATGTAGCAGGAGGCTCAAGTGTGGGACTGACAGGCAGAGACTGGTCAGGAAGCCCTGTGGGAAGGCCTCAGCGAGTCGGGGTGTGTGTGTGTGTGTGTGTGTGTGTGTGTGTGGCACTGCCGGGGCCTGGGGAGCCTCAGCGAGTCGGGTGTGTGTGTGTGTGTGTGTGTGGCACTGCCAGGGCCTGGGGAGCCTCAGCGAGTCGGGTGTGTGTGTGTGTGTGTGTGTGGCACTGCCAGGGCCTGGGGAGCCTCAGCGAGTCGGGTGTGTGTGTGTGTGTGTGTGTGGCACTGCCAGGGCCTGGGGAGCCTCAGCGAGTCGGGTGTGTGTGTGTGTGTGTGTGTGGCACTGCCAGGGCCTGGGGAGCCTCAGCGAGTCGGGTGTGTGTGTGTGTGTCTGTGTGTATGTGTCTGTGTGTGTGTGTGGGGGGGGGGGCGCTGCCGGGGCCTGGGGAGCCCGGAGTCCAGTGAGTGGAGGCGAGAGTAGTGCCACTGACCTTTGAGCGGTGCAGCTTCATTTACTTGTGGGTTTTATCTTTAGGAGATTTACAGCAGTTTCACATTAAAAACCCAAGTTAGGCGCATGCCCTTTCTCACGTGGCGCTGTGGTTATAAGAATTCAGATGATTTACTTCATAGTATTTTGTCATGCTGGGTGTACATCTATGTAATAATTTCTTTTTGTTCAACATTTTTATTTCTAATAAACTTTTGTATTTTCCATCATGAAATGGGTTCCTAAAAGAGATTAGACATGAGCAAAACAGACTACAAATGGAGCAGGAATTACATACAGACTTTCACAAAGAAAACCGTATAGGAGTAGTTACAGTTGCCAGCATTCATGTTTGTGCTGTGTGCACATTTGGAGACCATGACTGAAAAAGCATGAGATTTGAGCCAGAAAAATTTACTGAGATTTTTTAAAAGTTCAGTTTAGGAGGCTGAGAGTGTGTGCTTCTGGAAAGAGCTTTCAAGGCTGTGTATAACAGTTGTGGTCGTCTTATTTTTTAATTTTCAGTTTTTCAGAGTTTAGGAAAAGCCAGCATGAATGGTGTAGAGGAATTTAGGATATAACGTGTAACTAAGGGTTTAACATTAATAGAGTAGTTTATCATAGGAGTTGTTCTCTAAAATATATAATTTTCCCCTAAGTAGTGGGAATTGAATTCAGAACCTTGAGCTTGCCAGGTAGAAACAACTAAAATATATAAAATGTCATCATTTTTAGAATTTCATTTTGATTAAGGACAAAGGTGGCTGAGGGGGTATTTAAAGAGTTTTCTGGGTCATTATTTCTAAGATTTACTTCAATATGAATATATTAATTCTAGTTCTTTTACCTACTGTGTGTCTCTTGGTAATATGGGAAGTAATGAACAGTTGTACTCTTAAGGTTTATACTTTTGAGTGAAATGATACCCCCCCCCAAGAAGAAATCCGCCTGCATAGCTAGCATAGCATGCCAATGTGACCATGGATTTGCAGGGCTGTTACTGAAGTTACAGGGGTTGAGTATGTGCTTGGTGAGGCCAGTGGGGTTGGAAGAGTAGGTGTGGGAATGTCAGCACTCTCACAGTAGGAAGCCAGGTGTCCGGGCTGTGACCAGTGCCGGGCTAGTTACTTCCACAGAATTTCATTGGTCAAGGAAATTCTGGGAAAAAATTTCTAAGGGTCACAGTTATTCCAGGTTTAAGATTTTGTTTCATCATGAAGTACATGTTCATTTCTAGAAAATTTAGAAAATGCAAAGGATAAGTTTCTTGCAGTTCCTCTTTCTAAAAATTATATTTTGTATATATTTTTATATACTTTATACTTTTTCTGTATATAACTTTTTTTCTTTTAAAAATACTCTGCATACTCCTTTATGACTTAAATTTTCTGTATAAGTCTTTTTTTGTCTGTTTTTGTTTTTTGAGACAGGGCCTCACTCACTGTGCAGTTCAGGCTGGTCTTGAACTTTCTATGTAGCCCAGGCTGGCCACAAACTCTCTGCAATCCTCCTGCTTCAGCCTCCCAAGTGCTGAGATTTCATGCCTGGTCCTTACATAAGTCTTTTCATTGTTGCTATTTCACTGTGCCAATCTGCTCATTGAACATCTATGATGTAGTATGAATATGAGACCTAACAGTAGATATTATCAGAGTGAGTGTATAAGATAGTTAATAAAATTATAGTGGTAGACAATTAAATGCAAATTAGTAGGAAAAGGTAGACTGACTTTAAACTGGATGAGGGAATTGGAAATGTTCTTGAAGATGAATAGGTGTTAGGTAAAGAAGGGCAGACTTAGATAGAGCTTAAATGACCTGGGCTTGGATGCAGAAGGAAGTTAAACACATTTTATGGGATGCCATATTGAACTTTTGAGTTTAGGGCGATGAAATTTGATTGTTTTACATTGTAGAGGAATCCAGATCGAAAGCCATGTGTTTCAGGGGGATAGAGGTAGCCTTTATATGCAGGGTGAATTAGGACGAGGGGCCAGGTGGCTTTTAAGCACAGTAGCTCCCAGAGGTACCTGTTTGAAAACACCTTTCAAGTCTTATAAAAGAAAACAAAGTTTTGTCTTTGTCCATGTTTCCTGAAGGGGTTTTTGGAGCACAGATTGGAATCTAGTGGGGAACCACTGCTTTTGTTTCCAGTGTACTATCAGGCCATTTGTAGTAGCTCTAGTGAAGTAAGGACCTGAGCAGGTTAGAGTAGGCATGGCGAAGAATGGAAAATCATGTAGCATTTTTCACACCGATAGGATTCAGTGAGATCATTGGAGGAAATAAAGCCGGTTCTAGTAAAGTTACCGCGAGATGATGGTGGAAGGCGTAGCCAGTACGTCGAGGCAGCAGTGTGGCCCCGTCGGCAGCCATCCAGCAGCTTGTTGGACTAGATGACGAGTGAGCAGTGCAGAGAGAGAAAAGAGTTCAGACAGGCTTGGTGGTGCACACCTGTAATCTCAGCTACTTGGGAGGCGGAAGCAGGACTATTGCAAATTCCAGACCAGTCTGGGCAGTTAGACTCTGTCTCATAATGTGAAAGGGGTGAGGTGAGGCTGGAGCTCAGCACCTCTGGGTCAGTTCCCTGAATTCTCGACTTCGAATGATCAGAGGGTGGGACAGGAGGCAGCATCTGAGATTAGGGCTCAGGGATAATAGGTATCCTGAAATACCATAACACAGTAGCAAAGAATTTCTCCTCACCAAAAGTAGCAAGGAAAATAAGTAAAACTCGTTTTTATTACTCTTAGTGATGAGTTTGTTGGAGGAAATCTAAGCTGTTAGGGACAGTGTGTGTTTTGGGTTATTTCTGGGCCTTTTTATTCTGTATTTCTAAAACGCAAGGATAATTAAAAGCAGTGGTTTTAAAAATTACATATAATTATACACATATAAAAGTACATATGACCAACTAAGTATATGTATGCATGCAGAATTAATGTAAATTAATTATATGTAGCATTTTATATATAAAATCATATGTGTGTACCTGTCACACTTTATAAAGGTCATCTTATTTAGAAAAGTCAGTGCTAGAGGAGAGAGCAGAGCAGTTTTCCCATGTGTAGAAACTGTGAGAAAGGCTGTGGGCTGCTAGTTGAGCATGTTCTTCCTAAATGTTTTTGTCTGACAGACACTGCTCGTTTAGGGAATTCGGCATGCATCACGTGAGCCCAGGTGGCCAAGCCAGGGAGGGAGATATAACAGTAGCACCAAGCCCCTGTCGGCCTTGCTTCGCAGAATGCCATGTCATCCACCACCCCTTTTAAATTCCTCTTATGATCTGAAAACTATTTCAGTGTTAGAAAGTTTGAGCACATTATATGTAGGTGGTAAAATACTATCTGTAAACAAGCACATTGATAGAAGAGATTTTAAAAAATCTTGATGGCTCTTTGTATTTTGTTCATATTATGTTGCTCTAAATCCCTGTTAACAGATGAGTAGAAGCAGGCCGCAAGGTTGAAAACTCATGATAGTAAGCCGGGCGTGGTGGCGCTAGCCTGTAATCCCAGCACTCGGGAGGCTGAGGCAGGAGGATCGCTGTGAGTTCGAGACCAGCCTGGACTACATAGTGAGTTCCGGGCCAGTCTCAACTACATAGTGAGACCCTGTCTCAAAAAAAAAGAAAACTCATGATAGTGAATCATTGGAGACAAGCCACTTGACTCCCCATGGGTGTTTGCTCAAAGTACATTTACATCTGTGCAGTGGAGTGCTACACACTTACTAAAATGGTGATGCAAGTATGAGCATAAAATAGTCACAAGGCAAAATTGAAGTTTTAAGTTTTTTTAATCTTTATTTGTTTCGAGGTTATAAATTTTCAATGGTGTAAAAACTCATTGCTTAGGAATTCTAGTTTCTGACCAACATAATTACACATAACTGGGTTGGAATGGTGGTATGATTTTTTTTTAAGGTGCACATACAGTTTTTTGGGTTTTTTTCGTACCGGGGATTGAACTTGGGTCCTAGCGCTTGCAAGGCAGGCCACCGAACTGCTGAGCTAAATCCCCAGCCCCACATGCAGTTTTGATTCAAATGGACTATACTGACTGAAGACTTTAGGTCGGTCCACATAGAATAAGAACCTCTATCAAATTAAGAACTGTAGAAATGGAAAGATAAGGAAAAGATCTTTCTGAGGTGAAATTCACAAGGATAAGGAAAAAGAGAGTCCTAGATGACTCATATTTTAGTTTGAGATATTGGGCTGATGGTGGCAAACATTAGCCAAGATGGAGAATACAGGAAAGGAAATAGAATTTTGTCATTTCTTTAGGTTGTGCGTGTGTGTGTGTGTGTGTGTGTGTGAGAGAGAGAGAGAGAGAGAGAGAGTGGGAGAAATAGTGGGGATGTGGTACATGGGGACTGAGCAGTGGCCATGCAGTCAGCTTGCTCGGATTTGAATCTTACTCTGTCCACCATTAGTCAGGTGTGGCTGGTGGCCTTAGTTGCTTCACCTGTAAAAATGAGAATGATAGTGGTACCTATTTTATGTAATTATGGAGATTGAGTGAATTAGAGTAAAATACAAAGTGCCCATTACAGAGATAAAATACCTCATACATAGGGAAAAATAACTGGGACGAGCAAGCTCAGCTTCCGGAGATCGGAAATGTGGGCCTCAAACTGTGGAGAGAGCTGGGCAGAGACGAGCCTGTGTGGCCCTGTGTGATGGCAGGGACTCCCTGGGGCATACACCTACTTTCTGCAGTGCCCTCCCTAGCAGTGGAGGTGTGATACTGAGAAAAGTCTGTGGTTTGGGTTGTCTGAGGAACTCAGAATACAAGACAATAGACAAGGTGATAGAGTTGAAGGTCTGTGTAAACCTGTGCGAATCATTATAAGTCTTTCCACCTTCACTGAAGGAAGGCAAAGTAAGCAAAATAGTTTACATAATCTAGATTAGTGGCAGAATATCTGTTATTTGTATTATACTTCAGTAACTTACTAAAAAAATTCTATTTGATTTTTGTGGTATTTTAAAATTACTAACATGATCTATTTCTGATGAAACTATTCAAGTTGGCAAATTGTAGTACCATAGGAAAAGAACTTGACATCAGACAATCCATCCATCATAGCAAGAGATTGGATTAATACTTTCTTTCCTATGGACCATGTCAGGCACAGACTGACCATTTTTGGGGGTAGGTACCAGTGGTTCTGGTGCCTGCTTCACAAGCACAAGAATCCAAGTTTGATCCCCGGTAACCCCCCCCAAATATATCTTTATCTATATGTGCATTTCTATATCTATATCTATATCTATATAAAATTGTGGCTTTGGAGCAGAAATAATTGACTCTCGATGATTGTTATTTTTATAAATAAACTTACTCTGATGAATACTTCTAATGTTCGTTCACCCACGTACGCATGTACCCGTCACAAGTGGGTGCCAGTTGACAAGGATATTCCTTGGTGGCATAGCAGCGTCTGAATGGAATAGTTCTTTGGACTGAATCTGGATTAGAGGTAGTGATTTCAGACACAGGTGATTCCTGATTTCAAAATAATTGGGCGCATTTAATCCTCCGTCCCTGAATTTCTCATCCAGTTGCAGCTATTTAGATTATAAAGTTGGAGAATTTAAAGAAGTCAGAGTTCAAACGTAGGAGAAATAAGTGAAAACAAATATCTGGGGCAGTAAATGTACTCATTTATATTATGGCCCACTCCCTCCCCATTCAAGCCGTCTGAGTCATTTTTCTTCTTCTTTCCCTGCACTGTTGGAATTCTTTCACCAGGAAGTTCATTTGGGTGAATTAGCATACCGGTTGGGAATTTCAAATACCTGTATTGATGTGAATTATTTCAGGCAACTGTTTCCTGTAACTTACCTGAAATGAACCATTCCGGGGCAATAAGAGCTTTGGGTGGTAATTTAGGAGAGTTGTACACATTAGAGGGAAGGATTATTGAGTAGGTTGGTTGGGATGCCATAATATAAAGTGTAAAGAATTACAGACATTGATAAAGTAAACAAAGGAAACATTTAAAACTTGCGGGCGTTGGGTAAGTTTCTGCCTTTCTTTTGCGGAGTCCACAGAGCCTGTGGAGAGTAGCGTCTTTGGGGTCAGTAGAGTTCTTTTGGCTAGTTTGGGAATTTCACCAAAACAAACATTGTTTCATTTGGAATACTAACTATATTTTACAGTATCAATTTAAGAAATAAATTTCCACTCACCCGGGAAGTTAGATTTTTTTTTTTTAAGCGCTACTTCTCTTTGGGTCTTGTTAGGTGTGTGGAGGGGGTAGTTGCTGTCACTTTGTACCAATCACGGAATTTGCTGGTCAGTCATGCAGTACCAGTTGAAGCAGTAGGAACCAGGGGACACTGTAAGAGCTACAATAAAATAGAGAAAATAGTTGGAGAGCAAAGGGCTTATGGGTTAGGGAAGCGGTTGTGGGAAGTGACTCTACTTTAATGTGAAATAATGTTAATAGATTTGAAATGTTTTTCTTGTGAAGTAAATTACTCTCTTTGCTTAGTGACTATGAAAAGTGAATTCACATTCAGTGATTTGTGTCAATGAAAATTACAAAATGTAGACCCCTGTAAATTGTATAGTGGGATATTCTGATTTATTTGATAACTAAAAGTGCCACATTCTCATTGGTGGTAGGCACAGTTTAAAACTGTTTTCTCTGACAATTCATTTCATATGTATTTGATTTTGAGCAATGAAGCCTAAGGAAAATTATTCAAGTAAGCTTAAATGTTAGTAACCTAATTTTACAAATTTAAAGTAATTTTATCTGTGTGTTTGGGGATTGTAGTTACTTTAGATGTTCCTCAGTTAGAGGTAATTGTGTTCATCATCATCTCTTATCGTAATCTGTTTTTCTTCACACAGTGTTGTAGTTTTGCTGCTGGACTCTTCCCTCCCTCCCCCACCCCATCAGGATGATATGAGACTTGAAGGAAGACGATGCATACAGGTGACTCACGTTTTGAAATACAGTAAACTGTGGCTGTCTGGAGAATGTGGGGGCTGCCGACACATTGTGAGTGGGGAGATTTCTGAGGAGCAGTTCTTGGGGAAACTTTGTAGATCAATAAATAGCCGGGAGATTTATGGAACTTGATTTTCAGACTCGGTATGATAATCTTTTTGTAGTAGTGTTAATACAAATACAGCATAATAACTGTTAGTACTTAAACTTTTTAAAAGTTGGCTAATACTTTGGTGGTAATTGAAATATTTCGGTTAGTAAAATGAGTATATATTATTAACTTTCACGCTTGAATCTCTCCCCTAGGTCCCTATTAAATGTAGCAGATCCTCTGTGGGACCAGATGCCTGTAGTATATTTTAGCTAATGCCCTGACAGTTACGGATATAACACTCATACCATATGTATTATCCCTTAAAAGATTGGTCTGTGATTTGGTTTTTCCTTTATTCCCTCTTTCCTTACATGTTTCTTACCGTTCCTTTCATCTGTTTGTCATTTGCATTTATACAGAGAAGCAATATAAAGGAATTTTTGAAAGAATGTTTTTGATTGTTTTATGACTAATTGAGATGGTCTTAATTTGTATATGGGAAATGGAGGCTACTCCAAATGTGGCTATATTCAAACTCTTGAAAATGCAATTATAACTAATGTATAGAGTGTCACTAACTTTTGAACATATAAATCTTGACGAGATATTTAATCATTATAAAGCTGTTTTGATTTTTTTGAATTTTTGAAAGAATGTTTTTGATTGTTTTATGACTAATTGAGATGGTCTTAATTTGTATATGGGAAATGGAGGCTACTCCAAATGTGGCTATATTCAAACTCTTGAAAATGCAATTATAACTAATGTATAGAGTGTCACTAACTTTTGAACATATAAATCTTGACGAGATATTTAATCATTATAAAGCTGTTTTGTGATTTTTTTTTTTTTTTTACTGATAAGCACTTTCTGAAAGAAAAAGAATGATCACTTTTTTTACTATACAGTGGTATTTTAAAATGCAATACTTTCGGTATTCCATTTTGTATGAAGAAATTGCTTGCAGATCCTATCTCTAGATTAGATTGTAGACTAAACAATACCTTTAGTAAGGCTAGTGATAATTGCTGTAAGTCAAAGTGATTGCAGATTCATCTCTGCAGCGTGTCTCACACACACACAGCCACAGAATTGCAGGTGTATCTTTATTACAGATATGTCGAGTACACATTCCTGGCTTAGTGGTGATTTTTAAAATTTTAAAAACATTTTTTTAGAAGGAAAGGGCTTTATTTGGTTTAGTTTGTACAGGTTTCAGTCCATATTCAGCTGACTTCAAGGCAGGGATGACAGGCAGAACAGAAACGACATGGCTTGCACAGGGCAGCAAGGGTAACAAGAGTTTTACCAGCATCTTTCTGCCCCTTTTACACAGAATACTACCAGGATTAGGGCAGTGCCAAACTAATCACTCACATGCAGTGGTTTAGTAACCACAGGCCCTTAACCCCAGCATCACACATTCCAGATTAAACTATCTCTGAAAAAGGAAGTCCCACTGCTTCGGCATGAGGCTTTGCGGGACATCTGAACACAAACCATAACATTCCGCCCCTGACCCCCCAAAGACTCATACGTATCTCCTTATCAGGAAAGCATTTATTCCATCTCTAAGCATTGCCGAAGTCCTAATAGTTCGGCATTGCCGAAAAGTTCAAGTCCAATGTCTCCTCTGAGATTTAAGGCAAACTCTTAGCTGTAAGCTCCTGCACAAATGAAAGTCAAATATTTCCATCGTTAGTGGCACTACCATTCCAAAAGGTACAAACAGGAGGATACAGAGGGATGGGACCACAGTAAGTCGAAAATCTAATAGGGTAAACATAAATCCCACACTTCCATTTCCAACCTCCCCAGCAATCGGTGGCGAGTTGTGAACTCCAAAGGGTAGCTCCACCCCATGGCGATTTTGGTGGCTGTAGCTCCCACGGCATCTCTCTTGGGCCGGCTCTGCTCCCTCCTTGCAGTTTTCCTTAGAGCAGGCACGCTCCTAGCTTCTCCAGACTTTCGGGGTCTCCAATGCACCCTTGGCTCAACACTCACGGCTTCACACGTTGCCCTCTCAGGAGTACCCTGCCTCGCCTCCTGATCCTTCTGAAATCTGGGTGGAAGCTTCCCTGACGCCACTACTCTTGCATTCTACCTGCTTCTAAAACCAGCGTCACGGAAGATGATGCCAAAGTCTGCTGCCAGCTGGAGCAGTAGTAACCAGTCTTCCCTCTCTCTTGGCCGTAGGGGTCCAATACCTATGAACCAAATCCTGAGGAAAACCTTCGCTAAGCCACTGTTTTGGAACAAGTTCCCTAGGCTGCCACCATTCTGAAACATGGCGTGGCTGCCACCGCACTGGAACATTGTGCTCTGGGGCTTTCGTCTCAAAGCAAAATCTTTCACTTTTACAACTCTGAGGCTGCAAAGAGTTGGGGTCCTGCTGCTTCCTGTGATACCCTCAAACCATCTTTTCTATTCTCCTGTTCCATCTGAGTAATTGAGATCTGCTCTGCTTTATCTTTGCAGTCCTCAGTTTTATTGGAGGTTCCTTACTGGTCCAACTCAGAATGTTTTAAATCATTCTGCTGAGCTCTTTGCTCTTGAGTCTCAACATAGATTTGGCTAAAAGCTCCCGACAGTAACCATACCGTGGCCTCAATATTCGACTGCCTTGAAATCTCTTTTGCAAGTGGTATTAGTCCACCCCCTGTAATCTCAGTCACAGGCAAAGTCTCCGGACATGAACAAAATGCAGACAATCCCAAAGGAAAGAGCTTTATTTGGCTTACAGTCTGTACAGGTTTCAGTCCATAATTAGCCGACTCCAAGGCAGAAACAGGCAGAGCAGAAGCGACATGGCGCACACAGGCAGCAGAGGCGACGAGATGCTTAATGGTGATTATTAAAATAAACATGGTGCCAATATCACTCCTACGAAAGTAAATCGAAGTTTGTATAGAAAAGCCTTTAAAAGAAATTTTGAGCATTTGTAATCGCCGGGTTTTAACGCTTGACCCTTTGGCGCTTCCTCAGCGTTCCTCAGCGTGTCGGCTTCCGGACTGCTCCTTGGGCCTGGTGTGCTATCGGCTGTACCAAGTGGGTGCACACTTTGAGTGGAAGCCAGGAGAGGGACCAGCTTCATATTCTGTGTCTGTGAATATTACTGATTCTGGAATTTTTCTCACATGAGATTTTTGAGGTGGCAGTGTTGCTTTTTATATTTATATATGAGAGACCCCCAAATAGCTACTTTTCTTGAAAGACTTGTGACTATAATGGAATTTAAAAAATGAAGATTAAATACAATTTGTAAAAGTTATCAGCACTCTTATTGTCTTACAAAGGAAGAAACCCAAGACAGAAGATCTGTTTTTCTCTAATGCATTTATTGGCTGTTAGTGTATTCTCCTTTGTAACAGGTTGAAAGTTATTTGTTTTTGAATATAAAATTAACAGCTTTTATAATCATTATGAATTAATATCACACTTTGGCGTTCTATTACCTTGTACACATTTTTTATACTTCAGCGGATAGAATTTTAACACATAAAAGCTCATAAGGATTTTCACCGAAAGTAGTTTCTGGAATGTTGGCACATATTTTCATGTGAGTACTTTGCTTTCCCAGGCTTTGCTTTTCTAGCTGCCGTACCTGATGGTACTGGCTTTGTCATGTTGGTTAGATGTGATGGTAAATTATTTTTCAGGTGGAAAAGTAGGTTCAAGGATGCTGGAAAGGACACTGAAGTAGGCATTGGCTCAGGACCTTCCACGGTCAAAGCTTCATGGATTTTTCTGTTAACCGTGGGAGGTGGTATGTTAACTAAATTAATGAATCATTTCACATTATATATGTGTATTAACTACATTGTATGCCTCAAATATGTAAAAGTTTCATTTCCCAATTATTCTTCAGTAAAACTGGGGAAAGACTTGCTGAACCCCAAAGGAAAGACCTATTTTGATGTATCTACTGTATGTATGTATAGTTTATCTTGTTAAACTTGAAGGTTTTTTTTCTTTGTATATTTTAAAATGTAGTTAGAACATGAACGAAGTAAATTTGGGATTTCTTTGATTCTTTTTAAAGAAAAATGACTTGGAAGCAAACATTTATTTGGTTAGCATTTCCTTTTATTCCAAGTGCAGTACTGTAATAGGTGCTGTGCCTACAAAGATCCCTGCTTTTCGGGATCAAGAAACAGTTCATCTGGAGGAACAAGTGGATATGTAAACAAATGATTCAGTGGTTGTTTTTGATGAATCGTGAAGATGTACCTGTTGAGCTTGTGGCATCTGGAGTAAAAACAGAAAACTTTCTGAATAATAGGATGCTCAGGAATGATTTCAGCTGGAATATATATGTAAGCCTATTCTTAAGACTCTGTCTCCTTTTTCTCTCTTGAGCACCAAACTTAACTGCCCCCCACAGACTCCCCCACGTAGACATTTGTCTTCTAACTTAATCCCCTCAATCACGAGTGACACAGCACCATCCTAGCCGTGGACACCATCTTCCTGGGAACCTAGGAGTAGCTGGATTCAGATTATTTAGGGTGGGGTCACTCTTGAGATTAGAAAGCACAGCGGCTCATGTATGAAGGAACTACTTCCACTGTTTCCTTCTGTTTTTGTTCCGTGCATTTAACATCCCATGGAACACTAATTTGGAAAATCTTTGGATGTAGTATTTGATATTGTTCCTTGTTTTGGTGAAATGGGTGATTTAGCTGTAGTGACATATTAGTCACTTTAAAACTTGAAGTAGTATAGAGCAGTGGTGGTGAACCTGTGGCATGTGTGTTGTTTTTAAGGTGAAAGATGTTAATGTATGAATTATTTTTTCTAAACAAAAACCTCAGCATTCAAGTTTAATTGCAGCGTTGTTGGTACTTTGTGATCGATAAGTGAGTTTCAGGGTACAGTTTAGGCATTCAGCTCTAAAAGGTTCGCCATCACTGGTTTAGAGGATACAGAACTGTAACTTTTAAAGATAATTGACCTTAGAAAGTTATTTCAAAATGTGCTTCCTATTATTTATGGCTGTTTTACATTTTAGATTAACTCTTTAAAATGAATTATGTAGGGCAAAATTTTCATACTTGAAATGATCACAGAAATATAGCTTATTCCTTACAGAACAGTTAGATTCCAGTGATCACAGAAATTACAGTGTTCATTACAGAACAACTAGAAGTCAGATCTGTGAATGAAAGAGACCCAGTTTCTTCAGCCCCATCACGTACAGGTACATTGGGATAGTCAGGGTGTGCACACTTTGTGTTGCCTGTTTGCCTTCTTTGAGAACTGTTCTTCACATGCTCCTGTGAGTCTGGTGTTTTCTAAGTGTGTTATCTCTTTTCTAGCTCTTCTCCATTTTTTCATCATTGATCCAGTGATTTTTCGTTTTTAGTAAATGACAAGTCCAATAGATTCATATTTGTGCTCAGGTTTTGACTCTTTCTCGTTTACTAAATAACACAGAATCACTGAAATATTCGGAAATTTGTAACTGTATGCGTAAGTTCAAAGAAACTTATCCAGAGTCCAAGGGTGGGCTGGGCCACCTGCCGCCCGTGCAGTCCCTGTTTGAGTTAGTTGAGGTCACCTTGAAGGGTGGTTCATTGAGC
Source organism: Fukomys damarensis (assembly GCF_012274545.1). Classification (NCBI taxonomy): domain Eukaryota; kingdom Metazoa; phylum Chordata; class Mammalia; order Rodentia; family Bathyergidae; genus Fukomys; species Fukomys damarensis. The sequence continues at coordinate 6,357,913 of NW_022900936.1, read as the reverse complement.
TTGTGTAGGCCTGTCGGATATGCTTCCCGACAGCTCTGTATTATAAACGTCTCCCTATAGAAGTTGTCGTCTTTTGTCACTTGGAACTTGGAGCAGGTGCAGAGCATTCAGAATTATTAATGGTTTTTTGAGAGTGACTTACCGTAGATACTTTTTTTTTTTTGGCTTTTTGCTGTGCAGTTCAGGCCGTCCTTGAGCTCACCACATAGCTGAGACGGGTCTCGAACTTCTGGCAGTCTTCCTGCTTCAGCCTTCTGAGTGCTGGGAATACAGGCATGTGCCACTACACTCGGCGTAGGCATACATTTTAAAGTCCCGATTTGAGCTTTTCTATTACTTGGTCATTTTCTAGTTAAGTCAGAGGTCTCTTATTCTTAGACATTAATAAAAAAATTTTTCCATTTCAGTTTTAAAAGTACTAATCTCTGCATAGATATTTTTGTTGCTGTTAATCAGATTTCCTTTAATTGACTCCTAGGAGTGTAACTTAGCTCAGAGGGCCTGAAAATTTTTAAGGTTCTTCATACAGAAAGCTATTTGGTTAATATGTACCAGTTTTTACTCGCTGCATTGTAAAGTATACCTCATGTTCTTGTCAGCATTGACTTTAAAAATAAAATTCAATAGGTAAAAAGAATCTCCTCTGTGGAAAAACATAAGTGATACTAGCGGGCAGAATTTCAGATACTTCAGATATATATAAATTACAAAGAAACAGTCGCTCTTTTTCTAGCAGTTTGGGAAATACTCTCCTAGGATTTTCTCTTTTTTTCCCCCCTAGCATATGATTCTTAAAGTTTTTATGGCATTTGCATCTTTGCTTACAGTTATGTAAATTTCTTTAAATGGATTTTAGAGTTCATTAGAAGTCAGATCTGTGAATGAAAGAGAGACCCCTTCTTCAGCCCCATCACGTACAGGCACATTGGGATAGTCACGGTGTGCACACTTTGTTTTTGTGTTTTTACTGAAATTTCAAATTTCTCTGCAGAAGCAGCTAATGATTATGTCAAATATACATGTGTATTATGTGAGTATATTTAGTATTTTTAGAAAAGATGGTAGGAAACCTGAGATTAGCCACATGATAAACTTGAAATTCTTATCCATTAGTGCTTAATTCAGGACCTAAGCGGCAGCAAATAGATTTCCCTTCATTGGCTTAGATTTTAGGGATCCTTAAGTGTATCTCTAAAATAACAAGTTCTAGGAAAATTAGGGCAGAGTTTCTTTTTCAGTTGCCTCAGTTTTCCCTAAAAACAGAGCAACTAGATTGGCAAACACAAAACCTCATGGACCAGCTGTATAGGACGAGGCACGCAGATCCCTGTAAATGCAAATGCGAGTGGATGGTAGCACATACCTCAGGGTTACCCGGCTTGTGTGCTACCAGCACTTGTGCAGAAGGAATCCATAGTGTGTGACGCCAGCCTAGGGGACACACCCCTAAGCTAGCCAGCAAGGACGTCCTGGAGAGTGTGGTAGGGGAGTTTGAGAGCTTGAAGTGGAAACGTGTTTGGGGATCCCCAGAGAGCACATGAAGTTCTGAAGGGTTAGAGCTGGATGGAATTCTGAAAACTGACACTGGCTGACTCCCTGCACTAAAGAGACGCTGCTGGAAACAGAATCCAGACGAAGCAAGGTAAACATGAGGAGAACAAACAAAACAAGGTCAGATGGAAGTGAGGGGAGAACCAGACACAGGAGATCTCACTCATGAATCTGTACTTTAGTATTCTTCATGAAAACGGGAGCGGGCGTTTATTTCTGAAAAGCTACCGTAGCTTTTCCAGAGTTGACCTCCCCGTTCAACTGAGGACCTCGTGCTTGCCAGGCAGGCAGGTGTAGCACCACTGAGCTACATCCCTGACTCTCTCTAAAATTTTTAAATTTTACATTAAAATGAGAAGTTGCCAAGGATCATAGTTGAATTCTCCACATTTTTTAAAATAAGAAACGAATAAGGAGAATAATATTATTATTATTAATTTTTTTTTTTTTTGTTACTGGGGATCGAACTCAGGTCCTTGTGCTTGTGAGGAAGGCGGTGGAACCCCTGAGCTAAATCCCTGGCCCGAGAATAATATTATTTCAGAAAGTGAAAGCATACCAGAAACAAATGTTCACAACACAAATAATACTCTGTTTCATATCAAACCCAGGGAATTTATAAATTATACAAATATGAAAGATCAATGTAAAACTGAACAAAGAAAATTTAGAATGTATTACTTTGGGAATGGGAAATAGAATAAATTACTTAAAAATGAAACAAACTGGGACACACAATTAAAAATTAGGAGAAATAGATGAATTGAAAGAAAAAGTTTTAATAGGAAAGAAAGAAAAATGAAGCATTCCATAGAAAAGCAACAGTTATTAAAGAAGTTGCATTATATGAGTATCAAAGAACAAAGGCAACATTTGTTAACATATTAACAACTATAATTCAAGAAAACCTTGAAATTAAAAAGGAATATATTTGGAATAGGCACTGCAGGTAGCTGGATAAAGTAATTCAAAAGTGACCAATCTGTAGATATATTCTATTAAAAATTACTGCATTTTATTTTATTTTTGCTACTGGGGATCGAACTCAGGACCTTGCACTTGTGAGGTAGGCATGGTGCCACTGAGCTAAATCCCTGGCCTCAAAATTACTGAATTTTTGAGAAACATATTCTTGTGTCTAGGTAAAAGACCCAAAAATTCTTCTTGAGTAGAAGAATACTACATTATGATTTGATTTTGCTAAGAGTAGTTTATATCAGAAGCAGCAGAGTAACATCTGATATACCCAAGGGAAACAAATGAGAGCCCAGAATTTTATACCCAGCTGAACTGGCATTTAAAGTGAAAAGACAGCTAGCGAAATGTTAAGAACATGAACAAGAATTTGTGGGCCGTTGTTTCTATTATCACTTACTTTTCTTTCTTTCTTTCTTTTTTTTTTGGTACCAGGGATTGAACTTGGGCCCTTGCCCTTGTGAGGCAGGCGCTGGAACCACTGAGCCAAATCCCCGGCCCTCATTTCACTTCTCAAAGACTCCCAGAGAACAAATTTAGCAGTGAATAAGATTGCATGGATGTCAAGTAGACACTTGTGGAGATTACTGATGGCTGTGAACGAGTTTAATACGTGATGGCTGCATTCTCTGAAATAAAATGAAGATGTAGTTTAATAAAATAATGGCTTTAGAGTTATTAGAGTAAATGCATATTAGTTCAAATCATATTCTTGGGGATAAGGAGAAGGGAAGGTTACTGACTGGATTTCAGTGTTAAGTATAGAAGGCAAGAAGTCATACTCATCTACTCTTAGACACATAATAGGAGTTGGAGGGTGGGGAGGAAAAATAGAAGGGATTTGAGATATGATACAAAGGTGTCTTAGTTTCTTATCTCTGGGCCAAAATACCTGAACCCTACAACATAAAGGTTTATTTTGGCTCACATTTTCAAACATTTGTGTCCATAGTTCGCAGGCTCAAATGCAGAAACTGCATGGTGGATTGACTGGCTGCAGGGAAAGGCTTGCGTCACAGAGGCCAGGGAGCAGAGGGAAGGGAGGTGCCAGGGAAGGAGTTAGATTCCTCCAGGCCATGCCCCCTGAGTGGGCCCAGTCAGGCCCCACCTCCTCCCAGCGGCAAGTCAGCTGTGGTGCCCCCTACCGGTGACCTTCCAGAGCCCTACCTTGCAGCTCTAGGGGCTTGTCGGGGACCTTGTAGACCTAAGCCATGCTAAAAGACACTTTAAATATAAAGGGAAGAATAAAAACAGGAATGTTTAATTCTTGTTTTCTTCATAGGGGGCTTACCAGTCGAGTAATGGTAAGGCCTGGCAATACTTGGGTGCAGTGCATAATGAATGGCGTGTGCCCAAAGATACCCTTTATTTTCATTACTGTTTAATTATTTCTCTCCCCTCCCTGTTGTTGACATTATTTATACAAGTTTGGCCCTTGCATTTTCTTAAATTTCCCATTTACTTGAGAAACTGGTATGGGTTCTCAAGTTACTTAATGTCACAAATTGTATTTGGCCTGCCTCTATTACCAGATTTACATTTTCAGTTCAGAATCCTATCATTTACATAATGTAAAATTGGTGTTACCCTTAAATACGTATTTTAAAATGTTTTTATGAATCAAGATAAATTTAAAAATAAAATTTATGTTTAGAGGCTGTTTTATTCATTAGGCATTGGAATTGTGCTGGTTTTTGTATTTATCTGCCACTATTTTATGGCCTATGGTTTGGATTTTGAATTTTTTCATAAGGGATCTATAAGAACAGGGAAAAATGATTGGGATGAGAACGAGACCGAGATGAATGGCTTCTGAGAACAAGTTATTTGAAAAGTTAACATTTTGTTTTTTGTACTTATGCACTTGAATTGCTTCTATAACATTTTTGGGTTTTTTTTTTTTTCCGGTACCAGGGCTTGAACTTGGGTCCTTGCGCTTGCAAGGCAGGCCACCGAACCGCTGAGCTAAATCCCCGGCCCTGTTTGTTTGTTTTTTGAGGTTCTCACTATATAGTTGAGACTGATCTGGAACTCGCTATGTAGCCCAGGCTGGTCTCGAACTCACGGCGATCCCTCCTGCCTCAGCCTCCCGAGTGCTGGGATTACAGGTGTGCATCACCACACCAGGCCCCATTTCTTTTTAAATGAGGTGTATGTACATAAAAAAATTTCTTGAAGCATTTACATATTGTAATCTACCCATTTTTCAAGTCTTTTGTTTTTTTTTTTGGTACCAGGGATCGAAGTCAGGACCTTCTGCTTGCGAGGCAGGCAGCAGTACCACTGAGCTAAATCCTTGGTCCTCAAGTCTTATTTTAAAATGAATTATAGTCACCAGAGTCTCGTTTAAGGTTTTTCATCAAAAAATGATTGAAGGCTTCTGTTTTTTTTGTTTTTGTTTTTGTTTTTTTTAAAGCTACCAGTATTTCTAACATTCAGAGATGGTATCATTGTAGCTTTTTGGTGTATGTGTTGCCTTTTTGTTTTGTGTGCGTGTGGTTCCTCATTGAAACCTTGCGATATGCCAATAGCTGTTGTTTGGAGATAGTTATGTGCATAATTTGTTTTCTCTTGATGGTAACGCTGAGGTAGGTACCATGATCAGTATGGCCATAGGTTAGTTATCCTGTCCCAGGTCACACAGCTAGTAAGGCGTGAAGCCAGAATGCACATCAGGGGTAAGTCCCTACTCGTGTAACATCAGGCTTTGTTACTTACTGCTCATAATGCTTTCCAGTTTGTACTTGTCTTAATTTTGTTCATAGTCACGTTACACAGGAACTTTAAGTTTTTGTGGAAGGGAATAGGTTTTATAATAATACCTAGAACATATGAGATTTTCATATGTTAAAAAAACGAGAATAAAGCCATTGACAACCTGTTGGTTATGATGGCCTTTTATTTTGTGTAATATATTTTCCCTTTTATAGGGATTCCCAAGGCCTTAATAAATAATTTATTCATTGGTTATGATAAGATGCAGTAAATTTATCAGTGTTAGTAATTCTGGAAAGTCACTGGGAGTAATTCCTGCCTTAAAAGGGAGTATGTGTTCATCAGTAGGCAAATGGGAATTATGAAGATAGTATATTACTGACAGATTTGAATTGTGGATTTAAGTGAAAAGAAATACTCATTTCTTTCTAGGAGTAATTTGAGGGAGTTTGTTTTTCATATTTCTAGAAAATGGGTAGATTTGGCCATTGCTTAAAAAGTAGTAAATAAATTTTGGTTTAACTTATGAAGTAAAATTCTTTTTTTTTTTTTTAAATATATCAGGGATCGAACTTGGGCCCTTGAGCTTGTGAGCCAGGTGCCAGAACCACTGAGCTAAATCCCTGGCCCTATGAAGTAAAATTCTTAGAAAAGGCTGGGCGTAGTGATGCACGCCTGTAATCACAGCACTCTGGGAGGCTGAGGCAGGAGGATTGCTGTGAGTTTGAGACCAGCCTGGGCTACATAATGAGTTCCAGGTCAGTCTCAACTATATAGTGAGACCCTGCCTCAAAAAAAAAAAAAGAAAAAAAAAAAAAGAAAAAGAAAACCAAAACTAAGAAACATGATGCAAAAAGTTTATCATTACTTCAAGTTTGGATAGTATAGGTCATCTGCTCGGAGTCTCTTTTCCGCTAGTAGTTGATGTGTGGCTGCTTACCAAAGTTACTTTAATCTGGTGCTTACTTCTGTATCTCCTGCTTTAGTTTTTTTCTTTGTAGAGATTCATAATATTAGTGGATCTATATCAGACATAAATTCACTTCCATTTTTACAAACCCCCATCCGTAAAATATAGTTAAAGGGAATTTATTTTAAAATGTAGGTCGTAGAAGCTCCAGGAAAGCTGGGGAACTGGACATGTACTGTGCTGTTTCTAAGCTGAAGCTGGCAGTTGCTGGCCACTTGGCTGTGCAGGTGCAGTGCAGTCCGGTCCTGGGACGTGGGTCAGCCTTCGACTTCCAGATGAGTGGAGTGCTGTGGAAGAGGTAGGCGCCGTGTCTCCTCCCACTCTGCCGCCCCGTCAGGTGCAGCTGCGTGACTCTGCCTGGTTCTCTTGTCTTTCCCTGTGCCTCTGTTTCTGGCTCTTGCTCTTGCTGTTCATCCTTGGAAACAGCTCCATGTTGTGAGAAGCCAGTAGGGCCACACGGAAGGCACATGTAGATGCCTGGCCCCCGCCCCAGCTAAGGTCCCGGCCATTGGCCAGCGTCAGCTGTGAGCCACCCCCAACTTCATCCCTTCCAGTCTCTGCAACTCTTGGTGGGAAGGAAGAGATTGTCCCCGCCCCGCCCCGCCCGGCCCACACCGAGGTTCTTGGCTCCACACCTCTGGGTCAGGGGTGTCCTCAGGCCGCTGTGGAAGTGCTGCGGTAAAGGTCTGGCCTCCCCTGGTGCCATGGGTCCAGGATGCTGCTGCCTCTCCTGTGTCCTGAGAAGCGGGACAGGGCAGCTGGGCCACCCAGGAGCTGGTGCTCTGGCTGTGAGCGGCCCGGCTCTGTGTCCTCAGCCCCTGGCGCTCAGCTGCTCTTCTCCGCAGTGATGGACTTGTGATGAGACAGATGGCGGGGCTGGAGGAGCGGTGCTTGCCCTTTCTTTCTTCCCTTCGCTCCCCGCCACCGCCACGTCCTGCGCTTCCCGGAGACTTTGGCGCTGCCCGCCCCCCTTCCCCTCGGGTGGGGCTCCAGGCCGGAAGGGGGTCCCTGAGCCCTCAGCACCCACCCTTAGCCTGAGTGCTGAGCCGGTGGGGAAGAGGTGGAAGACCTCCGAGGGCCGGGACCCGGGACCCAGCCCGCACCGGTACTCAGTGCAGCTCTGCGGGCCCGTGGAGCGGAGAGAAGCAGAGCAGCGGGGAGTCCAGCAAGGCTGGGGGCAGGGGGCGCCAGGGGAGATCAGGAGATGGGGCAGATATGGCCGAGGGAAGAGGAGTGGGTGCCCTGGCTCAAGCCCACCATGGAGGTGGCTGGGGCGCCCTTGGGTGGCCCCCAGGTTTTGTGTGGAGCTGAAATGCCGCAGACTGGCTAGTGGTGTTCTACGCTTTCAGCATGTATCTGAAGTGGTCCCTTGGTCCCGGTGGGTTCTGATTCAGTGCTCAGCTCTAGCTGGGCTTGGCGCTTTGTGTGAGCTGGGAAAGATCCATGGGTGCTGGCTGAAAGGATCTCAATAGCTTTGATTTCTCTTAATGTAAAGCACAGAGGTTGGGTTTTCAAGTGTCAGTTCTGAAGAAGGGAACCTGTCCCACCTTTAGACCCATTGAGTTCCCCAGCATAATATTGGGTGCCAGGACAGACAGACATTTTTGTGCAAGTGCCGGAGAGCATCGTGCGTCCAGAAGCAGTCTGTTCTCCTGCCTTCTCGGAGGAGGTGCTTTCTGAGAGGAGCGTGTGGGACAGCGTGGGAACGGCTGGCATGCGTGTGTTCCATCTTGTTACTGCAGGCCCAGATCTGCTGGCTATAGAGATGGAAAAGTAAAAAGTTGTTGAATACAGTACTTGCTGTTATGTAACATATTACAACCACCGACTTTTCCTCCTCCGGGCCGAATTTTCCAGGCCACGCTTAGTTGACATGTTAAATTCCAGTTTGTATGTTTATTAAATTAACCATTAATAACTCAGTTTACATGCACACGTTAGTAAAATTTAAACTATTCTGGAAGTAAAAAATGAAACCTGATTTTTTATTTTCTTTATTCCCACTTCTCAATCCCTTTGAATTGCTTCAATTTTAAAATTATTTTCTTGGGTATTTTCATCACTTTCAGTATAACAGAATTTGTTTTTTTTAAAAAACTGTTTTATCATTTAAAAAACTATTAATCTCCCAAAAAGTCAAAACTAAATAGCTCAGTATGCTATTCCTTTTCCTGCAAGTTCTCATATTTTTAAAAGTTTGTTGATTATTGTTAAAATTTTACAAAATTGACTTAGACCTGTTTTGACCCATTTATTTTAGACCACTTTTCTTGATTTCCAGAGATAAGAAATAAGACCTGTAGAACTCTATATTTCTACCTCACAGCCTTTGCCATTAACTACTTTTGTATACATGTACATTTAAAAAAACTGTCACTGAATTCCATTTTTCTCTTAAAATCTTCTCAAAATAGGAAAGTAATTTACTGAAACGACAGACAGCATGTCAGGACCCACAGAGGGAGATGTATACTGTGTCATGACATTTAATATAGTCACCGGAGGAGTGTTAACACCAGGACCGAGTGTAGTACAGTATGGCTTTAAGAGTGGTTAACTATATGGTAGGGGCTCAACTTTCATTAGGATTTTTTTTTTTCAAACTCAGATGCAGGGTTTTTATGGAGTATTTTTAATGATAAGTACCTGTGAATCCCTGTTGCCTCACAGAACCAGAACGTCTTCATTCATCATCTGCTTCCTTGCCCAAGTACAGGTTTGTGGCAAGGCCTGTAATACACAGGTTTCAGTTTAGTGATGTGAACTGGGGCCCTGGTAGGAAGGGTTCCTTATTTTCATCATCAGGTTCAGGAAAATCTTCCCAGCAGTATGGACCTGTGCTTCCTAGGCAGGTGATTTAGTGCCTTCACAAGCATTTCTTTGGCCTTGGCCTGGGACTCAGTATCTTGGCTGTTGCTGTACATTTTTCTTGAAAGCTACTGGAAGGCCGATCTTGTGGCACATATGTTGTCTAGTGCATCCAGGCCAGCCTTTTCCCAGTCCTACTTCAGTTTTCTTTTGCCACTCAGATGGCACCTCCCATTTCTGCTGTGGTTTGCGGAACCATCTTTCACCTCTAGGTCTTTTTGGAAGTTCTTACATTATTGGATTCATCTCATTTGTGTTTGTTTGTTGCTTATAAAACATCTGCAAAAGAAGGCTTTAAAAACAAACAAAAAGACCTAAGGCAACATCCTTGCTAATTTTCTTTCCTTCTGTATTAGGAAAAAAAAAACCCAAAAAAACTCTCATAACCAATGTTCTTTTTTATTCTCGTTAAAAAAAACAAAACAAAAACGCTTAGGCTCTATTTGCTCGTGGCTTTCAAAGAAGCTACCTTTGCAGGGTCACCCTCCTCTGGAGTGATGTGAGTCCATGATTTTATATGCTTAAGGCATTTTTTAGAAAATTTCTGAGAAAGTTTATATTTTGTTGGTTTCTGGTCTTGTTTATAAACCCCCACCCCCACAAAAAAGAAAAAAAAAGTTCCTTTCAGCCTAGTCCCTGGGGCCAAGATTCAGCGCCAGTATTCGCAGGGCGAGTGGCCAGCGGCCAGCCGGCATGGGTTGAAGTGGCCACAGTCGTGGGCCAGGTTGCCTGGACCCCTTTGTCCCTTCAGGCCATCCCAGGAACATGGGGGCTGGTGTGGGCTCCAGGCAGCCCTACGTGTGCACCCTCAGGGCAGGCCCGCGGGTGGACTCCCGGCCCCTTCCCGCGACATCTGAGCGCAGGGGCCCCAGAGCAGATGGGTCCCTCGTAGTGTCCCTGTCACATGTGCCGGGCAGGAGTGTGGGCATCGTTGAGGCCCGGTTGGGCAGTCAGTGGCACTAGCTGGGGGTCCCTGACCATGCCTGACTCCCTTTTCTCTTCTCGCCGCTTCAGGCAGGCTGCTTTGGGGTCCAGGCTGCGCTCGCACTTGCTGCTCCAGGCCCAGGATGACCTGCACAGCATGAGCAGCTTGGTCTGGCCTTCAGACTTGAGGCGCCGCTCACACATGCGCCCCAGCTCCCGGAAGGAAGGCCTCGGAATGTCGCGCACGCGCACCTGCTCCCGTGCCGCGTTATTGGCCATTCGCCCCTCCTGGTGGCTCAGGTCCTCCTCCTCCAGGAGCAGCACCTCTTCCGTACTGACCCGCGCGCTTGCGGCCTAGCCTCCTTCCCCACCCTCCGCGGGGTTGGCCGCAGACGCGCTCTCCTTGTCCTCTTGCTCGCGCTTGCTCTCACCGGTTCCCACCACGGCGCCCGCCCGGCCCGGCCCACTGTAGGAATCGGGTCTCCGAGCATGGTCAGGCAAGGTACCGGGCTGAGGAGGGCCAGGTGGTTGTGCAGGAGCCGGGCACTGCCTGCGGGCCCATCCTCGGAGTGGCCGCTTCCGACCTCGCCCGTGTGGTGCCCGCCCAGCGGCGCGGGGCCAGCAGAGCTGGAAGCCAGAGCACCATGGCCCGCAGCAGGCTGTGCATGGTACCTGCTGAGTCCATGGTGTGGCTACGGATCGCCCCATGCAGGCGGCCCTCCATCTTGTTCAGGCCGGAGTCCCCATCAAAGCTGAGCGATGAGGCACCGGGGGCTCCTGCTCGGGGCCACCGCAACACCCCAGCCAGGCCGCGTGGGGACCCTTGGGGGGGTCGAAGGGCTGGGTGAGAAGTCCCTGATGGAGTGGTGGGGGGTGGTCTAGGCCAGGGCCTTCCCGCGGGTGTCTCCGGAGCTGCCGGCCGAGGTCCCGCGGGAGCCTAGGAGGCTGTCACCCCGCCACGGGCGGGTGTGGCTGAAAGGGCACCATTGCCCTGGCTCCGTGCAGCCCATGCGCTCAGGTTTCTGGAGACCACTGGATGGCTTCCCACAGCGCTGCCAGCCCCAGGCACCTGGGGTGAGGGGACGAGGCGCTGCCCAGAATGAGCCTGAAACCCGCCTGCTCTGGGGGCTCCAGAGCTCTGCTGAGGGGTGTAGGCTGCCATCTGCCATGTGGGAGGGGGCGGGTAGGTGTTGCCAGGGGTCTTGTCGGAGGGGCAGGCGGTGACCCTACCGTAGTCGTCACCTGAGCTGGGATGCACACCGAGGAAGGAAAACAGGGCGGGGCCTTTGGGCTCGGGCTGTAAATCCAAGTTGCCTTCCGCAGCGCTGAGCTGCGGATTTGCTGGGGAAGGAGGGATGATCCAGCGCTGTCCTTGACGCCTGAGGGTGACTGTGGCCAAGGGCTGCTCAGGGCCAGCTCTCCTGGCAGGAAGCCCGCCTGAGTCGAGCCACCGATACCTGCTTCTCTCCGGAAGGCAGGATACGTGCCGCGCTGGCCACCCTTGCCTCCAAGCCCGGATCCCAGGAATGCAGGCGCCGCCGAGAGGCCGCTGGGCAAGTCACTGAAGTGGGTGCCTTTGCTGTAGGTCTGGCTGGGGTCGAAAGAGTAATTGTTCTGGTCACTGGGGCCCCAGGATCCTGAGGTAGACCGGTTCTCAAGACCCGAACCTCCAAACTGGGCTCCAGCTAGGGAGGTGGGCCGACCCTTTCCGTTGGCCATGGCAGCGGGAACATCATGCTGAAGCGCAGGAGGTCAGTCCGCTCCTTGTCAGTGCCCACCGGCGCCACCCTCTGGCTGGTGGCCCCCCAGGCCTAAAAACAGCTCAGCTCTCCCCGGCCCCCTGCGGCGCTTGGGAGGCGGCCGCATGAATCTGAAAGTGTGAACAGCACTCTTGCCCACTGGCCTCCTTCAGTGCCCCAGGCCAAATCTGCTGGTGATGGATGACGGTCTGGGCAGGGCGCCTCTCGCGACGGGTCCGGTTGGGGTCAGGCCTGGCTCCAGCCTGGCTCCGGCCTAGCTCCGGCCTGCTACACCCATGACTGCTGCCTCACGTTCCTGCGGCGGGAGACATGTTCCGCCCTTGGAGTCCTCTCATTTGCCTTTTGAGCTTCTGAGTGTGCTGTTGACTCACTGTTAGTATTAAAAGACTTTTTTCAAGTACCACGCCAGTTATGCCTGTCTTTGCGTCTCTACTTAGCAATGAGCTTTTGGTAGTATACATTAAGAAGTAGGTGGCCTTCCTGGCCTAAACATTTTTCTGTTACCTAACTGAAGTATGTAACTCAAAGTTGCTCTTGGGAGAAGCCATTCCATTGAATCAAGTCAACACTTGAACGTGAGACTCTGCCTTTGTGACTTGTGGATTGGGCTCTGTTTAGATGTGTGCTTTGCTGTGTCATGGGCCTGTTTGGCCTGTATCACCTGTGGACCGACAGAAGGCCTCTGTTGCTGTGAGGGTCACAACCTGTCTCAGCTGCTTCCCATGCTGTGGCTCTGGAAAGTGATTTTTTAAAAAAATATTCCTTCTTTACAGTTAAACCAAATGTATTCTTTAAATTTGTTAAATCTGCATGCTATCTTATGACATGGAAATTGACAAGAAAAGACAATATAATTTGTACAGATTATGATACAAAAGATGAGACTGTAGACTGTTATTGCCTTGGTGAGTACAGTACAAAAAGGGTTTTAACCCAAAATTAATTTGCAAGAATCTTTTTGTTGGGCCGGGATTTGGCTCAGTGATTTCACTGCCTGCCTTCCAAGTGCAAGGTCCCTGGTTCGATCCCCGTACTCCCTCCCAAAAAGAATCTTTTTGTTTTAGAAACACACTATTACAATAATTTTTATCTGTTTTGTTTTGTTTTTGTGTTTTGAGACAGGGTCTCACTATGTAGTTGAGACTGACCTGGAACTCACTCTGTAGCCCAGGCTGGTCTCGAACTCACAGTGATCCTCCTGCCTCAGCCTCCCGAGTGCTGGGATTACAGGCATGCGCCACCACGCCCAGCTCAATAATTTTTATCTGAATAAAAGTTTCAGTAAACGAGTTGGTATTCCAGAGTTAAAGAACAACTCACTCTTTAGCATTTTATAAGCAGATTTAGGAGAAGTACAGTATTGCTTGTAAATTGTAGAGAATTTAAGTACCTACTGGGTGTAATCTTTTGGAAAAGGTGTTGAGCAAAGCATTATCATGGCATCCTCATTTTTAAAAATGAAGTTATTAAAAACTTGTTCAAGAGAGTCACCATAATTCTGTGAGGATTTTCCACAAATAGATGGCTTCAAATTAAAATGGAAAATATTTTTGTTGGCTTGCTGTTTTCCAGAACTGTAAAATTGTATTGTACTTCTCCCTAAATGATGGTGTTGTCACTTGAGATAATCTTGGGTCGTATACTGTGAGGTCTAATAATGGCATTGACATTGACAAGATAGAGGCTGTTTTCTGTATCTTGAGCTAATTAACAGCAGATGAGGTTACCAGTTATTTTAGATATATTTCTACTTACAACAGAAAGGACAAGATGTAACTGAATTCTGTATTTTTAGAAAGTAAATTATTGCTGGGTGTGGTGTGCACGCCTGTAACCCCAGCACTCAGGAGGCTGAAGCAGGAGGATCACTGAAAGGAGGCCAGCCTGGTTTGCATAATGAGTGCAAGGCCAGCCTGATCTGCATAGCAAGACCCTGTTTCAAAAAGGAAAAAGAAATTTGTTAGTCATATACTTGGACAACTTGTTTTCTTTTTACCAGGAATTCTGAAATGTCTATTTTATGTAATAAGTATTCAAATTCGGTAAATTAATCATTTTTGAAATTTTCAATGTTTAACTTTCTGATTCTAAAAAACATAGAATTTATTGATACTTAAACTCCGCAATTTTAGGAGTTTAAAGAAGAATCAATGCTAAACTCTTAGATTCAAGATGCCTCACCCTACAGCACCCGCCACCACGCAGGTGATGTGTCCGTGCTCTCTGGTCTCCACAGGAGAGTTGGAGTGCCAAGGGTTTAGTATTTTCCCTTCCAGGACAGGAGACTCTGTTGCGAAGAATGTTTGTGAGGTGGACCAACAAACAGTCCTGTGTGTGTGGAAAGAAAGTGCCCTTCCGCTGCTGTACCTGGAAGATAGGATGAGTTGGAACTGCTTTATCTATCGGTTTGAAGGTTACAAGAACCTGGGAGAACTAACCAAAATAGTAAAGATTCATGAGTGAAGTGTGAATGAAATTAAGTAAAATCATCTGCTTTTATTTCTCTTCTTGCTTCTGTCCTTTAGAATTTTGAAAGGCTCATAAGAATTCACGTAGTTTAAAAACAGGCCAAATGATGTTGAAAGTTGGAGATTGAATGTTTCAGGGGGGTGGATTAAATAAGTGCTTTAGGTTAGAGAGTGATTTTCAACCTTAAGCCATGGTTAGAAAATGTGTGTGTGTGATAGTGTGGAGAGTGATTCCGGGCTATTCCTGATCTAAACACTTATTCTTAAAATGTTCTTCTGTATGGAAAGGAAGCAGGAGACCACTGATACCTGATTGGTGTTGATTGTCCTAAATACTGCTGGAAGGTAGGGCTTTTGATTTTTCTCTATAGGATCTTTATGTTACACAGTTTCTTAAAATGTAGTTTATAGAACTAGAGGTTAGTGTTAGATGATCTTTAAGTTTTTTTCCAGTTTAAAGTTCTCCCTTAAAGTTTCACACTTTAAGTAGCTGATATTTTCAATCTTGGTTTCTTGGATTTTGAAATGGTTTTCATTCAGAATCCCTGAGTAGAGAGAAACCTGGGAAGAAATTTGGGGACAGAATGTGGGTAGTGGGAACAGGTTAGGTTGGAGATAGTGGAAAAGAGACTTCCCTTTTCTTACAGGGGAAAACAAGTGCCTGTGTCGGTGTTAGGACCAACATATCCTCCTCTTAGAAGCTGAGTCTCCAATCTGCTGAGTCTTGATGCAATGCATTTTATGCTAGAAATGTTTAGGTATTGTCTAGAAAAAAAAAACATTTAAAAGTCAGTGACTTCTCCGTGGTGTGGGATGAAATCTGTGTTCCATTTAGGTGGAGATAATTGCCTCCATAGGTGGGAAGGTTGAAACATTTTAAAATAAACCTGTATCTTTTATAAGGCACGAATAGGAACTATGTCTCCTTGACACTTTTCAAAGCATTTTCCCCGAATCTGTGAGATTAAAGAAATTCTCATAACCAGTAAAATTTATCAGAACATTGATGTTTAAAACTATCTTTATAGCTATTAGTATATACTGACAGTATTGGAAGTTTTAAAAAGTTTTAATTCATTATTAGAAATTTTATATATGAATATATGTATTTATATTATGGTTAATCTTAGTTGAACGTGGTAGCCAGAAATGAGAATCATTTTTACTTGGTTCGAATCTTTATTTAAAAATCTCTATAAATACTTAAGTTGTATTTTATTAAAGTCATTTTTCAAATTGTTACATAATTTATTATGATTCAGTATATGTTAAAGGCTATCATAAGGAAAGACAGCTGTTAGATTTTGCAACCTGGGAAAGCTTGAGACTTCAGGGAACCCTGCTTTCTGTTGTGCCCGTCCCTTATACTTAGTCTATCCTTTGCAGAATAAAAAGGCACTGTAGTAGTTCTGTAGAATGTACTGTTGCAAAGTCTGTTTGAATGTATAGAAAGACATTTGCACCATGCTCTTGTGTAGGTGTGGGAAGTTGAAATGCTGATGGCAGCAGCTGTTAGAAAGACTCAAGTCTATGTAGTAAAAAGTTAAAATTACAACAAATGCAGCACTCTAAAATGTATTCTGCGTATATTATCATTGGATTGCTTTTGGAGTGAAAAGTAGAATATGATTCTAATCCTTTATAGTTGCTGTTAATTTTGTTCTAAACCTGAAAGTGTTAAAAGCAACTTGAAAATGTGACAAAGCTCAATTTCATTTCTTGTTTATTGCTTGTTTTCCTATTGGACAACTGGAAGTAGCTCTGCCCTGGCAACTAAAATAGGCTATTTGCATAACCTACTTTGATTGGCTAGCATTCTGACTAACAGTTCCAATCATATGGTGTCGGTTTAGTGGTAGGCTATGCTAATTAGCCGCTGTTGCTGGGGTTCAGGATGGTTTCTGTGTGCTGTTCTGCCTGGTGTTGCCTGGTGAGACATTGATAAATGAGAGTTTAATGATCTGCAGCAGTTCCCACTCACTGCGGGCAGGCGGATTTTGGAACAGAAGTGGAAATAAGGATTTAATTGCTCTGTTAAATACCTGTAACTGAAATATGTGTATTAAATTGTAGGACTAAGTTATAGAAAATTTTTATTTAATTAAATACTTTATAATATAAGAGAGATATTTTAGTGTTTTCTCTGAAAATATAACTCACATGGTAGCACTGTGCGCACATTTTTCTAAAACCTTTCCAGATTAGAAAGTAGTGTTGCAGTAAGTGGAATATTTGATTTTTCTTACAGTTTTGACCTTTTGTAGAGATAGATATTTGTTTTTAACAAATTGGTGCAAAGTTTTGGACTGAATTTAGCGTGTACTGTCCACATATTCTAGCCAGTAGAAGCTCGAGCTTGAGTCATGCATGTCCTTATGTGGATCATGTTATTTTACCTTCTGTTATTACCTTTCTGATTTAAATCAAATGTCTTAACTGTTGGTTGTACTGCTGCCTTTGGTTTATATTAAGTTTTTATTTGGTACGGTTCGGTGGAAGTTCAGTGGGAAATGGAAAACTGTTCAAGGAATGGAAGAGGTGAAGAATTCAACACGTGTGGTGTTTGATAAAAATGCAGGGTGACCACACAGAAAAATACCAAGTAAAGATTTATCTGGAAGGGTTTGTGGGTGTGGGTGAGGAAGAGGGTGGGAAATCACTAGACCTTTGGGCAACAGGGATATAAGAAAAGGATTTAGCTTGAGAAAGGTTTGAAGAGGAAACGCTTAGAATTGTGTTCTGTAGTAAAGTATGAGTTGTGATCCCATAGCTAGAGAGTTATAGGAAGGTAGGCCTGCAGAGCGAGGAGCAGATGAACAGAGGCCTGGTATCTGGTCTGACTAAGTTATCACATGCAGATAGTCATTGTGCCCTAGGCCTCCAGTGTCTAGATGTTGCCTGTTTCAAGCAAGCTGGTGTCATTCACTACCTTAAATCGGAGTTGATGGCTCCTTGTTCGAGCCAGCATTGTCTTTGGCTTTGTTTCACTTGGCTCTTGGGGTACATAGTAGTGTTCACTTTTCGTGTCTCTTGGTTTGTGCGGTATTCTCTCACCTTCTGTGGCCCCAGAACTGTGGAACAGGTATCAAAAACTGAATTTATATATTTGTATTAAATTTTCTAAATGTTTACACCTTTATTTTGTCATTTATTTAAGAGGATGGTTGAGTCAGACAAGCTAATTGGACCATATTGGAGATTTGTGGAGAATAAAATGAAAATTAAACCTTATTCCTGCTCATTTTTTTTTTTCCTGGACATATATACTAAAGAAGCATTCTAAAAACACTTAACAGAGATGTTTTATTCAGCCATAGAGTCAAAAGGATCTGGACTCAGGATCTGTGATTTAGCAGAGGTGCATGTGATTTGCCCTTTCTAACTGAATTACATGGTAGCGTGACCTGCTCCAAGAGAGGTGAAAATCCAAAAGAAGGCGTTAAGGACAGATTTTTTTTTTTTTTTGAGTTTATTGGTACAATCTAGGTATAAAATACAGTTACATTCATTATTGGGATCCTGCACCCCCACATAACAGGTCTTGATTCTCATTTTTTCCCCTTAACGGACAGATTCTTGACAGGGGTGGAATTTTGCAACGTCTGGATTCTCATAGGGGCTGCTGTAAGACTGCAAGGTGTGGAAGATTCTATACCAGTTGAAGGGAAAGGCCTGTTGAGGAAATTTAGATTATTAAGACAGATAGTGGCTGGGCGTGGTGACGCACCCCTGTAATCCCAGCACTTGGGAAGCTGAGGCAGGAGGATCCCTATGAGTTTGAGACCATACCGGGCTACTTAGTGAGTTCCAGGTCAGTCTCAACTACATAGTGAGACCCCGTCTCAAAAAACCAAAAAAAAAAAAAAAAAAAGTTATTTCGGCTGGGGATTTAGCTCAGTGGTGCTGCTGCCTGCCTCGGAAGCTTAAAGACCCAAGTTCAATTCCCAGGAACCCCCCAAAAAAAAGTATTTTAGAGGAAGAAACATTGAGCCCTTTCCCCACAAGGGATAATGGTAGTTCTTTTACCAGACTGAGGGAGGTGCCTTCTATTCTTGGTTTAGTGAAAACATTTTTAATCAAGTGTGTTAGATTTGTCAAATATTTTTTTCTGCATCTACTGAGATTATCTTGTGAGTTTTCTTTTTTATTTAATTTGATGAATCTCAGTGTTAAACTGACAGTGCATTCCTGAAATAAAGACCACTTTGTTATGATGTATTGTCCTTTTAAAAAGATTGTTGGATTCCATTTATTATACTTTTGTGTAGAGATTTTGCATCTTCATGAAAAACATTGGAGTTTTCTTGCTTTTTCTTAGTTTTCATTGATTTCTACTTTGGATGTTTATTTTCATTTCATTAATTTTAAATTTCATTTGCTTTTAAAAAACAGATTTACCGAAGTAGAAAGCAGAAATCATTGATTGAAGTTTTTTTTTAGTAGAGATGTTTAATGGTATAATTTTCTAAGAATTACTTTAGCTGTATAAAATTTTTTTGATACATTTCATTTTCTCTCTGTTCTAGGTATAATTTGCTGTTAGGGATTTTCCAGGGGGTGATCAGCAGAAGCTTGTCATTTGATTTTTAAGTTTTAGAGACCTTACATTTATCTTTCTGTTCCTTTCTTCCAAATTTACTTTGATTGTTGTCACAACTTACTCTGCACAACTTGGTCCCCTTTAATTTGTTGCGATTTGTTTTATGGCCTATGAAATGGTTTCTCTTGGTATATGTGCTGTGTCCACTAGAAAATAATGTGTTCTGCTGTCTTTTGGTGGAACATTCTCTACACGTCAATTATGTTGAGTTTGTGGATAATGTTCAAATTTTTCTATCTCCTTTCTGATTTCTGTCTGCTTGTTTTATCAAATATTGAGAGGATATTGAAATATCGTAGTATAATTGTCTCTATGCACTTTGTCATTTCTGGCAAAAAGCTCTATTATTAGACTCATAAATGCTTAAGATTAATACAGTTTGCTGATGTTTGACACATCATAAAATGATCTTCATTCCTAATAATGTGTTCTTTATAGGCAGGCAACAGTTGTGTCTTGCTTTATTATTATATTTTGTTTCCAATCTAAACATCTCTCAATTTTGCTATTTAGATACTTTGTATTTGACATGATTATTGTTATGTTTTGGTTTAAAGTGATCGTGCTGCTAATTATTTTGTAATTGGTCGTGTGTTACTCACTTTCCTTTTCTTCAGTTTTTTCCTACCTGTTTACTTTTTCTTCTACCTTCTTTGGATTCCTTTTTTTTTTTTTTTTTTTTTTTTTTTTTGGTACCAGGGATCGAACTTGGGTCCTTGCACTTGCGAGGCAAGAAGCAGAACCACTGAGCTACATAATCCCCAGCCCTACCTTCTTTGGATTAGTCGATACTTTTTTATGATTTGATTCTTTTCCCTCCCTTGTTGGCTTATTCATTTCAACTTACAAAAAAAAAAAGTCTGTCTTATCACAGTCTACTTAGAAATGATAATTATGTCCCTTTATATAAAAGATGTACTGAACTGCTAGAGTATATTTTCATCCCTCTGTTTATTGCATTTTCATAGGTTTTGAATATATGTTATTAGCCTAACATTACATTAAATATTAACCAATGAGATTTAAATAAAAACATTTATACCGCTACCCATGCAGTTATCTTTCCCGTTGGTCTTCATTCCTTTTTTGTAGGTTCATTTTTCCATGTAGTTTAATCTTCCTTCATCCTGAATACTTATTTCTGTTGTTGACATTGTTTTGTAGCTCAGGTTCACTGGTGACACATTTTTATTTACCTTTTGTGTATCTGAAACTGTCTTCATTTCGCTTTTGTCACATGTATTTTCACTGGGTATATAGAATTCCAAGAGACACTTTTTTCTTCTAATAATTTAAATATGCTCCTCTGCTGTCTGCTCGCTTGCAATACTTGTTACAGAAAAATCTTTCTTTTCTTTTTTTAATATTATGTTTTTTCTTGGGCATTTTAAAGATTTTGTTTATCTTTGGTTTTCAGCAGTTTGTTTATTATGCCTTTGTGTATTTTTTTGAGGTGGTTGTGGGCTGTGTGTGTGTGTGTGTGTGTTGAGGTCTGTTGAACTTTTGGATCTCTCTGGCCTGTAGATTTTATTAGATTTGGAAAAAATTTGACTGCTTTTGTTCAAAATTGTTTCAGTTTTCCCTCTTCTCAGGAATTTTAGTTATATGTATATCAGGGTGCTTGAGGCTGTTCCCAAACTCAGTAAATGTCTGCTTATGTTTACAAACCTTTTTAGGTTCATTTTTTTCTGTTTATCTGCAATCTTAGTCATTGAGCAGTAAGTTGGAATTCTGAAAGAGTCTGTATTGCTGGATCCTCAGAATCACATCTTTTTTCCTCTGCGTGTCTATAATGTGTCATGATCCCCATCTAGTGTGTTTTTTATCTTTTACATTGTAGTTTTCATTTCTGGAATTTATTTTGACTGTTTTAAAAAATATTTTTCCAAAACTCTCTTTTCACGTTTGAAAGTTTATAGTTTTAGTATCTGCTTTCATGTTTCTTTGTATATATGAGTCTGTGTTCAAATTTTTCCATTATGTAAGAACACAAGTTTTATAAAAAGAACACAAGTCAAACTGAATTAGTGCCTATCCTGATGCCCTAACCTTAACTAATTATATCTTCAGCTTAACTGTATCTAGTTAAGATTTTGTTTATCATTCTGGGGTACTGGGAGTAGAGCTTCAACATGTTAATTGTAAAAATCTTTTTGTTAGCACATGTTTATAGTATATACAATTACATTTATCGTGGGGAGTTGGTACAAATACATAAAATCTCTTAATTCTTCTTTCTCCCCCTACCCCTCCCAACGCTCCCTGCTTCTTCCATCTCTTGATCCACTCCTGATTTGCAAAAGCTCTCTTTCCATTTTTTCCTCTTTTTTATCTTTTTCTTTCCTCTTCCTCCATCTCTTGTTCTTCTTCCCACTGGAGAAAGATCTCCCTGCTTCTCATTATTTGTGTATGTACCCACCTATGTTTACAGTAGCACAGTTTTTAATAGCTAAATGTTGCAGGTGGCCTAAGTGCCCATCAATAGATGGATGGGTAAAGAAAATGTATTTATACACAGTGGAGCGCTGAGCCATAAGGAAGGATAAACTTGAGGCATTTGTAGGTAAAGAGATGCATTTTGAGACCATGACATTAAATGAAATAAACCAGACACACAAGCCTAACTATCTCGTGGTTTCTCTTACACGAGAAATGAGAGTTTTGTGAGGACTCAGCTCATCATCCTGTCCCCTCGTATCCACTTAACCCCCCAGTGGTGTTTTCTGACCATGCTGCTCGTGTGCTCTTGGGCTCTTACTTGTGTTCCCCTCTCAGCTTGGAATGCTCCCTTTCCTGTCTTGTGCTTGACTTGCTTAAAAGTCACTAATCAGAGATAATTTCTGCTTAAAAGGCTTTAAAATTGTATACTTTTAATTATTTTTGTGGAACATACTTGAAACATTTTTGAAGACATGGAGTTTTTCTTGGTATTATATCCTAGTACCACCTATAGTACTTTGTAACTAATGATAACTTGATTTGAATATACAAATGAGTGTAATTGAGCAGACAAGTTATAGAAGTGAGGACTCTAGAGTCTGGAAATTCATTTTGGAGGTGTTTATAGAAAGAGTTACTATGTTGAGCTTTCTAAGTACAGAACTCTACAGTGGTTTTGGAAATACACCTGTGAAAATTTAATAATCTGTTTCTATACTCATGAACCTGGTTTTGAAGTTACAGGGTAAAACGACAGAGATGTACGAGATGCAATTTCCTGAGGAATCCTAGACAGAACTAGGCGAGTGATTATCACGCAGGATGAAGAGTTTTAAAAGAGCATGCTGTCAAGCCAAGATGAACGAGAGAGTATTGTTAGAAATGGGAATTCAGGTAAAGTTGTCTCTTTAAGTAGAGGTCTCCACAGAAATGATGGATTCAGAAATGAATGGTAGATTAGAAGATGTGGGTATTGTCACAAAAAATCTGCCATGGAAAGGAGAAGAGCGTATTAGCAGTTGTGTCAAAAGAACTGATAGGTCAAGAGCAGGTATTTCTGAGTCGACGATACACCAAAAATGTTTGAAGAAAGAGTGAAAGTGATAAGAGAACAGGAAGAGGGCTCTGAGATGCATTTCCATTTTATACAGGAGGAAATTGGGGCAAAAAGAAGTTAAGAAAGCCACCCAGGGACACAGCTACCACATGGCAGGGCCATGTGCCCCTATGCACTACTCTATTGCCTCTGATAGTTTTCTTTAAAGCCACTCACTCACTTACGAGTTTCTTGGTAAAGAAACTAATACTGTTATAAAGTTAGAATCAGCTTCACTTACTACTTAGAGAAAATAAGAGTGAAAATAAATGTTGGGAAACTAGAGCAAATGTATTAAATTTATATAACTTGCAGAATGCATACCTGGAAATAATTAACTATTTGCCATCAGTAATTAAGAGATACTCTATTTGATATCAGGTAGTTATTGTAAGGTAATGAATGAACGATGAGACACCCTGGAAGGTAAGCGACACGTGTTTACTGAGCACTTCCTCTTGCTGCTGGGGATCTACTAGCAAATAAGGAACAGCCCCTTGCTTCTGTGGCACACATTTCCTCATGGAGAGAAAATAAATAAGTAGATCGGTTGCAGTTTTTCCTAGAAGGATCAGGAATGGTCCGTCTGAGGGAGTATTTTTCTTTGGTGTTATTTACCTTGTTTCATTTGGAGAATAGATTGGGGATATTCTGGTTGATGTAATGCCAGTCATAATCATGCCTTTGATCTTTGCAAATACGTATTTTTTTATAGGTACATATTTGTCATACATAGTGCTCACATTCATCATAGGGGATCTGTTCCTGTGCACAATATGTATCAAATTATTCTTTTTTTCCCCCATTCCCTTCCCTTCCCTTCCCTTCAACTCTTCTGCCCATTTGCAGAAGCTTTGTTTTCAGTTCAGTTGAATTCACCTCCTGTGCCCCTCACTGTTCATGTGTGATCACGTCCAGAGAGTGACGTTTAACACTGCCACTTGTTAGCTCTTTCCTGACAGCTCTGTCAGTGGACGGAGCAGCAGTACCAACATTAGGGCCTCGTATTATAGCTGGGGAAAAGAACACACACCCACCCTAAATAAGTACGTCAACCTGTAGTATTCTCCGTCACGTGTAGAAACATGGGATAAATATGTGATTGATGTACGATGAGTGATGTAAGTCAGTTTAGTGCAGGAAGACAGCTTTAGCCTCAAGATCCCAAATCCAGCCTGCTGCTGCTTTTTGTAGTTTTATTGAACATACCCGTATCATTGGTTTCTGTATCATCTGTGGCTGCTTTTGTGTTACAGGGACATAGTTATAACAGAAACATGCTCTGAAAAGCCCAAAAACACCCACATCTGGCCCTAAGAAAACATTTGCTGACCCTGCTCAAGCTTTTGCCAGCCATTGTGCTCCAAGGTGTGTCTCTTCTTCAGAGTTGAAAAGTAGTGCTCGATGCAAGAGCTAATGATGACATAGGGTCTGTCTTCCAGGAGCGAGGAGAGGGGAGTGTCCGTCCACGGGGACTAGTCCTGGCACAGAAGCTGGGAGCCTGCTGTGCTTACGGGGAGCATAGCGTATCGGCCCCTTCTAGTAAATGTCAGTGTATGTGGTGTTTTTTAAAGTAGGTGTTGAAATTATGATTTCATAAAAATGTGTATATAGACAATGAAAGTTGCTCCTCTATCCTGTACCAAGAGCTGAGAAGAGATGGGTTGTTAGTCTTTTTCTTCTCAATGTGCCCTTTTGTCTAATAATAACTTTAAAATCTGCTGTATTTCAGGTCCTATTCCTTCACATTTTGACCACAAGGTTAATTTGGTTACCAGAAATGTAGTTACGTGTCTGTTATACATATATTAATATAATCTGAAATATTTCAGAGAGGATTTTTTTTTTGCATACACGTTCTTGCTTTGTAGTTCAGGCTGGTCTTGAACTCACTGTGCAGCCCCAGCTTGCAGCAGTCCCACCTGCCTCAGCCTCCCAAGTGCTGCTATTACAGGTGTGTGCCACCACGCCTGGCTAGACAGGATTTTAATTAGGAGTTTTCCTGTCAGTTGAGAAGCTGACATTGCTTTTGTGAAGTTTTTCAATTATGCTTTCATACCGCATATTAAGGTACTCTCTACGACATCATCGCTGTTTAAAGTTTTGCAGTCCTTCGTCACTATTCTTGTTCAGGTTCAGGGATCCATAATGAATTCCCTGGGGAAGCCAGGGGAAATGTGTATGTCTGCTACCTCTCAGACTGGTCTAGCAGACCCTCAGCTCTAGAGCTCAGGGTGTCATCTGTCATTTAAAGAGCCCCCAGCCGAGCCACGCAGAGTTGAGTAGTGATAATTCCTAAGAATATAGAAAGGTGTAATACTGAGCGAGACATGCAGGCATGATGTTCGCGGCTAGCTTAAGCCATGATGGAGGCTGGAAATAGTTTTTATGTGTAGTGTGTGAATGAAGGAAGGAAATAAAAGATCTCCAGTTGATTTTATTCAGTTGGAAGATTCCTGTCTTTTCGCCTTTTCTTGCCTTTTCCCTCATTCTATAATTTTGTACCTCTTTTCCAAGAAATAAACTACTCTCCCAAAAGTACATACAAATTTCTTAACTTTCAGGATGTAATTTTGTTTGTATTAGTCCTGGTCTTCACTGGCATACATCTGACCCCTGTTTTCAAACAGAGGAAAACCATTTGTGTTGTTTCTAGGTAGATATTAATTTCCTATTCGTTAAAGTAGGCTAGCTCATGTTACCAACAAATCCAGCACTTCACTGGTTTAAATTAGTAGAACTTTACTTCTTGATCATGTAATATCCCAGTAACTGTTGCGCAGCTGTGCTTTGCATAGTTACTCAGAAACCAAACTGGAGACATTTTTCCTATCTTCAATACTAACATGGCCAAGGGTCACCTGGGCTTTGGTTTTTCCTGAAGAGGGAAAGAGCACTGGAGCTCAGAGATAGGATGTGTGGTGAGTCTGGCCTGTGCTGCCACACTTGCTGCACTTCACTTCCGTCGCCGGCCCGGCAGCCGGCACTACAGGGGCTGGGCAGCAGGCCCGTTGCCTCGTAGAGGGGAGGAAGGACCTTTGTCGGTAGCACACTCCACCCGTGTGGTAGTTGGAGCCGTATGTGCCATCAGCAGGGCTGGTGTTTTCATGTTCCTTCCGCCCGTCCCATTCTAGTCTCTCTTAGGCTCAGTTGTTCACTTTCGTGGGACAGTCAGATCTCTTAGATGCAACGGAAGCCCGTTCCTAGTTAACTGCCTTGGGTTAGAAAATGAATTTAATGGAAGGCTGAAATTAGCTCCCAGACGAGATTGGAAAGGTGGAAACTGTGCTAGGACAGTAAATAGGGACTTGCTGTATTTCGGACCTCAGGTGTCTCCCGAAGGTCTGTCCGGATACTGTCGGTGGACTGCGGGAACTCGCAGGTTGGAGTCGAGAGGGAGACAGATGTTCAGGTCATCGCGGGCATTCTCCGGGGGACTGCGAGCCTGGACTCCCTCTTCCTCTCCTTTACCTCCCCGCTGTGCGGTTATTGTGTTTGCTCTGCCACACACCTCCACCGTCTTGTATCACCACAGCTTCAAAGCCGCAGGGCCAAAGGCGCAAGGACAGAAGCTCCGCCTGAAGCCGGGGTGAACCGTTTCTCTCCGTAGGCTGGGCCGCTGTTTGTGATAGTAACGGCACGCTAGCTCTCACACGGCCAGCGCCAGGCAGCAGTAGATTGAGCTGCAGGACCACTTTGGTTATTGTGCCGTACCTGCTATTTCTGGGGTGAATGTGTGAGCCTCACGGTTTCCGTCCCCACTGTGACTGTCTTTTCAGTGTCTCTTCCTCTTGCAGGAGTGACTGCTCACATTTCTAAGCTCTAAAGAAAGTGGCAGTCCTTACTGTGTTCACTAGCAAAGCCCTAGTTACCTAGCAGGAAGGAAGAGATTTTTGTCACTTTTTGGCTTTTAGAGTAGGAATATGGCTTTCTGGCCCCTTACGATTCCCGTGTGAACTGTGTAACAAAAATTGACAAATACTGACTTGAGAACCCTTTTCATCAGTACGTGTTACAGAATAAGAGTGTTCAGTCTTGATTTTGACGCTGATCTTGGAAGAGTCATTTATTTAGCCTCTGTATGCTGCTGTCCTCTCTTTAGATGGAGGTGGGGAATTAGATATCTGTTTTGAGTGTTGGAGTTAAGAAGTGATTGATACACCTTGGCTTTTGCATTCTGTTACACAGTTGCTGTGAAGTGTTTAGGAAGGTGGTGTGGAGGGCTCGTGGGAGTTCCTGATCTAGCCTGGGCAGACGCGTTGGTGTGGCATTCAGGATCGTTCTTTGCTCGGTTCCCTCATTCATGAAGTTGTTGTCGTGAGAGTACAAAAATAAGACTAGTCCTTCCCTTGGTAGGGGCACTGATTCCAGGAGCGCGGGGATGAGTTCGGCGTGCAGTGTGCTTCCTGCGGGGACCCAAGGCCACACACCCAAGGAAGGATGGAGCGAGAATCCCTGCGAGCTTCTGGGACGAAAGATGATGCTTGAACTGACTCTTGAAGTTTGACTTCCAACTTTCTTGGAGCAGAAAAAGGACAGTGGGCATGGTGTTCTGGCCGGAGAGGGAGGTCGTGCTGGACCCTGCTGAGTGGTGATGAGTTCAGGGCAGCTGAGGGCGAGGCTGGAGCACACGCCTCCTGGCAGGTCAGGGTGGTCAGAGTGTTGGTGACCGGGAGTCTTTTGAAGGGATGTCAACCTCGCCGGCCGGGAAACTGGGCGAGGAGCAGCGCTGCCACAGCACTGGAGCCGACACCGCCTCCTCACTGCCGTCTCTCAGCCCGGTTCCCGTCTCTGGATTAAGATCCCGACAGACAGCACGTGAAGAGCGGCTGGGTCTGAGATTTTCCAGAGGTCAGAGTCTCAGAGTGTATTCAGTTTGGGCTGTGAGTGTGTGTTGGGGATGAAGGGGCCGGCAAGGCGGAGGTAAGAGTGGGTGAGAGTAGGAGGTTTCTAGCTTGAGTAGATGGATGGGAAGAATCCGTTCACAGAACTGGGTCGAGCCTGGCACTCCTGCCTGCAGACGCGGTTAAATGCAGCGAGCCGAGTTTCCCGCCCCAGGCTGGAGCTAACTTGGGAATCTGGAGGGCTCCAGACAGCCACCGCCAGCCACTGCTGCGGAGGGGTTGCTGCCTCTCCCAGCTCCCGTTTTCTCTCTTGCATTTTCTTCGGAGCACTTAGCACTTTCTGATATTGCCACATTCACTTGTCTTATGAGGATTCCCCACCACACACTCAAAAAAATACAAAGTCCAGAGACTGTGACCATCATCTTCACATTTACGCCTTTAATGCTAAGAATCTTGTCTGCCACACACACACACACACACACACACACACACACACACATAATTAGCTGTCACATTTTTTAAAAAGGTAAAAAATTAAAGCATATTATTTTGACTTTTAGTGAACATTTAAACATTAATGAGATATTTTACATTTAAAGTGCGTCTCTGTTCTGTTTGGTTTGTTTGTTCTGTTTTTTAAGACAGGGTCTCACTGTGTAGCCCAGGCTGACCTCAAGCTCACTTTGATTCTCCTGCCTCAGCCTCCTTGAGTGGTGGAATTACTGGTGTACGCCCCTGTGCCCGGCCACATCTCTGTTCTGATTAGCCAGCTCTCGAGTGTGCAGTGGCCACATGTCCTGCTGGCTGCTGTGTCGGACAGCGTGGTGTTGAGATCCCCGCAGTGGCTCAATGTTTGTTGAGTGAGTGAAGGGGAGAAGTAGAAGTTTGTCATAACGCGTTGCATGAGAAGGGGCGGAATTTGGCTTTCGGAGTGAGGCGCTTGAGCACGTTCATGTGTTTAAGACAGAGCTAGCAGAGAGCCAGGAGAAGCCAGCCGCCGGCGGGGATAGCACCTGCAGCCATTGCCCGGCGGTGCGCTCCGCTGCCGGAGGAGGGTGCCCTTGGGTTAAATGTTAGAGGCCCAGTGCGGTCTGTTGAACATAAACTTCTAACTGAATTGTGTAGGACTCTTTCTTAACATTTTAGGTTCTGTCATTTTGAAAATTTTAAAGCTGGGCTGGGACTGCTGCTCAGTGGTAGCTTGTGCTTAGTATATGCAGGCTTGGGATGCAGATTCCAGCATGCAATGTTTAGCATTTTGATAATATTGAAATTGTTTCAGATTATGTAGTGTACACATCTCAATATACCATGAGATTATTTTTCAGTCCTTAGGTAATTCCTTAAACAGTGTCTCCTAATCTTTTGTGAGTTGTGTTCTCCATTATTTTACTTTAGAAACAAAGTTGTACGTGAGGTTGACACAGGCCCTGAGCAGTCTCCCATAGTAGTTTTGAGGCAGGCGGCAGAACCACTAAGCTAAATCCTCAGCCCCCCCATAGTAGTTTTGGAATCTTAGGGAGATCTATTGATGAAATGAGCTTATAAAAATGAAGCAAAAATGAAGTGTCACATTTTTCAAGGGTTGATATTATAAGTAAAACTTTTAAAGACCATTAAAAAATAGTAATAAAGGGCTGGGGGTGTAGCTCAGTGGCACTGTGCCTGCCTTGCAAGTGCAAGGTCCTGAGTTTGATCCCTGGTACCAAAGGGAAGAAAAGAGTAATAAGTGGAAATCCTGAATATACTGACTGGATTAATGAAAAATCATTATTCCAACATTTAAAAATTACCCCATTGTTTCTTGAGATAAAATGTCTCGTAGATGTAAAAAAATGTTATCCAAAACAGGGTAGAAGGTAAGATTGTGTGCCCTGAAAAACGCTGATGACTTAAAAGGGCCTGAAAGGGGACAGGGATTTAGCTCAATGGTGCCACCACCCGCCTGGCAGACACAAGACGAGGAGTTTGAGCCCTGGTACCAATAAAGGGGGGGTGGTGTTAAATGACAACAAAGGCATTGATGTTAGAGGTGGGCCTAGACTTTTGACTATATTGAAATGGGTACCTCTCATGTAGAGAGAAAGATACTTTGGTACATGATACTGATCTCATTGGGCAACTTGAGATCTCTTTGTGGACAACTTTATGTTCCTAATTGTGATATTTTCAGGCAAATGCATAGTGTCAAAGCCGAAAATAACTTTAGAAATGGTCATTCAGGGCGCTTAGCTTTCTTCTGCCTCAGGTACCAGAGAACTCATTTGGTTAAGTTCTGATTAAAATGGGTCCTCAGGACAGTGCTTTGGAGATGGGAGAGAAGCATAGGTCCCCTTTTTTCGGTTCCGGGGGTCGAACTCAGGACCTTGGCTTAAGTGTGTGTACTTGTGAGCAGCTCTAGATGGGCACTGGTCTTCCCTGGTGTGCGAGGGGCGGGGCTGGACAGGTGATATGTTCTTTTCATTGGCATGTAGTTAACCCAGGACTGGAATCCTGTGTTTCTGGTGAGCCAGTTTTTATTTTCTTTGCTACTCCTCTTTTTATTGTTTTTTTTTTTAAGCAACATTTTAACTATCGTGTTTGAAAAGATAAAAACTGCTAAAGATATACATTAAAAAGTAGTCAAGTTTCAAATCAAGGTAAATGTAGGGAAACACCACCATCCAGTTTAGTTCCCTTTTCTGCGTTTTTAATAACACTTTTCTAGGTTACCTGGATGCAGAACCACTAACGCGTCTCTCTGTTGCTTCATTTAAACGGATTTCAAGTTCTGCCAGTCCTGCTCTTGGTGTGTTCAGAAGTGTCCTTTCCGCTTTTGATCCTGGCCTTCTAAAAGCTCTCAAAGTCTCGTGTTTGGGATATCGAAAAAGCCCTTCATTCATCTTTGAGTGATTTCTCCCAGGCCACCCTGTGGTACATGCTGTTTGTTATTTCATTGGGCCACAGACCCTGTGAGACATTTTCTTGAGGGTTAAATACCATGGTTAATCCATTCTGCTGATGGAAAGTGAGGCACACATCTCGAGAGCTGGTAAACGGCAGCCTGGCACAGGCAGCCTGAGTGTTTATAGCGGTAACTAGAAATGCGCTTGGAGTTGTGTCTCTCCTTGTACACCTACCCCGGTACTCCCTAGCCTCTTTTACAAATCCACACTTGTGGCCCAGCCCGCCTTTCCTGCTCCTGTCTGAATTCTGTTCTCTAGCCAGATTAGGTGAGGGGTTGTCTGCCTCCTTAGAGAGAAGTGGAGTCGGGCAGAGAGCAGCGGAGGCAGGGTGGGAGCAGGTGGGTTCCCCAGGTGAGCCAGAGCCAGGGTGGCGCGCAGGACACAGGGTTCCTGTGAGCGGGTCACAGGATTCAGAGCTACTGGCTAACTAGGCTTTTCTTTGTATAAAGCCGCTTTCTGAAATTTGCTGTGAGGCTCATGCTCTCTGAACTCCTAATTTAATCTCTTTTGGTCGCAGCCACCGCTTTGTTATTTTCATCTGAATCTGGGCAGGTGGTGCTCGGAAAGGAAGTTTGCAAGCAGGGTGCTGTCTCCTGGTGGCCCGGGTTCTTTTCCCTCGCTGAGTTTCTCTACAGGCCTCGCAGGGATCTGAGCCGAGTCTCTTAGGGGCAGATGTGGATGCCTCCTGCAGTCCTCTCCCTTTCCTGCCGAGGGCCAGGCCTCCTGTGATGCCGCGTGGACGCAGGGCCGCCTACCAGGGCAGGGGTGCGCGGTGGCTTCACCTCTGTTTCCCTCTGCGTGAAACGTAGCCAGGCCACCTCAGTCACAGGGCTTTCGAGGGCGTGGGGGGACGTGAACAGTTGAGCTCTGCGCAAGAGTTCCGTGAAAGTTACCACTAATTTTATAACTTTTCCTTAAATGACACTGGGTCATAGAGACTTGCTCTGTCCATACTATTATTACTATATGGTTTGAGAAAAAAAATGGCTTGAAAGGTAAAAATGAAATCACATTGCTACTGGTTCCTTTACTTTTTGATCAGTTACTAGTAAGTTAGAAGCTTTTCCTCATCTACTTTTGATTTGTGACAGCTCCCTCTTTGATCTGTTTCTGAGGGAGAACTGAGTGTTTTTAGCCTTGTTTTTAGAGCTCAGTAGAGAAATGATACACAGATTCTGCATACTGTATGTATATGGAAGAGGGAAAATTTTGAGCTATAAAATGTTTACTACATAAATATATTTTTAATAAAGGGCTACTTTTTGTATTATTAGATGTTTATAACCACCACTGAGCGATTAATTTGCACATACTTAGCTTTTAAAACATCTTGGGCCAGATAAATATCTTGTCTTTTAAGTGTTTTGTAATGGAAAATTTCTGTAAATATACAGTGTTTTAATTGGAATCACAAAGACAGATGATTGCTTCATTGAATAATTTTAAGTATTATGCTGCAGTTCAATATAGATACCCAAATACTTAACCAGGCTTAAAAA
This sequence comes from Fukomys damarensis, assembly GCF_012274545.1. NCBI lineage: Eukaryota > Metazoa > Chordata > Mammalia > Rodentia > Bathyergidae > Fukomys > Fukomys damarensis. The sequence goes on along the minus strand of NW_022900936.1, from coordinate 6,326,256 downwards.
TATCTTGTCTACTTAACAGCTGTTTGGCTAGAACTAAAAAAGACTGAGGAGAATGTGTACGGTTTCCCTCTTTTCTTGCTGGAATGTGACCGGAAAAAGGTTTTTCTTAGAACCTCCTTGAGGCAGCTTTCCCTCCAGAGAAAACTTCTGTGCTTCAAAAGTTGGTCATCTTCAGACATCCCTTAAAAGAGTGTACCCGCTGTGTAGCTGTTGGTCTGGTGGCTTGCGTTTCTGCTGGGTTGGGTGCTGGCTGCCTGTTTGCTCTGTTCTCATGCTTCTCCCCAGAGAACATTTTGGTATTTAGCTGTATTATTTCTGTTCTTTTTGTATTTTGAGTTACTTTCCAGGCATGTAGGCCCTAACAAAGTGTTAAGGTCCAGGGTGAGGGCGGATGCCTTGGGTACTTTACCTGTATGTGTGTAATATTTTAAGTATTTACATATGTTGTATTTTATTGTTTTTTGTTTCAATTGAGAAAAAATGAACTGAGTATTTTGACTACGGTTGAAATTCTTCATTCAAACCCTAAGTGGGTTTTAGATCACCTTTTAGGCAAAGGCTTGTGTGTGGTCACTGTCTGCATGACGTTCCCTGTCCGTAGCGTGTCACGAAGGGAGGAGGGCTGGGTCGTCTCTGGTTGAACGTACCATGAGCTGTCGCATTTTCTGTGCTGATGCTAGGGTTCAGCGAGGAAGTGGAGGCTCTTAAACCTTAGCCCAGTGCATTTCTGTATGGCCAGCTGAGCTGGGCAAATGATTTCTTGTTTTACCTGTTTTGTAAACAAAACATGACAATATGATACATTTGCCTATTGAGCAGCCAAAAGCAGACCCAGAACCGTGGGGCTTGATGAACTCAGGAGCCAGTCTGCATTACCAGGGCTTTCGCTTCACGGTGCCCCGCTGACGGGCCTGGCCTGGCAGAAGGCGGACTTCACCGCCCACTCTCCACACGGGAAGTGGTATCTGTTGCAGGTGCTCTTGCCAGTTTGGATGTGTTTGTTTCGTGTGCTGACAACTATTTCTGTCCTGTCTCAGGTGACTGTATTTGGTAAATCATAAAAAAGAGTACACTGTCTGACCGGTCTGACCTTGTATGGGGGACAGTTTTGAAATTAAGATGGACAGCTGTGAGCTGTGGTAACTGTTAATCATTTTCATCTCTTAAAAGAGCATCTCAGAATCTGTCTTGCCATCTAGTCAGAAGGACAGTGTTAGATTACTTTAAAAAGTTAGTTGTTTGATTATAATCAGTACAGCGGGTCAATTTGGAGGACTTGTATAATTCTTGTAAAACTTTCCTTGTCTTTTTATGCATTTATGAAAGTTAAATCTACTGAAGGCTGAATGACTGCAATGAAAGTGTAATATTTTCATTAAAAAGTAATCAGCACAGCTGGGTGTGGTGGTGCACGCCTGTAATCCCAGTGCGTGGGAGGCTGAGGCAGGAGGATTGCTCTGAGTTTGAGACCAGACTGGGCTACATAGTGAATTCCAGGTCAGTCTCAACGACCTAGTGAGACCCTGTCTCAAACAACAACAACAACAAAAGTAATCAGCACATGTATAGCCAGGACCCCATTTATTCGCTCATTTTCTGTAGCATTCACCTGGATGCCTGATGGCGCAGTCAGCACTGTTGTGTATAGACTGTGTAGATTTCTGAATGTGTTCTCACAAGTGGTGGTATGTATGTATGTATGTATTTGACATGGTTTCATTTTGACCTGATTAGTTGTGTGTTGAATACACTACTAAAAAGAAATGTGTGCTGTTTAGGTTTCATAGATGTGCAGCATTCTGTTTTTGTATAAGACACTGATGGTGCCAGAAAGGGCTGATTCGGCATCCACTGCCTCACTTGCTGTTTCCTTATGCCGTTGTCTGGAGTCTGCTGGTCACAAAGGCTAGGAATGAGTTGGCTTTTTGTTCCTTCAAAGGACTGTGGTGTATTGTGTATGCTAGAGATTATATTAATAAAATATTTAAAATATAAATGTAAATATTAATAATTGGGATTCTTAGGCCAAGAGCCAGTCAGCCCAGCTAGAATCATATAACTACTGAAGGTGAACTTTTTAAATTGAGTTTGTCTTGAACATGTTTGTAAACCGCCCTCCCCCCAATAAAAATAAGTGACCAGTGTTTTAGTTGCAATGTCAGATGCTTTTCTTTCTTTAGCTGGACTTTTTCTTGGGAAGTATTAGTTTAGTGTCTCGCATTTTTGGGCAACCATTTAAAATCAACTGTCGGAGGGGTCGGGCCCACCAGAGCGTCCTCCCTGGAGCATTTGATACCGACTTCGAGCGGGACTGTGGCCTGAACCCCATGCTTTGTTTTTCCCTGCTGTCCTTTCCTGCTTGGCGAGCCAAGCCAGGGTGCGGTCTGCGTTTTATCTTTACGACTTCTAGTCCCCACCTCTCCTGGTCTCTGACCGTTCCACTGTCAGTCTCTGCTTTTCGTAGAGAATACTGGTGAGGTGTTTTGTAGGGTGTTTTGAGTCGATGTTTGACTTTTTCCTCGTGAGAGGATGGTGGCTTTGGATCTTGATGACCAGCATCTCTGGGCAGTTGTCCTTCAGCGCATCACGTCGGAGGACACCTGTGTTCCGCATGGCGGGCGAGCGCTGGCCTCCCGGGTGGACCTTTCTGCACGCCGCTGTCCTGTGCGGTGGCCGTGACGCCGCCGACGTCGGGAGCGGGAAACGGGGCTCTGCCTGTGTATTGTCTGGGATTCTCTCGGGCAGGTTTGACCCTTCGCACTGACGCGTTTTATTCCCCCACTTACTTGTGTCAAGATGGATTCGGGTGTCTTTAAATTTATTAATATATGGTGTTTGTGTGTAGGATTCTTTTCCATTTTTAACTTTACAGTTTCCAACAAAACACTATTTAAAGGGGCCGGGGATTCAGCTCAGCGGTTCTGCTGCCTGCCTCACAAGTGCAAGGACCCGAGTTCGATCTCCGCTACCAAAAGCTAACAAACAAAAAACACTTTAAAAAATTATGGTAATGATTGTTTTCTGCAGTAGTGAGGATTGAATCTTGGGTCTTTGCGGTGAGCTACCTCCCGAGCCCCCATTGTTATTTTTTACTTTGAGACAGTTCTTGCCAAGTTACTAAGTTGCCCAGGCCAAACTCAAACTTGTGGTCCTGCTGCTGAGGATTACAGGTACAGGCCCCACTCAGAACACTGGTTTGCAAAGTTATGCAGATCGGTTTACTTTTGTAGCCACTTCTATGATTAAGTTATTTCATGTATTTGTAAGACAGGTTTATTTGTTACATTCCGTATTCCACCTTGGGATGCTCCCCATCCCCCACGCTGATTTTTGACGTGCACATGTTAGTGCTCCTGTTTTGTGGTACATAATAAAATGAGTTTTGGCAGCTGCATACAGATCACCATCCGAAGACTACCCAGAAAATCTCAGCAACATAAAAATGCCCCTGCACCCCATGTTACCCTTCCCCTTCTCCCCAAGCCCTGCCAACCAGGAATCTTTATCCATCCCGATAGTTTTGCTTTCTCCAGATATAATATGTGTCTTTTGTTTTTCTTACTTAACAAAATGTGTTTAAGATTTATCAGCTGGGTGTGGTGGCGCATGCCTGTAATCCCAGCACTCGGGAGGCTGAGGCAGGAGGATTGCTGTAAGTTCGAGACCACCCTGGGCTTCATAGTTCCAGGTGAGTCTCAACTACATAGTGAGACCCTGTCTTAAAAAAATAAATAAATAAATAAATAAAGATTTATTGATGTTGTTACCCGAATCAACCACTAGATCTATTAAACACTGATTGTGTGGCCGTAACACAGTTTGTTTACCCATTCACCTGGGGATTGTTAGCTTGGTCACCCACTGCGGGGCAGTGTTGAATAAAACTGGTATGACCATCCATATACAGGCTTTTGTGTGAACAAAAGCTTTTCTTTCATTTAAGTAAAAACTTAAGCACTTGATGATTTCTGCATTGAATGGTAAGACTGTTTTGTACCTTACGTAATATAACAAACTGTTAAACAGCCATACAAACTCCCGGTACCATCTCACAGTCTAACCATCAATGAGTAACAGTACTTCTTCCCTTTGTCCTTACCAGGGTTTGCTGTTGTTATATTCTAATACTTGTATATTTGGATATCATTATGATCATACTTTTCAATTTCATAATGGTGAGCAATGTTTAGCATCTTTCAAATCTTTGCCACACGATTGCTAAGTTTTCGTGGAATGTCTGTTCAGTCTTGCCCATTTCTTACTGCTTTTGTTTTCTTGTTGAGTTTTTCAAATCATTTATATCATGTATACGTATTTAGATACTAGTCAATTATCAGATATGTGATTGGAAAACATTTCTTGGGGGGGGATCAACTGTCAGTTATATAATGTTAATTTATCACAACATATAAAGGTCTTCCATTTCGTGCTGCAGTTGTGAATCTTCTTAGTGGAGACTCAGCAGTCTGTGCTCTTCATGTACTCCTTTGTTGAGTCTGTGAGGCAACATTCACTTTCAGAGCAGCTTCTCTGTGTGGGAACTATAGGTCCTGGGGTTGCCAGAGCTGGGTGTTCACATGGTGACAGTGTTGCACTAGCAGGTAGACTTCAGTTTCTAAGCTAGACTCAGACTTTCCCTCAAGACAGTGGATATGAATATCTTTATCTGTTTTTATTTGTTTTGTGTGTTTTTGTGGTTTTTTTGGTTTTTTGAGACAGGGTCTCACTACGTAGTTGAGACTGACCTGGAACTCACTATGTAGTCCAGGCTGGTCTCGAACTCACAGCGATCCTCCTGCCTCAGCCTCCCAAGTGCTGGGATTACAGGCGTGCGCCACCACACCTGGCTCAGCCAGTTGACTTTTAAAAGTACCTTTCTGGTGCTCTTTTCTTCTGCGTGGCTCTTAGTTTCCAACTGGAATCTTGTTCCTTCTGTGAATGGCGTCTGAGCATAGTCATGCTCTGCTCACAAATCCTTTCAGTTTCATTTATCTGGAGAAACTATTTTGCCTTCAGTTTTGAAAGATGTTCAGGCTGAAGGTCTTTTTCTTTCATCATTTTAAGGACCCCTCTGGTGCTTTTAATTTTTTTTCTTCACCATCAGTCTCCAGCAATTTCGTTAAAGGCCTTACTATGATTTATGTACATTTTCCCCATTTTTTGGCTCTTGTTTTCAATTTGGTTAATTCATGCAGTGCTTTTTATTGTACCAGGGATCAAACTTGGGACTGTGCCAGGCAGGTGGTGGTATCACTGTGCTAAATCCCTGGCCTGGTTAATTCATATTGTTTTGGGCTTTTTACGTTCACTGATCTGTAGTTTCATGTCTGTTAGATCAAGTTAGTGAACTTTTCTCTGTTATTTTATTGTCCATTTTCAGATGCTGTGTAGGTGAGACAGGGTCTCTCTCCGTTTGTAGTCTTGGCTGATCTGCAGCTTGGTGTGCAGCCAGCTGGGTCTTGGACTTCAGGCCTTCTGAGTGCTGGGATGGTAGGAGTGCACCACCCTGCCCATCCTGCTTTTTCATAGGTTCTGTTAAGATTCACTATTCCTCTGCCGCTGTTTTCCTTCATCTTTTAGAACATTTGTCATAGCTAATTTTATTTCTGTGAATTTTAATCTGTAAAATATTCCAGCCTGCATACAGGTCATGTTTGCCTGCTTCTCAGCCTGGTGAAATCTTTTGGATATGGGCGTTACACGTTTGTGCTCTCCAAAGAATGATTGTGTCCTGCTGTGTTAGGGTTGTGCCGCCTTCCCCACTAAAGGTGGTTGGAGCAGACAGTTTCCCAGGCCTGTGTAGTCGAGCAGTTGTGTAGCACACAGCTTCTGGTGGTTTTTCTTTGCCCATAGGCCAAAGAGCAAAGGGGATCCCTCTGCATAGACAGGTGGAGCTCTCGGTGCAGCTCTCCTTTCTGCTCCCTGCTCTGCGTGGGTTCCCCCACCCTACACTGTACACTGGAAATTGTTTCCAGAGAGAAAACCAAAGTGATTGTGAGGCCTACCAAGATTGGCTCCTTTTTCTCGGTGACCCCAGACTCGTATTTCCTGTTGTTAGTTACCTGAAAATAGTAATCTCATGTTTTGAACCACTTTTTGTTGAGTGAGTTAGCCTGGTACCAAGGACTAAAATGGTCAGAAGTAGAATTCTGATATTACAGTCTTTTAAAGAGAGATGTTTTATCCGTATGTTATTGTTGTTAACAGCTTAATATACTGATTTGTTTTATTTTCGTGCTGAAAGCCCCGCTCTTTTATTTAGGCCTTTTTTTTGGAGACAAGGTCCTCCTATGCCCTTAAGCTGACCTCGAACTCGTGGTGATCCTCTGCCTCCCGAGTGCTGGGCTTGCAGGTGTGCACACCACGCCTGGCTTATGTAGGTCTTATATGAGCAATGTCATTGTGTCTGTACAACAGTGAATATTCTGTTTGGCCAGTAAATTCAGGGGTCTGTGCACGCACGTGTGTATTTGCGTTCTAGAGAATAAGAAGTGTGTGTATTTGGCCACTAGAGAAGAATGAATCAGTCAGTCCCTTTGTCCTTACCGTTAGGTCACTGCCGTTAGGTATTGCTTGTAATTATTAGGCCCTTGCAGAGCCCCTGTCGTCGTGTAGTTTATATTACTGTTGTTGTTTACTGGCCATTACTGCTTTGGGCGGCAGGGTAAAGGCACTGCACTGTGTGGGCTTTTGGGCGGAGGCAGTGCTGCTGACTGTGCTGCCTGCCATGTGACTGTTCTTTATTTCTCAGAGCCCCTCCTTAAAAATGCTTCTTTCATCCTTACTCCCTTCAGCTCCTCCCTCTCATTCTTTCTCAACCATTTCTTTATAATTTAAGAATTCCTACTAGAGCCAGTTTTTTTTTCCATTAAACAAATATTTATTGAGTGCAGTCTGTGTGCCAGGCACTGTTCTTGGTGCTGATTGTAAAATGGTGAGCAAAACTTTCTCTTAATCTCACACCTTAAACTATCATTAGAAGTGCACTTGGCTACTTAGTATTTTGTCACGTTTATTTTAGGTATACTTTATTGCTAGCGATCTTGCAGATACTTTTTTTGTTTGTTTTTACCCACGAAAGCTTGGCATGTTCCCTTTTCCTTAGGAGGTTCTGTCCTAGAACCTCAGCCTCAGAAGAGTTTCCGTGTTTGGGTGCTATGGTTTTAATTAATTTATTTCCTTTTGTTTGTTCTTTAATATCCCTTCACTTAGCTGTTTCGCTTTAAATCGAATGTGGACTCATACTGCCGTAGGAATGGTGTCCCTGTCAACATTGATAACAGATAGTATATGTTTGGACCACTGACCTCCATGTGAATTTTCTATCAAAGATGAGTGGCTTTGGCACTATTTTTACTCAGGGGCTTCCTAGCAATTTGACATTTCCTCTGTGTGTCCTACAGTTTGGGGTCTTATATGGCCCAGTCTCGGTTCATGAAATGTTCCTCTGTAGAGCCAGTGCTCTTTCTTGTTTTTGTTTTGCAGCACTGGGGATTGAACCTAGTACCTTGCATATGCTGCTAGGTCAGTGCTGTACCACTAAGTTTCGTCCCCAGCCCTTAAAAAATTTTTTTGTGTTGAGGCAAGGTCTCACTAAGTCGCCCAGGCTGGAACTTGGAATTCTCCTGCCTCAGTCTCCTGAGTGACACAGGCCTGGGCCAGCACAGTACGCTAGTACTATTCTTTAGTGGTAGTATGTTCTGTCATTGTTATAGTTTCTTGTTAGAAAATAGTAACTTGGATGAGAAAAGTTTCATTTTTAAAAATTGTTATTTTAATAACGAAATTTTAAAAAAGTTAAACACATTCTTATAGTGAAAAAAATCCATAAAATTCAGAAGGATGTGCAAAATACTAATATGACACCACAAGCATACTTTTTTACAACTTGCCTTTTATAACTGTTTGATAGCAACTTAAAGTTTTGCTTCTGGAATTGATCTCTAGTGAATTTTGAAGATGGTTTTCAATTAAATATTTTAAGGTCATAATATAAATACAACATTTTATATTATAACATTTATTGTGATACATTCTTAGGCTAAAACATTATAGCTTATTGTTACTTTAATTCAATAAAGATTATATATAACACGGTAGATACCAGGTTGAACCATACAATACAGTTGGTTTGCAACCCAAAGTCAAATGCCAGCCATCTCATATGGTTCAGCCTAATATCCTCATTTGTTATAGGAGGAACTGAATTCCCCTTTAAATTAACATTTGAATTAAAAGGGAAGATAGAAACTTACGAAATGCCATATTAGTTTGTTGCCTTACCATAGTAAAGGAACGAGTGGATACCTTCATTTCTTTTGGCATTACGAAAAGAAGATAGGTTGATTTCTGGATTTCATCCATTGCACCATGGCAGGCACACCCATGTATGTGCACATTGTGGTTAGGAGGGAGCCTCCACCCCTGCAGTCATCGGTGTTAGGGGCTGAGTCAGCCTTCCATCTCATAGAATGACTAATGGGTTATGTTAGATGGGATAATAAATAGCTTAAAAGTCTTAGAAGTGAAAACAGTTGTCTCTGGGCTAATTCACAGATTACCCCACTCACGTTTAAAAAGAGCACCACATTTTTTGTCACCTAGCATGCCACATTTATGCATGAAAATGTGTATTAGTCTTAAAAAAATACATTACTAGGAAAGAAAAATGTGTTGGGAGCAGGCCTTCCTCAGTGTAGCTTTGCGGTGGTTGTCTGTCTGTTGCTGATGTGAATAAAGGTGAGCTCCTCTTGTCTTGCAGATGCTGTTCAGAGCAGCATTGGCATCAACTTGTGGCTTCACTGTTGAAATGTTGACTCTTGTGTGCTCCACCCTGGATCTGTTCAAAGTGGGCATTTTAAAGAAGACTCAAAGATGATTTATATAGACTAATTAAAGTTTAAGAAGCACCATTATAGATCATAAGTGGCATTTGTTACCTCCACAAGACAATGCCTGTACAGCCTCTCAGGAAGTATTTAATGCACGACTGATTGAATCTAGATATAGAAAATGAAATAACAGCAATAATCTGGGAACTACTCAATTCTTTAAAAAAAGTTTTTTATAACTTTCTGTATATTACAAAAGTATCCTTTTGTCCGCCCAAGATAAATCCTTGTGTCTGATTCCATCCATACGGTGTGGTCAGATGTTGTGTCAGTAAGTACTATTTGATTGTTACACTTCTGCATTATATACTGTACATTTATCCTTACTGTATGTGAATGAATTAAATACACATCATCAGTGGTACATAAGGGAGTGATTAGAGTCTGATGAGTCAAGGGTGCATGATCTGTTATAAATGTATAAGGTAACGAAAAAATTAAAAGTAGTGTGTTCGTGAATGTAGAAAATTCAATCCAGCAAAAGGGAAGAAAAGAACATGAAACAGTTGGAACATATAGAAAGGTTACTTATGTTGTTACATAAGTTAAACCAACTACATAAGGAGGCGAACCTAAAATATAAGGAAGTAATTTGAAAGTAAAAGATACATTGTATCAAAATTAAGAGAAAGTTCAGTGTTTCCTTACTAATATTAGGGAGAGTGAAGGGCATTATTGGAAATAAGACCGTTTATAATGGTGAAAGATTTTGTTTATCTAGAAGGAAGGTGTAACAGTTCTTTTTAAGTTTGTGTGATGCAATGAATACCATAAATGGAAGATTTTTTAAATCCACCTCTCTTGGTAGCTGATGGAACAAAATTAAAACACATTTAAGAGAGAAAATGTACCTAACAAAATTATTAACTCTGGTGAGGCTGGTCCCAAAGAAAGGGAGGCCCTGGCTCACCAGTTTGGAGGTAAAGAAAAGAAGATAGCACTACAGTTACGTCTGCATTGAAAAAGCTTGTGAGAAGGGATGTTATTATAAAGAACTTGATATCATTGCATATGAAACAGATTAAATAGGCATATTTGAAAAATGCAATTTACTAGAACAGACACTCTGGGAAATACAAAATATGAATAGTTCCATCAAGGAAATGTAATCTTTTTTTTTCTTTTATTGAGTTTATTGGTACATTTTAGGTATACAGTACAGTTACATTCATTATTGGGATCTTGTACCTTTACATGACAGGTCTTGATTCTCATTTTTTCCCCCTTGTCCATGCCCACCCTTCACCCCCTCTTTCCCTCCCCATTTACAAACACTTTATTTCCATTTTTTCATTTTGTAAGGAAATGTAATCTTTAATCAAATAACCTACTCATGAAAAAAACTCCAGGTTTAGAGAGTTTCACCATTCTACCCAATCATTCTAGGAATGCAAAATTTATTTAACATTAAAAAAATCATTCAGTGTTATTTACCACATTAATAGAATCTGAAAAGCAGTGTTAATTCAGTAGATTTTAAACAAAGTATTTAATAATAAAAATTTAGTATCCACTCATGGAAGTTCTTAGAAAACTAGGTATAGAGGGGAACTTCATCACCCTAACAGTTTTATCTTGAAAACCTAGATCATTAGCCAGACTACTGGCAAACTTTCGAAAGCTTTCTTTGTGAGCTGGGACTAATTCAGTGGTGCTCTATGACCTCCTATAATCATCATTGGTATTGGAGGTCGCAGCAGACAAAATAAGACGAGAAAGATTAAATATTGGAAGGAAATAATAAAACTTGTCACGTGCTCAGTAGCTACACATGACTGGTATCTACATTACAGTACTAGCGCCAGTGAATCTTACTACTGCAGAAAATTCTTTTGGGTAGTGTTGTTCTAGAGAGACAGTACAGTCAACCAAATTTTCAACATGGTTGGTTTTGGTAGATTCAATGAGTTAATTCAGAAACTTACATGGAAATACAAAGGCTTAACAATAGCCAAAGCATCCTTCAAGAATAGGATTCTTGTTACTAAAACTTCTAAAAGGTACTGAAATTTAGACAGCATTTGGTTTTTACATGAAGAAATCTGGTGAGTCTGTATCTGGTAGAATAGAAAAATCCAAAGATAGAAAATGTTTCCTTTTTAAATAATTGGTTCTCAGTTGTATGGGTATCTGTTGTGAAGTGGGGAAGAATTTTTATTCTTACCTTACACATACCCCAAAAACAAATCCAAATGGATTGCCCATCTATAATGTGTAAGGTAAACAAACACTCAGCTTCTAGAAGAAACAAGATTTCTTCATGCCTTTGGTGCATGATGAGAGTAATACTAATAAGAACTTTTGATCATGAGAAAATACAGTGAGCATGGCCATGTGCTCACATCCAGATATCTAAAGACAAAATACCCCTAGAAATTTATGAGGAAAAAAATGAGAATTCAGTAGAAAAAAATGGAGAAGCAGCCTGCACAGAAGTGGTGCCCAGGTGGCCAACACACAGACGGAGAGGCCTGTAGCCAGCAGGAAAATGCAAAGCCAGGCTGCAGTGGAACACTACTTGGTCCTGCCTGAACAGCGGGGACTGGAGGACTTGAGTCCAGTGGTGGAAACTCAGCAGAGCTGTGGAAGTTGTCATAAATTGCTAGGGACAAAATGGGTTAATTGATAAAAGCCTGGAAAAACAGAACAATCTGTGCAAACACATACAGTGTGTACTGAGAATTTTATTTTTGGTTAATGTTCATAGTAGTCCTGAAATGGAAACAATCCAGATGTCAATCAAAAGTAGGATGGGTAAACATCTATTTATGTAATGGATATTAGAAAGCAATGATAATGAACAAACAACAGCTTGTAGGTGTAACATTAAGCATTTAAGCACATTTAAAACAAAAGCAAATCTGTTTGGGAGGTCAGGGCAGTAGTAACTTTGGGGAAGAGGAAAAAAGTACTGAGTAGAAAAGGTCAAGAGTGATACGGTGGGTTTCTGGAACGCTAGCCATGTTTTATTTTTATTTTTGATCATACAGATTGTTCATCTTATAATTGCTTAAGATTATGATAATTAAGCCATATGCTAGTGACTTTTATACTCTTCTATAATTTTGTAATAAGTAAATAAGGACATAGTATATAATTAGGACATTGCTCATAGAAACAGAAACTAGCATTTTAAACAGTTTTTATGTGTCAGATTCCATTGTGTGTGCCTCCTTGTGGTCTCCTTTAAACCTATCTGCTGTGTAGGCATGAAGGCTAAGATAATTCGCCCTTCCTTACTTTAATATTTTTTCTGTTGTTAAGAGCTTTTTATAGGTTAAGGATCTTGATTTCTTCCACATGAATTTATGCTTATGTTCCTTACTGGTTCTTTGTTTTTAACATACTTTCTCTTCCTATACTATTGGACATTTTGATTTTTTGCTATTACAGATACAATACTTAACATCTTTGTACATCTCATCAATTTTCTCTTTAGGTTAAATTTAAAGTTTCTTTTTTCTTTTGGATTTGGTTTTTAGTGATGCCCAGGATCTAACTCAGGTTTTCATGTACACACGCTAGGCAAGCGCTCTACCACTGAGCTACATTCTCAGCACCTTTTTTCTTTTGTTTTCCTTTTAACTGAACAAAGTTACTGCACACAGTTGAACTGACTGACAGTATTTTTCATTAGGTAAGATGAAGAGTTTAGGGGCTGTCCCACCTCTCAGGATCAAAGTGCGTTTACTTATTTATTCTGTAGTGTTGGTCACTTAAAGACACCCAATAATGGGGGTAGAGAAAGCAGTGCCAAGGGCTGGGGATAAATTAAATAGAGGTATAGGAGTTGAAATTTGCTTTTCAGGAAGATCACTGTAGCCATCTTTGAATAAATACAAAGTTGCAAATGAATCAAGGCAAGCATCCTTAGGAATGTGTTTTGGTAATCTTGAAATATATGGTGATGAAAATGAAAACAAGAGGTTGTATTTGCGTGTTTTGTAGGGATAGAATCAGAAAGATCGGCGGCATGAGGTTTGGCTAACATAGACTGTTGGAAAAAACCCCAACTTGTAACACAATTCCCAGAGTTTTGATTGTGGTTGCCTGAGTAGAAAACATCATTCACTATGGTAGAAAATAGAAGCAGAATTTAAAGTTTAGGGGGAATTGGACTTTGTTCTCATGAGTTTTCATCACCTCATTGTCCATTGCAGTGCACTTAGTGTATGTTACTGTGCACTCATTGGAGATGGTATTGGAGCAGATCTTCATGGCCAGAGCTGTTTCAGGTACTTTGTAGATACTGTTAATGTTGTCAGGAAATAATCCTTGCAAGGCTGTACAGACGCTAAGTAGTGGAGCCGGGATTGCAGACACAAGAGGTCTGTAATATTTGTGGTGGGGCCAGCACTGCTGTGTGTCTCTAGAAGACTTCAGAAAAAGTGTCCTGGCGGTGAACAGTATGGTGTGGTGTGTGGTAGGAGTTGGCGGGTTCATTCAGGAGGAAGCGCAAGCAATTTGGAGTGAGAGTTTGTTGGCTGGGATTTTCTGCCTTGTCTTTTAACTCTAGTCTGTGATTATAAGTTGGACTGAATATAAGAAGTCTTTTTGCTTTTTCTTTGTCTGCCCCTCTCTGCCTGCCCTCCTCTCCCTGTCGTAGAATTACCTGTTACCAGTCCTTCTATGGACCTCAGGTGTTAATTTTCCAAATACACTAGGGATGTCATAGTCATGGTTCTAGCCTACCCGTGGGGTAGTTACTGTCTGTTCTTTATTTGTGGTTAACTCGCCTGGCCTAGATTGTCTTGGGACTGTGTTGAAAGTAAAGAGTCCAGAGGAATCTGGCACCCGGAATTGAAGCCGAGTTCTGTGTGCGTATTTGTGTCCCTGTCGGTTACCTGTGTCAGAGGAGAGCACTATTTGGAGAGCTCTTTGCTCAGCTTGGGGAATCCCAGGGATCTTGTTTGCCATGTATGTGGCAGGTGAAGAGAGCGTTTTAGCTCTGACCCATTGGCAAGGCCCTTCTCAGGAGCACGAACTCTACGGCCGGGGATGTAGCTCCGGTGCCACTGTGTGCCTCTCAAGTGCAAGGTCCCGAGTTTGATTCCCGGTGCAAAAGAAAAAAAAAAAAAAAAAAAAAAATTCAAACGCTAACTCGTCTTACAGTTCTTGGGTGATTATCATTTCCAATGTGAAAGAAATTTTCAAGGTCAATGCAGTTGCTTTATAAAAGGCTTTTCTAAAGATCTTTCTCAGTGTCAATTTATAGATACTAATTTTAATCACTATTTAGTATCACGTAATATTGTTGTATATATCTTTTTGTAGTTACAAGGGTTTTTGATATTACTGTATACCATAAAGTCCATGTTTAAAGAACTATCAAATGTGTCAAATGATAGAAGTAATAGAACATGACCGCTTCTGTTAAATCTCACTTATCTCTTCGTAGGAGGAGAGACTTCAGCATGCAAACCTTCATCTGTTCGGCTTGCACCGTCATTTTCATTCCATGCTGCTGGCCTTCAGATGGCTGGACAGATGCCCCATTCACATCAGTACAGTGACCGTCGCCAGCCAAACATAAGTGACCAACAGGTTTCTGCCTTATCATATTCTGACCAGATTCAGCAACCTCTAACTAACCAGGTGAGATCACGGAGTATCAGAAGTGGTACTGAAATGCTAGTGTATTTCTTTAAATTATTAGATATTATATAGCAAAATACTTTAAACGTTTTTAGTTTAATACATTACATGAGACTTTGGATTGACACGACAGAGTTAAATTTTTTTTAAAATCTGACTTATTTTTCTTTTTACTTTATATTTAACCTCATAACAGTCTCATTGTAGAGAAGGAAAAATACTATTTTAAAAGAATATTAAAGAAACTGAAAAAGCTTATCTTTATGAAAATAAAAAATGTTATAAGAAAGTAAGATTCTGTTACAGCAAACATACAGAGCTGATTTTATGTAGTTATAAACTACCTTAATATACATTTGTAAAAATAAAATTCTTTAAAATTCAAAGAAAAACATATATGCATATGAACTATTCTGTTCATTCAAATATTTGGACTAGAGAATAGCTATTTTCCACAAAGTAGCTTCTTTGAAGGTAATAAATGCTGGACTCTCTTGAGATGCACCTCACACACGTGTGTGAGTATGTGTGTGTGTTTTAGTATCTTGAATTAGTTGCACGTACCATATTGATTATTGGCTTGGGAGAATTTTCTTACTGGCTTTAATTGCAAGGTAAAGTTTCTTCACTGTATTAGATGTGTGATGACTGCCGAAAATGAGTTTTAGATTGTATTGTTTTATTTAGGCCTTTTGATATATCAAAGTGATATAAAAAGTTAAGAAATTTAAAAGTATTTCTTATACTAGATTATTTGAGTGTTGTTTTCTATAATTCAGTCATATGTTGTAATGAATAATTGGATATAGTTGAGCATCATTATTAGGAGGTATCCTAGTGAGTACTACAGTAAAGTTTTGTCAGTATGTAAGCTGTCATTTCATTTATAGAATACATACAACATGTGAGTAGTAGTCACAGTTAAATAGTCAATAAGATGAATTATGACAAGACTTTAAGAATTGGTTTTATACAGTAAGTCGATTTCAGTCTATGAGAATTGGAGAAGTTCATTCAAATGTTCAAGTTTAGAAAGTATCTACCTTGAGTCGGAAGAAAACTCTTGTAATCTGATATATTATGATAGCCTGATGATTTATTTGCATCGTGCTTCTGAAGTCCGTTCGGATTGATCCCTGGCCTGTTCTGCAGCAGCCCCTCACCGGTGTGGTTGTAGTCTGTGTCCAGTAGTCTCTCCATGGGGAGTGGTGGCCGGCTGAGTTCTCTCTTCTCAGATGCACTGTTCTACCCACAGCTAGCTTCTGCCATCTGCAGAGAGCTGGGAAAGCCCTTCTAAGTCATTCTTATGATTATGTTACTGTAGTAAGTAATTTAGGTAGCAGGATATCTTTTTATATCCAGCTACTGTGTTGTCTTTCAGTCATTGCAAATTAGAGATATTTTACTTAGTGTTTTCACTTTAAGCGATACAGTGTTTTTAAAGATTATAAGATGTTGGAAGAGAAGCTGTTTAGCTGGGCATGGAAGTTTAAGTTGCAAACCTGGGCAACTTAATGAGACCCAGTTTCAAAAATTAAGTAAGAAAGTAAATAAATAAATAAAATAATGACTGAGGATGTAGCTTAGTGGTAGAACACTTGCCTTGTAAGTGAGGTCCTCAGTTCAATCCCAGTACTGCCAAAAAAAAATAAAATAAAAAAATAATAAAGAAGAAGAAGAAGAAGAAAGAAAGAAGGGTAGGAAATATAGAAGTGTGGAATAACTGGAATGCTGATTTTCTTTGGGCTGTTTTAATTTTCACAATGCCTTTCATAGTTGTTAAATTCTGCCAGTGCCCTGCATGTGTGTGATATATGCCATTTGGTTTTATGAATATAGTAGATCTTAAAATAGTGGAAAGAAGAAATGTAGTGTTTCCAATTCCTCCTCGAATGTGGAAATGAGATATATATAAATAAAATGAATGAAATAGGTATCATTAAACTAGAACATAATTTTGGGTAAAGTCCTATATCTTTTTCTTTTTCGAAACAGGGTGTCAGTATGTAGTTGAGGCTGGCTTTGAACTCACCATGTAGTACAAGCTGGCCTCAAACTTACAGCAATCCTCCTGCCTCTGCCTCCCGAGTGCTGGGATTACAGGCGTGCGCCACCATGCTTGGATAAAGTCCTGTATCTCACACTAAAATCTTTTCAGAAAAAAAGTTAATGGTGGTTTTAGCTCCTGATCTAAGCTGGAAGTACATTCTGCCTCTTCACTGTGCGATTTATGTTAAGAAAAAGCCCAAGAGATGGAAACACTGGAGGAGTGATGTTTCCACCTCCCAGTCAGGTTGCTGAGGCAGCAGGTGGCATGTCATCTACTTTGCTTTGTGCAGGTTATTCCCCAGCAAACGGGGTAACACCTGCAGCCTTGTGAGCTCCTGGGTCCTCCGAGTGCCTCAGCCTTGCTTTCAGCTTGTAGAAGGGAGAAGGGGGGCTTAGTTCATTACCACAGGGTGGCCACAAGAAGCAGGCAGCGGAGAAGCTCTCAGATACTTAGGGCTGGCCTTGATGCTTGGCATAGAAGTGTGACTAGGTAACTTGCAAGCTATTTTATAATTTCAAATTTGTGCTTAATCAGCATGATATTACAAAATTTGGCTAATACGAAATCACAGTGAAAGGGAAGGAGATACTACTTTGGAGAAGTTAATTTGATCTTTCTGTATCTTTGGAGCACAAGGTACCATATGAAGCATTGAGATACACTCTTATTTGTGGGCAAAATACATGTGCTTTATATGTGCAAGGGCCCCTGCAGTAACTTCTGCTGCCGGAAATATACAAAGAGAGTAAGGTAGTAAGAATTAACCACTTGGCCTTGTAAGTGGAGTCTGACCAGTTAAGCTCAGTGTTCATTTAACAGTGTCCTGTGAAGGGCCAGGCATAAGGCTCACGCTCGCCGTGAGTGTGCAAATGTGATCATGTTGCTGAGCAGTTAAGTTTGATTGTAAACCGTCCCCCATAGTGGCTGTTGCTGTGTTGCTCAAGCTGATCTATCTCATACTCACAGTCCAGTTTCCTCAGCCTCCTGAGTAGCTGGGATTGTACTGTAAAGCTTTCCTGATGGTCGGATTTGGGTGTTTCCAGTGAGCATGGTTGCCCATAGATGGAGCCACTGGCTCTTTTTTCAGTTGTTGAAATAACCAGTCAAGTTGTGAACGACAGGTTAAACACATAAAAGTACTTACATTTGTATGGTTAATGCACATGGCTTATTTATGCATGCTACAGTTATTTTTACCCCAAATTGGCACAGTTGACTTAATCTAAGAGGGTAGAAAATCTTAAAAATTGACAGCTCCTGGCCCAGTGTCTCCGCTGAGAATCTGGGGTCAGGTGTGGACTGCCTGGGCTGACATCCTAGCTGTATTCTTCACCAGTTCTAGACCTGGTTAGGTCACTTGATATAGGAGCTTCAGATATTTCCTTTGGAAACTGGTGATAAGAATAGCATGTACATTCATGAGGTCATTGAGAAGAAGATTGCATGGAGACATGCAAAAACATGCATGCACAAAAAGTGCTTTGTAAATATTTGCTACTGTTACATGGTGTGATCAAAATATACAGTGAGCTAGGCATGGATGGCGGTGCACGCCTGAAATTCCAGCACTTGGGAGGCTGAGGCAGGAGGATTGCCATGAGTTCAAGGCCAGCCTGGATTGCACAGTGCGACCTCGTCTCAAAAAATTAAAACAAAAAAAAACAACAACCCCCAAATACACAATGAATGTTTAAATGTTGTTTAAAAATTATCACGGTAAAAGGCACATTGCTATTAATATCTTCCTCACAGTACTCTTCCTCAATTCAAACACTCTCCTTATCCTTTCTACTTTCTGAAGCAACTGGGGAAGTGTGCTTTTGTTTTATGTCTGCACAAATGTGGTGAATACTGCAGCTGAGTGCCACCCAAGGGAAAGGCTGGGTTATAAAAATATTGCTGTGTGACCTTCGCCAGATCTGGCACTTTGTAACTTCCGCCTCTTCCCCAAAGTGAAAGTAGCCATGAAAGGTAAACATTTTGGATTAATTCAGGACATCAAGACAGCTGACACAATGTGATTAAAGAGACCTAGGAAAGAGGAATTCCAGAGCTGCTTCAGAAAGATGTTTGAAGAGGGAAATGTTTGAGGGTAGTTTAGGGGCAGCATGTCTTTTACAGTGACAGATGTTTTTAAAATTATGCACCAGGGCCGGGGATTTAGCTCAGTGGTTCTGTCGCCTGCCTCACCGGAGCAAGTTCCTGAGTTCGATCCCTGGTACCAAAGAAATAAAAATATGCACCATATTCTTCAGTCATAGCACACTTATTACTCTTAAACTACTCAGGTGACTTTACCAATCGCAGCTTGCATTACAGTATTAATGAAGCATTTCACTGATTTAGATTTTGGGAAGGCACATATTGAGGCTGTACTGTACCGATCTAAGGAGGGGTCTTTTTTAAAAACAAATTCGATTTTATCCCATTCTCCCTCAAACCCCCTTCCCGCCTTATGTACAGAAGTGTTGTTTCTATTGAAAGGGGTCTTTTGAATAATTTAACTTCATGAAAATAGCACCACAGGTGTAAATTTTAAAAGGAAAAAAGAACATTAACATAAACCTGTTTCATTCTTTATTTTTTGGTAATGGGAATGGAACCCAAGACCTTGCGCTTGTGAGGCAGGGGGCGGAACCCCTGAGCTAAATCCCGGGACCTGTTTCGTTACTTTAGATCCATGTGGTACTCATTCACGTGAAAAGAATTGACATGCTTATTACTGATACTGTGCATTCAATAAATCAGATCCACAAGGAATAGTATTCTATGAATTTAGCCTTTTCTACTGTTTATGTTTTAAAAATAATGAATATATATTTGGGAGATGAGGTAGTGCAGATTTTATTAGCTCTGATGATCTCTGTAGACAAATAGTTGTACTTACTGAAGGTCCCCCCACCCCCATGTACTCCTCACTTGGAACTTTCAAGGAGGAGAGACTCTCAAGACAGAGTCTAACTTAATCCAGTAGCACAGCAAATGTACCATCCAGATAACACGCTTTGAAGAAGAGTTTGCGTGTGCAGGCCAAAACTGCCGCTCTCCTTTTTATTATTGTGGGTTACCATTAGGCTGAGACTGTAGACATTTTGGGGACATCTTGGAATGATGTGTTCACTGCGGGGGCTGCCCCCAGGTGACCCGAGTTTCCTCTTAGAGGGACTTCATCTGGGGCTTCTGGCTTAGCACACCTCGTGGGCATAAGTAGCCGTACAAGCAAGTGAGGAGCACGAGGCTGGGTGGTGGTGATGGCTGCACGTACTTCGGTGTCATTAATTGTCTTTGAGGGTCTGTTGATTGCAGGAAGCCCTATCCCGGGGAGCCCTGTGCCGAGCACGGGATGAGGAGAGCCATAGTTCGGGACCGTTAAGGGGCAAGGTGGGGGTGCTGCAGTGGGTGGCATGTTCCACTTCATTTTAGCTTTGCTTCTGGGCAGATACTTGTACGAGAGGCAAGGGCTTGGTGATGTCAGGAGCTGCCCCTTTGCTGGCCTGTTGTAAGGCAGGTCAGGTTTTAGGAGAAATTCAGAAGAAACTTTTCTTTGGGCTGTGTGGTAAAGCAGTCCTTGGGCAGCATCCTGTGTGTGTCCTGGGCTGGGGTGTGTCAGATGAGCACTTCAGGCTGTGGGCATACTTGTTCTAGTGGTTGCCTTTGTTTGAATCCAGATACTGTGAGAGAATAACCTCATGCAGAGCTCTTTCTTTGTGAAGTAGATGCATACAGGTTATAGAAGAGGGGATCGCATCACTGCAGTGGAGTTAAAGTGCTAGTCTTCTCTGTCTATTTAAGGTGATGCCTGATATTGTCATGTTACAGAGGCGGATGCCCCAAACCTTCCGTGATCCAGCAACTGCTCCCCTGAGAAAACTTTCTGTTGATTTGATCAAAACATACAAGCATATTAATGAGGTAAGTCTGTTGATTTGTTATAATAGCATCGGTCTTTCAGTTCAGTGGGAAAAGTTCTTTGGTGCCTATATAAATATTCTAAACTTGTTTTATTCTTATTATGGTCATATATAGGATTATCAGAAAGACTGGTGAGTTAATGACTTACAGATAGCGTAACTATAACTGTGTGAAAAAGAAGGTATTAGTAACATTGCAAACAGTAAAGTTATAGATAGCTTTGTAATTTTAAAGCTAATTTAATATGCTGTTATCATTTTTTGTAATGATTCTTTTCCAAAACAAGAAAGGAAGAAAATGACTCTGTAGTAAACTGTATGTTACACGCTTGTGCTTAAATGTTTCTATATATTTCCATGTTTTCCCTAAATGTCAGGAAGCTCTGAGATACATCACCACCCAGTTACACTCATTTGGCCTAGTTTATTGATCTCTCTGTGTTTCTGTGATTTTATTGTGCTCTTTTACCTATATCTTTCCATGTAAGATAACTGCAGCAAGAGCTGTTTGTTTATTTATTTATATTTTAAAAGTAATTGGTAGGATTTTTAAAAAATAAGTACTTTGAATTACTTGTCTTATTGCTTGTTTTGTTTTTTCCCTTTTGCCATAAAGAAGTAATTTTCTGGTACTTTGGACCTTCTTTTAGCTTGATTGCTATTTGCTTTTAGCTTCAACTCTAGCTTTATAATTAATTATTAAGTGAGCTTGTCTGTAGAAGAGCCTTGCTTGCTTTTCTCTTCCAGCAGGAACCCCACATACTGTCACATAAAAAAGGCTTATGCTTTGCCAGCTTTTGAGCCATTTAACTTAAAAAATTTTATGCACACAAATTTTAGTTAGAGCAGTTTGACGCTGCTTAATGCCAGTATTATTACATTACTGTGACAAGGTAGAGTTACTCCAGTAAGGCGCGTTTCTGAGTTAAATTTTGTATATTTATGGTGTTATAAATGATATACCACACTAGCTGACAGATTGTTTCAATGGCACATCAAATATCAGTTTGCTATTATCTGAGAAACTTGTCAATAAATAAATAGTAGCTCTATTGAGGCTTGTTTTTAAATATCTTGCCATCTTGTATGCTAGACTTTTGTCAGATATTCTATGTAATGTAATTTATAATTTCCTTGAAGCTAGTTACCAGTTACTTGGACTTGGCCTCGTTTTTTAAAACTACTCTTATAAAAGTAACTTTGTTCTGTGATTAATCACAAGGCTTAGGGCCTGTAGGTCAGCATGGTTGTTTTCATTAGTCATTCGTTATTATAGGCTTAAACTGGTCAGTTTTAATAAAACACTTCATCTGCACGTGAAGTTTCATTTTAAAATCTTAAAGTTGGCAGGACTAGAAAAGGGGGCCTGAAAGGACTTGAAGGGGATAAAAAGTTACTTGTGTTTTTGGTGTTGACTGCATTAGTGTAGATACTTCTCAGAATCTCGTGTTGTACTTTTAAGATCTGTGTCACGGCCAGGTGTGGTGGTGCACGCCTGCGATCCCAGCACTCGGGGAGGCTGAAGCCGGGAGTGGGGTCACCATGAGCTCAAGGCCAACCTGCGTTACAGGGAGCCCTTGCCGCCCCACAAATCTGTGCCATCTCATTATGTATAAATAATACCTTAATTTAACACATAACAAGGCCCCTTCTTACTTTTCTTGAATAGGACACCTTGGGCCACTTCCCAAGTCTCCTGTTCGTAAAATGCACCTGCATTACAACTAGACTGAATTTCAGTGCGGCCTTTCCCCATTGGTCACATGTCAGCTGCAGAAAATTCTGTATTTCAGTTTCTGTAGTTACTGAGGGAAAATTCATTAAGTTCCTCCTGGTACATTTGTTTCATTTATTCTTTTGATGTATGACCCTTGCGACGGTGACTTAAGTTACACAGTTACACACTTGCTCTCGTTTCAGGTTTACTATGCAAAAAAGAAGCGAAGACACCAGCAGGGCCAGGGAGACGACTCTAGTCATAAGAAGGAGCGGAAGGTTTATAACGATGGCTACGATGATGACAACTATGACTATATTGTGAAAAACGGGGAGAAGTGGATGGACCGTTACGAAATCGACTCCTTGATAGGCAAAGGTTCCTTTGGACAGGTAACTTAATTGAAAATGCTGCATTTCATGAGCTAGGACTTGTTTGTGAATCACGTATGTAGATGGTCCTCATTCCCTAAAGATAGTAAAACGGCATCAGCTGTGACATTTCCCCTACGCTTTTTAAAAACCTTCTTTGGCTGCTACTAATTTTTTTACGAATGACAGGTGATTGATTTTAATCACTAATAGATGATATTACCTTTTTCACGTGGGCTTTGTGGATTGTTCATTATGTGTGAAAGATATTTCCCTTTCTATCTGATAAGGAGAAAAGATTTCCCACTCTAGGTGGCCCAGCAGGCCCTCCCAGTTCTCTGGATGCTCTGGCCTGTGCGTTGGGTTTCCTCCCACTGTTTCAAACTTCGTCTGGTCTCTGACGTACTTGGCAAACAGGATTCAGTGTTTCCCCTTCCAACCCGGATCACCAGGCTGATGCTCTCGTGAGAGGGCCTCTGCTGGGCCTGGTTTGCCTTCATCCCCACCCCTCCGCCCAGCCCTTTGAGAGCACAGAGCCATAAAAACACAGTTTCTTGGACACCTAGACCCAAGAGCTCTTATTTCTTCCTTCTCACACTTTATAAAACAGCTTTCTGGCTGTGTTTCCCGGCTGTTCCCACCTGGTAAGTCCTGCTATCTCTTCCCTCCTCTCCCGTGCCCTTCCCTCTGTTCGAGCTCCTGTTAACTTCGGTCTCCTCTGCCTTGTAGTCCTTTGCAATGGGTTAGATATTAACCTACAGTCCCAGTACTCCCAACTTTTGAGTGAGAGGATAGCACGGGAGTCAGAATGACTTAATTGCCTTTTATTCTTATTTTATTTTATTTTTTTGGTACCGGAGATTGAACTCAGGACCTTGTGCTTGCGAGGCAGGCGGCAGCACCACTGAGCTAAGTCCCCAGCCCTCCTTTTAATTTTTGTTGGATTTCTTAAAAAAAAAAAAATTATGAGATCTGTGGGTGTTTTTTGTGTTCCTGCCCTGAGAGAAAGCAAAACACATGCCTCTTTTCAACCTATGAGAAAAACAAAAACTCCTGTCAGATCTGATGCTTAGGCCAAACGTGTAGCCCAGGCCAGTGTGGTGAGCCTGTGGCGTGCATGCTGCGGCGGGCCTTCTGTGTCACTGACCGCTCTAAGAGGCTCTCCGTAGCAGCCTTAGCCCTAGCAGGCGCACGTCTGAACGTAGAAAGACCCGGGTTATTAACCATGTAAGTCGTATGAAGTGTATTTGAAGAGCTCTGTGACTCTGGTCTGGCTCTACCTGGTCCCTGTGATGCTTGTTTTTTATGTTTCTTCCACCCCGTATCTTGAAGGAAAATTTCCTTGATTTGTGATCTCTTTTTTCTAAATAAGGGCTTTCTCATTATTTGAGGAGTCATGAGTAGCTTCTGCTTCTCTATCAGAACCCCTTAAGGAAAGGCATTTCTCAGGCCCAGTTCTTCTTAGCTAGGACTGTGAACACCGTACGTAAATACAGAGCTTGCTGTCTCCACCTTGAAAAATACAGCAGCATTTGGACAAGTCTCAGTAAAACTTATTTATAACTTTGTGATATCTACCTTAAAAATTGTGTCCATACAGCAATTTATATATTTTTAGTATAATTATGTACTTTTTGGTTTTTTGAGGCAGGGTCTTGCTATGTAGTTAAGGCTGGATTTCAACTCACTGTGTAGCCCAGGCTGGTCTCGAACTCACAGCGATCCTCCTGCCTCAGTCTCCCGAGTGCTGGGATTATAGGCGTGTACCACCATGCCTGGCTCCTGTACTTTTGTTTTTATCTATGTAAATCTAACAAAGTTAGAAGCGTATCTACTTTCTGAGATGTAGTAGAACCTTTTGAATATGTCATGTATATTTTGGGGATTTAAACCAGGTTTTTCTCATCAAAAGAATAACTGGATAAAATTGTTTTATAGTTAAAAAGTAATTTTTGATAAGGAAGGTTTAAACAACCAAAGTACTTGTAAGGATTCCTAATCTTATTTCTGCAGGAGGAAAGCAGTTTATCTAATTTTGTTAATAAAATTACCCGTTTTTCAAATATTCTAAGTACTGTAATAAGGGTACAAAAATACTCATTTCAAGAGATAGACTTAAAGTTACTCTGTAATACGGTGGATGGTATCGAGTCGAGTCAGGGTGTTTTCTTCTTAGCAAAGTAAGAAATATGTAGTTAGTTAAATAAGCACTGAGTAGACGTAGAGTTGGAGAGCGATGTAAAGTGTTGTGAAGTTGCCACGAAGAGGTGGAGAATTACCTCTCTCTCTTCTCTTCCAGGTTGTAAAAGCATACGATCGGGTGGAGCAAGAATGGGTCGCCATTAAAATAATAAAGAACAAGAAGGCTTTCCTGAATCAAGCCCAGATAGAAGTGCGACTTCTGGAGCTCATGAACAAACATGACACCGAAATGAAATATTACATAGGTAAATAGCGCTGTGTGTCCGTTCTACACCAGGAATTTGAATCAGTGCTTAATTTTATATCAAACTTGATTTTATAGTGAAGTGATTGATTAAACTTTTATTCCTTTTGGAGATCAGAGCTTTACGCATTGCTTGATCTGAAATCTTTGGGGATGACACGTTCCAGATAGTGTATAATGTAGAAGCCAGTAAGAATAGTGTCTTTTGTTTTGTTTTGTTTTGGTACCGGGGATCGAAACGAGTCGTTGCGCTTGCAAAGCAGGCACCAGAACCACTGAGCTAAATCCCAGGCAAGAATAGTGTCTTTTTAAAAATGCAACTTACCTGTGCCATTTGTTTGTTTTAATGTTGCTTACTGATCCACAGAGTCACCCTTTTGCTAACTTTGACTATTTCATGTGTAGTTCAGAAAGTAGATGTAGGCTAACATGTTTATTGGTGTCTGCGAGCCATTTTTGCAGTGCCTGAACCAAGACCTCAGCTCCTCCCTGGGCTGTTTCTCAGTTTGGCGGCATTGGAAGCACTTGGACTCTAGTAGCAGAAGTGAAAATAGCCACTGTTTCTCACCTCTTGTCGTATTCCTCATGCTTTTCTTCTGTTGTCTGTAGTAATCGTAGCAGTCCCGCAAGGAAGGTAGTGGAGCCCTTCCTTGTAAGTGGCGTTTGTAAGAAGTAACACCTCCAGGTTCGCAGAACTTGAGCTAGGGTCTGAATCTAGTCTGCCTTACTTGAGAACTGGTATTGTTTCATTGTCACAGTCTTCCTTTTGGAAACTAAAACAGAAGACAGAAGAATTATGAAAATATTGTACCCTAGGGCCAGCACCTTTTACTTAAATTTTCTTTACTACTATTTTTAGTCAAACCCAAGATGTCAGGGATTGTTAAGACACCATTATCTTATGTACCACCAGGGAAAAATTGCCACTGATTATACATATTAGATATCATCAGATAACAGAGCTCAGGATCAGTAAATTTGAAAGTTCTGTAAGTGCAGATATGTAGTAGCTCATGTTCAGAAATGTTGGCTTTACCTGATAAATGGAAGATAAGATTTTATTCAGCTCCTTTAAAAACAGGTAAGTGGAAAATGCAGTGTCTTAAATAAAGTTTTATTTAAAATTGGTACCCTTTTTAAAAAGGGTGTGGTGGAAAAGGATTGTGGTTCTGTAGTTCTCCAAAAATGGTGGAAATAAGTAATGGATGGTTAATGATACAAAATTCAGATAATTCAGATCACGTGCATTTATTTTCCTTTGTTCCAAAGAAAAATAAAGTTGAACTATTAATTTTTCTTCCTTGGAGCTGACCTTGGTGTCACACACCTTTAATCCCAGCACTTGGGAGGCAGAGGCAGGAGGATCGCTCTGAGCCCAGCCTGGGCTACGTATTTGTCTCAAAACCGAAATAAAACTAAAAACCAGTTTTCTCCTTCTCAGTTTCTTCTCTGTAGATGCCTGATACGATCCGTTTAACACTGAATTTGCTGCTCACTTTCAGGTCTAATTTAGTGTCGATGGACCCAGTTCCATCGACGGGACAGTGTAGGGGGCTGGTCCATAAGGGCTCTCTGGATGTGCGTTTAGCCCTCCTTTACCCTGGGCGTTGTCGTTTTTGTGCTTAAGTAGTAGAGAAACTGTCCACAGCAGTGCTGTAGTGTTTTCACAGTGTTCAGACAGGCCTGTAACTTGTATGTTTTGCTGCCAGGCATGACTAACACTTGTCCCACCAGTGGTGCACGCCACCCGCTGGCACAGTCACACATGTACCACGGTGGGTCACGCTGGCGCATAGTGAGTACTCACTCAGAAGTGTCAGCTGCTCAGCTCTGTGTGGTAAGAGCTGTTCTTCTTTGTTTTGAATAAACTGACTTTAATGACCACTTCAATTAACTAATAACTAATTATTAGTTATTATTACAAATTCTCTTTTGGAAGAGTTTTGTTTTAAGTTCTAATCTGTGAAGATGGCAGATGCCTTGAGTCATTTTCTCATTGCTAGGACAACACAGCTGGCATCCATAACTTAAAGGAAGAGAGGGTTATTTTGACTCACGTGTTTTCAGTCCATGGATGGAGGGCCTAGCAGAGGAGACCTGCTCGCTCACACCGCAGAGAGAACGGAAAGGCCCTGGAGGAAGACGCAGACACTCCCCACCGCAGCACGTTTAGCTATGAATGAGTCGGCCCCTGTGATCCAGTCAGCTCCACAGCGCTACCTTTGAACACCTGAGGCTTTTGAGGGCATTCCAGATTCCAACCCTAATAGCAGAAAAGAACTGGTGTTTTAAAATACACATTAGAATACTGTTCCGTTGAGCCATGTTGCTGTGCAGTAGAACAGCAGAACTTATTTCTCTTCCCTGTAATTTGGTACCCATTAGCAAGCCTTCCTCATCCTCCTTAGCCCTGCTGTCTCCTTTATAGCCTGTCTTAAATGGTTTATATGGTTATTCAGAATCTGCCAGATATCTGGGTTATTTGGTACCTGACCTAATTAAAACAAAATTCAGAGTAGGTCTAGAACTAATGATTTAGGTCTTGGCAACCCACCGTTCTTTCCAGAACTCACTGTAAGAATGAGCAAACGTGCTTGTGTCCGAGCTTTCTTTGACAGTGTTTGAGTGGTCAGCCCCTTGTAGGTACTCAGTAACCAGTGATGAATTACAAGGTCAGTGGAAGCGAGTAGATCTTTCACTGGGAGGCCATTCTAACTACGAAGTTTCTTAAAGGGAATTTTGTGACCACACTGCAATTCTGACATCAGTTATCCTTTGTGTTCCTTTCATGGCTACTGCTTAACGTGGGCACTGTAACCCATTGCGTGGCTCAAGTCTGTGTGGTGTCATTGGAGCTGTTTTTATTTTTAAATGTATGAACTGGAGTGACTAAGTGCAGATACTGTACATTCTTAAATAACTTTGAGGAGTCTTTTTCCATTTTTTGCAGCATCAGATACCACTATAGATTCTTTTATAAGCCATGTAGATTTTCCACTGTGTTACTTAACCCACGTTTGAGACTGCCCATGTCATGAGTGATCTAAAAACAGCATTGACACGTAGTGCTTCGAGACAGGCCACCCAGGACTAGGCCGGGAAAGGCTCTGGGGAAGATGTGACACTGAAAGTCTGCGTGGAGGTAGCCTTGATGGGTGGTCTCTGCCATTTCAGTTGAGTTCCAGTGCTCCGTGTGGTGCCTGTGAGGAGCTCATAGTGGAGAGCAGCCCTTTGCCAGGCGCACAGCCGCTTGGACGTGGAGCCAGTGTTAACACTTACTCCAGCGTGATCTTTAAGACACATTGTAAAGAACTCAGCCTTCTCGGAGGGTCGGCAGTGGAGCAGTCCGCATACTCTTTACCGTTTTGCCGTGTGTGGGCCCGCTCGTCTCTTGTGATTATTATTTTGAAGTTGTCAAAAACCTTCGGTCTCACACAAGATTTCCCTTCTATCAGTTTGACGAACATAATCAAGTGCCCTGATGGTGGATTCCCAGAGCCTTTTAATATCTTATTTTGAAACACTTGCTGAACAAAAAATAAAACTAGAAAAACAAAATATAAAAAATATGTTGTACTTTGACATTTTGTGACAGAACATTATTAGTAAACACAGGTTATTTATCAAGCCAGTGCAGAGGGCCGCCAAGTATAGGAACCAGAGATTCTAGTAGTTGTGAAGTGGGACTCTCAGGATAAAAGCGCGGTTTCTGTTATGTGTAAATCATGATCAAGTTCTGAGTATCCTCCCTACTGTTTTGCAAATTGGCTCTTTGTGTTTTCATTCCTGAATTAAATTTTTTATGGTATTGTTTATTGACAGACAGTAAACCTGTTCAATTCAGCAGGAGAGCACTTTAAATATTCTTAACTACTTTAAAAATGTGCTTTTCAATACTGCAGAGGGGTGATCTTCACACCTCAGCTTTTCACTTTGCATTTGACATTGTCATGTTACAGGCCACGTGGCAGTACTGTGTGTGTTGCTTTCTTCTTACTGGTTTGTATAATTTAAAATAAAACTGTTTTCTCTTTCAGTGCATTTGAAACGCCACTTTATGTTTCGAAACCATCTCTGTTTAGTTTTTGAAATGCTGTCTTACAACCTGTATGACTTGTTGAGGAACACCAATTTCCGAGGGGTCTCTTTGAACCTAACACGAAAGTTTGCGCAGCAGATGTGTACTGCACTGCTTTTCCTTGCAACTCCAGAACTTAGTATCATTCACTGTGACCTAAAACCTGAGAATATCCTTCTTTGCAACCCCAAACGCAGTGCAATCAAGATTGTTGACTTTGGCAGTTCTTGCCAGTTGGGGCAAAGGGTAAGTATATTACAGGAGTTGTGAATTAAAATAGAATTAAATAGACAAGTATACTTAGACTTGCCTTCCCCTTCTTCTTTCCCCCTCCCCTCCCCTTCCCCTCCCTCTCCTCTT